>NC_141087.1:30782656-31388906 GCF_041138505.1 Cibotium barometz
ACAAGTTAGCATCAGAAGCATTGATTATAAAACCAATCTTTTTGAAAAATTGAACTATCCTGTGACTCATGCCCTTGGGGCCTCTTTCAGCCCGTTCAATGCCTTCTTCAGCCTGCAAACTTTGTTTTCTGATTTGGGCATCTCAAAACCTGGTGGCTGAGCTACATATACCTCCTCCTTGAGATGGCTATTTAGAAATGCTGATTTGACATTTATGTAAAAGACTGGCCACTTTTCGTGAGTAGCCAAGGAAAGTATCACCCTGATAGTTGTCATACGGGCTATGGGAGAAAAGGTTTCATCAAAGTCGAAACCCTCTTCCTGTGAAAATCCCTATGCAACCAACCTAGCTTTGTATTTTTCAAGTGAGCCATTAGCCTTATACTTAGCTTTCCAAACCCATTTGGTACCAATTACCTTTCAGTCAACTAGCTCCCAGGTGTTGTTCTTTATGATGTTGTCATACTCAGACTGCATCACGACTTTCCACTTTAGATTTGCTAAGGCTTCATGCAAGGTGGTTGGCTCCTTCACTGTTCGCATTATTTTAGCCATCAAGGCCATATTGACAATGAGATCAGATGCTCTTCTCTTCTCCTCTATTCTCCTTGATCTGTGTGGTCAATCTGCTAAAGATTCTGGCTTCTCAGGTCCTGGATTACGCTCATCAAAGAGCTGTTGTGCCCACTTTGGAAGTGGCTTTCCTTGTGGTGTAGTAGCATGCTGTGGTGATGTGTGAGTTTTCATCCTCTGAAAACTCTTCCTCCTTCAGAGGAAATCTGACTCGTGGGTTGGGCTCATGGTGGACTATTGCTTCGGTTGATGATAGAGTGGACGGACCTCCTTCCTCCATTGAGTGTGGTTGTTCTGCAAATACATCTCGGCTAGCCACAATCTTCTTTGACTTTGTATCATAGAGCCGATATGCCTTCGACTCTTGACTGTATCCAAGAAAGATACACTTCTTGCTTTTGGCATCTAGCTTGGTCCTGGATGCATCTGGAATATGCACATAACATTCATAGCCAAATGTTCTGAAATGAGAAACTGAAGGTTTCTTACTAGAGTATGCCTCTTAAGGTGTAACATCCTTGAGTGCCTTTGTGTAGCTCCGATTGAGGACATAAACTTTTGTGTTGACTTATTCAATCCAAAATGTATTGGGCAAACCCTTTGCCTTCAACATGCATCGAGCCATCTCCATGATAGTTCGATTTGCGGCATTCTACGCCATTTTACTGAGGTGTGTGAGCAATGGTGAGTTGGTGTTTAATGCCATTCTCCTTGCAGTAGCTGTTAAATTTCATTTAAAAGGAATTCTCCTCCCTTATCTGTACGAAATGTCTTCACCTTCTTTCCTGTCTCACTTTCCACAAGCTTATGCCACTATTTGAACTTGCTAAAAGCTTCAGCCTTATCCCAAAGGAAATAAACCCACATCTTCCTACTGTAATCATCGACTAAAGGCATAAAGTAAGAAGATCCCCCAAATGCAATATTTGACATTTTACTACAAAGATCAGCAAAGGAAATAAACCCACATCTTCCTACTGTAATCATCGACTAAAGGCATAAAGTAAGAAGATCCCCCAAATGCAATATTTGACATTTTACTACAAAGATCAGCATATGTACCAGCTCTCTTTGCCCGATTGCTACTTTCTTGTGGAAATGCTTGGTGTTGTTGCTTGCCCATCATACAAG
The DNA here is from genome assembly GCF_041138505.1 of Cibotium barometz. Classification (NCBI taxonomy): domain Eukaryota; kingdom Viridiplantae; phylum Streptophyta; class Polypodiopsida; order Cyatheales; family Cibotiaceae; genus Cibotium; species Cibotium barometz. The sequence continues at coordinate 30,784,361 of NC_141087.1, forward strand.
CTTCACATGGTTCCTTCAATTCTAAAAAATGCAAGCAAATTAGCTACCATACCCTTTTTCTACATCTCCTTTAGCACGGAAAATCCAATGTAACCAAATTGCTCATGGCAAGGCTTGCTTGTGCTCTTATCTGCAGACACTGTAAGGGCACTCAGCGTCGTGTAGAGATTATTATGCCTTACTCCTTTGCCGACTACCTTGCCCAACATCATCTAGAATTCTTACTTCAGTTTCTTGAAGCGTACTTAAAGCCCACAATCTGTCATTGCAGCAACAACTGATAGTAGATTTCTCTTTATCTAGGGTACATAGAGCACATCTGATAGCTTCTTCTCTTCACCTGTAGATGCCACAAAAGATATGGTTCTAGACCCTTTGGCTCGACATTTAATATTATTCCACAACAACACTGATGGGTTCCTGTAGAGGCTTCTCGGAACTATACTACCAGCCCTTCTTACTGGTCATGTGTCGGGATGCAAAATCCATGAATCATCAACTTGAGCCTGAGTACTCAAGAGCATACCTCTTTAATGGTGACCAAAAGTTCAAGCTCCATCTTGACATTGTTGATTGACTCCTTTCCCTTCTATGAAGACTTTAAGGTGCCATTCCTCTCATCAGCCTGCTTCTTTCTACATTCTTTGACAGCGCGACCCTTCTTGTCACAGTAATAAAAACTCCCTTGAAACTTCTTCTTCCTTGGCTTCTTCTTCTTCTCATGAGAATATGTTGTGCCTTTGCCTTTTAGCATTGGCCGAAAATGCAGCATCACTACCATTGCTGTGGGTCTCTAGCCGCATCTCCTCCTCAAGTAGCATAGCACTAAATTCTTCAAATGATAAAGATGGTACTCTATCCTGAGTGTAGCCAAGCCATCATACTTCTGTGGAAGAATTTGGATGCACCTCCAGGCCAACTCCTCAATAGTGTGTGTAATCCCTACAGCACCCATTTGATCTCACAGATTTTGATCCGTGAGATAAATGCTTCAGCAACTTCTCCTTCAGCAAACTTTTCAGCAACAACAAGCTGATTCTCCAGGTTCAAAATCTTGGTCTGATTGCGAGTCTCATACTGATTTCTCAGTATGATCCAAGATTTTGTAGCCTTGGTAGTATGTTGAATTAGAGTGAGAACAGAATTACTTACGATGGTGATGATGGCATAAAGTGCGTTAGCATTGCACCTTCTCCATGCTCGAAGAAGTGTAGCATGAAGCATGTTTGCAGGGTTGTTGGGGTCGGGACTTCCCACTGGTTCTAGATCCATTCCCATAACAGTTTCTAGGAGCTCATAAGAGTCTAGAATAACATCGATTTTGAATTTTCAAAGAGTATAGTTTTTCCCATAAAGCTTTCCTTCCATGAAGGCAGGTGGACAAATGTGCAAGACTGGTGTAGCAGCAGGAGCAACAGCTGAGGTAGAAGCTATCACTCTCCTAGGGTTCTATGCAGCAAAGAAAGCTTAAACTTTATGTACTATTTCTCCTAAGAGCACCTATGCTCTGATACCATATAGGAATATGGCACAGCGGAAAGATATAGCAAGACAAATCACAATAGATAATGTAATAGATACACAATGGAAGAGGTACACCAAAGAGGTACAAGTCACGATGGTGTTGTCCACCCGTGCGCTCTCAAGTAGAGCTTAGATGGTGATCTAGACAGACTCTCGATGGAGTATGTAAAGTGTAGAAGGGAGTGGATACTCACAAGCATTGGATGCCTTAGCTCATGGCAAGAATGTATATATATAGTACTATAGGCGGTGTGGTAGACATGTATACAATGAGGACGGTTACACTACAGAGACATGGTCACAGCCTGTGTATTAAGAACGTAGCCCACCTACACCGACGACCACTACCCACTAGTGATGGACCTGGTATCCGATGGAATATTCTATATATTATTCCTCATACTGTCTCCTTCGAGGCTCTCACGCCGAAACCCCCGCCAGGGGGGCTGCTAGCCCCCTTGGGGACCCCCCAACCGGGACGATGCCCCAGACCCCAGCTCTAACGCTACCCCCCTGACCATCTCCTAGCCATCATCAATGGTCACAATAATGACCCCATCGACGTCGAAGTCGGGGTTTCCACTAAAGACATATGAACCATGGCTACTCCTCATAATGGGGGCCTAACAAATGTGCATTATACATCAAAGTGAGATACATGCTGAGAGGAGGGCATTGAGTGTAAACTAACACATCCACGATCTTCAATGTGCTTGCTATTTTGTTTTAGCGCACTTGCATTTATTCATGTGGTTGCCACATTGCCTTTTGCTACCTTGGATTCATTTCACACCTTTTTATGTATATTGCATCTCTCTTAACACCATGCTTAAGAGGGATCATGGATTTCTCACACAATGCACAAGATGCCTTGTAAGCAATTTTTCTTTTGTAATAATGACAATTGGGGTTTCCATCGTTAATGACTAAGACACCAAGTACACAAGTTTCCTTTATGCACCCTTTGAAACTAATGTCATTATAGGAGCCATTGTTCAAATATCAAGGGCATGTGGTGTGTAAACAATGCATTTCACCAATACAATGGCTTATCCTACACACCCTTAGAAAGTTGACATTCAATGTAGCTACCTTTTTCCTAGAATATTTTCCGTGTGCAAGATTTGTAAAAAATTTATGAGCTTTTTTTGAACTCTAGATCATTTCTATTTTTTTTTTAAAGAAAGAAGAAGCACACTTTTAAAAAGAAGGGCTCAAGCAATCCCAAAATTCCATCATTAGGTTTAGAACTTTTTTGGGTGTATAATTTAGCACTTTTGACATTTGAAATAAGCTTAAAAGGCTACAAAATGGTAGAATAGACTGTAAACACACCTATGTTCTTGAGAGTTGGAAAAAAGCTCACAAAATTTGGAAAAAAGCTTGCTTGTAAAAGCTCCCAAAAAAATCACACTCATTTGGAAGAATAACTTGTTGAGGTTACATTTGTGCTTGCCCATGAGTTTTTAAGAGGATGAAACCTTTGTCACCACTTGCATTGGTGAATCATTTCAGTAACATAGTGTGCAGATAGCACGAGCACACATGATCTAGCTCTTCATATTGCAGTTTATATCTTGAGTTGCAAGAGAGTTACCATCACTTTGATGAGGTAGAAATTTTGAAGAGGTATGAAGCACATTTTTAGAACTTTTATTATTGGAGTATTAAATCACTTTTTAAACAAATAAACAACATGTTATAAGTGTGCAAGTAATAATGTTGATTATTGGGGTGTTTATTCGGCACCCATCGACCTCCAACATATATGAGAGTGAATGGCAATGATGCATCAGCTCTGGGTTTACATACTTCACTAACCTTTTGATTGAGAAACTCCACCTCAAAGAAAAGCATGCCACTCATATAAGGGAGACAGATAACCATCATCTATGAGGTGTAGCTAAGTGACCCATCATCATTGCAAGGTTAAGAATGAAAACTACTAGCTTTTTGTTGGTAATGATTCAATACAATCATGAAAATTGATCTTAAGTTCTTATTTATTTTGATAGGTGGCTCCTTAATACTTTCATAATGTGGAGGGGAAACTAGTCCTTGATTGCTTTAGGGACTGGTGTCATGGCTAAAGCATGCAAGCTTAGAAAATGATTGGTTGTGCTATAATCAGAATCTCGCTCATTTACAAGAGGTGCCCCAAGTAGAACTAGGTTTCGATTTGTTTGAAGGGAAATAATCTAAAAATGTTATTCAAGCAAGCATGATACCTTCACCTTGATGTGGACAACACCAATGGTTACCAAGGCATGGTGTATATGTATCACGTGGTGCTACTTTTATAGCTTGGCAACTTTATTACTATTCACCACCAGTTGGAGCTACCAATAAAGCCTAAAAACTTTTCTATTATCTACCACCACTTGGAGTAAAAAAGGCATATGCAATAATGCCATACCCTTATTATATATAACCTAACATGACTAACCCATTTTAGTATATTCAAATTGGGGGGGACCTCCATGGCTCAACACTAACAAGCAAGATCATGCAACTTCAAATCGTGCTGGTGTCCCACATGGAACATGAGTCATGGAGATGGCCATGTCATTGGTTGAAAAAATGACTTATTGATATTTTCCATGGATTTTGTATTCAATGTCCATGTATGGAAGTGCTTTTATTGATATCTCATGTGGGATTACAATGTCTTGGTGTGTGCATTTGTCAATAACCTAAGAGAGAGAGAGAGAGAGAGAAATGTTAGAGCTAGAGAGTCTAAGAGAGTAATGTTGAAGCTATCTATGTAGTACAATTTCAGTTGCTTGCCCATTTCACAAAACCGCTCGCAAGAAATTGCTCACCAAAAAAAATGTGTTCCATTTCCCTACCCTTTTTCTTTAACATGTGTGAAACCACGAAGGGCTAAAAGAGATGATTGTCTACATGCCATATTTATCTACAAACAAATGTAGAAAAAAATTAAAAACAAGCTACAAAAGTCAACTAGCGTGAAAACAAATCACATGCATTATGATTAACAATTTAATGCACACAAATAAAATACATGATGTTAACCCCCTTGCCAGAGACCTCTATGTTGTCGATGCCGGCCACGATATCATTTTCACCACCTTTGGGTCCATGCATTAAAATGTGCGGAATTCACTTGAAAACCTTGTTTTGTATATTTTACATGTGTGCTCGTTGTGAGGTGAAAAAAAGAAAAAAGACCACGCCTCTATAGCCCTTCACCTCCCAAACTTCAATAATACGAACACGAACAGGGGCACCACCAGCCACCGGCTAGAACACTTCTCACTGTTCACCACCCACCCACACCAGAAATACAGCTCAAAACCAACACAGGGCGGCTCCTACGCGGCCCACACCAGTCCTCGTAGATCACCCGCCAGCCACCGCTGCACCTACAGCTGCCTCCACGTATCTCCCACAAGGCTTCGGCTCTCTGCAGAATCACCAGGGTGACCCCCTCTTCCACGCTGCTACGATCACCCGCCGCCGCGAGCCCTGCTCCAGCGACAACCCCTTCACGCGTCCCCCCAGCCTGCAAAAAATCCCCCGGCGGCCTTTTCTACTCTCGCACCCTTTGCATCTTCACCAACATTCGAGAGAATGTGCTGGTGGCGTACAAAGCCTCCATGTGGACCCTTACAAGATATTTTTTATTTATTTTTAAAGCTCAATGATGGCCACCACACTACAATGGATCCTCCTTTCCCTTGTATTTTTCCTGAACAAACGGTGCCCACAACCTTCCAAACAAGAGCTGTCCATGGCCATCATCATCAGCACCTCGACTTACCAAAATACGACTAATTCCAGTCGGTGCCCTGCAACCACCCGCACACCATACTGCTGCAACAAAAAACTTCCAAATCTCCAGCATCTGCTCCCAAAAAAAACAACACGTGCACGAGCTCACTGCAAAAACACCCGCCTGTACATTTGCCAGGGCATTCAGGGCAAAGTTTATTCACACACCATGCATCCCATATGTACACAGACTCAAAACACCTTTCAGATTTTTGCCATTTATATATTAAAGGTGCACCACAAGATTTTAGGTGGAGATTTCTAGCTTTAGAGTAGGTGTCTACACTAGCTAGAGTGGTTAAATGATCCTAAGAACCAGACTTTTAACTTTGGCCGCCCAAGAGTGTGAACCCTACAAAACCTAAAATGTAACTCTCATGACTCATTCTCTTATGCTAATTCAATAGAGTGCTCTTCTTCTCTATCTACTGTCTTATGCTATTGCTTGCTTGCTTACTTGCTTGTGTGAGCTCTTATGTGTGCTTGCCTACTTGTATGTGAGTGAGTAAGTTGTGAGGAGGGTCAAGCTTCCTTTGGAGCACCGTGATGGTGGCGGCAATGGAGTGGAGCTTTGGAGTGTGGATGCATGGCAACATCGTCTCCTACGAGAATCCCGAGCACAAGTATTCACAAGGTGAGTGACACACCTTGCCCATGCAATTGTGAGCTAGGTCATGGAAGTTTAGCTTCTCGGTTAAGCTATTTTATGCTCCCGAGTGTGATTGCGCAAAGCCCCACGACATTAGTTTGTTCATGCACTCTTTCTATGGTGCAAGGGCTTTTTATAAGTGGCATTGCCTGTCAGGGAATAGCCCCACCACGTAGCCACAATGCATTTTGAATGCGTGTGTGCATATGGTTGATTTCTATTTTTTGTTTTTTTCAAGAATGGTAGAAAGAAATTCTAAAAATATCCATTTTTTTCATTGTTGTTGAAATCTTAAGAATTTATATTCAATTTGTACATGTTTTCCAACTTCTGCATGTTTTTCTAATTCTGTTTTTTTTTGGCATTTTCAGTGAGTTTTGTAATTTGTGTATTTAGGTTAACCCTACTCCAAGTTCAATTTTTGGTTTTTTGCATTTTCTAATTTTTGCATTTTTTTATTTTGAAAAGAAAAAATATGAAATTGAAAGAATCAGTTAAATAGACCATAAAATCGATTTCCTAGCATAGTATTTATCCTGATTTCGACTCCTTACATGGAGAATTCCAAATAAAAATAGAAATTAGGGAGGATTTGCAACACAAAAATTTTTGTGTTTTTGCACATTCTATATTTTTGCATTAGTGTAATTAACATGAGTTAATTAATTAGCTTCATCCTCTCTCTAATATGGGACATTTTGACTAGCTATCCGCATTTATTAATGCATGCAAGCTTTTTAGGCCACTAGCCCAAAAAGTCAAAAAGTTTATCCATACCCATTTTCAGCTAAGTTTTGAGTGGTTGGACGCATTTAATACGTGTAGGCCCAGCTAAGAGATTCTGAGAATACTCTTTTTTGGTAGGTAAACGTAAAAAGTAAACCATAAATGTTTTGAGTGGTTGGACGCATTTAATGCATGTAGGCCCAAGTAAGAGATTTCGAGAATACTCTTTTTTGGCAGGTAAACGTAAAATGTAAACCATAAACCGAAAACATAAAAACAAAAAAGTAAAAAAGTAAAAATAAAAAAGGGAAAAGGTAAGGTCCCAAGCAGAGTATAGATAGTTTTCAAAAAGTGTATGCACAAGTTTGCCTAATATATGTTTTAGGCTATTGCGATGCAACTTGTGTACCACCCTAAAAAATTGCATTTTTTCATAGTTAAGGAGCTTAATTATGGAAGCCAGCACTTGTAACGCTTGATGAACCCGAAACAAATACACTATTTTTGGTGCCATATGGGTTAAGAAATACCATAAACGTGTTTCAGAAAAACTTTAGACAATCTAAAATTTTTCTCCAAAAAAATATAAATAAAAATTTCTAAAAAATCTCAAATATATTCGAAGCATCTATAGAACCTTCCAACACCCCATATTCACATGCACCTACAATTTGGGTGTGTATTAGAATCCTATTTAGATGATAGTAGATCTATCAGAGCTAGGTGCATATACCACCTACGATCTAGGTGTGTATTAGAAGCCTATTTAGATGATAGTAAATCTATTGGCGCTAGGTGCATATACTAGCCTGCACTAAGCTCAAGACCTTCGATCGGGACCTAGTTTAGCATTGTACAAGGACCTGCACTAGGGGCTAGTGATATATCATCATATTTTTCTTAATGGAAGGATCCTCAGTGTCCCAAGAAGTGAGAACCCTAACCACGCCACCAGTCAAGCCAGCTACTAGTCTTTTTGACCACGTAGCTTGCTAACTAAGAGGTTCAGCCTCGACTACTAACTCTGAACCAAATCTTACTACATACATACCACATGATCAAGGAGGAGCGGAGGTAAACTCCAGAGAGACACCTGGGATAGTGTCATTTTATAAGCAACGAGCATTCACATTGATATCCCTACCCATCTAACTCATTGCACCTGCAATATAAATATGCACCCCTACATAAGTGCTTATGCCTGATGGTAGAACATTAGAAGAAGTGCAGGTAGTAGAGGCACTAATCTAGGCTGCTATAGAGTAAAGGAAGAAGAGACTTTGCAATTGGCATAACAACGATTAGCAACCCAAATAGTTTAGTATGCCCAAAACGAGTCCCAATTTAGGACTATGCAAGTAGTGTCCGACAATCTCGACACAAGAAATAACATTGCATCTACCTCAAGGAAAGATCTAGGCTTACAAATCTTGGATCAATGTCTTCTCATAAATGATTGGGAGTATAATGCATCAACAGAGACTCTTGTGGATTCGTCACCACAGGCCAAGCTTATGGTGTTAGTTAGGAAGGGATTGTCCAATCAATATCTGGGGCCACAACAGAGGAGAAATGATTGCAAGTATCTGTGATTGCATATATAAAATAATTGAACATAAAAGGACCCAAAGACCTATGGCACATGCCGAGACATTCTAAGCAAGAATGCCCACAATGAGCAAAATGGTAACACCTCATGTGAACCTAGCGGATCCTACTTTTGCAGTATCACTCAGCTATACCATAAACCAACCCATATCTTCTAACCCACAAGGCCATGCACGAACTCAATAGCATATTGGCATGAGCTGCACCTTCTTAGATCCTAGAGTTTTCCCCACCGAAGACATTGCTAGTACACTGCTCCATCTGGTGGTAAGCACCACACCACCAACTATGGCATCTATGACTAGCATAGAATTACCTTTGAGCCACACATCCACATTTACCATAGTAGCCACCACCACTTAGAGGGGTCACATCTCATTCTAGTGCACCCACCATGAAACATCCCTTCCCTAGAGTGAGTGTTCTATCAACTCCTACGAGACTAACAACACTTAATGGCCAAATGACTACATCACATATTAGGGCACCAATAGAACACATACCTTATGTAGCACATCTAACCCCCACCTGGGTTTAGACCAATGCATTGTCATGTAGTGCCATGTGTTGCACCTCCACTTGCTCCTATCATTGCTCCTGTTATTCCAGCACGAGATCTACCCACAAACCCAGTTTCTTCTGCACAGGCCCTAGGAAGAGCGGTAGCAGAGAGCATAGCCCCTGTTCTCCCCCTGTTGTTGTGAGATATGGTGGTCAACATAGCCATGGAAAGGTAGCCTAAATAGCTAAGCTAACTCATATTCATTGGAGATTGTGATCACGATATGGTGGTCAACATAGCCATGGAAAGGCGGCCTAAATAGCTAAGCTAACTTACATAAGAGAGCTTTCTTTTATACATACCTATTGACATGGCAAGCCAGCTACACTCACAGGTCTTATCTTGAGACTCACTGCACTGAGTTATATGCTCTCATCATGATGAAAGAGAGGGTTGGCATGTAATTGCCATTCATTTACTACATCCGGAGATAGACTCGTGCATTAATCTTGAATGAAGAGTGGATAGACTGAAGTTGGTGGAGAAGGGCATTTCATATGTCATTCTAGTCGAGAAGGAGAAGAAAAAAAGGAGGGAGAAAAAGGAGAAAGAGAAGAAAGAGAAGGGCATTTCATATGTCATTCTAGTCGAGAAGGAGAAGAAAAAAAGGAGGGAGAAAAAGGAGAAAGAGAAGAAGAAGTAAGCTAGGTCAATCTTGGGCAAGTTAAACAACTAAGTCTATAGTAGAGTTAGGTTGTATAATAAAAAAATATTGTGTATGCACCACTGCTCACATAACCCGGTTCTTAGTGTAATTTTTCCAATTGAAATTTAGAAATCTTGGTTGGAACTCAACGTTGCATTTAATATTAAGAGTTGAAATTTTGTACATTTTAGTTATAGATCCCAGCATTTGTATGATTTCTAGTGATTTTCAAATCTAAATCCGGGCTAAACCTTTGCATTGTCTTTTTTTAAGGGTTGAAAAAAACATTTTTTTTTTGAGTAGTGGTATGCACTCTATGTACACGGGTATGCCGACGAGACATTATTAAATAATTCATTAGAGTTTTGACAATTAGCCGACTGAGGCATCCTGAATGAATAAATTGAAGCCGTTCACATAATTTTGTTTGCTTTGTGCGCGCGCGCGAGAGAGAGAGAGAGAGTCAGTGAGAGTGAGAGTGTTCTAAGTGAGAGAGTGAGAGTGAGAGTGAGAGTGAGAGTGAGAGTGAGAGTGTTCTAAGTGCCCAAAAAAAAAATCTAATCACCATATTCCATCCACAGCTTGAGTAGAAGACACTCAACTCTCATTATAGCACAGATAGGATTCATGAACAGGCAGCCCAGGGTAGTTTCGCAGCTCGCTATCCGGGCAGCAGCGGTACTGAGCTCAAGAAGCCTTCAGGCATGATGCTCGTGGCTATTGCTGCAGGCCGCCTGCGTGACAGTGTGAACAGTGACATGACATGATATGAGCGCGTAAGGCACGATGATTAAGCGACAGTCTTCATGGGCCCTTGAGCCGTTGAGCCTCGAGTGGAGGGCTCATGGCGCTGCACAGTGCAGTGTAGTCTGTCACGGTTCATCCCATTCCCCGAGATTCACAAGTCCCGACTCCCGACTAGCTGGCCGTGACCAGCTCTATCTATTGAGTATTGCCTGCAGGCTGCACATGAGTGCAAGCTACAAGTAACAAGATTGCTCATGTTGTCGCAAACGTGGAGGCGTGATGTCGAGAAGATGCGCATACGCCATTGCTCAAATGTGTCGGCTGGATGCGTGACTGCATAGAGACTTTGAAGACTTGTCTGAGCTTGATCTCTGGTGCGTTCGTGAGATCGCAGCAAAGCCTACTAGCTTCTACTAGGAGCTCGTTCATGTGCCCCATGCAAGAATTTCAATGGCCGGTTCTTCATGTGACCAGGTCTTTCGCCGATCACATGCCTCTATTGCCGAGACCAATGTTCACAGAAAACCCTACAACCAAAATGCAAATATTTGGAGTTCACTTGTAAAAATTAAATTTGTCAATTTTTAAAAATCACATAATTTGAAACCTAAAGTGAATCTCCTACAAGAATAGGTAAAGTGAATCTCCTACAAGAATAGGTAAGTTCAAGGTTTTTCATAACACTAAATTGAACTACAAAGGTTTTACATGGTATAATAATATTTTTTAAAGAGAGTTTTCTAAGGTTTGATAATCTCTTAAAGGGTTAAGGTGGTTGTCCAATAGGGTAAAGGCACATAGAATATAAGGTGGGTAATGTTGTTATAAAAGTGATCTGTGACCCATGCGCCATACCCCAAGTTTCAACTTGTAGATGAATATTTCACTCCATATCAATTGGTGGGTTGAAATTCCATGTACGTTGAAACTTGAGGAAGTTGAGGCTGCCCATTACTCGTGATTCATGTAGTGTGTAGTGTGTAGAGAGTCTTTTTACTTAACCCTAAATTCTAGCCATTTCTTCTAATGCTTAAGTAGGGCCTTCTAAGTTCTTGCCGCCTTCTAACCTTTTCTTCAAACGATTAAGCATTGATGCCACCTGGCGGTTCTCGTTTTATGGTCCATCTACCACATTGCGAATTTGTGATGCTTGTCACTTATGGTGATCGTGGTCCTTAGCTCTGCATGAGTCTCTACATGTTGTGAATTGCAATGTCTGGACTCTGCCTCCAACTGTTGCCTTAACCTTGTGACCTTGGGTCTCCATGGAAGGCCCGCCTGTAACCCTTGAGCCTGTGTGCTCATGGATGCTGTTTGGCTTGCCATTGTGAATTGTGATGGGTATGGGGGTTGAGGCGGTCCCTCCTTAAAAGGAAACCATAGCTCCAATCCTAAGAAAAAATTGCTTGGGCATGTTCAAAGTTTGTGTAGGTATTGATGATGTCATCTTGTATTTTCATTATTATGGGTGGTTGTAGGACATTGCATGAAGGTTATAGTTTATTGGTGAAGGCTGTTATGGGCTTTGTTTTGTTAGTGTTGTTATTCTTTGCAAGTTTGATGTTATGTTTTGGTGTACAGTCTATAAGCATACACGGTCCTTGCTTATGAGGTGTTGATGTGATGTTATCTTTTAATTTCATCGTTATGGTTGTATCTACTTGCATGAAAGTTGTTATATGGACTTATAGTACATTGTATGAAGGCTATTATGGGATTTATTTTGTTAGTGTTGTTATACTTTTTTGTTATGTTTTAGTGTAAAGCTATGGTCAGCAAGAGCAAACACGATCCCTCTTTATGAGGTTTTGATAATGGCATCTTCTATTTTCAGGATTGTGGTTGTATCTAGTTGCATGAAAGTTATTATGTTTGGTCAATGTAGGACATTGCATGAAGGCTATAGCTTATTACATAAAGGCCATTATATGCTTTGGTTTGTTAGTGTTTTTATTCTTTACTATTATGTTATGTTGTAGGGTTATGGTGTGACAAGGGGCCATAAGCAAACATGGTCCCTATTTATGAGGGGATCCGTGGCTCATATCCTTACTTAAGTTTTTCTTAATTTTGCCATTTAGAGGTCAAGTATTTCCCAAGAGCATACATGCATTAATTGTTATTTCCCAAGGGGGCATGGGCTAATACGGTGTCCCTGTTCATCAGAAAAATGTAGCTCAAAACCATAGATAAATATTTTTTTGTTCCATTCGGGGGTCAAGAGCCTGAGCCCAAGAGTTTAACTGGATGATAAGATATTTGTAGTATTCTAATATTACATGTTAATGTGGGTGAGATTAATATATATTTGAGATATGAGTTATGCATGGTATAAAATGCCTTTTTTACCATTATCTACATAATAGAAGGTTATTGGTTTTTTTTAAAAAACGCTTTATCAATGTGCAAGCCAGACCACGGCTTTGATATACTGGTGTGACACAAAGTTAGAGTTTTGACTTCGGTCACTTCTTATTTACTTTTTGATAAGAGATGAAGAAGAATTAATCATTATTAAGAAGAAATAATGGCCAAAAGTCTATAAAAATAGAGATACACAGAGAATTGCAGTTTTAAATCCATATAGAGTGTACAAAATAGAATTATATACGTACGTAGAGCTTGAAGAGAGATTCACTTCTATATAAAAACTTTCAAAAACGGGCAAACCAAGCGAAAAGTTATGAGCATTTTACTACAAGACTATGAAACTGCCAAAATTCGCTTAAAAGTTAGCAACTTTGGGAGAAATTCTGATTATCAATGAAGTAAAGGATCAAGAAATTAGTTACATGAGTGAAAAGAGCATATAAAGAGCTTCCTATCCATATGATCAATTTTAGAAACCAATACCCGAGTGATGAGTAATTACTGGTTGAAATTTGGGTATTAGACCACAAAAACTGCACTAAGTCCCTCTCTTTGCATGAAACCTCAATTTTCACATCGCCTCTTGCCTTTCATCTCCTTCATGATTCAAGCTAGAGGGTAAGGGTTAACATTCCTCAGTGGACAATCGTAAAGATTTACCTATGGTTCCCAAAGTCTTTCCACATGCTCGTACCTCCAAAGGAGGACGGCAATAAGGCAAGGGCTACCTTGAGAAGTCACAGGCCCACCAAGATAATAACTCCTTATCCCACTTATCATGAATCATCAAAGAGGTCCAAAATTGGGTTAAGCATGAGGAGCTAATGCTAAATGAGACATTCACATGTAAAGAGAGTGTTTGAATAAGGGTTTGAAGAGAATGGCAATGACACAAAATGCTCAATTGAGGAGGCTTCATTCATTGATTTGAAAGGGAGAGGAGGGCTCCTTTTATAGGTGGAGAATCACCCTCTCTTCCATTGTTACAAATTACAACATAAAAATCTTCAACCCTTGATATAAGGGTAGATGTCACCATCAATTGTCCTCTTAGGCTAAGTCTTCTATTGATTATTAAATTGAAGACTTTTTTACTTTGAAAGTGTGATGAGATAATAGCCAAGTCTAAGTGGCATGTAGATGGAGATCCCACTTACACATGGCAGAATTCTCCTTTTCTATGTAGGCATTCTAGAAGAATATTTCCCAATTACGCACCTACAGACACTCCTCCACATGCCTTCCACACTCCCCAACTTGTAGCCTTATGGTGAATACTATATTAATAATGTAATTAAAATCCATGTGAGCATGAAGGCCCACTTTTATTTTCCACATCACTAGCCTATCTACCATACCAAAGTATTTATCAAGCATACTTGTGGCATTTACAATGTGTGCATCCTAAATCAAGTAAAACCATTATATTTGAAGATAGAATGCTGTTATCAAGGTAGCCGCCAAGCCGCCGCATCACCACGCCGTTATTCCATTGTGGGGACCGCAATCTTCTTGGACAAGATTCCATCTTATTACCATTGAGAAACCATCAAAATATGTACAAAATCGAAAATGAAAGATATCAATTTTTCATCTCACATCTTCCCTCCCCCCCAACAGATCCTCCATGCTTGTCTTGGGGGTCTGCTGGCCATAGTGCTCGAGGGTGAAATATCTTTAGCTGGTACTCATTGGCACGTCCGAGAACCTCCTTGCCACTTGCATCCTCTAGAAGATAGGTGTTATTTTTGAACTTTTGCTTTATCTTGAAGGGGCCTTCCCAGCGTCGAAGAAGCTTCTTATCTAGCCGTTTCTCCACACGACCATCATACCTCATGACTAAGCTTCCTTGCTTGAGTTCTGGCTTCTTCTTCTTCTTCATGAGAGCGTCATGCCTTGCCTTGTGCTGTTGTTGTGCGGCCTCCAAATTTTGAAGTGCCTGAAGTTGCCTCTCATCTAAGGTCTCCAGTTGTACTAGGCGTTGGGCATGTGTTTCTTCTTCATTATTCAAGCGTGCAAAAGATGTGCGAAAGCTTGTGATTTCCAATTCTATTGGCAAAATAGCCTCCATTCCATAAACTAATTGAAAAGGTGTGAAACCAAGAGAGAGTTTGTGAGTTGTCCTATATGCCCATAGGACCTTTGGCAAATTCTTATCCCACTTTCTCTTCATAGTATCCACTAGCTTAGACAAAGATCCACAAAGCAGTCCATTAGTAAGGAGTTACATTGGGGATAATAAGGAGTTGACATAGCATGCTTTATTTTTAATTTTTGCACCAAAGCTTCAATCAAGTCATTCTTGAAAGACCTCCCCCCATCCGTAAGGATTTCTAATGGGCACCCAAATCGGGCACATATGTATTCCCTGAGAAAGGATGCCATAGCCACTACTTTATTATTGACCATGGCCTTTGCTTCTGCGCACCTTGTTGCATAATCTATGGCCACCAATATGTAATACTTCCCATGTGAGGAATGAGGAAGTGGGCCCACAAAATCTAGTCCCCACCTTTCAAATGGACCATATGCTGGGATAGGGTTTAAGGGTCCAGCAACCAATTGCTTATGCCCATATGCCTGGCATACTTCACAGCTTCTACACCACTCATAGACATCCTTGCTGAGTCGAGGCCAATAATAACCTGTGATCCCTACCTTTCCAATATGGACCATATGCTGGGATAGGATTTAAGGGTCCAAGAACCAATTGCTTATGCCCATATGCCTGGAATACTTCACAACTTTTGCACCACTCATAGACATCCTTGCTGAGTTGAGGCCAATAATAGTAACCTGTGTTAAGGATCCTCCGAGTTGTGCTAGCTGAGGCAAAGTGACCTGAACATTCATGACATAATTCCATAATCCTTTTAGATTCTTCCAGGCTCACTACCCTCCTATGAATCTTATCCTTACCTTCCTTGTAAAGAACATCCCCTAGAATTGTGTAAACATGAGCTTTCCTTGTAAAGAACATCCCCTAGAATTGTGTAAACATGAGCTTTCCTTGTAAGCCTTTGCTTTTGTTGAGGATTCAATTCAGGAGGGAATTATCCTATATCTAAATAGTGTTGAACATCTTGGAGCTCAAGCCA
Organism: Cibotium barometz; assembly: GCF_041138505.1. Classification (NCBI taxonomy): domain Eukaryota; kingdom Viridiplantae; phylum Streptophyta; class Polypodiopsida; order Cyatheales; family Cibotiaceae; genus Cibotium; species Cibotium barometz. The sequence goes on from NC_141087.1 coordinate 30,800,086, forward strand.
ACTTGTATCCATTAATGCAAGAATAGCTACTTTGAAAGAAGCCAAAGTTTGAGTAGCCAATTCATCAGCCTTTTAGTTATCCGTCATGTTGTCATACACAAATTTACAAAACTCAACAACTTCTTTTAACTCCATTGCCCTTTTATACAATTCTTGGAGATTAGGACTCCTTCCCTTATATTCTCCTTTCATTTGTCAGATGACCAATTGGGAATCCCCTTTAACCTCTACCTCTTTAATTCCATCTTTTATTCTAATCCCCAAATTAACGCATTGTACTCAGCCACATTATTTGATATAGCCTTTGGAAATTCCCTACCTTTGGTCCATACCTCTTTTTCTTATGGATCAAATAAAACTATCCCCCCCCAGCCCCACATTGCCTGGAAGGGCTAAAGGCTCCATCAAAATGCATAGTGAAAGCAGTTGGTGGTGTCTCCAAATCTTCATATACTTCTTCCTTTGTTCCTGTTCCTTCCTCCTCTTCCTTCCTTGTAATAAGCAAATCTGCAAGAGAGGCCCTAGTGGTGTTTTCTGTAATAAAAGTGAAAAAGAATTCTTGAAGCTCACAAATCCACTTTACAAACTTCCCTCCTGCAGGATTGGGTTTGCGGACCAAGAATTGTAAAGAAGGAGATGTGAGGAAGAAAAAAGGACGAGGTAACAAGTATGACCTGAACTTCTTTACTACAAAAACAAGAGACAAACCACCTTTCTCCATTTCACCATACCTCTCCTCGGCATCAGTGAGTTGTTGGCTTGCATAATACACTGGTTGCATATGCCCTTGATCTCCCTTTTGCAAGAGTATAGCACCCACTGAATGTGATGAGACACTTGGGTTCACATAAAAATCCTCCCCCCACCTAGAAGGTTGCACAATTAGACTTTGACTCATGCATTCCTTGAGCAAACAAAAAGATTGAATTTGATCGGTGGGCCCCCATCGGAAAGAAACATTTTTCTTTCTCAATAGATTTATAGGATACATCTTCTCAGAGAACATGTCAACAAAGCATTGGTAATACTTTGTTTTACCCAAAATCCTCCTTACCTCCCTTACATTGGTAGGTGGTGGGAGGGCCACAATTGCCTGCACCTTCTTAAGATCCATCTCTATGCCTTCTTCTAAGATAACATGTCTCGAGGGAACCACCTTCCTTCGTGCCAAGCGGCATTTTCTAGGATTAAGACACCCTTTTGCATCATCAATACTTTGCAAGAACTGCCTCAACTTTTCCAAGTGATCCATGCGGCTTGAATAAATGCAAAAGACATCCAAAAATACCCTTATAAACTTTCCCAAGTAAGGTGTAAATACCTAACTCATGAAGCATTGAAAAGTAGTTGGTGTATTGGTCAAGCCAAATGGCATCACCCTGTAGGCATACACGCCCCAAGGGGTGATAAATGAGGTTTTCCTTTGATCTTCTTCACAAATCTGGATTTGAAAGTATCCAGACACACACCGAATACAACTTATGACCTGCAACTTGATCCAAAATCTCATCTTGAAAGGGTAGAGGATAATAATCCCTCTTTGTGCATGCATTCAGAGGGTGAAAGTCCACATACACACGCCATTTTCCACCCTTTTTGGGAGGGACTACAACTGGGGAAATCCACTCTGAATTCTCTACTGGCAAAATAAATCCAGCTTCAAGCAAATTAGTTACCTCGTTCTTAAGCACCTCCGCTTGCACTACTCCCAAATGCCTTAGCTGCTGTACCACTGGATTACATGGGGCTTGAGATCAATCTTATGCTCTACTAGGGTAACTTGGTGTACTTGTTGTGAGTAGCTGTTTACAAAAAGGTTAGGAAATCCATCCAACATTTTTAAGTAATTCTCCCTTTCAGTACCTGTTAATGGACTCATCAAGAAGAAGTTCATTCTATTAGTGAAGACTAGTGAGGTCTACATCTCCTTTCTTGAACATGGTTGAAGAAGCTTCCCCTTCCAAGGCTCCGTTGTCTTCAGAATCCCCTCGATTCCTTCCTAGGGAAAGACCAAATGCAACTCCCTCCACCTCCCCTTCTGAGATGGAATCCTCGGAGCTACCACTTGTCTCCTCTTCATCCCATGACTCTGACTCTGAACTTTCGAAAGTTGAAGGTTCACCTCTTACCACTTTCTTGTGACGACTCTTGATGTTGTAGTGGACCTTCTTATTCTCACCTTGTAGAATAAGATTACCTGTCTCCCACTTTTGAATTGCCTTCACTTGGTGAAGCCATGGCCTACCCAATATCAATGGGTAAGCCCTAGCATCAAGCTTTGTAGGAATGACCTGGAAAGTTGCAGGCACAGAAATACCACATACATCCACTCCCAAATTCTCGACAATACCTAAGGATTTCACCCTAGTATTATCAACAAGTTTGATGCGATAGGGAGCATTAGTAGAAGACAACTTTAAATTGACATCTTTCATTGTTTTTTCACTCATGACATTGATTGACGCACCTCTATCAATGTATGCATTAGAAATTGTTTGCCCCTTAATGATGACATCAATCTCACAGGCACATCATCTCCTACATCAATATCCACCTTTTGAGCCATAGGAGTCCCATTATCCCTCTTTTTCTTTTTCTTAGATTCCCTTGTGCTAGCCAGCTTACCCCATTCCTTTCTGAGCTTTGGAGAGAGTGCCAAAAGCTGCCCAAATGTGATTTGTGCCGTTTTCTTCCTAAGATCTGTTAAGAGGTCATAACTAAGAGATCCTTGTCCAAGAAGAAAGTTAGATTGTCCAATTTTTCTCCTAACGACTTTTTCTTCTTATTATTTTTCTCCTCTTCTTTAGATTTATCTTCAAGATTGTTCTTGGCTCCTAGATTTACGACCCCTTTTTGCCACCATTAATGGCATCAATGTTTCCTCTTCTTCTTCTGAGCATGTTTCCTCTAAAAGTGCTTAACTTTTATCCTCTCTTTTCCTCAATTTTGGACACTCAGAGCGATAGTGCCCCTTCTCTTGACATTCATAGCATGTGACACTACTTCTATCCCTAGTAGGTTTATCCTCAACTCGTGGAACCCTAGGTGGCCTTGCGTTGACTAAGTGTAACTTCAAATCAGCAAACTCTGCCATAAGTTGTGCAATGTTATGATCCAAGGATGGAGCTTATACTTGAGATGTTGAGGCTATCTCTACTCGTGGTGGGGTCGGCACACTCGGAGAAGATTGGAATGTGGACTCAATATGAAGAGTGGCCTCCTTCTTCAAAGCAATAGGAAGAGCCTCTTTAAAATTAGTGGGATCTTTGCTAAGAACTTTTCCATGCAAGCGGGGATCCAAAGCCATGATAAACTTGCTCATCTTAAGGTGCTCCTTTGCTAAAGAACTCTTTGAATCTCCCATAGAAGGTGAGAAAGAAGAAGCAACAATATGTAAAGCCGCTTGTTGATATTTGATGAACAAGGCTTCATACCTCACTGAAAAGGCAGAAACTAACTCTCTTTCCTTTTGGAAAATCTGATCCAATTACAATAGTAAAGCATTTGGTGACTCCATTGTCCCAAATCTCTCCTTCATTACTTTGGTCAACCTTTCCCAATCATTCTTTGACTCCTCTGGCAAACCCTCATGCCAAGTTGAGGCCACACCCTCCAAGAAATCTGGAAGTATTTCTGCCCTCTCTTTCATAGACCACCTGTCAAGCGGCACGCTTGGTTAAACTCTCGGACATAACTCCCCGAGCCTTCTCTTTTTGATCCTTTTGGAACACCGGAATGCTGAACATCTTGCACCAAAAAATGAGTAGTAACAAGGAAAATTTACTTATTTCAAAATAACTTTTCTTTAATCATGCGGGACGACCTTGAGGATAAAATAGAATAATTCTAAGTAAAACCTGCCTGCCGTCTCCACCAAAAGATGTGACACAAAGTTGGGGTTTTGACTTCGGTCACTTCTTAGAATCAAAACACACTTGTATGAAACCTCACAGCCTCCTCACCTCCCTTTCTCTCCCTAGGTTAAGATAAAGATAAACACATCAAAGCTCAAATCATAATTCATGGAAGGAAAGATGAAAGGCTCAGGAGAAGAAAGAATTTCTGCTAATCTTGCAGCTCCAAACAAGAGGACAATTCTTTGTTTTGGAAGAAAATCTTCCAACTCAGGATTATGTGAACGAAAACATACGGGGAATGTTGGTAAGGTTCATCCGTTTGAATTGGGAAATTTGGACGAAACATCGTAAAGTAAAAGAATATAGCAATCACTTCCAAGAGGATAAGATACATGGGATTTGCTTTTTGATAAGAGATTAAAAAGAATTAATCATTATTAAGAAGAAATAATGGCCAAAAGTCTATAAAAATAGAGATACACAGAGAATTACAATTTTAAATCCATATAGAATATACAAAACAGGATTACATAGGTACGTAGAGCTTGAAGAGCTTCACGCCTATATAAAACTTTCAAAAACAGGCAACCGAGCGAAAAGTTATGAGCATTTTACTACAAGACTATGAAACTGCCAAAATAAAAGTTAGCAACTTTGGGAGAAATTATGATCATCAATGAAGTAAAGGATTAAGAAATTAGTTACATGAGTGGAAAGAGCATATAAAGAGCTTTGTATCCATATGATCAATTTTAGAAACCAATACCCAAGTGATGAGTAATTACTGGTTGAAATTTGGGTATTAGACCACAAAAACTACACTTCCCTCTCTTTGCATGAAACCTCAATTTTCACATAGCCTCTTGCCTTTCATCTCCTTCACGATTCAAGCTAGAGGGTAAGGAACATTGCTCAGCAGACAATCGTAAAGATTTACCTATGGTCCCCAAAGTCTTTTCACATGCTCATTACCGCTAAAACCATTGGTACCTCCAAAGGAGGGCGGCAATAAGGCAAGGGCTACCTTGAGAAGTTACAGGCCCACCAAGATAATAACTCCTTATCCCACTTATCATGAATCATCAAAGAGGTCCAAAATTAGGTTAAGCATGAGAAGCTGATGCTAAATGAGACATTCACATGTAAAGAGAGTGTTTGAATAAGGGTTTGAAGAGAATGGCAATGACACAAAATGCTCAATTGAGGAGGCTTCATTTATTTGAAAGAGAGAGGAGGGCTCCTTTTATAGGTGGAGAATCACCCTCTATTCCATTGTTACAAATTACAACATAAAAATCTTCAACCCTCCTTCAGTGACATAAGGGTAGATGTCACCATCAATTGTCCTCTTAGGCTAAGTCTTCTATTGATTATTAAATTGAAGACTTTTTGACTTTGAAAGTGTGATGAGATAATAGCCAAGTCTAAGTGGCATGTAGGTGGAGATTCTACTTACACATGGTAGAATTCTCCTCTTTCATCATGTAGGCATTCTAGAAGAATCTTTCCCAATTATGCACCTACACACACTCCTCCACAGGCCTTCCAAACTCCCCAACTTGTAGCCTTATGGTGAATACTATATTAATAATACAATTCAAATCCATGTGAGCATGAAGGCCCACTTTTATTTTCCACATCACTAGCCTATCTACCATACCAAAGTATTTATCAAGCATACTTGTGGCATTTACAATGTGTGCATCCTAAATCAAGTAAAACCATTATATTTGAAGATAGAATGCTATTATCAGGGTAGCCGCCAAGCTGCTGCATCACCACGTCGTTATTCCATTGTGTGGGTGCCGCAATCTTCTTGGACAAGCTTCCACATTTTTACCATTGAGAAACCATCAAAATATGTACAAAATTGAAAATGAAAGATATCAATTTTTCATGTCACACTAGTTAAATTTTTATTTTCATAAATTATTTCTTTTTTAATATATAAATGCTTGTTAGGTTAAATTATTTCATTATACCAAATCCTCTCACACATACAAGCAAGCAAGCACACATAAGAGCTCATACAAGTAAGCAAGCAAGAAAGAAATAGCATAAGATAGTAGATAGAGAAGAAGAACACTCTATTGAATTAGCATAAGAGAATGAGTCATGAGATTTACATTTTAAGTTTTGTAGGTGATCTCGAGGGTTCACACTCTTGGGTGACTAAAGTTAAAAGTTTGGTCCTCGGGCTCATTTGGCCACTTTAGCTAGTGTAAACACCTATTCTAAAGATAGCACTCTCCACCTAAAATCCCGTGGTGTGCCTTTAATATACAAGCAGCAAGCACATACATAAAATATACAAAACATGGTTTTCAAGTGAATTTTCCACATTCTGATGCCTTTGGCCCAAATGTGGTGAAAATGATATAGTGGATGGCATCAACGCCATAGAGATCTTTGGCAAGGGTTAACATACCCCCTTCTTAATGTAGATTCCTTCCTTAGAATATGTTGATAAATATACGTGAGACTTATGCTGGATGCATGTTAGTGTTGGAATTGTGGGAGTTCTTGGAAGGTCTGCAAGGCAACATGGTATAATGAGTAAGGTGTTCTTGTAGAAAATAATTAAAATTTTAGCATAATGCAAACACCTAATTAAGCAGTGAGGAAATATTTTTTGTGACTGGTTAAATTTCTCTAGTTAAGATAAGGATAATATTAAGAGTGGTCCAAATTCGGTCTATACTAAGATGGAGCAAAAAGCATGCCTTGGGTTATGACCTTAGTCTCTATGCATATTTGGTGAAACAATCTCTAGCTATTATCTAGCCTCATAAATAAGCCTGCTAAGTGATTATTATATGCCTTCGTTTTGATTTTTTGTTTTTTATTTTTTATTTAATAAGAAGATAAAAAATATAAAAGTAGGGCACCACCTTGTAGAGATGTAAGCAACAATGGCTCAGAGACCTCATATAATAGTATCTAATAATCGATAAGTACCTCTACAATGATGGTTTTTTCTTTTCTTTTTAAAGCCCTTTATTGATAGGTTTTTAGCCACAAGGTCCCATACCATGGAGATCAAGGCTACGGTCCCAAGGCTCTATCACTGAGAGCCAAAAGTCCTACCCAGATTGCACATGGTGATGGTTATCTTCTTGTGGGTTTTTTTGGTTTTTTTTTGTTTAAACTAGTTTTACTTTCACAATTCACTTAGAAGGCTCTGTTCTAACTAGTTTTTTTTTTGTTTTTTTTTGTTTAAACTAGTTTTACTTTCACAATTCACCTAGAAGGCTCTGTTCTAACTAGAGGGTTAACATACCCCCTTCTTAATGTAGATTCCTTCCTTAGAATATGTTGATAAATATGCGTGAGACTTATGCTGGATGCATGTTAGTGTTGGAATTGTGGGAGTTCCTAGAAGGTCTACAAGACAACATGGTATAATGAGTAAGGTGCTCTTGTGGAAAATAATTAAAATTTTAGCATAATGCAAACACCTAATTAAGAAGTGAGGAAATATTTTTGTGAGTGGTCAAATTTCTCTAGTTAAGATAAGGATAATATTCAGAGTGGTCCAAATTCGGTCTATACTAAGATGGAGCAAAAAGCATGCCTTGGGTTATGACCTTAGTCTCTATGCATTATCACTTTGGTGAAACAATCTCTAGCTATTATCTAGCCTCATAAATGAGCCTACAAAGTGATTATTATATGCCTTCATTTTGATTCTTTTATTTTTATTTTTTATTTAATAAGAAGATAAAAAATATAAAAGTAGGGCACACCTTGTATAGAGATGTAAGCAACAATGGCTCAGAGACCTCATATAATAGTATCTAATAATCGATAAAAAGTACCTCTACAATGATGGTTTTTTCTTTTATTTTTAAAGCCCTTTAGGTTTTTAGCCACAAGGTCCCATACCATGGAGATTAAGGCTATGGTCCCAAGGCTCTATCATTGAGAGCCAAAAGTCCTACCCAGATTGCACATGGTGATGGTTATCTTCTTGTGGGTTTTTTTGGTTTTTTTTGTTTAAACTAGTTTTACTTTCACAATTCACCTAGAAGGCTCTATTCTAACTAAAGAGGGTACACTAAGGGAGGTGGATTACTTGACATACTTTAAGGTCGATCTCAGAAAGGATTAAACAAGGACCAAATCCTACATGGTTATTGAAGCAATAACTAGAAAAGTTATAGACCAATCATATAACAATGCAAGCAAGCAATCAAACAAACACTAAATGGAGAATCATAAATAAGATTGAAATTGAAAACAATAGTAATTTTAGTATGGGTGCACAATACACGTGGGCAAGTTGTATCTAGATTTGGTCTGCACGACTACTTCTCAATAACGTGTAAATCAAACTCATCTAGCAAGCTCATCATTAGATAATCATAGCTCATAAAGCTTTCTCCAATTCGACATCACTAGGTTGATTTTCTCCCTCACTTGGGTTTTCTTCTAATATATATGTCTCCTCTGGTATACGAGGCAACGGTTTGAGTGCATCCTCACTATGATATGGCATGGGTACTATAGGTAAGTTAGCTAAGTAGCTACCACAAGGCAAAGCTATCTAGGAAATTACTCACTATTCTCCAAAAGGGATAAGGAGTCGGTAAAATTACTTCATAGAATGATGGTGTAAGTCCATAAGTTCTTGCCCTCCTCCCCTACTTTCCAAGATCTTCATGTGCATTTGTTACTTGATAGGCTCCTCTCATTAGTTCATGTTATTGTGGTGTCTCTCCTACCATATAATGTAATAGTCTTGTCCCATAGCACCTAAAATAAGTTCTATAGTGCCATCATAAGTAGGATGCCTGCGTACAACATGCGACACTCATAGGTGAAACATGGTGTAAGGGGATGAAACTATAGGTATAATAGCTCCACAAAGGTGGCTCCACAACATCGCTCCCCTATTGGTGTGCATAAAAATAGTGTGAGTGGGTTTAGAAAGGAGGAATACTTAGCTGCCCTTGATAGTACCATTCCATGAAATCTGGGTCCAAGATGGGGTCACTCATATTGATACACAAAAAAGTCCATGCTCAGGGCCTATAGTCACACCAAAGTCGAGCTTCATTCTCTTATTTGTGGCATGTACTCTTTCTCATCATCTTTTAAAAAAAAAATATTGATGGACTTTTAGTATGTGAATAGTTGCTATATTACTATACACTGTTGGTGCAAGCTATATTGTCATGGGTTAGCTTTTTCTAATAATAGGCTCCCTCTTAATATAGACATAAACTTTGTTGGGGAGAAAAATGTGGAGGGTAAAAGTAATGATATTAGCATAAGTGCCCCCTTCCTCCTTTCTATCATACCTTGACCTCTCGTAGAAGGTTTTGCAAGGTTTTTGTAACCATCCCTTCCAACTGTGCTCTATCAGTGTTTGTTGGCTACTAGGAGCACCCTTTGTTACTTGTGGCATGTCAGTTTCTAGCTTTAAGCGGTAAAGGGATCTCATAAGACTAGATGGAGCTTATGGGTTCTCCCTTATAGATGAGCAATGGAGTTGACACTTGTAGCAAGGCAATTTGTACTTGCGTAGTGGGTCACTCTAGGGAAATCAATGGGATCAAGGCTTGGATAGCCAGAAATGGTTTTGTAACATTTTATGATGTAGAAAATTCACCATCAATCACCATATCTTGTGTGATATGGTTTCTCGTTGGGATCCAGACTTGTTTGGATGTTGGTGGTGGTGGTGAAGGTTTTTGTACAATAGTTTTTCCTTTGTTGGTATTTGAGCTATTGAAGCCTTTATTCATCATTGATTAGGAGATTTGGAAATTTGTCTGACAGTGAGACTAGTGGTATAAATTTATGTTTTGGTATCCGAATACAACCATTATAGTAGCCTTGAGACTTCAATAAGCGTTTGGGTATCCATTTTGGGGCAACTTTTAATTTGGCCTTCCTGAGCCAATTATTGTGTTGAGGCTCTCTTTGCTTCATTGGTTGAGGTGGTACAGATGGATAAATTTTGGGAACCAATTTCCAATAGATTTAGGTTTCCACTTTTTTGTAGCTCGTCATATCTAGTCGTCCTTTTGACATGTAGGTGTTTGCCTTGTGGGGTGTTTTTAGCATCTTTGTAGGGCACGGGTCTGTCCCTATATCGTTCTGTTTTTTGTAAGTATAACAGTATTGTAGAGGGATGCCATCTCTTGTATCTTGGTCCATGCTTTCCCAGTTGTTGTTGATCCATCGCCACCTTCTATAAGTAAATGACATGCACAGATGTTGCCTGGCAACATAGTATCTGAATGGATGGTAGTATCGGATCTCTGATCAAATATTCCACCACTACTTATTGAATGTACATGACTAGTCATGAGATCTACTCTAAGGATTGAGTCATCAAATTGTGGGAAAACATGGTTTTTGGGCCAATCCTGGACCATTTTAGTTAGCTTCACACATAAACAATATTCCTAAGATCATTTCCTAAGAATTAGGTTGCTTAGAAAAGTTCATCACAATGAACGTATATCTGACTTGGTGTTTCAACACCTTGATGTTAAGGTTGTGCAACATTCCCGTTGGTTTGGTAATAGTACCATCAGCCATTTTAACCACAATGTATGAGACTTCAAGCCTAGGATTGGCCATTTTTTCCTAACATTTTTTGGTGATTATACTGACTCTTGCACCACGATCGAGGACTCCCATTACTATGATGCCCTTGGCAGTGATGTGACTGGTAGTAATGCGTTAGATTCATCATCTTCAAAGTATCGCCCCAATTTATTCAATAGAATTTCGACTATTGATTTGGTGTACTCATCCTTTACTTGGGTTCTTGATCTTCTATGACTTGAGTCGGTGAAATCCCACAGTATTAGGGTTGAGTCTTATGGGTTTTTGCAACAAATGGTGGTAGTCCTATGTTGAGTTCTCCATTTAAAAGTGGTTCCAATTCTTTGAAGAGTTTGGGGTCTCCACACAAGTGCATACTCATAAGGGTATTTATTTCAAAAGCCATGAACTCCAACAATTTAGCGATGTTCAAGAGGGAGTACTCATCACCTCTCTACCATATGAAGGTGTTGGTGATATTGGAATTTCCACCTCTTGTATGGGTTTAGGGTTCTTATACTCAAACATTCCCCTAAAAATTAGATAATCCATGCTTGGGACAGGTGAGTTCTCAATGACCTTAAGCATCGATGACACTAGGTATATCCAAGGATTTTTGGATTACGATCGACTTTAGGTTGTTTGGATGAATAGTGTTAGAGCTAGTTATTTGCTTTGGTCTTGGTTCTAACTCCCCTTGAGTATGTGTGACCATATCCTTGAGCTCATGAAGTTGTTCAAATTCTTTTATAGGGTTAGGGTATGAACCAAGTTTCCCTTTGTTTGGTTTCTTGAGGGCTTGCATCCCTTCCTTTTTGGTCTCCTTAGTTTTTGTTTGAGTGTCTCTAGTTTGCTTAGAACCAACGTGTGTGTGAACTGAAATCCTCATCAATATCATTCATGTAGACTGGTTCATTAGGTGTTCCCAAGTTCACTCATTTTTTTTTTGTTTTACCTCCTTTTATGGATTTCTTTCTTCTCTCTTCTTTTTAGATCCCGCTACTACTGAAGTAGCCTTCTTTTCTCCTTTCATTTTCACAACAAGTGCATTTTGAGCCATGAGTGATGTTATTGCATTCACAGATGGGTTAGGATTTCTTAGAATTAATCTATGAGTTTGAACACCCACTCGAATCACGTTGAGAGGTGTGATGGGTCATTCTGCTGATTTGCAACCACCACTTTCATTGGGAAATCTTTGATCCAATGATCTATGCCAATGGTTATAGGTTGCAGGTGTGGCATGCGAGAAGGTGTAACTAGGGTGATTTGTTGGTTTCTAATGGGACACTCAGAGACTCGGTGTGGTCCATGACAATGATAGAATTGAAGAGGCATTCTCTTGATAGTAGAGTTAATGTCTCAACCTCTTCCTACTGTGGCTAGCTCCTCTTGCATCGACTACATAGTAGTGTGGATAAAGCTTTGTGGAGTCCTCAATGACATGTGAGGCACCGTCCAAGTCAACCTTATATCATGGAGACTCAAAAGGTTCCTCGAAACCTATTTAATTCAATGGTGTCATCCTCGAGGGTGGAAGTTAAGGTCCCAAAAGTGGTGGAGGTAATGACACATTTTGTGCATTATAAATCCTCCTTGTAATAGGTTGTTGTGCCATTTTCTTAGCATTGGGTTGCATTATCGCTTGTGGCTGTGATGTAACTGATAAAGCCAATGTTGAGGTCTAGAAGCATTAGCGAGGGCTTGAAAAAATGTGCACCATTGTGAAGCCTCATGAACATAACGTCCATAAAACGTACAATTACCATTAAAAGAGTTCGCTTAGGACTCGACACTTTGAATGTCCTTGTTGGAAGATTGAGCACCATTGAGGCTCTCTCGTTGGGTACATATGGACGTATTTTGGAGCTTTATTGGTCTTCATTCCCTCTTGCAGTGCTTTCATGAAATCTATGGCATTCATCTCTGCTAAAGTGTTACATTTAGCAATTGGGTTTAGCCATAGAAGTGCTATGTCCCGTGACTCCGAAAGTAACAGATTCAGAATCCAATGCTTTGGCTCCCTTGACCATCAGATTATCTTCTAGTTGGATGGCATTTGTTGTGACTTTATCCCATGTAGTGATTCCTCTAATGACTAAGCCATTATAGATTGCTTCATGGTTAATCCCATGGATGAATCTATCTATTAGTTGATTATTCGAATAGCGTTCATGTGGAAGGTAATGAGAGTTCAAATTCTTGAGATGGCTAATGAAATCTCTAATCAACTCCTCTTCTTCTCTATCGGCTTTGTGCATCTGTGAAGCTACACCCCATAAGACTCCTTTACGCAAAAAATTTGCTTCAAGAAAAATCTCTTAAGAATGGTGAAGTTCAAGTATCCTTGACCTTGAGATTTCTATACCAATCCCCAACCTTACCATCTAATGTTAGACTAAGGGAATTGGTCATGGAAATCTCATTTCATTCCCCCAATGCCTCACAAACTTGATTAAATACTTCCAAATGTCTATAACTACAAAATCCTTTTTACATCAAGACATCCAAATGCTTTCTTACGTATAAATAAACACACAAAGTGATTGAAAAATCTTAATAACTTACTATAGTGCATAAAACAAAGAAGTGTATTGAAAGTATCTAAGAGAAACTAGGGAAAAATAGAATGCTAAAAGAAATAGAAGTGCATTAAAAGTACCTAAGGGAAGTGAGGAAAAACGAGAATGCTAACAGAAAAAATGAAAAGATGTAAGGAATCATGCCATTAGATGTAAACATTTGAAGGACAAGAAGTTATAATTTTTTCTCAAAACGAGCATTGTACTCACCAAAACCTAGAAAATAGTGTTAAAGATTGCTACATAACAATTATAAACAAATCCACCACTTCAAAAGAAAAATAACAAATTAGTACTATAGACATAGAATGCAAAGTTAAAAGAAAAAACAGATCTACAATCATACCTTTGGTTGGTGTAAGAGAGAGCAAAGAGAGGAACAAAAATAGGTTCAAAAGGTAGCAACAAATGAAAATAAAGAATTGAAAAAAAAAGTTGAATACAATGATGAACAATTCAAAAAATGTTTCCAACATCGACATACGTGCTGGCATAAGCACCACTTATATCGTTATTCTTTAACACTACATAATGCCAAAAAGAATGCCGCTAATAAACATTGTTGGATGACCTCACTATAATAAAAGGAAAGTTTACACCAACAAACAAGGATTCCATTGTGTATGTATGTTGTTAACACATGAATAAGTGAGCTAAGGATAAACTTGTCCACTTTGAAGAGAGCATTTGAGAATGAGTGTTATGTTGTTTTAAAGGGTTCTTTTAAAGTATCCACTACTATGTCAAATGGTACTTCTAAAGATGTGGGGTAGACATTAGCATACAATAAGTGAAGAATTTGAGAGATAAATTGAGGGTGGACCAAGACTAGTCTTAACAAATAACATGTTCTATGTGTGGAATAAAAACCATAGAACAACATCATGGATGGAAAGTATCATGATATTTTTGCATCTAACAAAGGAGATGTGGATGGATCAAGTTATGGCTCAACACAAGCTTTTAAGTTACTAAATCAAGTTTTGAGTCTAGAATGGGATAAAAGATGTGGATGGATGAATTTATGGCACAACACATGCTTTTAAGCTTCATCAAGTGTTGAGTCTAGTATGGGGGAGAAGAGATATTGAAGCTACCATAACATCCAACACTAGGCAAGTACTTAGATGACATTATTTTTAGACATAAAGAAGATCTTTATAAGCCCGTAGTGAGTCCTTAAGCCCAACATAGTAGTGGTAGCCCTTAGTGAGCCCTTAATCCCAACATAATAGTGGTAGCCCTTAATCCCAACATAATAGTGGTAGCCCTTAGTGAGCCCTTAATCCCAACATAATAGTGGTAGCCCTTAGTGAGTCCTTAATCCCAACATAATAGTGGTAGCCCTTAGTGAGTCCTTAATCCCAACATAATAGTGGTAGCCCTTCCATTAAAGCAATTTATACTTGCTAATGATTAAGGTGTCTAGTTTATAGGTTTGTTCTCATCGTTCTCTTTTTTACCAAAATTTTCATCCATCTACTTGCCCTAGAATAAGGGACTATATATTCATAATAAGATTGGTCAGCTAACAAATTACACATTTGTATTTATTTTGTAGGTATCTCTCTTCTATTGTACATATGCAACTTGGAAAGTTTTAAGTCTATCATCTTTTTACATGTACACATCACCCATATCTAAGGAGGAGATGGATCAACTAAGGGAAGATTCTTGATCTTGGATTAGGAACAAAAGTATAGCCCTTGGTGGACTAATATGAGGAAGCACCCATATATTGAGGAGAAGATGAAATTTGAGAGGCATGCTAAGGGGGTGAGTGCAATGTGGGCTGAGTATCCTTGGGCACCATGCATGAGAATGAGGGAAATAAGGTATAAGAAGGTATAAGAGGAGAAAACAAAGGATCTTGGTTGAAAGGACATAAAAAGTAAAATAACCATTTGAGGCCACCATAAGAATTGGAATATTGATATGCTAGGTATAAATTTTGTAATATTCCTCATTTGATTAAGTGTTTTTTGCAATGTATGTAAGATCCTTGTCCCCACCGCGCAACAAATTTAGGGGTGCTAATAGCGGAAGCAGCACTTCTTACATGGGCCAAGGTCCCACACTCGCGGCCTCGCCCACCACGGATATCCGGACAAGAGACTAATCCATCGGTTCTTCCAAAACTGACCCGAAAAAAACTTCCCTTGCTCGGAAAGCACGGGCGATTCCTCCAGGATAACTTTTCTCTAATGTAGTCAAAAGCCTTAACTAACTGAACTGATCTGACCGAACCCGTAAGTCCCATAGTCAGAACAAGGAAAAGATTACACTTGGATCATAGAGACCAATGCTTTTTTCCTCATTGAGAGGCACAACCGTTGATTCTTTTCCATAGAACAATTTTTGTCCAGGATTTACTTCATCTATCGCACCATAACAGAATTGAGTCTCAATTTAGGGATCCATCAGTCCAGCCTAGCCCCATCCAATCCCGTGGGTTAGCCAACCGCCCAACCAGTGTAGTGATGGGATCGAATTAAGAATTTGGTTAGGTTTTGTCCTGGCGGGTACCAGGGAAAAGAGTTCCCAAGCCCCCTAGCCAGATATTCATGCAAACTTAAAACTAGTCACACCACTTACACACCCAGCCTTTTTCACAGAATCAACTATCTTTAAAAAAAACAATCTTTTAATGAAACCATTGTGTCACTGATCATAGTCCTCAAAATCTCCGGTTGAATCCTTATTTCCAATCATTCCTTCATCGGTGTACCTATGGCATCATTGGCAACCAGAACACTCACCACCTGTCCACTCAGGGGCCTTTTTGATAGTTTCTAGCTCATAGTAACTGGCAATATATTCACATAACAAAATGGAATCTCTGTTGAAGATCAGCAACATCAACCAACGTATCCATAAAAAAGAGCCATGGACTCATCCATTGAGGACCATCAAGGTCAATCAACGAGATCCATGCCCGAATTCAGAAAACAACTCTTACTCCTTGTTCCAATATCTTCCACGATGCACGTGTGGGTATCGTCGCTCGTCTACGATCCAGAGCTTGAGCACCGTATGGTCAGCACCCTCTAGGATCCTTCGCAGGTGACCTAGCGCTTCACTCATAGGCCGTTTCCTTGCTCCCTCATCCACCATATCGGAAGTTCACCATTTTAATCAAACAGAGGCTGGTCAAGACCTCGGTGCTACGCGAGACGTCCTCCAATGACTCTCCATCAGCTGTTGCAACTTTATCAGATTAGGTCTCCACCCACGACCTCATTCACAAGATGGTCAAAATGCTTCTCCAGCATTCTTGACATAAAATTATCATTTAAAAACACTCCAAAAATACAGTTTCTATAACAAACTCTCGGCTTTCCACATTGCTCCACATCAAACCACATTAATTAATTCCACAACCATCCAATCTCATCGTTTTCATCTCATCTCATCTTTCCTCAATTTAGCCTCATCAGATCTCATCCACTTAGACCACATCACATTCACTCACATCACATCTCATTAATTTTACCTCACATCTCATTCATTCACATCTATCTCGATTCACATCCCATCACATCACATTCATTCATATCCATCACATTCATTCTCATCACCATTATATCACATCACTTCTATCCACATCTCATCTCATTCATACACATCTCATCTTGTTCATCCACATCCATCCAATCATTCTCATGTACGACTACTCGCATCTATCCATACATTCATATCTATCACTTCACATCCACATATATTCATGTCACATCTCATCTCTTTACATCACATCACATTCTTTCACATACACATCTATATCCATTCTTTACATACACATTCACATCCATTCTTCTCATACACATCCTTATCCATTCTTTCATATACTCATTCACATCCACTCCTCACATACACATTCACATCCATTCTTCTCATACACATCCTTATCCATTCTTTCACAAACTCATTCACATACTCATTCACATACTCATTCACATCCATTCCATTCTTTCACATACTCATTCACATCCATTCCTCACATACACATTCACATCCATTCTTCTCATACACATCCTTATCCATTCTTTCACATACTCATTCACATCCATTCCTCACATACACATTCACATTCATTATCATCACATACATTCACTCACATCCCATATCATTCATTTACATTCTGATTCACATGACATCACATCTCATCTCATCTATTCATTCATCATCTATGTGATTCACATCTTATCTCATCACAACAATTCACCTCTATTCACATTACATCCATCCATCCATTCGCATCTATCTAATTCACATCACATCTATCCATCCAATCATCATCTATCTAATTCACATCTTATCTCATCACATCTATTCACCTCACATTCTCATCATCTCTATTCACATCACATCCATCCGTTCATTCATTCCCATCTATCTGATTCACATCATATCTCACATCTCATCACCTCTATTCACATCTCACATCTATTCACATCTCACATCTATTCACCTCACATCTCAACACCTCTATTCACATCACATCCATATATCGATTCGCATCTATCTAATTCACATCACATCCATCCAATCATCATCTATCTAATTCACATCACATCCATCCATCCAATCATCATCTATCTGATTCACATCTTATCTCATCACATCTATTCACCTCGTATTCTCATCACTTCTATTCACATCACATCTATCCAATCATCTATCTGATTCACATCTTATCTCATCACATCTATTCACCTCGTATTCTCATCACTTCTATTTACATCACATCTATCCAATCATCTATCTGATTCACATCTTATCTCATCACATCTATTCACCTCATATTCTCATCACTTCTATTCACATCACATCTATCCAATCATCTATCTGATTCACCTCATCACATCTATCCAATCATCTATCTGATTCACATCTTATCTCATCACATCTATTCACCTCATATTCTCATCACTTCTAATCACATCACATCTATCCAATCATCTATCTGATTCACATCTTATCTCATCACATCTATTCACCTCTCATATTCTCACCACTTTTTTCCACATCACATCCATCCATCCATTCATTCCCATCTATCTAATTAACATCATATCCATCCATCCATTCATTCACATCTATCTAATTCACACCTTATCTCATCACATCTATTCATAGAATCTAAACATAGAATTTAAGAGAAATCTAATTTTTGATATAAAGATTTTGTATGCATCTATTTATGCGTAATTCAAATTTAAGAAAAATAACACTTTTGAAATAAAAATAAATCTTTTATGCATCCTTCCTATGCATCAATTCAATTTTAATGAGAATAAAACTTTTGAAATAAAAATAAATCTTTTATGCATCCTTCCTATGCATAAATTCAATTTTAATGAGAATAACACTTTTGAAATTAAAAAAAATCTTTTATGCATCTTCCTATGCATAAATTCAATTTTAATGAGAATAACTCTTTTGAAATAAAAATAAATCTTTTATGCATCTTCCTATGCATAAATTATATTTTAATGAGAATAACCCTTTTGAAATAAAAATAAATTACTTTATGCATCTTTTTATACATAAAATCAAAATTAATGAGAATAACTCTTTTGAAAAAAAAAATTTCCTTTATACATCTTTCTATACATAGAAAGAAAATAACACTTTTAGAATACACAAACGGAGGGGATTTCTCTTTTTGAATAACATAAAGATAAAACTTATTTCCATAAAGTTTAAGAAAATTTCACCATAGCCTCCTTTGTATGGTTGACCATTTCTCAATTTTTACATCCTAAATCTACTTAGAATTTACCCCAAGATGAATTAAAACACTCTAATCTAATCAATTTTCACTTCTAAAGGGTAATCAATAGGAAAAGTTGAACTTATTTTGTTTGTTTCTCATTTTAGGATAAAGAAGGGCTAAAATTCTTAATGAAGAGAAGGGGGAAGCCTTTCCATCAAGGCATAACATCCAATTTCACAGTAAAAAAAAATAAGAAATCATAAAACCATAGAATAGAATTAAAAAAAAGTAGAATTTCTAACTTACATGGAGTTTTGTGAGCTTTCCTTTGGCTTGAGGGATTGAGGGTTCTACTCTTGCTTGGATCAAGTGTGGCCACCAATTCTTTGTAGAGGAATTAGTAAAAAACAAGTGAATTATCAAAGAATTCAATGTTTTTAGTTCTGAGGAGGAGGAGTAGAGTAACAGTGTGTAAGATTCCTCCCCAGCCTCTTAGGATGTCCAGTATCTTCCCCTGTAATCAAATTCCTCTTCAGAAATATAAAAGATCTTGTTTCTACCTGTCCTGGCTTAGAGAGATCTGTCCACTCTATCATCAGCCAAAGAAATAGTCCACCATGAGCCCAACCCACGAGTCAAATTTCCTCTCAAGGAGGAAGAGTTTTCAGAGGATGAAGACTCTCACACATCACCACAGTATGCTACTACACCAGAAGGAAAGCCACTTCCAAAGTGGGCACAACAGCTCTTTCATGAGCATAGTCCAATACCTGAGAAGCCACTTCCAAAGTGGGCACAACAGCTCTTTGATGAGCGTAATCCAGTACCTGAGAAGCCAAAATCTTCAGTAGAGCAGATGGACAACACGGATCAAGGAGAATAGAGGAGAAGAGAAGAGCATCTGATCTCATTGTTGTCAATATGGCCTTGATGGGCTGAAATAATGGGAACAGTGAAGGAGCCAACCACTTTGGATGAAGCCGTAGCAAATCTAAAGTGGAAAGTTGTGATGCAGTCTGAGTATGACAACATCATAAAGAACAACCCCTGGGAGCTAGCTAACTGACCACCAAACAGAAAGGTAATTGGTACCAAATGGCTTTGGAAAGCTAAGTATAAGGCTGATGGCTCACTTGAAAAATACGATACTTACCTTGGCTGCTCACGAAAAGTGGCCAGTCTTTCACATGGATGTCAAATCAGCATTTCTAAAATAGCCATCTCAAGGAGGAGGTAAATGTAGCTCAGCCACTAGGTTTTGAGATGCCCAGATCAGAAAACAAAGTTTGCAGCAGCAGGCTGAAGAAGGCATTGTATGGACAGGCCCCAAGGGCATGGTATCACAGGATAGACCAATTTTTCAAAAAGATTGGGTTTATAATAAGTGCTTCTGATGCTAACTTGTATGTTATAAAAAGGCATGGCAAGATTGTTTTGGTTGTCTTGTACGTAGATGACTTAAACATTTCAGGTGACAATGAAGAGATGATCCAAAAGACAATGGATATGTTGAGCCATGAGTTTGAGATGACAGACTTGGGTCTTATGCATTTCTGTTTGGGGATTGAGGTCTAGCAAGAGTCAAGTAAAATCTTCATTTCACAAAAAAAGTATGCCTGGGAGATTCTCAAAGCATTTGGGAGATGATAAATTTCAAGCCTATGTCTACGCCAATGAAAGTGAACATGAAGCTTTCTGCAGAGGATACTTCATCACTTGTTGACATTAGGAAGTATAGGAAGTTGGTGGGGAGTTTGATTTTCCTCACTAAAACTAGACTTGATATCAGCTTCACAGTTGGGGTGTTGATTGAGCAGGTTTTCCAACAAGTCACGAGAGAGTCATTAGAAGGAAGGGATGAGGGTACTTAGATACTTAGGTACATCAGAAGTACTCTTGAGTATTGCATTACTTATTACAGCATGGGTGACACTTTGATAGGTTATTGTGACTTAGATTAGGCAAGAGATTGTGATTCTAGGAAATTTGATTATGGATATATCTTTTTGCTTGGTTTCGGTGCTTTATCTCTTGGACCAGCAAAAGCAACCTCCAGTGGCACTTTCTTCCACAAAATCTGAGTATAAGGCAGCTTGCTTTGCTACATGTGAGGTAGTATGGTTGAGGAGAATCTTGGTTGACATGGGAGTTCAGATCAGAGAGGGTACAGTATTGAGGTGCAATAATCAAAGTTGCATGGTTATCTCCAAAAACCCTGTGTTTCATGCTTGCATGAAGCACATTGAGATTCAGTATCATTATGTGCGGGACCTGATAGAGGATGAGATAGTGGAGTTGGAGTATCGCTCTATAGAGCAAAACTATGCTGACATATTCACCAAGACTTGTAGGAAGGACCAGCTCATTTGGCATCTTCATCGACTTGGCGTTGGGCCAAAAACCTAGTTCATCTTCTGGTGGTGGAGATTGAGGGGGGGTTTTAGTATACACTCAATGCCCGCCTCTCAGCATGTATCTCACTTTGATGTATAATGCACATTTGTTAGGCCCCCATTATATCGAGTAGCCATGGTGCATATGTCTTTAGTGGTGGGAACCCCCGCTTTGATGCCCGCTTCGATGCCAATGGGGTCATTATTGTGACCATTGATGATGGTTAGGAGATGTTCAAGCATACGAGCATTAGCTTAGGTTCAGGGCATTGCCTCGGGCTGGGGGTCCCAGGGGGGCTAGCGACCCTCTTGGTGCCCCTGAGGCGACGATATGAGGAATTTTCCATAGGATATTCCCTTGGATACTACACCCATCATTAGTGGGCGGTGGTTGGTGGTATGTGGGCCGTGTTCTTGATACGTAGGCGATGACCGTGTCTATGCAATGTAACCGCCCTCGTTGTATACGCATCTACCACATCGCCTATAGTAATATATATGGACATGGTTGCCATGAGCTAAGGCATCCAATGCTTGTGAGTATCCACCCCCTTCTACACTTTGTACATACTCCATCCAGAGTTTGTCTAGATCGCCATCTAAGCTCTACTTGAGAGCACACGGGTGGACAACACCATCACTTGTACCTCTTTGGTATAATCAAAGATTTAAATTCTCTCCATTGTGTATCTATTACATTGTCTATTGTGCTTTGCCTTGCTATCTCTTTCCACTGTGCCATATTCTTATAGGAAGGTGGGAGGGGTAGTTGTTCCAAAACAATCAAAGGCGATAATGTTGGTAGAAGTGACAATAGTTAAGTTTTTCTTGAAATAGACACTCTCTCTCTCTCTTTCTTATGTCACATGAGTCCAAAACACTCTTGCACTAATTCCATGAACCATTACATCCCAATCAAAAGTAGCATAAAATTACTCCAATAAAATGATACTCCATAACATTCTTACATATCCCATACATCTTCCAAGTTATATTTGGAACATGAGTTGTCCACTAAACCAATTCACTAAACCATTACATCCCAATAAAAGGTAGCATAAAAGTATTCCAATAAAATGATAGCCCAGAACATTCTTACATATCCCGTACATCTCTCAAGTTATATTTGGAACATGAGTTGTCTACTAAACCAATTCAGGGTAAGTTCATTCCTACGTAGACATTCGGTTAAATCTCTTTCTGTCAAAATTGGTTGGTGATAAACATATTTTCAGTTTGGCTTAATCCCATGACTCTCATCATGTACACAAAGTACGAGTGCTTGCACACACTGAGTAGGGCTTTTGCTTTTTGACCCTTCCCAAAAAATCTGGACATGAGCATGATGGATGCATTTTTATGTGCACATCATAACTTCCCACATGAGAACCTTGTTCAAACATCTCAATGGTGAAAGCCTCATGTTCAGAAGATTGAAACATGCCATCTTGTGACACATACTATCACGACTAACTCCCTTAGCTTAGGCACACTTTTGGCGATCTTGCTGGGGACTGGTATGCCAAGTAGGGGAGTAGAGAGATATAGGCTAGTATAGGTTAATTCTTGAAAAGTCAGTAGAGTAAACTCATCAAAAGAATCCCAGAAAGAAAGCACACACTAACTAGTATCAAGAATACCAACTAGAGAGTCATAAGAGCACAATGGAGCAGGCATGGAGAATGAAGGAAGCTCAAATCGGGAAATACGGTACCGCATAGACATGCTAAAGTTGTAGAACAAGAAGCACCACAACACCATCCACCATGTTGACCAAGAAGATCAAAACAGAGCTGAAAAGGATGATTCTAGAACAACTAAGGAATCAGGAAGAAGATCACCATGAACCAGATGGGATTCCATAGAAATAGGAAAGACTAATTCCAAAACCACCAAGGAATAAGGAAGAAGATTGCCAGGAGATACCAAATAGGAGGCAGGAAGCTCAGGAAGGGGAATAATTGGAAATTGTGGGTAGGATGTACCTCAAGTACCCAAAATTTAAAGGCAAGGGTGAGGAGGATCCAGATGCTCACATCTTCTCCTTTGAAACCACACTCGAGGGCAAACAGAGCCCCTCTAGGGTAAAAGACAGAGTATTTTGCCACAAGGTTAGGTGGCAAAGCCACTAGCTCATATGCCAAGTATGGTCCAGAAAACTTCTAAATATTTGAAGAGATGAAGAAGTATTTCTTGAAAAGATGTTGGAAAGACAAGATCATAAAGGAGGTATTAGAAAATCTTCAGAGGATGATACAGAAAAAAAGGCCAATAGAAAACTACGCAGCCAAATTCAGAGCAATGTTAAAGCGCCTAAACTAGCTCCAAGCACACTAAGCCAGTGGTTTGTGAGAGGAATGAGGAAACATCTAAATGGCAGTAGCCTCATATGACTTGGAAGCCCTAACCTTCCAAAAAGTGGTGGCAGGAGCCGCCCCAGAGCTGAAGGAGTCATGAAGCAAACAAACAAAGTCTCCAAGAAGAAGAAGAAGAAGAAGAAGAAGAAGAAGAAGAAGGACAAGAGGAAGAAACCTCAAAATCTAATTCTAGAGAAGATACCTTGGAATCAAAATCCAGTCAAGAAACAGATGCCGAAGAGCGCAAGCCCCAGAAAAAGAAAGGCAGAAAGAAGGTAGAGAAAGTTCAGGAAGAACTAAGGGCCACCCTAGCCAAGATTGCCGGAGGACACGCAAGATCCACCTTTTGACCTTGGTGCACAAGGTGCAAGAATTAAGGGCACACAAGAGAAGTGCCAGTTCAGAGACCACAGAGCAAGTGTGCACCATCTGTGAAGGGACAATTACTCTGCAGTGATGTGTTACTATAACACGCAAAACATGAATCCAAGAGTAGTGGAAAGACAGCAGCACAGCAAGCCCCTGTCATCATTAACAGGTCGCCATAGGACCTCAAATCAAAAGACCATATATAAGAGGAGGTGGAAGATTTGGGGGAGGTGGAAGATTAAGTACAAGGGGAGCTTGCTTCTATTGCAATGGTCTAGGGAACAAACAGAATGACTACCCCATATTTCAATGCCATTAGTAGGAACTGTAGGAGCCAAGGCCACAAAGGGAGGGAAACCCAGTAGTAGGAAATGATGCGGCTGTTAATATGGAAAAAGTGGACCATGAGGCAAGGAAAGAATAGGAGGAGCCATCATAACTTATGGTTATGAAAAGATTTCAAGGACTTTTCAAAATGCAAACAGGCAGAAATGGTGAGCGAAAACTGGAAAGGAAACTAGAATAGGGCAGTAAAAGGTTCGGGAACAGATCACCAAAATTAGTACAGAGCACACAAGGAATGGTGAGGACAATGTAGGAAATTCTGTCCTTGGGAGAGTATCTTGTGGAAAATCTGGACAGGAAAAAGTTTATCAAAGACGAGAAAGAGATTAGTGCAGGAAAGAAGCCAATGCCAAACCACCAACTAGGGCCAAGTACAGCCCAGAGCACCATAAATATCCGAACAGAAGAAGAAAAGGAAGGAAATCTGAAGGGAATCCAGATAGGAATACTGACAAGAGGAAGTCAAGGACAGGAAAGAGAAGAAAATGAGAAAGAAAGAAGGATGTATAGAAGTCAAAGCATGCCAATTGGATGAACAAAAAAGCGGTAAGGAATATAACTTTTGGGAGGACCTCATCAAGATGAAATTGAATATCACGTTAGATCAAATGCTAAATCTAGTTCCCAATTATAGGCAAAATCTTCTTCAAGCCATAATGCCAAATGATAATCTGGTGCATGTGTCATTGTTTGCAGGGTCTGGAACACCCTGCAGTTGAATGTAAAAATATGGAGACAGTCCAGGACTACACGATATGTGTGTTCCAGAAAGCAACCATCATCAGAGATGAGAGAGTGACAAGAGTCATTCTGGGGACAGAGGATCAGGGCTAAATATAATATCAGATAGCTTGGCTAAAAAGCTAGGGATTACTGACATGTATCATGCTCCATTCGAGATTCGCATGGCTGACCAGACAAGGGTTTGATTTGTCAGGATAATCAAAGTAGAACAAATAGAGGTAGGAGGATGTAGCTTCACTATTGTGTTTGTTGTTCTCAAGATGATTGAGATAGCATGTGAATATCCCATGCTCCTAGGAAGGCCGTGGATCAGGAGTGGAAGAATAAAGCATAACTAGGAGATGGACAAGATTATGATCAGAAGAGGCAAAAATAAATTCTTCATCTCAGTGGTGGCAGGAAAGGACAAGCTAAACCTGGCAAGCCGACCAATGCATGCAAAAGGCCTAAACTACCTAGAAGGGATAGAAGATGATGAAGAAGAGAAGATCTTGAAGGATAATCTAGAGTAAAACATCAACTTTCTCTGCAAAAGATCAACTTTTTTACAATACATAATGTTTTGTTTCAACGTTATGCAAAATATCAACTTTGCACACAAAACTTGATGTTTTGCATCAACTTTGATGTAAAACATGGATTTTTGTGGAAAAGTTGATGTTTTGCATCAACTCGATGTAAAACATCAACTCGATGTTTTACATCAAGTTGATGTTTTACATCGAGTTGTGTAGAAACGTTGATGTTTTGCATCAACTCGATGCAAAACATAAACTTTTAGGCTAAAAGTTGATGTTTTGCATGGAGTTGATGCAAAACATCAACTTTTCCATACAACCCACAAAAAATCAACTCTACCACAAAACTTGATGTTTTGCATCAAGTTTCGGATGCTCCAGAGAAGAAAGTTGGAGGATTGGATGCCGATTTTCACAAACAGTATATTTTAGCAATTCCTTTTGCGATAGCATGCTCAGATGACCTATGCCACAAATTTTGAGTACCAACACAACTATGTTTCGATGCGATGTGTAGACGTCACACAAAGTGATACAAAAAATCACTTTGTGACGTCTGCACATCGCATCGAAACATAGCCGTGTGTTGATACTCAAAATTTGTGGAATATGTCATCTAAGCATGCCATTGCAGATGGAATGGCTAAAACAGGTCGTTTGTGAAAATCCACCTCCGATCCTCCAACTTTCTTCTCCCAGAGCATCCGAAACTTGATGCAAAACATCTAGTTTTGTGGTAGAGTTGATGTTTTGCATCAACTTT
Source organism: Cibotium barometz (assembly GCF_041138505.1). NCBI lineage: Eukaryota > Viridiplantae > Streptophyta > Polypodiopsida > Cyatheales > Cibotiaceae > Cibotium > Cibotium barometz. The sequence goes on from NC_141087.1 coordinate 30,826,291, forward strand.
GATGCAAAACATCAAGTTGCGTGGAAAAGTTGATGTTTTGCATCAACTTGGATGTAAAACATCAACTTTTAGGGGGCTATTTTTCTAAACTTTGAAATATTTTTACATTTTTTATGAGAATTATTTTTATTTTTATCACCAATAAATCTGTAAAAGCTCATTCCAAACAGTAGATAGTAGCCAATAAAATCTCAAAAAAATAACAAAATCTTATAAATCATAGAATTAAATAAAAAAAATGCTTAGGATAAGGTGATATAGATAGAACATAGGTTTAGGACTAAGGACCTAAAAAACACATATGGTTTTAACCTTTGACTAGAAATTTGAGAGGTCATTAAAAAAATTGCTTGTCTATGTAACCATGTAGCCTTTGTATCATAAATAATATCGCTACACAGTAGATGCCAAAAATTCATGATAGTAGAAGAGCTAGATGAGATAATCCATGATGACATGTAATCCAATGATTTTAATCCAGATGTGCAGGGCTCCATTGATTTGGAAAACCACGAGTCAATTGATTTGTCAATCCTGATTTTTATTCTATAATTCAATTTTAAAGCTGAAGAACTATAAGCAAATACACGTGGTGGGACCATGTATGTCGAGGACGGGGGTGCATGTGAGCCTGGACTTTGCCATGCCTATGTGCAGTAGTATGCTCTCGAGCATAGGGGACCTTGAAACTATCATTATCTCGTGAAAGCTCCAAGCTCTTCTCTACCACCACTCTAGAATCCCTAAGCTCCTCTATTTTTCTTCATACACAAAGACAATGTCGCGAAGCAAAGATTGCATCTCTTAGCATCCTTCGCATGTCCTCCAAATAATTATAACCAGAGTTCATTCTACACTACCCTTAGACATACCATCTCTCAACATCCTTCACATGTACTCTAAATAATTATAACTAAAGCTCATTCCTACACTACTCTCAGATATACCATCACTTACATTCATGGTAATGGATATCTGGATCAAACATCAGCATATGCATACTATGAATTTTTGCCACCACCACATATGTACATGATATAGGTTACAATTTCTTCCCACCACCCTTATTCCTATTTGCATAACAAGAATTTTCTTCATGAAAACAAATCCCTATGTGGGTTGAAATTTACACCCATAGGCTATATGATGCCTGCCTCTAAAATTGTCTCGTCGAAAAAATATTTCAATTTTCTACTCTTTTAACATGCTTAGGTTTACTCAAAGCCTCCATATTTAACATCTTCTACATATATATATGAATAAAAGTCTACCTTTGCACACTTATAAGTTGACCTCTTTAAACTCTTAGCATTGGTTGTATATGATGCTCACTATCTCCTTATAAATAATAGAGCAAATAATTATGTCATGCAAACTTTCTAGGTAAGTATATACTAAAGGCTTTTTTGCTATTTGGGTCTAGAAATAGACTCAAGGATGTTTGTAGAAATTTTCATAAATTATGGAGCTTATGTTGTTATGTATTCTAATATTTTTTGAGCGCTTGTCAAAAAATGTGCATATTTATGCATAGTGGTAGAATTTGTCCCAAGAAAGTCCATTAACAAAAGTGTCTTACATGCATAAAATTTATAAAATAAATTTTTATTTGAAAAAGATTGATATTTCTTTAAGTTATGTAGACTCCAATGTCATTTTGTAAGTCAAGTTTATTTTTATGTCACAAACAACAGCAGTTTATAAATCTACAAAGATCTTACGTGTTCTCAATCTGGAAAAAAATAGCAAAATTCATGTAATTTTTTAAATTTATACATGGAATTCTAGATGTGTTTTCAAAAAACTATGTTTTTAAGCCATTTTTGAGATTTCACACATTTTGGGAGGGAATATTTTTAGGTAACCCTCGTCAGTTACCTATTTTGCTCACAACAGTGTTGGGGGTGTTTCCCTCCAATGTGATGACATTCGGGCTGAAAAATGTTTCTGCTACATTCCAGAGGATGGCTTAGGAAATATTCTATGAATATCTAACCACCTTCATGAGGGTGTTTGTGGATGACTTTAGAGTGTTTAGGAAGAAAAAAGAACACATTACACACCTCACAATGTGGTTGGAAAAGTGCAAGAGGGCCAGACTAAGCCTAGATCGAGCCAAGTATGCCTTCGTTTGTAAACCAGTGGATCTCTCTTGGGACATATAGTGTCTTCAGAAAGGGCTTGCAGCGGTGGATTCGGCCAAGGTCACAGTCATTGTTGGGAAGCTGCAGCCCCCCAAGAATGCCAAAGAGCTTGCAAGATTCATGGGGCTAATCAAGTGACATAGTAGATTCATAAGGTTCCTAGCTAATGTGCTAGTGCTCTTATACAGCCTAACGATGAAGGATGCAGAATATCTCTGGTCCAGATCCTATCAAGAGGCATTCTGGAATCTCAAGAAGATACTGTAAGTAGCTCCCATCCTTTAGCAACCCAACTATGACATGGTGATCCATGTGTTTTTCAACGCCTCTGATATAGCCATTGGTAGTGCTCTGATGTAGGAAGCACATGAGGAATGGTACAGACCAATGTACTATGCAAGAAGGAGGTTGTCTAGACCGCAAAATAACTACTCCACCACAGAGAAGGAGTCACTAGAAATTATCTACTCCATCAAGAAGTTTAGGCACTACTTGTTAGGTAAGATGTTTGAATTTCATATAGATCACAAAACTCTCATGTACTTATTGAACAAACTAGACCTAGCGGGAAAGTTGGCTAGATGGATGCTCCTGCTGCAGGAATTTGAGTTTAACATAAGGTACACCCTCAGGAATAAGCATGCAATCGTGGTAGACTTCCTGTCAAGATTGGAAACAGGAGAAGAACCGAAAGGGGTGGAAGATGATTTTCTAGATGCGCAGCTTTTCCTCATAGAAGGAGAAAGACCCAGCTATACAACAAGATGCTACAATTCCTATCTGACTTGTCCTTTTTCAAGTACATGTCTAGAGAGATCACAGAAAGAAGCTGACTCTCTGGATCAAGTCATTCCTGGTAGTGGTTGGGCAGCTCTACAAGATGGGCATCAACTAGATTCTCAGGAGATGTGTCCCTGAGTATGAGCAACATGCTGTGTTAGTAGAAGTGCATCAAGGTGTAAACGGTGAGCATTTTTTGGAGGTCATAGGATGGAAGGTGTTCCAGGAAGGTATGTGGGCCAACTGCATTAAAAGATGCACACAAGTTCTTCAAAGAGTGCAACATGTGCCAGAGGATGGGGCAACCAAGCAATGCAAACAGAGTGCCCCATAATCCAATCTTGCCACTCGAGCCATTCCAGAAGTGGGGTATGGATTTTATCGGCCCATTCAAAACAATTTCTTAAAGGACAGGAAACCAATACATCTTGGTGGCTGATTATTGCACAAAATGGATAGAGGCTAAGGCCCTTGGAGACTGCAAGGCATCCTGCATAGAGCAAAGTTTCTTTATGAAACCATAATGACAAGATTTGGATGCCCTATAGAGATAGTCAGTGATCAAGGGACTTAATTCATCAATGAAGTGATCAGGAAACTAATGAAGTAGCACATGATAATACACAAGAAGTCGATAGTCTACTACCCACAAGCCAATGGCCAAGCAAAGTCCACTAATAAGATCCTCAAGGGAATCTTGATCAAGATAGTAAATGAGAACAAGAATGACTGGGACATGAAGCTGCACTCAAAATTAGGTTTTCATGCTAAAAATGAGAACAAGAATGACTGGGACATGACGCTGCACTTAGAATTAGGTTTTCATGCTAAAAATGTGCCTAGGTTTCATGTTGAGACATTGCAAGTCCTAAACAGAGGTCAAGGACAAAGATTTAGCCTCGAACGAGCATATACAAAGTCCAACAGGAGGATGGAATGTTTGAATGAGCTATTGAGCATTCTCATCAGGCCACCGAGGTGTGAGTGGTGGACCATGAGAAAGGGCAGTTTTCCCAGTGTAATCTCATGGGAATGATGACTGCGTTGTGTAGAAGACTTCTCGAACACGCTTTTCCAAAAAAGGGCTACATCCCAAAAAGTGACATCATGCAGTTTGATCCAACCCAAAAAGGGCTACTTTTCGCTTTTCGTGAAAGCGAAGAGGAACTAAGAGAAAACGAAAGAAGAAGAAGATTTAGAGTGCGTGTGTGAGTGTGAGTGTGTGAGTTTTTCATAAGATTGAGAGTGCGAGTGAGATAGCTCGAGGGTGGTAGGGTAGTTCGAGCTATTTTTTCCAAGAGTGCTTCATATCAAATTGTTGTAAGAACTTTCTTGATTATATACATAGTTGTTCTCTTTCCACCTTGATAATTTGTGCATATTCTATTCTCTTTGAATTGTATTGTGATTTTTGAGCCAAAGCTTCACACGTAGGCAGATCATCCAAACCATGAGGGTCCAACATGAGCCTCTATGAGTTAAATATAAGGAGGAGAGAAGTAAGCAAGATGGAAGAAATACATAGTCAGATGCTGAAACTCCAAAAAGAGGAAGAAGAAATGAAAAGGAAAATGGCAATAATAAAAGGAGAATTGGTCACCCAAGAACGAGGAGGCCAATAGGCAGCTAAAGGAGGAAATGGATAGGGCAAAGGAAAGCCAAGCTAGGGCTAGGGCCAGATTCTCTTGATAAGGGAAGAGCACATCAAAATTATAGAAGAGGTGCAGGCCAGGGCAAATAGAGACAAAGTGAAATTAGTCACAGTAGAAGCCCGACTTGTAGTCTTGGACGTCAAGGAAGAACTAGAAGTGTATGAGCTAGAAGAAAAAAAATGGAACAATGGGAAAGCCATGCCATGGAAGACCTAAAGGATGTGTGGGGTGGATATCTAAAAAAACTGTAAGCGGCATTACAGCCCCCCCCCACACCAACCTGCAGGCAACTAGCTCCCTTCCAGAGAGATGAGGAAAATCCGGAGGGAGGTTCCAAAAATTCGGATGTAGGAAAACTCAATGGATCTTTCCCCATGAGAGCCTTGGAGACTACTACCCACAATTAAGGAGACAAGGAGGTAGGGTCCAGTAGAGCAGACACCAGCAAGAAATTCACCGAGCTAAAGGGGGTGATGATGAGAAGAAGATGCGGGAGCAGCCTAAGGGGAAGGGAAAAGATCTAGTATTATACAAAGGATTGTCAAAATAATCCCCAATGATGAGCTGTGCAAGCAAGCCTAGGCAGCTACAAAAAAGCTAGAAGAAAGAGCTGGAGATGAGGCTACCCTCATAGCACAGATTGAAGAGTTGGATGGGTTGGTGGAGATGAGACTACCCTCACAGTTGGATGGGTTGGTGCCAGAATACAAAGAACAACAAAGGCAGGATGGGTTGACTATAAAGTCCCTCAAGAAGGAGATTGAGTCCACAACACCTACCAAGAACACAAGAGAAAAATGATGGTCAATGAGCTGAACGTCGCCCTAACAATAGCCCTTGTCAATCTGAAGAAAAGATAAGAGTAGCTAGATGTTACAAGGAGAACACACGTAGAAGAACTAAAGGCATCTAAGTCTAAACGTAGGAAAAGACAAGAGAAGGTGGAGACCCATAAGGAAGTCCCACACTACCAAAATACAAAAAAAAAGATCAAATGATTGAAGATTTCAAGAAGTGGGCAAAAAGGGAGAAAAAGAAAAAAGAAGAACTGCAGCATAGGTTCCAAGAAGAAATAACACAAAAGAATATAATTGCTTGGAGGGAAACGGCCCTTGTGAATATGAAGAGTTTGATTCAAGTTGCCAAGCAGGCATGAGTAGTACAACCGTCTAATTGGGAGGAGATTGTGAAATTCACGACCTAGTTAAACGTGTCTTAGACAAAAAAACAAGGGTAGAGCAGCTCCGAGGCGATAGAATCAACGCCATGAAAAATCCCCTCATCACATGATCTCGAGTAGTGCAAGGAAGCAGTGGGATCTTATGATGCCAGGATTCAAGTGAGGGGGCAACAACCCATGCACAAGGCAGGACTTCCAGTGCCCCTCGCCAACAGAGTGACTTGGAAAAAGAAAGAAGGGCACATGCCATATCAAAACCGACTGGAAAACCACCATGTGGGTGGAAGTGGAGTCAAGAGAGAAGAAGTAAATCAAGAGAGCCCAAGCAGACAGTGTTCGAAAACACAACTATCATCCCACAACAAACTAAGCCACATGCCTTTTGCAGTAGGGATGGCCATTGAAGTGATGAAAAGGGCCAAGAAAAAGTACTCCTATGCTAAGACTATTGATGTACAGTTCCGAACGGGCGGATGAAAGGATGGGGCTTGAGCATGCAAGGGTGAGCAGCAAGAAGAGGTCTTATGAGCCCACGTATGCTGAAGACAAGCCAATAAGGTTTGTCTCTAGGGGCCCTGCCATAGAGGAAGGACCGGATGAAGGGGGGTGTAATATGTCGTAGGTTCAGACCCATATTTTGGAGATGAATTGTTTTCAAAACTAAAGCACTCTAGAGGGCAACAACAAGGAATCATGTGGGCTTCATTCCTAGTATAGGATCCACCATGATCTCCAGGTGTTGGGGGTCATCCAACCATCGATCGGCGCCCAACCTTGCTGCCAATTTTGTCACCTAGTATATCCATTGGGCAACTGTCAACTTTCTTGTAACAACATTGTACCTGAATCTTGCCAATGGGTAGTACCTAGGCAGATGTAAAAGCGAAAAGGGGAACTATCCAAGATACGAGAGGGAGAAGAGAGTAGAGTGTGAAATGTGGGGACTATTGCATTGTACTTGGTGCTAGACTTTTACTCTAATGATATAGTGATTGTTGGTGTAATTCTCCATTCTCTGTACTGTGCAATTCTATTTGATTTCTACGTTGTGCTAGTGCTTTCTGTCTGGATATGTCTTCTAACTAGAATCTGGGTCCAATGTCATTCCTGTCCAAACGTGACTCCTATCTAGAAATAGAATTAGGAGCTGTGTTAGGAATCTTATCAGATGTAGAAGCTAACCTCTATGCTATCGTAACTAACTCCTTTAACCTAGGTAGATTAGTGGTGCAACACACTAGCATTGGCTTATCATGTTGGGCATAGTTGCATTAGTTGTGTCTTCTTCAGAGTCGACTAGGTGGTTTGGAACCACGCAAGTGTTGGGTCTCAACCGGCGGATACCGATGGTATATTTAGACTTTGTGTCCAATGAAATAAATAAGAGCATTCTCAACCTTTCTTTTCTTGTCCTCTTCATTATAGACTTCTCTAATGGCATTCCAATTTGCTTGGGCTTCATCGGCCATGAAATAAAAAAAGTCTACCTTTTCAAATCCATGAGTCACCCTATAACATTATTTATGCACTCCCAAAATAATAACTAGGAAGTCTTGTCCTCTTCTTTCATCTCACAAGTTGCAATAATGAGAAGCTCTTGTAGGTTGTAAATAAAAGTCAGTGCGCTAGAAGAGGTAATAAGAAAGAACTACTTTTTTTGAAAGCCATTATTTATTGCAGGCTGTAAATAAAAGTCAATATACTAAAAGAGATAATAAGAAAGAACCACTTTTTTCTAAAAGCCATTATTACTAGCACTACCTTGGATCATAAGCCATTGTTACCCAATACATGATGCATTTAGTGTGGTCAAATTAGGTCCAAGATTTCCTTAGATCACCATTTCTCCTTGAACCTCTCATTCTATTGACAAGTTCAACACCTGAGGATGTCATTTATTAGACACATTGAAAACAAAACAACAATCAGTTTTATTGTCTTGACCTCAAAATCAGCTTCTATGAAAATTCTATTGATGAGTTCAACACCTGAGGATGTCATTTAGTAGACAACTTGAAAACAAAACAACGATCAGTTTCATTGCCTTGACCTCAAAATTAGATTCTATGAAAGAAGTCATAATTGTAATCCCTCTTCAAATGTAGCAGGTTATCATAGCCAAAATATTGGATAGGAGGTTGTGCATGTGCTACTGACCTTTGAAACCTACAAGAGAGATATGGCCTTAACAAATGCTTCATTAAATTCACTCACCACTTGTTCTCAACTAGTAAGCCAAGGTTATGTCCTTGATCTCCTTCTCAGACTAATGAAGTTAGCACCAACTCCTTGATCTCCTTCTCAGACTAATGAAGCTAGCACCAACTCCTTGGCAACACACATCTCTACCTTCCTTGGACCAGCACTTATATCAACTGTAAGTACTTTTTTAACCCATCAGACTTCAAACACCCATTTGTGACTGAGGGACTCTTCCCCTTAACTTAGACAAGCCAAAACAAGATCTCTAAACCATGAGCTCTGATTATTCTGATGCTTAGTTGACTCCAAACAGACCCTGTAACTTCCTAACATATGGTGACTCAAAACCGACTCAGAAGCAATTTCCTAATCATCAGACCAACATCCTCAGGAGTTGAATCTCCATAGACCTAATGAAAACAACTCACTTATCACATCAAACAGCAAATCAATAGACTTAGCATTAATTCTTCACAGACACAAACCATACTTATTGTCTACTCCAGATAGATAAAATATAGTGCCTCAACATCCATGAGGCCTCGGCACCAAGAAAAGAATAAAACATAGAAGAAACTCAAGGATCTCCCTTAGCAAGATTTCTGTGTCAGCAGTTCAAAGCTCAACCTTCAACAGCTACCGTCGGGGAAGAAAATGAACTAGATCATGTATCTAACAAAGAAGCTACTCTGAGAACCCTAGGACACACCCCTTGGCAAATTCTATGGTCTCTAGATCTCCTCTTTGGTAGTACCATGCTACCATCATCTTCTTTGATGTCATAAAAAAAGGTAGCTCTGATGACAAGCCTTCTATCTCACTCTTTAACACTTTACCAATCAACCCTATAGACTCCCATCTGGCATCCTCTAATGAAGTGCTCCACTCAAGTACCTGTAAAACCTCCATCACACTAGGGACCATCTGCCCCTCCATTGTAGACTCACCCACCATTGAGAAATCCTCCACTTCTTTGTTTGCATCTATTAGCTCTAGATTTGGGTCCATGTCTATACAACCAACATTCTTTGTCACTCCACAAATAGACTAATTCACTGCCTTTGCAACTTTGACACAACACTCTCATAGTGATGATCCATGACAAACACACTGTTCGTGGAAGGGCACACATCAAAAAAAATTAATTCAGCAACCCTTCCTAGCCTAGAGGTTGGATGGCACACTCAAACCAGCAGCCCTCCGTCTGATCTTCCTCTCTTGGTACAATGTAGTCTTCATAGCTTCAGCAAAAGTAAGTGGGTCCTTTAGCTCCACTTTTTCTCTGATTTCTCTATACATCCATTCAATAAACTTTTCAGTCAGGAGGAACTTGATTTTCTCCCAAAGTCTTCGATATCCTCCTCCAAGCAGCTTCAAATCTGTCAGCAAAGTTTGACACTTCCTCATCTTCTCCTTGTCTCAATCTAGTCAGCTTCCTCCATAAGTCTTCTGGAGTGTCCACCTTCCCATATCTCCTCCTCATGGCTTCCTTCAAAGTGTCCCAGCTTGCTCTTTTAGCATCTGAGGCCTCATACTCATACCAGTCCAAGGGAGCATCCTCCAACAAAAAGATAACCATCTTCAACTTGTAAGCACCATCATCTCTGTTGGCCCTCAAAGTTACCAATTTAACACTCCTCAGAAACATAGTGACACCTTCACTTTCCTAACCTCTAAACACATCATACCTAAGACAAGACATTGGGCTTGAGTTGATGAGCAAATGGATTCCAACCTAATGACCAAAGCCCTTAATAAAAGCCTTCTGATCCTTAGTCGGGGTAGCAAAACAATATGTGGTTTCTGGGTGATGGCCTCTATACACCACTAGCAAGCACACAAGGAAGAAAAGTAAAGGGACTAAAACTAGGGGATGCTGAAATCCTAGCTCCAAGGGCTCCTATCAGACCCGCACCTGTCCTTTCACCTCTGTTTAACTCATTTGGACACTCTTACACCCTCCCAACCTCCCTTTCTGATCTAGCTGATGCCTATAGATTTCCTCTCAGGTCAGCATAAACCCTCCAAATACCATGATTATCCACCTACTAGCCTCTCCTGACCTCAACTAACACCTATTTGACCAAATGCGTAGAAAGGGTTGATTATGCCTCCGAAGTCCACTTATACCTAGTCGCAAATCAGTCCTCTAGGATCCTCTATTATTCTCTAGCATCAGATGACCTCGGATACTTAGTCCCAAGACCTTCATTTTGGTCACTCTGTCGACCCTCTTTTGACCCTCCTCTCACTGAACATGTATGAGTTCTACCTTCGCAATCTGGCAGATCCATCTAACTCAGATGCTTCTATCAAAACTAAAACCTTCCTCAGGTATCCTCTCATATCTACAAGCCCTTAGACTACACTAATCTCAACAAGATATCACACTATTGACTCCCTGCTCTGCTGACCACACCTGGATTCACAGCTGCCTCCTTCGAACTGACTATCTTCTCAAGACTTGCTCAATCGATTCAACTGATGTAGGTTCTCTCCCCTCAGCATCAAGTCTCTTCTCAAGACTTGCTCAATTGATTCAGTTGATGCAATTTATCTCCCCTCAGCGTCAACAAATCTCACTTCCAGACACTTAAGGCAGTAAAACCAAACATGGATCTAACCTTATAATCCCTATGCTGATATCAAATGACTCATGGCTACCACAAATTCCGCATCAGACCACAAAGCCTTATGACTGATGTTAGCTAATCTTTGACAGACTTTAAATAGTCATTTTGCGACTCAAGGACTCTTCCCCTCAACTTAGACAAGCCAAAACAAGATCTCTAAACTATTCTAATGCTTAGATGACTCCAAATAGACTGTGTACCTTCCTAACAGATGCTGACTCAAAACCGACTCAGAAACAGTTTCCTAATCATCAAACCAACATCCTTAGGGGTTCAATCTCCATAGACCCAATGAAAGCAAGTCACTTATCACATCAAGCAACAAATAAATAGATTTAGCATTAATTATTCGGAGACACAACCCAAACTCACTATCTGCTCTAGATAGATAAAATACAGTGCCTTACCATCCTTGAGCTTTGGGCACCAAGAAAAGAAGAAAACACAGAAGAAACTCAAGGATCTCCCTTGGGAAGCTCTTGGCATTAGGACTTCGAAGCTCAATATTCAACATCTACTACTGCTGTCGGAGAAGAAAATGAACCAGATCACATATCTAACAAAGAAGCTGCTCTAAGAACCCTGGGACACACCCCTTGGCCAATTCTCGAGTCTCCAGCTCTCTCTACTCTGATCCACAAACAACTTTCCTCACATTGCATTTCTTCACTTCTCTACAATCTTCTCCACAAAGAGGTTCTCTATCTTGCTATCTTCTCCAAGGAAATTCACCTCTCTGGTGGTCTCTCGAGCCCAGAGAGAGAGAGAGAGAGAGAGAGAGAGAGATGATTAGCATGATATCTTTTTTTTTTGGCCTTTATTTCCATGGATGGGCAAAGCTTTACATCAGATACAATAGCCAATTCAATTTATGCTCTGAAAAAGAGAAGGAAATAAGCCATGGTAGATGTGGATTTCTTGGAAACATGTTACTACTCCGAAGAGGAGTGGAGGGTCATCACTAGGATATGGCCTGTATTGCAAGATATGTGTGTATCTCAAGAGCCATGGGTGGTAATGACTAAGGCCCTCATAGAGGAGGTCACACTTATGCATGGTAATACCAGGATTGATGGAACATTTAAGATTCCTCCCTAGCCCCTCAAGATGTCCAGTTTCTTCCCCTGTAATCAATACCCTTTTCAGAATAATAAAAGATCTTGTTTCTACCTGTTTTGGCCTAGAGAGAGACAATATTCTAGAGAGAGGTAATTCAGCTTTTAGATATCTTTAAATGGAAAAATATCCCTTCTTATTAAAATAAATTCCCCCAAAATATAAGTTTAAAAAGAAATTCCTAAGGTGCATTAGAAATAAATTATAATGTGCACAAAAGATCTTAGCCTAAGGGCCCCTGTTTTCAGAAAATTTTGGATTAAGGTCCAAACAAAGATTTGATAGACCAATGAGATTAATCCAAATGTAGGGAGGAGATGAATTGAAGAATAAAAGAAAACCCCCCCAAAAATGAGTAAAAGCTCACATAAGATGAAGAGTGGACTAAGGACCAAAGAAAAGGATTAAAAAACTCAATTTTGACACCTCAGTGTGGGGGTCTCCCCTCATGAAGTAGGTGCCTTTTTCTCATCATTACCCCCAATTTTTAATCAATAAAATGAGATATTTCCATCTCTCCTCTCTCCTGTTTCAAATCTAGATCCAAAAAGTAAGTTAAACTAACCCAAAAATGGTTAAAAATTGACCAAACTGATCTGGAAAATTCTAGAATCAGTTTTCTTAGTTAGAGGCTTACTTTTTCCTATAAATAGAAGCCTCCCCCTTTTGTAAAAGCTTCATGGTATTTATGCACTATTACTCTACTCCTGTCCTGAGCCATCTACATTGAATTTTTTAATAATTCAATTGTTTTTGGCCTAATCCTCTCCAAAGTGAATTAGTGGCCCCTATTGCTTCAAACAAGAGTAGAACCCTGAATCCCTCAAGCCAAATGAGAGCTTACAAGCTCCTTGTAAGCTAATTTTCTTACTTTGTTTACAAATTTTAATGAAAAATCTATGGTTTTCTTGATTTTTATGTTTTGCAAATGATTGAATTAAATTCAAATGCTATGCCTTGATGAAAGGGCCACCCCCTTCTCTTCTTTACATTCCAACCTTTCTTAATCTTAGAAAGATTAACTAAGTGATTAATTAAACTCTTCTTATTGTTTTGTCAGAACTATGGTCCTACAGAAGTCGAACCCTAGCATAAGTTAATAGCTTTTGGAGTCTCGAGAGTATTATTAGTGCTAGCGGGGTTCAGGGGTTAATGGGCGTTAGGGTTTGGTCGATGTGTGTACACATCTAAGTTAGCACGGCTCTTAAGTAAGATGGGCGGCCGGGCTAGGAGGTGTGGACACAGGCCAGGGTTTTGGTATAAAACCCAACGAGAAACCCTAACTCGTCATTATATGGTTGGGAGGTGAACCGACTTCCATCCTCTCTTCTTCTCCACGCCTAGGCTATGGCGGCTTGAGGAAGACGCAGCCGTAGAGCGGAGGCGTTACATGTTTACTCTCTGGAATTTAGAAAATTGTGTAGATTAGAGTTCCATAATTCTAAATTGGGTTAATTAAGTTAAGTAAAGAAAGATAAAAATGGCAAATGGTCAACCATACAAAGGAGGTAATGGCAAAAATTTCTAGAATTTTGTGATTTTTTTTTTGTTTTTATGTTATTCCAAAAGAGTAATTCCCACCATTTTTGCATCTAAAAGAAATATTCTAATTACTCCATGTACATATTCACCTATGAATATGCATGGATATCACTGATATTAATTATTAAATTCGATTTCTATGCATAGAAAGATGCATAAAGGAAATTTTTTGTATTACAAAAGTGTTATTCTTATTAAATTTGATTTCTATGCATAGAAAGATGCATAATGGTATTTTTTTATTATAAAGAAGTTTTATTCTTATTAAAATTGATTTTATGCATAAATAGATGCATAAAAAGATTTTTTTAATATAAAAGTGTTATTCCCATTGAAGTTGATTTTTATGCATAAATAAATGCATAAAGAATTTTTATATCAAAATTAGAATTCTCTTAAATTCTATGTTTAAATTCTATGAGTATTTAATAAATGAATAATTAAATACTCTATGAGAGAAATTTCTATTGTTTTAGATTCACACGGATTGTAAAACATGAAATCTATCGACATCAAAATATTCAGATAAATGATTAATTTATTCCTCATTGGAATTCGTAACTAATTTAGAAATCAGTTAAGTGAATATTCAAAGAAAGAAATTCAGTGTAAAATAGTAACTGAATTATCAAACCTTTTTGAGAAAGATAGTTCAGGAAAAATCTTATCCGACTCGAACCTTGAATCAGACTTTGACCAAGACCAAACTCTTTTGTCAGTTTTTCGAGGAAAGAAAGTGTGACTAGTTTAGAAAAATACACTCAAAACTCCTGCAAAATCTTAAACTCAGTTTGAGACCCTTCGAATTGATCTGTGGATCAAGGTTATAGAATTCGAGGAATTCTAGTATGAGATTCAAAATTCCCATCAAGAAGTTTTGGGGATACTGATTCAAGAAATACTCCTTGTATTCAAAAGAAAATCAAACTAAAAACTTGAATAGAAAACCTGTTTTCTTAAAGGACTGTCTTACGTGCTGGAGGGAGCATTTGGAATATGTTTTTTGGGGGATTTGTTTTTGCGAGCTTTTTTTGCCGAGTTTTTTGGAGCAATGAACAAGTAGTCCGAGCTTTGCAAAGGACCAAGCTTTGTAAAGGACCAAGAACTTACTTACATATAAATAACAAGCTTTGAAAGATCAACAATATAAATTTCAATCTTTTAAAGATCTAGTCCATAAAAATATTAATTACAAAGTCTTTTGATCCACATCATACTTATTGATATAATTACATATATACATATACCTATCTAAATTCATGCACTTCATACATATACACATACAAAATATACATATACATACATACATGCAAGAGCTACCTACATACTAACACATATACATACATACTTTCTTACTTACTTAAATATTCAAAACAATCCTTTAAAGATAAAAAATGTATATACCGATCTTTAAAGTTCCAAACCATGAAAATCTCGATTACAAAGTCTTTTGATCCACATCATACTTATTGATATAATTATATATATACATATATCTACCTAAATTCATACATCTCGTACATATACATATACATACATACATACAAGAGCTACCTACGCACTAACATATATACATACATTACATACATACTTTCTTACTTAAATATAAAACACAATCTTTTTAAAGATAAAAAATGTATATATCGATCTTTAAACTTCCAAACCATGACAATCTTGATTACAAAGTCTTTTGATCCACAAAGTATAGCATTCTTCTACGTGTCATCCCGACCTACTAAGTAATGAGAAATCTCCCAGACATGTTTTGGCTACCTCCATGTCATTCTCTATCCCCATATAGTGCCTTTTTAACTCTTGGCATGCACGTCCCAAGCCTCCACATTCCGCCGCCGCAAAAACATCCAAGACACCATCTCCTTCACTTGAGAAGGTCTCCACTAGCCACCTACAATGAAATGCAATCATAAACGTCCATCTAAGTATTTTGAAAAAGTAGCTATGAAAATGAACATAATGAAAATTGTCTCACCTAAAGAACATAGGAGATCTTTCTGCACCACCTCGAATGTAGCGCTCCAAGACCATCGTGCGTTGGAATGGATGCTTCTTATTCTTCTCAAAAATGAAATTTTGTTGAGTGTTGAATAACTTCTTTGAAACATTTTGCCCAGCCTCGCGAGACGATCAATAATAGGGACATGGCAATTTACTCGATAGAACATACTAAGCGCCAATGTATCCACCTACCATAATGAGAAAACATTATGTTTGGATATCCATACCACATAACATGTATACATAAAGGGAAATATTTGAGAGATTATGACTTACCCATTCTCCATTCTCATACAAACAACTTGATTCCACATGAACACACATTGTTCGATGCATGACCAATCCAACTTTCTTTCCCATGGAATATATTTTAAAAAGTTGATCCATTAGACTCAAACACACAAACCAACCCTCATCAACCCCACAAACAAACCAACAAAACTGAGTGTGGCACGTATCAATGATGAAGAAACTTGATTGCATGAGGGACACCCATCCGTATCTACATCAACAACCTGTAAACTTGTAGGAAAGTCAACCCATACGAGGCGAGCCACTGTATCTGAGGGAGCACCTCTATGAGATAGAGCCTTGGGAATCTTCATCAAGAATTCTTCCACACTAATAAAAGATTTATGATGCTTGGTTTTGGTAAGTATAACTTGGAAAACTAATTATATGGTGAAATTATTCTTTTTACCCTATCTGAGCCCTCCGAAAGAGTGTGGACGTCTACCAGCAATATGTGTGAAGAACATCTCTCACCTACAAGTAAACAAGACAAAAAATGAGATGCATTTTGAAAGCACACACTTCTCAAAATAAATATGCGATGGAAAGTACTCTTACTAGTCATGTCCATGATGTCACGTTGTCCTGACACCTCCCCCTCTTGAAGATGCTTTGGAGGGTCTTTCTCTTGATCTTGATTTGTGGGGTCTCCCTCTTGAACATCATGCATAATGTCAAGACGTCTCTTTGTTCGCCTCTCATGTTGCACTTGAGACGATGTAGATGTATGCTCTTGGTGTGATTGTGGCACTCATTACAGTGGTGTGGATGGTTTTCGAGCCATGTGCGAGGATCTAACTACTGAAGACTGGGTCAAGTTTGTTGGCTACGAGGAAGGTATTCTAGAGTCTTCTTGAGTTGGGGGCTCTCTTTCAAGCTCAGATTGGTAATTCTTAAATTCTTCAAGAAATAGATCAAGCTAATTCTTAAATTCTTCAAGAAATAGATCAAGATAATTTAGTAAATTCTTCAAGAATCAAAATGATGAGCTACCTATACAAGTATTGGAGATCATGAGCTCTACAAGTTTTTGGAGGAGTTGAGTCCTCTTGTGGAAAACCAGAGGTGAGTATTCATTCTGTAACTTAATTATATTTAGATGTATTTTTCTACATTCGGTCCTCTCTTTATTGTGAAATTATGTTTTTTAGGTTTAGACGCATTGTATCCCAGGAGACTATGTACTTCTATTTTTTTCCTTTCTTTCATTTACCTTGAATGATAGCTGATTGAAAAAAATTCTCTCCAAAATCCTATAGTGTTCAAGAGCTGTTGACAATTGCCACATGCAAAATGAAGGAGGAGGATACAAAAAGCCAAGTACTATTTTGGGAAATGCTGAATAGCACAATGGAGCAATGCGGTTATGCACCCGCACACTTCTATGGGTTTATGGCTGATGAAGCAGGGTCAAACTGGTGTGGAGTTAGGACCGTTTTCAATGGGGGTCCGCACAACATTATGGAGGATAGGGAGCGAACGTGCTTATTCCATTGGAAACAAAGTTTGATGAAGCATGCTAAACACAATGCGTGAAGGCAAAAAGTTGACAACACCATATTGACTTGTGTGAAGAATGGAGACTGGCAACCAATAAGGAGTTAGATTTCTTAAAAAGTAAAGAGATTCGTGAGTGGTGGAGAAATGGACATGTCTTTGTCCTCCGCTCATTGTGCCATAATGTTGTTTAGGCTCTTCATGTCCGATATCTTTGTTTCCTCTAGTCATTGGACTTTTTGGTCCTCCACTTGAAGCGTGACTTGCGGCACTATTTGTTCTAGATCTATCTCCAAAACTTACTCTTCTTGCTGTTCCCCGATTTTGACGGTCTGCTCTGGGCATGACATAACCTGGACTATGTGAGCATTGGTCTACTTTCATTGTCCTCACCCTCTTCCGTTGAATAGTCTCCTTATCTCCATGTAGAGGCCTTGATTCCTCATACGTAGGAGTATTAGCTACTGTTTCATGGACCATGCGAGCCACTTGTGGTGGTGTCGGTCTTGACCTTGCTGCCACCCTGTCCAGCAACTTGCTCAAGCTTGGTCCCTCACCTTTGTGCTTCCCCATCTGATATGCATATTACTTTGCACTTTGTAGTAAAGCGTTTGCCATATCTGAAATGCACGCATCATACAAGCCAACCTTTTCCTTATATCCTTCACTAGCAAGCCAACTCCCATGTACACTTTCAAATAAGTTTGTTCCTGGGGTTTGTGCTAAATCCACCGAGCTTAAGACCACCTTCACACAAGAGGTTTCATACATGAATTCACAAAATTGACTCCAATGCAAATACATCCATACAACATATCATTTCTACATAAAATTTCTCACCCTTGATGTAAAGGAAGGGGCCGTTGGTTGGACGCACAATGTGGGCCATTAGACGAACCCCATTGAACTCAAAAGTCAAATGTTTGGGAGGTATTGATGGAAGACTTAAGTGCAACTCATACATACAGGGAAGCTCTATTGGAGTTGTTACCCCTAGCTTCTACTCAGAGTGATGACATTCTGGTCCGAGAGGGCCAAAGGCTCAAATGATGTGGTTTTGTCCTTCAGATGTTTCACACACATGGCATGTAGATCCAAACATAATATACAAGCCATCATACCCAGATATGTGGAAAGTGGATGTTGGGACCAACATAACTAGCCAAGAGGTAGAGAAATTAGTAAAGGCAGGGTTCAAGTTAGATGTTACTCATGAAGAACCTTTTGTGTCAGGGGTGGGAGAAACGTCCACACAAGCAGCGGGCAACAAAGAAAGTGACAAGAGGCCACATGATGCTACATAGAATATAAAGACATCAACCAAGTGGGGACATTGGATTTCCAAAGAAGCAGAAAAGAGGATTGGTAGTGCCGAGGCCATGACAGCGACAGTCCTTAATGAGAGTGCAATGCAACCGTCCCCCTACTCTATTTTTCATTTAGCATGTGAGAGTGGAGAGGACTATTTTATACACATCAAGGTACAACCTTGGTATACATGTCCTGATTTCATGCAAAGAGAATCTAGAGGAAAGTCTTACGTTGCATGTAAGCATATCTATTTTGTCTTCTTGCGAGTTTTGGGACTACATAAGAATGAGGATATGGTAATGCATCAACCGACACTATCACCAGAGGATGTGGGCAATATACTATCACGTCCTTGAAGCAAGGATGTTTGTGCCTATACTTAAGCTTTAATCAAGCCTCTCATGTTTGTGCCTACTTAAGCTTGTAAGGCAATGTGAAGTCAATCTTTTTGTAAGAAAATTTGAACCCAATATTTTTGTCTTGCTTTGGGATGGAGTATACTGTCACGTACTCTAAAGTCTTATTGTAGGTAGCTTGCGACGCTATGGTAAAGGAATTGTACCAACCATATATCTTCTTATAAGGAAATGTGAACTCAATCTTTTTGTAAGAAAATATGAATCGGGTATACTTGTTTTAATTGTGTTGAAATAAATATTGGTCTTTTCTTTGAGTATGCATGAAAAGTTGAAGTATCCTTGTCATAAATTGTATGTATTGGAAGAAAGGTACATAGATAGGTATGTTTGTGCCTATATTTAAGTCTCTTTGACATAAAATGTGTGTTTATATGTAGGAAGGTAGGTAGGTAGGTATGTAGGTATGTATGTATGCATGCATGTATATGTTTGGGAGTATGCATGTATATGTTTGGGAGTATGCATGCATGTATGTATGTATGTATTGTACACATGTGTGTATATATGTAGGAAGGTAGGTAGGTAGGTAAGTGTGTTTGAGAATATGCATGTATATATGTATGTATGTATGTGAATGTATTTATTTCTCTTTCATAAATACTTACTATATAAAAGCTCACCAAAATGTATCATTTTTCTTACAAGCTTGCATAAAACTATGTTATCTCGAAAAAGCTCGCAAAAAAATCAAACTCATGTTTTTCTAAGGGAAGTTCGGTTGCAATAGCTGGCGGGGAGTGTTCAAAAAGGACGGCTCACATGGCAAAGCCTGCCCAGGTCCTAACTAGCCTCGGTAGTATGGTTGAAAAATGGTGGGCTTCCGGTACGATGGCAAGGACCGACGAAGCGGTCCCTGAGTGAAGTGCTAGGACACCTAAGGAGATGCACGAGCTTGCGGTGCCTATGACACCCATGCGTATGTCATGGAAGATATGTATGATGGATGAAATGATTATTGTAATCTGTTATTACTGGATCTCGTTTGCTGACCAGTTGGTCTCAACGGAGAGTCCAGAGTGATACTGTTTTTAAAGAAACAAGGAGCTGGATGGAATTTTTGAGTTATGACATCTATAACCAATAACTGTTTGTCAATGGATTATTTTATATGTTAAAACTTTAAAGAGGAGTGTGTGTGTATAAGTTAAGAAAGGCATTCAATTATGGGTGGGTGAGTAATTGTCTGGTTCTACCAATTCCAGTTGGGTGGTGGCAAACCCATGGGCCCCCCATGGGCCGGATGTTGCTAGGCTAGAGTCAGTGGAGTTTTAATAATTAAATTTGAATAATAGGAATACGCCTAGAAATTAAGTAGTTAAATAAAAACCTAAAGAATTTCTCAAATGAGTAGATCAATGGCTGTGCGGCCTGACTTTGGTTAGGAAAAAAGCGTTGATTTCCTCAAATAATTAGATCAACGGCAGCTGAGCCTAAATTTGGTTAGGAAAAAAGCATTGATTTCTTCAAACTAAGTCAATGATAGAGCCGGACAATTGAAAAATACCATCAAGCATTTGCCCTTCTCCTCAAATATTCTCCACTTTTGGATTAAGAGCAGCTGATGACCAATTCATTTGAGGGATGAACGAGCCATTGGACACTTTAGTGAAAAATGCCAAACTAGTCTCAATGGCAGAAGCTGTCAGAATGGCAAAGGACTTTGCCAAAGCATTTGTTGTTAAGATCCCGCCAAAGCCTGCACCCTCAAACTTTAAAAGTTTCCAAACCCCGGGAAGTGCTTCAAACTTTCCATTCTCCCAAAGAGGCAGCAAGGCCCTACTTAGAATCAAGATGCTACAAAATTCAGAAGTGAAGGAAGACCCTTCCCTCAGAACACTTTCTCAGGAGCCCCACCTCTTTCAAGGATTCAGAGGGATTAGCTTAGAAGTGAGAACAGGTGTTTTGGGTGTCAAGGTTTCGGTCACCAGCTTAAAGACTGCGCGACTCCTGCCATGTCAAGAGGACAGGGAAGTCAAGGACCCAGAGTGCATAGACCAGCCCCTTCATATCGGTCAACCATCTCGCCAAAATCAGGGCAATCCCAAGAGGACTCCAACTCAACCATCTGCCTCTGTTCAGAGTAATCTCAAAACTCCCTCCCAAAATTGGGGTAACCAAAGAGAAAGAGTTTCGCCCCAATCTACACAGCAACCAGAGCAGTTACGATAGCAGAAGTAGTGGAAGAGTAAAGAGGTTAGATTTATGCCGCGATTGAAAACCAAGGGCCAAATCATCAATTCTTTGTCATCCATACTCCAGCTGAGTATAAGGGTAAGCCATTTAAGCTTTTGATTGATTCAGGCAGTACTCATTCATTTATTTCCCCAGGATGCTTGCATAAGCTAGTCTTAGAGCATAAATCAAGGAAACCTATGCAAGTTAAATTGGCCAGTGAGAAGATTCTTTTCACTCACCATGAGACAGATCATATTTAGTTTAATCTAGATGGGAATGTAACTAACTACCAGTTCAGAGTCTTATCTTTGGGAGTTTTTTATGGAATCCTTCGAATGGATTAGCTCCACAAAAATCAAGCTGACATTCACTGTCACAATGGAACCATTTCCTTCTGTGACTTTCACAAGAATAAAGTTCAAGGAACTGGAATTTTCGGATCCCTAGATCTTCTAGGTTAGTGAAAGGATTTAGAAAGAAGCAGCTCATTTATGTTGTCCAAATGAATCTGGTAGACATAAAGTTAAAGGCTAAAGAACTAGAATGGTTAAGTGAGTATGATGATTTATTCCCAGCAGAGCTAACTGAGATGCCTCTGATTCGGGAAGTAGATCATAAGATAGAATTGACCCCCGGTAGCCCAGTGCTTATACAAAATGCCAGTCCCTGAAGCCATTGAACTCAAGGAATAGCTTAGGCAGTGGTTAGAACAAGGGTTTGTAAGACCCAGTGTTTCACCTTGGGGAGCGCCCGTTCTCTTTCAAAAAAAGGAGGATGGAACGTTAAGACTCTATGTGGATTAAAGAGGACTCAATCAGATGACAATTAAGAATAAGTATCCTATCCCCAGAATTGATGAGCTTCTGTGGACATGCTAAATGGAGCCCAGATCTTCACAAAGATAGATCTCAAATCAGGGTATTACCAGATCAGGATTAATGATCAAGATATCCCGAAGACAACCGCACTATAAATTGACTGTCATGCCGTTTGGATTGACAAATGCCATAGCTACATTCAATTGCCTAATGCAGGACATTCTCAGAGAATACTTGGATGATTTTGTTCTTGTTTTCTTTGATGATATTCTGATTTACTCAAAGAATGCAACTGACCATGAAGCTCACGTCCGTAAAGTTCTTGAGATTCTAAGGAAGCACCGACTCTTTGCAAAAAAGAGCAAATGCACTTTCTCTGTTGACCATGTTGAATACTTGGGCTTTCTGGTATCCAAAGACGGAATTTCTTTGTCCAAGTAGTCATAGATTGGCCCGAACTAAAGACAGTGAAAGAAGTCAGGGGATTCTTGGATTAAATGGTTGGTATAGAACTTTTATACCAAGTATGCTCTCATAGTAGCTTCCTCCCTGACTAATCTTCTCAAGAAGAATACCCCCGTTTCAATGGTCTGCCAAGTGTCAGAGCGCTTTTGATAAGCTGAAGACCGCCTTGGTAACTAATCCCGTTTTGAAGTTGCCAAATTTCTCTCTACCCTTTGAGGTAGTTAACTAATGCTGCTAGTGGTGTTGCCGTGGGAGGTGCGCTCATGTAGGAAGGTCATGCAATGGCCTATGAGTCTCGAAAACTCAGAACGCATGAGAGAAATTATGCTGCCCACGACCTGGAGCTACTTTCAGTAGTCTATGCCCTGAAGTTATGGAGACATTACCTACTGGGTCAAAGATTCCCTTTGATGAGACAGATCATTAGAGCTTAAAGTGGATCTTCACTCAAAAGGATCTCAACATGCGCCAAAGAAGGTGGATGCAGACCCTGCAGGAATTTGATTTTGAAATCAAGTACCGCCCAGGCAAAGAAAATCAAGTACCGCCCAGGCAAAGAAAATGTGGTAGCAAATGCCCTCAGCAAAAAAGCCTCCTTGCTTGCAATCACAGTGGTGTTAAATCCATTGATTAATGAAGCAAGAGAGAAGATCATGCAGGATAGATTCTTTGGCCCTATTGCTACCCTACTTATGCAGGAAAGAAAAACTCCTCAAGAGTTGAACCGAATTCAAGGGTACAGTCTAGATGAAGGAATTATGTACTATAATAGCAGGCTATGCATTCCCAATGATGAGGGAAATAAGGGTCAAATTTTGAATGAAGCCCATGATAGCCTTATAGTAGGACATCCAGGTTTCATCAAGACCTACATGTCTGTAAAGAAAAGCTTCTTTTGGCTTGGACTAAAAAAGGATATACTTAATCATGTACGTCAATGCCTGATATGTCAGAAAGTAAAAGTCGAGAGAGTAAAAATGCCTAGGAAGTTACATCCATTAGACATCCCCCAGATGAAGTGGGAATGTATCAGTATGGATTTTATTACTGGACTACCTTCAGTGCAATCAGGTTACAACTCCATCTTTGTGTGGTAGTTGACAGATTAACCAAAGTTGCCCATCTGATTCCAATAAAAGAAACCTACACTGCAGTGGATGTGGCCAAAGTGTTCCTTAAGAAAATCTTCAGATTGCATGGCCTACCTAGAGAATAGTAAGTGATCGAGATCCCAAATTCACGTCAAGATTCTGTACTGCATTCTTCGAAGCAGTAGGAACTTTCTTGGATCTCAGCACAGCTTACCACCCCGAGACCGATGGTCAAACAGAAAGGGTGAACCAAGTAATCGAAGATATACTTCAGTCATGTTGTGGCAGGGAACCCAAGAAGTGGCTAAGCTATTTGCACCTAGTCGAATTCTCCTACAATGCTTCTTATCACCGAAGCATCGGGATGAGCCCTTTCAAAGCTCTATATTGACAAGACTGCCTAACACCATTAACTTGGTCCGACCCATTGATTAGGGTCGAGATGTCCAGACAAATGCTTGATGACATGGAGCAGCAGATGCAATCAATCCGCAAGGATATAAAAGCTGCCTAAGAGGGATAGACAGTAGCAGTATGCACATAAGAAGAGGTCAGGCAGAAAATTCGAAGAAGCAAATATGGTCTTCATTCAAGTACGCCCCAAAAGAAGTTCTCTATTTCTTGGGAAGTATAAGAAGTTACTGTGGGCCATATCTGATTACAAAGAAAGTAGGTGACTTAGCTTATGAACTTTTTCTGCCTCATCTCAAAGTACATAATGTATTTCATGTCAGCCTAATTAAGAAGTATGTATCGAGCCCAAAGAATCATGTGCTTAATGATGAACTCTTAACTTCTTCAACCCAAGGGCAGATGGACCTCCAACCTGAAGAAATTCTTAATGTTTGAGAGAAGGTTCTCAGGAACAAAATTCTGAGAGAATTATAAGTAAAATGGAAGTTCTATCTTTTTGAAGACACCACCTGGGAGAAAGAAGCCAAACTCATGTGAAATTGCCCCCAATTTACGAGATGAGAAAATCTTGCATTTTTCAAGTGGGAGAGGATGTAAGATTCCTCCCCAGCCCCTCAAGATGTCCAATTTCTTCCCGTGTAATCAATCCCCTTTTCAGAATAATAAAAGATCTTGTTTTTACCTGTTTTGGCCTAGAGAGAGAAAATATTCTAGAGAGAGATAATTCAGTTTTTAGATATCTTTGGACAGAAAAATATCCCTTCTTATTAAAAAAGTTCCCCAAAATATAAATTTAAAAAGAAATTCCGAAGGTGCATTAGAAATAAATTATAATGTGCACAAAAGACCTTAGCCTAAGGACCCCTGTGTTTTAGAAAATTTTGGATTTAGGTCCAAACAAAGGTTTGACAGGCCAATGAGATTAATCCAAATGTAGGGAGGAGATAAATTTAAAAATAAAAGAAAAACCTCCCAAAAATGAGTAAATGCTTACATAAGATGAAGAGTGGACTAAGGACCAAAGAAAAGAATTAAAAATTTGAATTTTGACACCTCAGTGTGGGGATCTCCCCTCATGAAGTAGGCACCTTTTTCTCATCATTACTCCTAATTTTTAATCAATAAAATGAGACATTTTCATCTCTCCTCTCTCATGTTTCAAATCTAGATCCAAAAAGTAAGCTGAATTGACCCAAAAATGGTCAAAAATTGACCAAACTGATCTGGAAAATTCTAGAATCAGTTTTCTTGGTTAGAGGCTCACTTTTTCCTATAAATAGAAGCCTCCCCCTTTTGTAAAAGCTTAATGGTGTTTATGCACTGTTACTCTACTCCTATCCTGAGCCATCTACATTTAATAATTCAATTATTTTTGGCCTAATCCTCTCCAAAGTGAATTGGTGGCCCCTATTGCTTCAAACAAGAGTAGAACCCTCAATCCCTCAAGCCAAAGGAGAGCTTACAAGCTCCATGTAAGCTAATTTTCTTACTTTATTTATGAGTTTTAATGAAAAATCTATGGTTTTCTTGATTTTTTATGTTTTGCAAATGATTGAATTAAAATCAAATGCTATGCCTTTGATGAAAAGGTCACCCCCTTCTCTTCTTTACATTCCAACCTTTCTTAATCCTAGAAAGATTAACTAAGTGATTAATTAAACTCTTCTTATTGTTTACTCTCTTGAATTTAGAAAATTGTGTAGATTAGAGTTCTATAATTATAAATTGGGTTAATTGTATTGATATATATTTTAGTATGTTACGTATTCAAATAAACTCAAATACATCTTAGTACATTCTTATTATAGTAGAGTCACTCAATGTGAGAGGACATATTTGTGAACATTGCACTTTCTGTTGAACCTACTTGAAGGACTCATATGCAGTGTTCACATAAATATCCAGCTTCTAAGCTCTATGCATCTACTTTCTTTGGCTTAGTAATTGGGTGCACGAACATGCATTCATGGGGTGGGGAATTAATTTTATCAATCATATCATGTTTTACGTAGTTGAATATATCTAGATAATTAACATGTAGGGATTTTAAAAATTCAAGATACAATCATTTCTTATTCCAACTTCATGTTTTCATGCTTTATCATGGGTTGGGGTATTCATTATGAATGTTATCAATCATGCCATGTTTTATGAACTTGAACATAGATAATCAACATGCAAAGATTTTAAAAATCAAGAAATAATCATATTTTGTATTCCAACTTCATAACATACCATAAGCACATTATTTCCTTGTATCAATACCTAATATGTATATAATATAAAAAGAACAAACCTTTTGATACCTAGATAGTTCGCATAAATAATAGACCTAAAGAGATGAGAAGACAACTAACTAAAAATGAATTTGAGGTAGATTTCATCCCTTCTGAATTATGAGAACTCATTTGGTCCTTTCTTCTCTAAAGACTAAAAATGTTATACAGACGATCCATTTGTGTTTAATGTTTATAGATAGTATCATGGTTGATAGACTCATTTCTTCTAACTTAGTGGCATTGACAAAAATAAACTTATCAACAACTGACATCATTCTCATGATGTTTTTTTTAAATCCCTACACATGAAATAAATATGTAGAAGAATCACCACCTTGATATATTGTAATTACAACCATTTTATTTTTATTTATAGGATGGTGGAGTACAAAGTTGAAAGTCCAAAAAATTTCTTTTTATCTATATGTACTTTGGAAAAGAAAAGAAAAAATCTTAGGCTTCATGATGATGAAGGTTTATGATTATCTCACAAATTGCGCCTCTTATATTTGTTTCAAATGCAACATGTGCAATGAGATTCTTTGATTTTTCCAACGAATGAATAGGGTGACAAGATGGTTGTAGATATTGGAGGTACTCAACCTAAGATCGACAAGCTCGTAAAGCGATTCCCACACAAATATCTAGCATGTAAGCTATGTGCATCTACTTTCTATGGGCTCGGGTGTTCATTTTAAATGTTATCATATCATGTTTTTTAGACTTAATCATAGATAATAAATATGCTAGGGTTTGAAAAATTAGGATACAATCATTTTTTACACCAACGTTATAAGATACCATAAACACATTACTCTCTTGTGTGTGGATACCTATGTATATAGTGTAAAATAACAAACTTTTGGTACCTAGATACTCAACATATTCAAGGTTGTAAAAATGAGGACACACTCATTCACTGCAAGAGAATCATTATTTTTTAATTCTTAGTTTCCACGCCTGGTCGCGTTGTGATATGCACATTGAGATAGGCATCAAAATATGCGTCGAAATAAGTCGAAAATTTATTTTTTAAAAATTTGAATTTATATATAATATTTGCTAGTTCCCACCCTGGGGTGTGTTTTAGCCTTCTCTTTCTACCTCTTTGCAAGCATATGTGTCTTTGAGAGAGAGAGATAGATAGAGAGAGAGAGAGAGAGAGAGAGAGAGAGAGAGAGAGATCAGATAGGAAGAGAGATAGAGAGAGAGAGAGAGGGGGGGGGAAGGAGAGATGAGGGTAGAACTTCCATCACGCTCTTTGAAGGAGGAAAGTTGCTAGCTCCTCCTCCTCATCACTAAGGTGCAATTAAGAAAGTGCTCTATTTTACAATGAAATTAATGTTTATCATCAACTTGCTCCTCCCCTCAGCGAGATCCATGGCTCCAAATAAATCTTTTTCTAGAAATACTCCATCATTGTTGTCAATTGGTGGAACCGGTTGTCTTGTAGTAGTAGACGGTAATTCATCCATGTCGTCATCCTCTTCTAGCTCTAGCTCTAGCATGAGAGCTCTCGATGCACATGATCATACTTAGCTTGAGTTTCTTCTTCTTCTAGATTATCTCTAGTGTCTGTTTCTCGTTCAAGATGTATTTGCTCAATGGATACACCTTCATCTGATCCTAATCTAGTGTGAGCCTCACCTACTTCCTCAACTATTATGTCTTCTTCTTGTTCTTCTTGTTGTTCAATAGGTGCTAGTGGGGTATGCTCACAATTATCTTTGCATACAGTTTCTTACGTCCCTTGAGTTACCAACTTGACCCATTTCACATCAAAAATAAACATATCAAACTTTCTGAATCCAACCTTGATAATATCTTTGGATTGTGCCACAATAATCTCGCAATGTCTACTTCAATATTGCCATCACTTGCACTTAAACGACTTTCTTGCATGAAATTAGCCTTCACACCACAATAAAATGTTCTTTTTTTTAAATCTATTCCTTCTACTCGTCGACAAAGTGATGTCCGCGTGACCATATTGCACCAAACTTACAATACTGCAAGCACAAAAAATAAGTGCTTTTATTGTATAAATTCATGAAAGCACAACATAAAAGACAATGCATAGATATCTCAAACTCACATACATGGAAATCACAACCATATACAAGCTCCTCCTCCTCATCACTTATTGATTCACCATTGCGTTTAGCTTGCAGTATGGTTTGCGTGAGCCATTTATTAGAAGGAAAGTCTAGAAGAAGTGCAAGCTCTATTGGGTATGGTAGTGTGCGGATTGTTCGACTCCTTCTAAAACTGAAATGAGCTTGTTCCATTTCAGCCTTCACCAAGTTATATCTCTTGATCCATTTCTCCATAGCATGTGAGTTTACAATGCAAAATTTATTGATCTTCTCACGCAATTCTACATCATCAGAGCTTAAAGTGGATCTTCACTCAGAAGGATCTCAACATGCGTCAAAGATGGTGGATGCAGACCCTGCAGGAATTTGATTTTGAAATCAAGTACCACCCAGGCAAAGAAAATGTGGTAGCAGATGCCCTCAGCAGAAAAGCCTCCTTGCTTGCAATTACTGTAGTGTCAAATCTCTTAAAAAATATAAAAGATCTTGTTTCTACCTGTTTTTACCTAGAGAGAGAAAATGTTCTAGAGAGAGGTTATTCAGATTTTAGATATTTTTGGATGGAAAAATATCTTTTCTTATTAAAATAAATTCCCCCGAAACAGAAGTTCAAAAAGATTTTCAGAAGGTGCATTAGAAATCAATTATAATCTGTTCAAAAGGCCTTATCCTAGGGGTCCAGATTTTTTGAAAATTTTAAATTAAGGTTTTGAGGGGCCAATCAGATTCATCCAAATGTGTGGAGGAGATAAATAGAAGAAATAAAGAAAATCCCCCCAAAAATGAGTAAATACTCACATAAGGTGAAGAGTGGACTAAGGACCAAAGGAAATACTAAAAAAACGAATTTTTCACACCTCAGAGTGGGGATTCCCCCTCATGAAGGAGACGCCTATTTCACATGTGTACTGGAGTTTTAAATTCCCCAAAAATGAGATATTTCATCTTTTCTCTCTCCTAATTCAAGTCTAGTTCCAAAAAGTAAGCTAAACTGACCCAAAAATGGTCAAAAATTGACCAAACTGATATGGAAAATTCTAGAATCAGTTTGCTTGGTTAGAAGCTCACTTTTTCCTATAAATAGAAGCCTCCCCCTTTGTTGAAGCTTAATAGTGTTTTATTCACTGTTACTCTACTCCTCCCTAGAGCCAAAAACTATGAATTTCTTAATAATTCATTAGTTTTTGACCATTCCCTCTTCTAAAGAATTGGTGGCCACTCTTGTTGCAAACAAGAGCAGAACCCTCAAACCATCAAGCCAAAGGAAAGCTCCCAGAAATTCATGTAAGTTAGAAATCCTACTTTTTCTTATTCTTTTAATGGTTTTCTAATTTTTTGTTATCTTTAAAATGATAATCTAATGCTATGCCTTGCTGGAAAGGCTTTCCCCCTCTCTCATTCTTAAATTCAGCCCTTCTTTATCCTAGTTAAGTAATCAAATTGTTTGAAATAAACTTTTCATATTGTTTCTCTTTTAAAAGTGGAATTTCATTAGTTTAGAATGCTTTAAACAAATTGGGGATAATTTTTGAGTAAATTAAGAATAGGAAAAGTTGATGCATTTTACTATGCATAAATTCCATTTTTATGAGAATAACACTTTCAAAATAAAAAATAAATCTCTTATGCATCTATCTATGCATAATTTCAATTTCAATGAAAATAATACTTTTGAAATAAAATAATTCTTTTATGCATCTTTCTATGCATAAAATCAAAATTGATAAGAATAACTCTTTTGGATTAAAAGTAAAATTCTTTATGTATCTATTTATGCAAAAAAATCAAAATTGATGAAAATAACTCTTTTGAATCAGAAATAAAATTCTTTATGCACCTTTCTATGCATAAAATCAAAATTGAAAAGAATAACTCTTTTGGAATTTAAAAAAAATCTTTATGCATCTATTTATGCATAAAATCAAAATTGATAAGAATAACTCTTTTGGAATAAAAATAAAATTCTTTATGCATATATTTATGCATAAAATAAAAATTGATGAAAATAACTCTTTTGAATTAAAAATAAAATTCTTTATGCATCTATTTATGCATAAAATCAAAATTGATGAAAATAACTCTTTTGGAATAAAAATAAAATTCTTTATGCATCTATTTATGCAAAAAATCAAAATTGATAAGAATAACTCTTTTAGAATAAAAATAAAATTCTTTATGCATCTCTTTATGTATAAAATCAAAATTGATAAAAATAACTCTTTTGAATTAAGAATAAAATTCTTTATGCATCTATTTATGCATAAAATCAAAATTGATGAAAATAACTCTTTTGAAATAAAAATAGATTTCTTTATGCATCTTTCTATGCATAAAATCAAAATTGATTTGAATAGTACTTTTGGAATAAAAATAAAATTCTTTATGCATCTATTTATGCATAAAATCAAAATTGATAAGACTAAATCTTTTGGAATAAAAATAAAATTCTTTATGCATAACTTCAAAATTGATTAAAATACCTCTTTTGAATTAAAAATAAAATTCTTTATGCATCTATTTATGCATAAAATAGAAATTGATGAAAATAACTCTTTTGAAATAAAAAGAGATTTCTTTATGCATCTTTCTATGCATAAAATCAAAATTGATAAGAATAACTCTTTTGGAATAAAAATAAAATTCTTTATGCATCTATTTATGCATAAAATTAAAATTGATAAGAATAACCCTTTTGGAAAAAAAAATTCTTTATGCATCTATTTATGCATAAAATCAAAATTGATGAAAATAACTCTTTTGAAATAAAAATAGATTTCTTTATGCATCTTTCTATGCATAAAATCTAAATTTATGAGAATAACACTTTTTGGATTAAATTAAATCCTTTATGCATCTTTCCATGCATAAATTCAATTTAGTAGGAATTACATTTTTAGAATAAAAGAATTT
Source organism: Cibotium barometz (assembly GCF_041138505.1). Lineage (NCBI taxonomy): Eukaryota > Viridiplantae > Streptophyta > Polypodiopsida > Cyatheales > Cibotiaceae > Cibotium > Cibotium barometz. The sequence goes on from NC_141087.1 coordinate 30,857,322, forward strand.
TTCTTATGTACCTAATTTATGCATAAATTCCATTTATGAAGAAAATCACACTTTTAATATTAAAATATGTTTTATGCATATGTTTATGCATACAAATCATTTATGATAAAAATCACTCTTTTAATATAAAAGAATTTCTTTTATGCATCCACCATAACCTCCTTTGTATGGCTGACCATTTTGCAATTTTTAACTCTCTAAAATTAATTGGAAGTTCACCAAGAGTATTTAAATCATTCTAATGTAAACATTTTCTACTTATCAAAGAGAAACATTATGAAAAACTTGATTTTATCCATTAATCATTCATCTAGGATAAAGAATGGTTGGATTTACTAAAGAAGAGAGGGGAATGCCTTTTTTCAATGAGGCATAACATCATATTCATTTTAGAGAAGACAAAAATCATAAAAACCATGAAATGAAATAGAAAAGAGAAGAATCTCCAACTTACAAGGAGAATTTGAGAGCTTTCCTTTGGCTTGATGGTTTGAGGGATCTACTCTTGTTTGAAACAAGAGTGGCCACCAATCTTTAGAAGAGGGAAGGTCAAAAACTAATGAATTATGAGTAAATTCACAGTTTTTGGCTCTTGGGAGAAGTAGGGTAACAGTGCAAAAACACTATTAAGCTTAAACAAAGGGAAAGGCTTCTATTTATAGGAAAAAGTGAGCCTCTAACCAAGCAAACTGATTCTAAAATTTTCCAGATCAGTTTGGTCAATTTTTGACCATTTTTAGGCTAGTTTAGCTCACTTTTTGGATTTAGTTGAAACAGGAGAGGACAGATAAAAATATCTCATTATTTGGGAGTTTAAAACTCTCCCACACATGTGAAATAGGCACCTCCTTCATGAGGGGAATTTCCCCATACCGAGGTGTCAAAAATGCATCATTTCTTCTAAATGCATAAAAGGTTTATTTTTAATTTGAAAGTGTTATTTTCCTTATAATTGAATTTATGTCTAATTAGATGCATAAAAGGATTTTTATAAAAGTGTTATCCTACTAAAGTTGTCTTTATGCCTAATTAGATGCGTAAAGAATCTTTATATCAAAAAATTAGAATTCTCTTACATTTTATAAATAGATGTGATGAGATGTGATAGGAATCAGATAGATGTAAATGGATGGATGGAAGTGATATGAATCAGATAAATGAAAATGGATGAATGGATGTGATGTCCTGTGAATTAGGATGTGAATGAATGGTATAGGATGTGACGGAATGTGATGGCATGTGAATCGTGATATGAATGAATGATAAGGGATGTGAATGAATGATGGCATGTGAATACGGATGTGGAAATGGATGTATGACTGTCGATGTGGATGTGTGGATGTATGAATGTAGATGTGGATGTGGATGTGGATGTGGATGTATGGATGTGGATGTATGGATGTGGATATGGATGTGTATGTATGAATGCGGATGTGAAAGTGGATGTATGAATGTGGATATAAAAATGGATGTGTGGATGTATGAATGTAGATGTGGATGTGGATGTGGATGTTTGAATGTGGATGTGGATGTGGATATGGATGTGTATGTATGAATGCGGATGTGGAAGTAGATGTATGAATGTGGATGTGAAAATGGATGTGTGGATGTATGAATGCAGATGTGGATGTGGATGTATGAATGTGAATGAGGATGCGGATGTATGAATGAGAATGGGGATGTGGATCTATAAATGTGGATGTGGATATGGATGTGGATGTGAAGGTAGATGTGGATATGGATGTGGATGTGGATGTGAAAATGGATGTATGGATGTGGATGTGAAAATGGATGTATGGATGTGGATGTGGATGTGGATGTACGAATGTGGATGTGTATGTGGAATAATGAATGCGAATGTGTATGTGAAATGATGTGATGTCGATATGAGTGAATGGATGAGATGTGATGACATGTGAATTGGGATGTGAATAAATGATATGTGATGTGAATGAATCTGATGTGATGAAATGGAAAATGATGTGATTGGATGGAGAATGAGTACACATATGAATGGAATGTGGAATAAGTAATGTGGATTGTTGAGGGATAATGTGGAAAGACGAGAGTTTATTTTAAAAACTGTTTTTGTGACCTGTTTGTAAATGACTGTTTTATGTCAAGAATGCCGGGGAAGCATTTTCTTGTGATTAAGGTCGTGGAGACCTAGCTGATAAAGTTGCAACAACTACTGTTGAGGAGGGTCAATGGAGGACGTCTTGCGTAGCAAGGTCGGCCGAGGGCTTGCGCCTCGGTTTGATTAAAATGGTGAGCTTCCGGTATAATGGATGAGGGACCAAGGAAGCGGCCTATGAGTGAAGCGCTAGGTGACCTGCGAAGGATCCTAGAGGGTGGTGACCACACGGTGCTCGGGCTCTGGATCGCCGAAGATACCCAAAAGTACGTCGGGGAGGAAGATATTGGAGAACAAGGAGTAAGAGTTATTTCTGAATTCGGGTGTGGATCTGGTTGATTGACCTTGCTGGTCCTCAAAACGGATGAGTCCATGACTCTTTTATATGGATCTGTTGGTTGATCTTGCTCATCTTCCACGGAGATTCCATTTTGTTATGAGAATATATTGCCGGTTACTATGAGCTAGGAACTATCGAAAAGGCCCCTAAGTGAATAGGTGGTGAGCATTCTAGTTACCAATGATGCCATAAGTACACCGATGAAGGAATGATTGGAAATAAGGATTCAACTAGAGATTAAGGATTGTTTTAAAGTTAGCTGATGTTGAGAAAAAAGGCAATTTCATATTGGGTGTGTAAGTGGTGTGACTAGTTTTATGTTTGCATGAACTTCTGGCTAGGGGGCCTGGGAACTCTTTTCTCTAGTACCTAGGACAAAACCTAACCAAATTCCTAATTGAATCCCATCACTAGAGTGGTTGGGTAGTTGGCTAAGCCATGGGACTGGATGGGGTTAGACTGGACTAATGGATCCGTAAATCGAGACTCAATTTCTATATAGTACGATACATGAGGTAAATCCTGGAAAGAATTGTTCTATGGAAAAGAAACAACGGCTGTGCCTCTCAATGAGGAAAAAAGCGTTGGTCTCTATGATCTAAGTATTGTCTTTTTCCCTGATCTGACTATGGGACTTACAGGTTCGGTCAGATGAGTTCAGTTAGTTAAGGCTTTTGACTACGTTAGGGAAAAGTTATCCTGGTGGAATCGCCCGTGCTTTCCGGACAAAGGAAGTTTTTTCCGGGTTTGGTTTTGGAAAAATCGATGGATTAGTCTCTTGTCCGGATATCCGTGGTGGGCGAGGCCCCGAGTGTGGGACCCTGCCCTGTGCAAGAAGTGCTACTTCCGCTGCTAGTATCCCTAAATTTGTTGCGCGGTGAGGACAGGGATCTTACATCTAGTATCAGAGCCATTTGGCTAATGAGAATCAACCGAGAAGCCAAATATGTCAAAAATTTATCAAGAAGCACTAAAAGGTAGTAATCGTGTGATAAAATTCATACAATTTGATATTCAAACTGAAATTCGTAAATTAGTAATTGGGTCTTCAGATGGAAGTACTGCAATTATATGGAATCCCTGACTTGCTTGAGGCCTAGACATGATGGTATTTACCTTATAGTTCCAAGGACCGTGAGACTACCCGTATATACTGAGCGTATAGCTGCAGCTCTTTACTGGCAGTATATACGAGTAAATCAAAGACTTGAAATTATAAGCATTAATGCTATCCAGATGATGAATTCAAATGTGGTTGATATGATTTTTAAACTCTGGTTGTGAACTGATGAGTTGATTTGGATTCTGATTGAAAAATGATGATTCCTGAAATTTTGTTGAAATATAAGCCAAGCAAAACCACAATGAGGATGAATGGGACGAGTCCCTCTGATGATGTTCATAACTAGAATGACATTAATGACTTCAGCAAATCACTATGAGATTAGTGGATTGTGCTGGCAGATTGCTACTGTTAACTTTTGTCGAGTGGATCAAGTTAAGGGATGATAAATTAAAAATCTGAAAAATTGAAATCCCCATGGAGGACTGTTCATATGGACAAAAAATTATTCGGATGGACCATTATTGTGTTAAACATATGAATGAGATATTCTGAGTGAATTGTTAACTGATAATGCATTCTATATGAGTATCTTTATCCCTTGATTCTGTGGGGAGCCGACCTATTTAGAGAACCCTCGAATCAGTTGAATGAAAAATTGGATTGAATCATAAGTAAAGAGACTTAACAAGAATTTTCGTATTGATAGGAACATGGATCGAGGTTGTCGTGGTAGAAATGTTAACCCCCAACTCGATGAAGAAGAGCTCGACCTGGATGTTCGTAAAACTCTTCATAGTTCACAACCTGGACCTTTCAAGGGTGAAGGAAAAAACTTGGGCGAGGCTGTGGAGAAGTGGATCGAATCAATGGAACAATAGTTCAATGTCACCGGGTACAATGAGAAGAGCAAAATGGCAGATTATTCAGACTTTGGATATTTTTGGATGCTGTTCAAAAGGCCTTATCTTGGCCTGGGTTCAAATTTTTTGAAAATTTTAAATTAAGGTTTTGAGGGGCCAATCAGATTCATCCAAATGTGTAGAGGAGATAAATGGAAGAAATAAAGAAAATCCCCCAAAAAATGAGTAAATACTCACATAAGATGAAGAGTTGACTAAGGACAAGTTTAATAGTTAAAAAAGAGACTATGCATAACTTCCATTTTTATGAGAATAACACTTTCAAAATAAAAAATAAATCTCTTATGCATCTATCTATGCCTAATTTCAATTTCAATGAAAATAATACTTTTGAAATAAAATAATTCTTTTATGCATCTTTCTATGCATAAAATCAAAATCGATAAGAATAACTCTTTTGGATTAAAAGTAAAAATCTTTATGCATCTATTTATGCAAAAAAATCAAAATTGATGAAAATAACTCTTTTTTAATCAAAAATAAAATTCTTTATACATCTTTCTATGCAAAAAATCAAAATTGATTAGAATAACTCTTTTGGAATAAAAATAAAATTCTTTATGCATCTATTTATGCATAAAATCAAAATTGATAAGAATAACTCTTTTGCAATAAAAATCAAATTCTTTATGCATCTTTTTATGCATAAAATCAAACTTGATAAGAATAACTCTTTTGGAATAAAAATAAAATTCTTTATGCATCTATTTATGCATAAAATAGAAATTGATGAAAATAACTCTTTTGAATTAAAAACAAAATTCTTTATGCATCTATTTATGCATAAAATCAAAATTGATGAAAATAACTCTTTTGAATTAAAAATAAAATTCTTTATGCATCTATTTATGCATAAAATCAAAACTGATAAGAATAACTTTTTTGGAATAAAAATAAAATTCTATATGCATCTATTTATGCATAAAACCAAAATTGATGAAAATAACTCTTTTGGAAAAAAAATAAAATTCTTTATGCATCTATTTATGCATAAAATAGAAATTGATGAAAATAACTCTTTTGAATTAAAAATAAAATTCTTTATGCATCTATTTATGCATAAAACTAAAATTGATGAAAATAACTCTTTTGGAATTTAAAAAAAAATCTTTATGCAGCTATTTATGCATAAAATCAAAATTGATGAAAATAACTCTTTTGAGATAAAAATAGATTTCTTTATGCATCTTTCTATGCATAAAATCAAAATTGATAGGAATAACTCTTTTGGAATAAAAATAAATTTTTTTATGCCTCTATTTATGCATAAAATCAAAATTGATAAGAATAACTCTTTTGGAATCAAAATAAAATTCTTTATGCATCTATTTATGCATAAAATCAAAACTGATACTCTTTTGAAATAAAAATAGATTTCTTTATGCATCTTTCTATGCATAAAATCAAAATTGATGAGAATAACACTTTTTGGATTAAATTAAATTCTTTATACATCTTTCCATGCATAAATTTAATTTAGTAGGAATTACATTTAGAATAAAAGAATTTCTCTTATGCATCTAATTTATGCATAAAATCCATTTATGAAGAAAATCACACTTTTAATATAAAAATATCTTTTATGCATATGTTTATGCATACAAATCATTTATGATTAAAATCACTCTTTTAATATAAAAGAATTTCTTTTATGCATCCATTTATGCATAAAAATCATTTATGATGAAAATCACACTTTTAATATAAGAAAATTTCTTTTATGCATACAAATCATTTATGATGAAAAAAACACTTTTATAATCAAAATAACAATTTCAATATACTTCCTTCTATGCATGGAATTTAATTCTAAAGAAAGTAACACTTTTTTAATAAAATAATTTTAGTATGCATTTTCTTATACCTAGGATGAAAAATAACACTTTAAGAATACATATACGACGATGGGAATTACTCTTTTGAATAATAAAAAAGTAAAACTAATTTTTTACAATTTTAGAAAATTTTACCATAACCTCCTTTGTATGGCTGACCATTTTTCAATTTTTAACTCTCTAAAATTAATTGGAAGTTCACCAAGAGTATTTAAATCATTGTAATGTAAACATTTTCTACTTATCAAAGAGAAACATTATGAAAAACTTGATTTTATCTATTAATCATTCATCTGTGATGATAAAGAATGGTTGGATTTACTAAAGAAGAGAGGGGAATGCCTTTTTTCAATGAGGCATAACATCATATTCATTTTAGAGAAGACAAAAATCATAAAAACCATAAAATGAAATAGAAAAGAGAATAATCTTCAACTTACAAGGAGAATTTGAGAGCTTTCCTTTGGCTTGATGGTTTGAGGGATCTACTCTTGTTTGAAACAAGAGTGGCCACCAATCTTTAGAAGAGGGAAGGTCAAAAACTAATGAATTATGAGTAAATTCACAGTTTTTGGCTCTTGGGAGAAGCAGGGTAACAGTGCAAAAACACTATTAGGTCAATTTTTGACCATTTTTTGGTCAGTTTAGCTCACTTTTTGGATCTAGTTGAAACAGGAAAGAGGAGAGATAAAAATATCTTATTATTTGGGAGTTTAAAACTCTCCCACACATGTGAAATAGGCGCCTCCTTCATGAGGGAAATTCCCCCATACTGAGGTGTCAAAAATGCATTATTTCTTCTAAATATCTCTCTTTTTTAACTATTAACCTTGTCCTTAGTCAACTCTTCTAAATATCTCTCTTTTTTAACTATTAGCCTTGTCCTTAGTCAACTCTTCATCTTATGTGAGTATTTACTCATTTTTGGGGGGATTTTCTTTATTTCTTCCATTTTTGGGAAGATTTTCTTTATTTCTTCCATGTGAGTATTTACTCATTTTTGGGGGAATTTTCTTTATTTCTTCCATTTATCTCCTCCACACATTTGGATGAATCTGATTGGTCCCTCAAAACCGTAATTTAAAATTTTCAGAAAATATGGAACCCCAGGATAAGGCCTTTTGAACAGATTATAATTTATTTCGAATGCACCTTCTGAAAATCTTTTTGAACTTCTGTTTCGGGGGAACTTATTTAAATAAGATGAGATATTATTCCATCCAAAAAAATCCAAAATCTGAATAAACTCTCTCTAGAACATTTTCTCTCTCTAGGCCAAAACAGATAGAAACAAGATCTTTGATATTTCTGAAGAGGGATTTGACTACAGGGGAAGATACTAGACATCCTGTGAGGCTGGGGAGGAATCTTACATTCTACCTCACTTAAAAAACGCGAGATGTCCTCATCTCGCAGGTGGAGTATGATCTCTTTCATCTTCATCTTCTTCTTCTTCAATCACTTCCAGCGTTATTGCCTTGGAAGTGGATGGCCGATTTGGGAACAACTCTCTTTGACTTCCCCTATTCTGAGGTGGAGTCTGTCATTACTTTGGATTGAAACTGCAGGTTGGATAGAGGGTCTACCTCTGGGATTTCCCTGATTTTGGCAGATAGAACCCTGATTACTCTGGAATGGAAGTCTGGAACGGAAGGGGCTGGAGTCTGGAATCTTGATCCCTGATTTTCCTACCCTGAAAACCTTGATCCAAAAGGAGTTGGGCAATCCATACTGTGATGTCCAAATCCTTGATAGTTATAGCATTTCACTCTCTTGTTCAAGGGTGGAACTTCTGAAGTTGAAATTGAGGGGATTGAGTTTCGGGAAAAGGACATTTCTTCCATTCTGGAACTTCCCATATCCTGGGTTTGACCCTGATATCTCTTAGGCGGAGGAAGGTTGGATTCACCTTCTGGGAATAAAAACCTTTTAAAAAGTGATGGTGCTGGCTTTGGCGGGACTTTGACATCAAAGGCTTTCGTAAAATCCTTCGCCATCTGAACTGCTTCGGCCATGGAAACTGGCTTGGCATTCTTCACCAGGATATTCATCAAAGGTTGGTTCAGTCCCCGAATGAACCTGGCCATCAGTAGTTCTTCATCGAGCGGAAGTGAGTATTTGAGGAGGAGGGCAAATGCTTGGTGATATGCTTCAATAGTTCTACTCCCCTGGGTTAACTCTAAGGATTCGTTCATCTTTGTTTCTAAAAAGCCGAGAGGACAGAACCTCGTCCTTAGGTAAATTTTGAGATCAGTCTAGGTTTGGGTATTTCGGTCGAGATGGTTTGTCTGGCAGTGGTTTCTCCATGCCACTCTAGCTGTCTCCACTATCTTCAGCCTTGCAAGAGCCATTTTGCTCTTCTTATTGTTCCCGGTGACATTGAAGTATTCTTCCACTGATTCGATCCACTTCTCCACAGTCTCGCCCAAGTTTTCCCCTTCACCCTTGAAAGGTCCAGGTTGCAAACTATGACGAACATCCAGGTCGAGCTCTTCTTCATCGAGTTGGGGGTTAACATTTCTACCACGAGGACCTCGATCCATGTTCCTATCAATACGAAAATTCTTGTTAAGTCTCTTTACTTATGATTCAATCCGATTTTTGATTCAACTAATTCCGGGGTTCTCTAAATAGGATGGCTCCCCACAGAATCAAGGGATAAAGATACTCATATAGAATGCATTATCAATTAACAATTCATTCAGAATATCTCATTCATATCTTTAACACAATAATGGTCCATCAGACATTTTTTTTACATCTGAACAGTCCTCCATGGGAATTTCAATTTTTCATATTTTTAATTTATCATTCCTTCACTTGATCCACTCAACAAAAGTTAACAGTAGCAATCTGCCAGTACAATCCACTAATCTCATAGTGATTTGCTGAAGTCATTAACGTCATTCCAATTATGAACATCATCACAGGGACTCGTCCCATTCATCCTCATTGTGGTTTTGCTCGCCTTATATTTTAACCAAATTTCAGGAATCATCATTTTTCAATCAGAATCCAAATCAACTCATCAGTTCACAACCAAAATTTTAAAATCATATCAACCACATTCGAATTCATCATCTGGATAGCATTAATTCTTATAATTTCAAGTCTTAGATTTACTCGTCTATACTGCCAGTAAAGAGCTACAGTTATACCCTCGGTATATACGGGTAATCACGGTCCTTGGAACTATAAGGTAAATACCATCATGTCTAGGCCTCAAGCAAGTCAGGGATTCCATATAATTGCGGTACTTCCATCTGAAGACCCAATTACTCATTAGCCAAACGGCTCTGATACCAGCTATAAGATCCTTGTTCCCATCGCGCAACAAATTTAGGGGTGCTAGCAGCGGAAGTAGCACTTCTTGCGCGGGGTAGGGTCCCACACTCGGGGCCTCGCCCACACGGATATCCAGACAAGAGACTAATCCATCGGTTTTTCCAAAACCGAACCCGAAAAAAACTTCCTTTGTCCGAAAAGCACGGGCGATTCCACTAGGATAACTTTTCCCTAACATAGTCAAAAGCCTTAACTAGCTGAACTCATCTAACCGAACCCGTAAGTCCCATAGTCAGATCAAGGAAAAAGACTGTACTTGGATCATAGAGACCAACGCTTTTTTCCTCATTGAGAGGCACAGCCATTGATTCTTTTCCATAGAACAATTTTTATCCAGGATTTACCTCATCTATTGTACTATACAGAAATTGAGTCTCGATTTACGGATCCATCAGTCCAGTCTAACCCCATCCAGTCCCATAGGTTAGCCAACCGCCCAACCACTGTAGTGATGGGATCCAATTAGGAATTTGGTTAGGTTTTATCCCGGGTACCAGGGAAGAGAGTTCTGAGGCCCCCTAGCCAGAAGTTCATGCAAACATAAAACTAGTCACACCACTTACACACCCAATATGAAATTGCCTTTTTTCTCAGCATCAGCTTTTAAAACAATCCTTTAATGAAACCATTGTGTCACTGATCACAATCCTCAAAATCTCTGGTTGAATCCTCATTTCCAATCATTCCTTCACATCGGTGTACTTATGGCATCATTCGCAACCACAACGCTCATTCACCACCTGTTCACTCATCAGGGGCCTTTTCGATAGTTCCTAGCGCATAGTAACCGACAATATATTCTCATAACAAAATGGAATCTCCGTGGAAGATGAGCAAGATCAACCAACAGATCCATATAAAAGAGTCATGGACTCATCCGTTGAGGACCAGCAAGGTCAATCAACGAGATCCACACCCGAATTCAGAAAACAACTCTTACTCCTTGTTCCAATATCTTCTCCGGCGTACTTGTGGGTATCTTCGGCGACCCAGATCCCGAGCACCGTATGGTCACCACCCTCTAGGATCCTTCGCAGGTCACCTAGCGCTTCACTCATAGGCCGCTTCCTTGGTCCCTCATCCACTGTACGGGAAGCTCACCATTTTAATCAAACCGAGGCTGGTCAAGACCTCGACCGACCTTGCTACGCGAGACGTCCTCCATTGACTCTCCGTCACAGCAATTGCAACTTTATCAATTAGGTCTCCAGGACCTTCATCATAAGACAATCAAAATGCTTCCCCAACATTCTTGACATAAAACAGTCATTTACAAACAGGTCACAAAAACAGTTTCTAAAATGAACTCTCGTCTTTCTACATTATCCCTCATCAATCCACATTACTTATTCCACATTCCATTCATATGTGTACTCATTCTCATCTAATCACATCATTTTCCATCTCATCACATCAGATTCATTCACATCACATATCATTTATTCACATCCCAATTCACATGTCATCACATCTCATCCATTCACTCATATCGACATCACATCATTTCACATACACATTCGCATTCATTATTCCACATACACATCCACGTTCGTACATAGACATCCACATCCATACATCAATTTCCACATCCACATCCACATCCACATCCACATCCACATCCATACATCCATTTTCACATCCACATCCACATCCACATCCACATCCGCATCCATATCCACATCTACCTTCACATCCACATCCATATCCACATCCACATTTATACATCCACATCCCCATCCCCATTCTCATTCATACATCCGCATCCTCATTCACATTCATACATCCACATCCACATCTACATTCATACATCCACACATCCATTTCCACATCCACATTCATATATCTACTTCCATATCCGCATTCATACATACACATCCATATCCACATCCATACATCCACATCCACATTCATACATCCACATCCACATCCACATCCACATCCACATCTACATTCATATATCCACACATCCATTTTCATATCCACATTCATACATCCACTTCCACATCCGCATTCATACATACACATCCATATCCACATCCATACATCCACATCCACATTCATACATCCACATCCACATCTACATTCACACATCCACACATCCACATCCACATTCATACATCCACTTCCACATCCGTATTCACATGCCGTCATTCATTCACATCCCTTATCATTCATTCATTCACATCCCTTATCATTCATATCACGATTCACATGCCATCACATTCCTTCACATCCTATACCATTCATTCACATCCTAATTCACAGGACATCACTTCCATTCATCCATTTTCATTTATCTGATTTATATCACTTCCATCTATCCATTTACATCTATTTGATTCCTATCACATCCATCCGTATTCACATGCCGTCATTCATTCACATCCCTTATCATTCATATCACGATTCACATGCCATCACATTCCTTCACATCCTATACCATTCATTCACATCCTAATCCACAGGACATCACTTCCATTCATCCATTTTCATTTATCTGATGTATATCACTTCCATCCATCCATTTACATCTATTTGATTCCTATCACATCTCATCACATCTATTTGTAGAATGTAAGAGAATTCTATTTTTTTGATATAAAGATTCTTTACGCATCTAATTAGGCATAAAGACAACTTTAGTAGGAATAACACTTTTATAAAAATCCTTTTATGCATCTATTTAGGCATAAATTCAATTTTAAGGATAATAACACTTTCGAATTAAAGATAAACCTTTTATGCATTTTACTATGCATAAATTCCATTTTTATGAGAATAACACTTTCAAAATAAAAAATAAATCTTTTATGCATCTATCCATGCATAATTTTAATTTCAATGAAAATAATGCTTTTGAAATAAAATAATTCTTTTATGCATCTTTCTATGCATAAAATCAAAATTGATAAGAATAACTCTTTTGGATTAAAAGTGAAATTCTTTATGCATCTATTTATGCAAAAAAATCAAAATTGATGAAAATAACTCTTTTGAATCAAAAATAAAATTCTTTATGCACCTTTCTACGCATAAAATCAAAATTGATAAGAATAACTCTTTTGGAATAAAAGTAAAATTCTTTTTGCATCTATTTATGCATAAAATCAAAATTCATAAGAATAACTCTTTTGGAATAAAAATAAACTTCTTTATGCACCTATTTATGCATAAAATCAAAATTGATAAGAATAACTCTTTTGGAATAAAAATAAAATTCTTTATGCATCTATTTGTGCATGAAATCAAAACTGATGAAAATAACTCTTCTGAATTAAAAATCAAATTCTTTATGCATCTATTTATGCATAAAATCAAAATTGATGAAAATAACTCTTTTGAATTCAAAATAAAATTCTTTATGCATCTATTTATGCAAAAAATCAAAATTGATAAGAATAACTCTTTTGGAATAAAAATAAAATTCTTTATGCATCTATTTATGCATAAAATCAAAATTGATAAAAATAACTCTTCTGAATTAAAAATAAAATTCTTTATGCAGCTATTTATGCATAAAATCAAAATTGATGAAAATAACTCTTTTGAGATAAAAATAGATTTCTTTATGCATCTTTCTATGCATAAAATCAAAATTGATAAGAATATCTCTTTTGGAATAAAAATAAATTTCTTTATGCATCTATTTATGCATAAAATCAAAATTGATAAGAATAACTCTTTTGAAATCAAGATGAAATTCTTTATGCATCTATTTATGCATAAAATTTATGCATAAAATCAAAATTGATGAAAATAACTCTTTTGAAATAAAAATAGATTTGTTTATGCATCTTTCTATGCATAAAATCAAAATTGATGAGAATAACACTTTTTGGATTGAATTAAATTCTTTATGCATCTTTCCATGCATAAATCCAATTTAGTAGGAATTACACTTTTAGAATAAAAGAATTTCTTTTATGCATCTAACTTACGCATAAAATCCATTTATGAAGAAAATCAAAGTTTTAATATAAAAATATCTTTTATGCATATGTTTATGCATACAAATCATTTATGATAAAAATAACTCTTTTAATATAAAAGAATTTCTTTTATGCATCTATCTATGCATAAAATTCATTTATGATAAAAATCACACTTTTAATATAAAAGAATTTCTTTTATGCATGTTTATGCATACAAATCATTTATGATGAAGAAAAGCATTTTTATAATCAAAATAACAATTTCAATATACTTCCTTCTATGCATGGAATTTAATTCTAAAGAAAGTAATACTTTTTTAATAAAATAATTTTGGTATGCATTTTCTTATACCTAGGATGAAAAATAACACTTTAAGAATACATATACGACGATGGGAATTACTCTTTTTGAATAAAACAAGCAAAACTTATTTTTCACAATTTTAGAAAATTTTGCCATAACCTCCTTTGTATGGCTGACCATTTTTCAAATTTTAACTCTCTAAAATTAATTGGAAGTTCACCAAGAGTATTTAAATCATTCTAATGTAAACATTTTCTACTTATCAAAGAGAAACATTATGAAAAACTTGATTTTATCCATTAATCATTCATCTAGGATAAAGAATGGTTGGATTTACTAAAGAAGAGAGGGGAATGCCTTTTTTCAATGAGGCATAACATCATATTCATTTTAGAGAAGACAAAAATCATAAAAACCATAAAATGAAATAGAAAAGAGAAGAATCTCCAACTTACAAGGAGAATTTGAGAGCTTTCCTTTGGCTTGATGGTTTGAGAGATCTACTCTTGTTTGAAACAAGAGTGGCCACCAATCTTTAGAAGAGGGAAGGTCAAAAACTAATGAATTATGAGTAAATTCATAGTTTTTGGCTCTTGGGAGAAGCAGGGTAACAGTGCAAAAACACTATTAAGCTTCAACAAAGGGAAAGGCTTCTATTTATAGGAAAAAGTGAGCCTCTAACCAAGCAAACTGATTCTAGAATTTTCCAGATCAGTTTGGTCAATTTTTGACCATTTTTAGGTCAATTTAGCTCACTTTTTGGATCTAGTTGAAACAGGAGAGAGGAGAGATAAAAATATCTCATTATTTGGGAGTTTAAAACTCTCCCACACATGTGAAATAGGGGCCTCCTTCATGAGGGGAATTCCCCCATACTGAGGTGTCAAAAATGCATCATTTCTTTTAAATATCTCTCTTTTTTAACTATTAACCTTGTCCTTAGGCAACTATTCATCTTATGTGAGTATTTACTCATTTTAGGGGTGATTTTATTTATTTGTTCCATTTATCTCCTCCACACATTTGGATGAATCTGATTGGTCTCTCAAAACCGTAATTTAAAATTTTCAGAAAATATGGACCCCCAGGATAAGGCCTTTTGAACAGATTATAATTTATTTCGAATGCACCTTCTGAAAATCTTTTTGAACTTCTGTTTCGGGGGAACTTTTTTAAATAAGATGAGATATGATTCCATTCAAAAATATCCAAAATTTGAATAATCTCTCTAAAACATTTTCTCTCTCTAGGCCAAAACAGATAGAAACAAGGTCTTCTATATTTCTGAAGAGGGATTTGACTACAGGGGAAGATACTGAACATCCTGAGAGGCTGGGGAGGAATATTACATTCTACCCCACTTAAAAAACATGAGATGTCCTCATATCGCAGGTGGAGTATGATCTCTTTCATCTTCTTCTTCTTCTTCAATCACTTCCAGCGTTACTGCCTTGGAAGTGGACAGCGGATTTGGGAACAACTCTCTTTGACTTCCCCTATTTTGAGGTGGAGGTCTAGCATTACTTTGGATTGAAGCTGTAGGTTGGATAGAGAGTCTACCTCTGGGATTTCCATGATTTTGGCACATAGAACCCTGATTACTTTGGACGGAAGGGGCTGGAGTCTAGAATCTTGATCCTTGATTTTCCTGCCATGAAAACCTTGATCCAAAAGGAAATGGGCAATCCATACTGCGATGTCCAAATCCTTGACAGTTATAGCATTTCACTCTCTTGTTCAAGGGTGGAACTTCCAAAGTTGAAATCCAGGGGATTGAGTTCCGGGAAAAGGACATTTCTTCCATTTTGGAACTTCCCATATCCTGGGTGTGACCTTGATACCTCTTAGGCGGAGGAAGGTTGGATTCACCTTCTAGGAATAAAAACCTTTTGAAAGGTGATGGTGCTGGCTTTGGCAGGACTTTGACATCAAAGGCTTTGGCGAAATCCTTCGCCATCCGAACTGCCTTGGCCATGGAAACTGGCTTGGCATTCTTCACCACGATATTCAAAGGTTTGTTCAGTCCCCAAATGAACCTGGCCATCAGCTGTTCTTCATCCAGCGGAGGTGAGTAATTGAGGAGAAGGGCGAATGCTTGGTGATATGCTTCAAATGGTTCTACTCCCCTGGGTTAACTCTAAGAATTCGTTCATCTTTGTTTCTAAAAAGCCGGGAGGACAGAACCTCGTCCTTAGGTAAATTTTGAGATCAGTCTAGGTTTGGGTACTTCGGTCGAGATGGTTTGTCTCGTAGTGGTTTCTCCATGCCACTCTAGCTATCTCCACTATCTTCAGCCTTGCAAGAGCCATTTTGCTCTTCTCATTGTAGCCGGTGACATTGCATTGATTCGATCCACTTCTCCACAGCCTCGCCCAAGTTTTCCCCTTCACCCTTGAAAGGTCCAGGTTGCAAACTATGAAGAGTTTTACGAACATCCAGGTCGAGCTCTTCTTCATCGAGTTGGGGGTTAACATTTCTACCACGACGACCTCGATCCATGCTCCTAACAATACGAAAACTCTTGTTAAGTCTCTTTATTTATGATTCAATCCGATTTTTGATTCACCTAATTTTGAGGTTCTCTAAATAGGTCGGCTTCCCACAGAATCAAGGGATAAAGATACTCATATAGAATGCATTATCAGTTAACAATTCATTCAGAATATCTCATTCATATCTTTAACACAATAATTATCCATGAGACTAATTTTTTTCCATCTGAACAGGTCTCCATGGGGATTTTAATTTTTCAGATTTTTAATTTATCATCACTTATCCACTTGACAAAAGTTAACAGTAGCAATCTGCCAGCACAATCCACTAATCTCATAGTGATTTGCTGAAGTCATTAACGTTATTCCAACTATGAGAACATCATCACACAGGGACTCGTCCCATTCATTCTCATTGTGGTTTTGCTCGCCTTATATTTCAACCAAATTTCAAGAATCACCATTTTTCAGTCAGAATCCAAATCAACTCATCAGTTCACAACCAAAATTTAAAAATCATATCAACCACATTTGAATTCATCATCTGGATAGCATTAATGCTTATAATTTCAAGTCTTAGATTTACTCGTATATACTGCCAGTAAAGAGCTGCAGTTATACCCTCGGTATATACGGGTAGTCACAGTCCTTGGAACTATAAGGTAAATACCATCATGTCTAGGCCTCAAGCAAGTCAGGGATTCCATATAATTGCGGTACTTCCATCTGAAGACCCAATTACTAATTTATGAATTTCAATTTGAATATCAAATTGTATGAATTTTATCACATAATTACAACCTTTTAGTGCTTCTTGATAATTTTTTGACATATTTGGCTTCTCGGTTGATCCTCATTAGCCAAATGGCTCTAATACCAGCTGTAAGATCCCTGTCCCCATCGTGCAACAAATTCAGGGGTGCTAGCAGCAGAAGTAGCACTTCTTACGTGGGGTAGGGTCCCACACTCGGGGCCTCGCCCACGGATACCCGGACAAGAGACTAATCCATCGGCTTTTCCAAAACCGAACCCGAAAAAAACTTCCTTTGTCTGGAAAGCACGGGCGATTCCACCAGGATAACTTTTCCCTAACGTACTCAAAAGCCTTAACTAACTGAACTCATCTGACCGAACCCGTAAGTCCCATAGTCAGATCAGGGAAAAAGACTGTACTTGGATCATAGAGACCAACGCTTTTTTCCTCATTGAGAGGCACAGCCATTGATTCTTTTCCATAGAACAATTTTTATATAGAATTTACCTCATCTATCGTACTATACAGAAATTGAGTCTCGATTTATGGATCCATCAGTCCAATCTAACCCCATCAAGTCCCATGGGTTAGCCAACCACCCAACCACTGTAATGATGGGATCCAATTAGGAATCTGGCTAGGTTTTGTCCCGGGTACGAGGGAAAAGAGTTCTGAGGCCCCCTAGCCGTTAGTTCATGCAAACATAAAACTAGTCACACCACTTACACACCCCAATATGAAATTGCCTTTTTTCTCAGCATCAGCTAACTTTAAAACAATCCTTTAATGAAACCATTGTGTCATTGATCACAATCCTCAAATTATCTAGTTGAATCCTTATTTCCAATCATTCCTTCATCGGTGTACTTATGGCATCATTGGTTACCAGAACGCTCACCACACCTGTTCACTCAAGGGCCTTTTCGATAGTTCCTAGCTCATAGTAACTGGCAATATATTCTCATAACAAAATGGATTCTCCATGGAAGATCAGCAAGATCAACCAACAGATCCATATAAAAGAGTCATGGACTCATCCGTTGAGGACCTGCAAGGTCAATCAACCAGATCCACACCCGAATTCTGAAAACAACTCTTACTCCTTGTTCCAATATCTTCCCCGACGTACTTGTGGGTATCTTCGACGACCCAGAGCCCGAGCATTGTATGGTCAGCACCCTCTAGGATCCTTCGCAGGTCACCTAGCGCTTCAAAATAAAAAATAAATCTTTTATGCATCTATCTATGCATAATTTCAATTTCAATGAAAATAATACTTTTGAAATAAAATAATTCTTTTATCCATCTTTCTATGCATAAAATCAAAATTGATAAGAATAACTCTTTTGGATTAAAAATAAAATTCTTTATGCATCTATTTATGCAAAGAAATCAAAATTGATGAAAATAACTCTTTTGAATAAAAAATAAAATTCTTTATACACCTTTCTATACATAAAATCAAAATTGATAAGAATAACTCTTTTGAAATAAAAATAAAATTATTTATGCATCTATTTATGCATAAAATCAAAATTGATAAGAATAACTCTTTTGGAATAAAAATAAAATTCTTTATGCATCTATTTATGCATAAAATCAAAATTGATGAAAATAACTCTTTTGAAATAAAAATAGATTTCTTTATGCATCTTTCTATGCATAATTTCAAAATTGATGAGAATAACATTTTTTGGATTAAATTAAATTCTTTATGCATTTTTCCATGCATAAATCCAATTTAGTAGGCATTACACTTTTAGAATAAAAGAATTTTTCTTATGCATCTAATTTATGCACAAAATCCATTTATGAAGAAAATCACACTTTTAATATAAAAATATCTTTTATGCATATGTTTATGCATACAAATCATTTATGATGAAAATCACTCTTTTAATATAAAAGAATTTCTTTTATGCATCCATTTATGCATAAAAATCATTTATGATGAAAATCACACTTTTAATATAAAAGAATTTCTTTTATGCATGTTTATGCATGTTTATGCATATAAATCATTTATGATGAAAAAAAACACTTTTATAATCAAAATAACAATTTCAATATGCTTCCTTCTATGCATGGAATTTGATTCTAAAGAAAGTAACACTTTTTTAATAAAATAATTTTAGTATGCATTTTCTTATACCTAGGATGAAAAATAACACTTTAAGAATTACATATACGACGATGGGAATTACTTATTTTTCACAATTTTAGAAAATTTCGCCATAACCTCCTTTGTATGGCTGACCATTTTTCAAATTTTAACTCTCTAAAATTAATTGGAAGTTCACCAAGAGTATTTAAATCATTCTAATGTAAACATTTTCTACTTATCAAAGAGAAACATTATGAAAAACTTGATTTTATCCATTAATCATTCATCTAGGATAAAGAATGGTTGGATTTACTAAAGAAGAGAGGGGAATGCCTTTTTTCAATGAGGCATAACATCATATTCATTTTAGAGAAGACAAAAATCATAAAAACCATAAAATGAAATAGAAAAGAGAAGAATCTCCAACTTACAAGGAGAATTTGAGAGCTTTCCTTTGGCTTGATGGTTTGAGGGATCTACTCTTGTTTGAAACAAGAGTGGCCACCAATCTTTAGAAGAGGGAAGGTCAAAAACTAATGAATTATGAGTAAATTCACAGTTTTTGGCTCTTGGGGAGAAGCAGGGTAACAATGCAAAAACACTATTAAGCTTCAACAAAGGGGAAGGCTTCTATTTATAGGAAAAAGTGAGCCTCTAACCAAGCAAACTGATTCTAGAATTTTCCAGATCAGTTTGGTCAATTTTTGA
This sequence comes from Cibotium barometz, assembly GCF_041138505.1. NCBI lineage: Eukaryota > Viridiplantae > Streptophyta > Polypodiopsida > Cyatheales > Cibotiaceae > Cibotium > Cibotium barometz. The sequence goes on from NC_141087.1 coordinate 30,877,256, forward strand.
CCATTTTTAGATCAGTTTAGCTCACTTTTTGGATCTAGTTGAAAAACAGGAGAGAGGAGAGATAAAAATATCTCATTATTTGGGAGTTTAAAACTCTCCCACACATGTGAAATATGCGCCTCCTTCATGAGGGGAATTCCCCCATACTGAGGTGTCAAAAATGCATAATTTCTTCTAAATATCTCTCTTTTTTAACTATTAACCTTGTCCTTAGTCAACTCTTCATCTTATGTGAGTATTTACTCATTTTAGGGGTGATTTTCTTTATTTCTTCCATTTATTTCCTCCACACATTTGGATGAATGTGATTGGCCCCTCAAAACCTTAATTTAAAATTTTTAAAAAATCTGGACCCCCAAGATAAGGCCTTTTTAACAGATTATAATTTATTTCGAATGCACCTTCTGTTGAACTTCTGTTTCGAGGAAACTTATTTAAATAAGATGAGATATTATTCCATCCAAAAATATCCAAAATCTGAATAACCTCTCTCTAGGCCAAAACGGATAGAAACAAGATCTTTTATATTTTTGAAGAGGGATTTGACTACAGGGGAAGATACTAGACATCCTGAGAGGCTGGGGAGGAATCTTACAGAGAGTAATTCCAAGTCATGGACAACATTTTCTCTCTCTAGGCCAAAACAGATAGAAATAAGATCTTTTATATTTCTGAAGAGGGATTTGACTATAGGGGAAGATACTGGACATCCTGAGAGGCTGGGGAGGAATCTTACAGAGAGTAATTCCAAGTCATGGACAACATAATTCCTTTCATCATGCAGTCAGAGCTTTTTGGATTCATAGGCTACTGCATGACCTTCCTGCATGAGTACACCTCCTAAGGCAAAGCCACTGGCATTTGTTACTACCTTAAAGGGTATGGAAAAATCTGGGAATTTAAGAAGAGAGTTGGTTACTAAGGTAGCCTTCAGCTTATCAAAAGCACTTTGACATGAAGCCGTCACACTGAAATGGGATATTCTTCTTGAGAAGGTTTGTCAAAGGAGATGCTATCTGAGCATACCTGGGTATAAAGATTCAATACCATCCAGTTAATCCTAAGAATTCTCTGACTTCTTTCACTGTCTTGGGCTCTAGCCAATCTATGACTGCTTGGGGTTTAGCGAGGTTAGGAGAAAATCCATCCCTAGACACTATGAATCCCAAATAATCAACACGATCTATTGAGAAGATAAATTTAATCTTCTTTGCAAAGAGTTTGTGCTCGCTTAAGATCTGTAAGACTTTACGCACACATGACCTTCATGATCTATTGCATTCTTAGAGTATATCAAAATGTCATCGAAGAAGACAAGAACAAGATCATCCAAGTATTCCATGAGAATATCTTGCATGAGGCGGTTGAATGTTGGTGGGGCATTTGTTAATCCAAAGGGCATGGCTGTGAATTCATAATGACCATAATGAGTATTAAAAGAAGAATATCTTGCTCTTTGATTCTGATCTAGTAATACTCGGATCTTTGATCTATCTTTATAAGGATCTGGGCCCCACTTAATTGGTCTAAGAGCTCATCAATCCTCAGAATAGGATACTTATTCTTGACGGTGTTCAACTAATTCATTTTTAGAATATCTTGCTCTTTGATTCTGATCTAGTAATACCCGGATCTTTGATCTATCTTTGTAAGGATCTGGGCCCCACTTAATTGGTCTAAGAGCTCATCAATCCTCAGAATAGGATACTTATTCTTGACGGTGTTCAACTAATTCATACCTATGTAATAAATGCATAGCCTTAGTGCCTCGTATTTCTTTTTTTGAAAGAGAACAGGTGCACTCTAAGGTGATACACTAGGTTGGATAAATCCTTGCTCTAATAGCGGCCTCAATTGCTCCTTAAGTTCTATGGCTTCCTCGGACTAACATTTTGTAAGCACGTTGGGCTTATTGTTGAGCTCCAGGAATCAATTTTATTTCATGGTCTACTTCACGTGCTAGAGGCATCTCAATCAATTCCTTGGAAAGATATCAGCATACTCAATTAACCATTCTGGCTCCTTAGACTCTGGCTCTTTGCCTACTGGATTCATTTTAACAACATGCACAAATTGCTTCTTCCTAAGTCATTTCAGTAGCTTTGAAGCTTTGACTAACTGTAAGTCTGGGGATTCAAAAATTACCCTTCGCTAAACCTTGTTTCCTTGAAGATCAAGAAAGGATATGGTTCCTTTTGTGATAGTGAATATCAGCCTTATTTTTGTGGAGTCAATCTATTCCAAGGATCCCATCATAAATTCCCAATGGCAGGACTTTGAATTGATAGTTTGTTAAGTTCCCATCTAAATAAAACTGAATAAGATCTGTTTCATGGCATGTGAAGAGAATCTTCCCACTGGCCAACTCTACTTGCATAGATTTGCCTAATTTTTGATCTACTTGCATAGATTTTCCTGATTTCTGTTCTAGGACTAATTTACGCAAGAATCTAGGGGAAATAAAAGAATGAGTACTGACAGAATCATTCAAAGGCTTAAAGTTCTTACCTTGACAATCTGTAGGTGCTTGAATGACAGAGAACTAATGATTCTAGCCTTGATTCTCAATAGCAACATGAATTCATCCTTTCTCTTCATCCACTAGCTTTGCCACAGTGGTAGCCTTGACAACTGTTTGGGATGGAACTCTTTCTCTTGGGTTTGCCCAATTCTGGGAGGGAGGTTTGAAATTACTTTGTACTGAAGTTGTAGGTCGTGCTGGTATCCTCTCTCTAGAATTTTCTTGACTCTGGCAAGGGAATCCTTAGTTACTCTGGAACGAAGGGGTAGGTCTTGGAATTCTTAGACCTTGATTACCTTGGCCCATTGACATGGAAGGGGTTGGACAGTCCCTTTGAGCTGATGCCCAAAATCTTGAAATCCAAAACATCTATTCTGGCTTTTGAGTTCATCTTTTTGTACCTTAGGAAGGACTAATGCCTTTGAAAATATGCCACGGGGGAATGATCCACCTTCTGCTTCAAATTATCCCATATTCTGGGTCTGACTAATCCCTTTGCTATCTCTTTGGAGATGGAGAGTTGGATCCCGGAGTTTGAATTCTCTTGAAAGAGGAAGGTACTAGTGTTGGTGAAACCTTTACCACAAAAGCTTTTGTGCCATCCTTATTGCTTCTACCATACAAGTTGGCTTAGCATTTTTTACCAATGTATCCAGAGGCTCATCTAACTTGCGAATGAACCCGTCCAATAGCTTTTTCTATCTAAGGGTGTAGCATACTTGAGAAGGAGGGCAAATGCCTGTTGATACTCCTCTATCATTTGGCTACCCTAAGTCAGCTCCAAAAATTCATTCATCTTATTTTCTATGAACCCTGGGGGACAAAATCTCTTTCGGCTGGAGATAGGCTTTCAAATCCTCCCAAGTCTAGGTTTTCCTTTCCAAATGATTAGTATCACAATGATTTCTTGAGGCTACTCGAGCTGTCTCAATGATCTTCAACCTACCAAGAGCCATCTTGCTATTTTCATTATACCTAGTCACATCAAAGTATTCCTCAATTGCCTTTATCCATTTCTCAAGAGTTTCACCTAAATCTTCTCCTTCTCCTTCTCCTTCTCCTTTGAAAGGGCTCGACTGGGCTCTATGAAGGGCCTTGGGAACATCAAAATTAAGCTCTTCCTCCTCTACTTGAGGATCAACTTGTCTACTGTGGTTAACATGATTCATGATCCTGACAATCACGTGATACGAGTAAAATTTCTGTAAAGCATAAAAGGATTCTCTAAATAGAATGATCACTTTGTTATTGATTCGGATAATACAAGAAAAGTTTAAGTATTATGTACAACTTTTTCTGGGACCTTCAAAAATCTTATAATGCTCTTAGGATTCTCACATGGCATGGGATAAAGATTTTATGTAGAGGAAGTAGAGCATTCTCAGTTCAGCTTCAATGTTGGATGATAAATCATCTACATCCTTGATACATTAATGGTCTAGAAGACCAACAATCTCTAGTTTGTGGCATATTATTTATTCTGATTTAACATTTCTATGTCTCCTAGTGGAATTTCAACTACACAAGATCTTTGATCTTCATCCCACATTTGAGTCCACTATGACCAAGGTTGGGTTGCAAACAGTTCTTCTGCGAGATCCCTTATTCTTGTAGTGATTTGATAAAGGTCTTGACTGGATTTCGAACTACTATTATCAATAGGGGAGCCATCTTTGTTCATCGACATTCTTCTGAGATAACAAAATTTATTAGACTCATTATTTTAGATATTTTAATTGGATAACTGGAACTAACAAAATATTTCTTTATTTATATATCATTTTAATATGTACCACAGAGCAATAGGGCTCGAAAGATCAAGCTCTCATGCGACTATGCATAGCCTGATAGTATAAGGTCGAGGATATATGTGGATATATGCATGTCCTTACTGCTAAGGGTGCTATAATTTTACTTCTATGTATAAAACATTTAAGAAGCGTATATACATATGGCACATAAGCCTAAAGTCCGAGGGTATTGGATGATAAAGTATAATATTATAGGCAACCCCTAAATTCAAAAAGATCATTCTATCTATAAGGAGATATTCTCTCTCAACTTCTGGTGGCGCTGTGACTGCCAACAGGCATGGATCCGCTATCCATGAAACCACATATGCTATCATCACTCGATAGGATAAGGAAAATAGAGATTCTCAAAACATTTAGAGAGCTGGTTTCTACTTGAACGGGTCCTAGCTGACGAAATGAGGTGCTCAAATGCGAATGCCATCATATCCTGACTCTGGGTCAGATCAAGAATACCCGACAAATATGGAGCGTCCATCTATAAAACCCAATTTACTAACTATAAGTTTCCACTATGGAACTGAAATTCATAATGTGAATTCATTTTTCTGAAATTTACTTCACAAAATTTTGATAAAAATAGTTTCCTCTTTGTTAAATTTAAACAAAGCTTTGATACCAATTGTGAGAACCCTGGCCTCTACAATCTATTGGAATGCTAGCAGCAGAATAGCAACTACACAGGGTAGAGTATCCCACTCGGGGCCTCACCTACATTTATCCAAGCAAGAGACTATCCAGTGACTCTTCCCTAAGCCAAACCCCGAAAAATTTTCTTGCTGGGAAAAACATGGGCGTTCCACCAAGGAAAAATCTAACACAAACTATCTAGCGTGGTCATTTAGTCTACTGGTCTTCTAGTCCAGATTGTGTTATGTTGTTGAGTGACCTAGCCTGAAGAGGAGCAAGTCTTGCACTTGGTTCAAAGAGATCAATGCTTTTTCCCCCCTTGAGTGAGGCACAAACAAGACTTGTCCGAGTTCTCTATGTATCTTGAACTAAACTTCTACCCTTGATTTATTTATATTTCAACTCTTTAAGTAATTCCACCGATCCAGTCTAACCCAATCCAATCCCATGGGTTTACCGACCACCCACATTAGGGAGAATTTGGGCTCATTTTTGGGCCCTGTACGGAATGCCACATCATCAAAAATGGGTCCATGCTAATTTTTTATAAATCAACTTCAATTTTTTAGAGGTTGCATATATAGAATCTACTCTTCAATATCTTTTCATTGATATATAACATGATGGGGTTTGGACATGGCCCATGGACAGATGTACAAAAAGTAGGGTCAAAAGTGATGATGTGGACCATTTTACGATAGCCTTTAAACTTGATTTTGAGGAAAATTGTATATCTTGAGCTTAGTAACTCCAAATGTTTCGGAGTTTAAAATTATAAGATCTAATTTTCATGATCTTTATAATGATATGTCATATGATGGGGTTTTAACATAAGGTAAGAAATGTTCACCACGGCTCCCATTTTCAAGGCAAAGATGGCAAAAAATCCCTTAGAGGGCCAAAAAATGAGCCCAAATTTCTCTTAATGACCACTGTATTGGTGGAAATTCAATTTCTCACCCACCCCTAATTGAAATGCCATTTTGCTTTCAAAGACAATTACTCACACACTCCTCTTAAACAATTACGCACATACTCCTCTTAAGATAAAGATGAGTAATCAAACATCAGTACCAATACGTTTTCACAGCTTGAATATACCAAGTTCCATCCTTTTCAAACAAACATAAGTATCATTCCAGATGCCCTGTTGAAGGTCTTCTGACCAATGAACGAGTTCTAGATTCAGTTTCCAAAAATTACTTTTTATACATAGAACTTCTTGTCAATCCATGAAGATCTCCCACGCCATACAAATGGTGTCATCGACGACCACGAGCCCGAGCATCGCCTAGCTAGAACCCTCTAGGATCCTCCTTAGGTGTCTTAAAACTTCACTCAGGGATCGCTTTGTTGGCCCCTCACCCATCGTATATACTGGGAGCACACCATTTTAATCTTACCGAGGCTGGTCAAGTCCTTGGCAGACTTTCTTGCATGGGACGTCCTCCGATGACTCCCCGACAGCTATTGCAATAGGACCTCTTCATAGGTCCACAACCTCCTTTTATCAACATAGGTTTCTATGCAAGTAAAGATTTCCAGTGAGATTGATTATATTTTCACAAAAAGATTTGTCAACTAAGATTTCTAAGTTTTTATTCTCTCGAGATCTTTTATTTCAATTTTCAGACTTTCCCAAAGGAATAGTCACAATTTCCTTTTTTGCTTAATCAATCTACTATTTTTGAGTGGGGTCGAATTCATACTTATTATAGAATGAACTCATCGTTATTTTGCACCCTTAATTGGGTAAATTAAGTAACCATAATCCACAAGAGCTGTGTATGTGCGATGTAGAGTGAATCCTCCCTTCTTTGCATGTAGGAATACAGTAGGGAAATGATCTGCCAAGATGCAAGTCGCATACCGTCCTTCGTCGGTGCTATAAAGGATGCAGCAAATTGTGTTACTATGGTAGACAAGTCCCTAGAGAACACATTCCAATTTGGGCAACCTAGATCTGACAATAGCTCAACTGCCAAGCGCGTGGGAAAGTCAGCCCAAACCAATCGGGCCACCTCTACACATGGAGCACCATGATGTGAGAGGTCCTTAGCATTAACCTTGCCCAAAAAAGCATCAATCCTGTAACCAACAATATGTAATGAAAGTTAATATGATTAATATACAACTAAGTTAAGACTAAGTTGTATTGACTGAAGTCCTTACATGTATGTTGCCTCAATAAGTGTCGTGACATCTTCCATAATCACATCCACATGTGTGAAATAGTGCACATCTATAATCTCCACATTTATTTCACGAGTGCCAATTTTTTTGCATCAAAATTAAACATGTAGCAAAGTTTAATACCATTTTGGTGTGTTGCTTTTGGTGTCTCTGTCTTGTTTTCCTCTCATATGAAAGTCAACCCCTTTCTTGCTTCAAACTTCACGAGCACGAGATGATTTTGCCATCTGTGGAGGTCTTTTCTTTACCGTCGAGCCCTCCTCCATTGGAGCTTGTGGATCTTCTTCCATTGGAGGCTGTGGACCATCATCTCTCTCTTGATTGTCGAATGCTTCTTGATAAGCCTCATAAGCTTCAACCATATGATTAAACAAATAAGCATGAGATTTACAAAAATACATTTATTGTAACGCATTATAATATGTTACAAGAACACAATACATGTCCATAACTCATGCTCACTTGTATCTGTCCAAGTGGATAATCCAACCACCAAATACATCTGTGGACTCAATCAAGAGATGCATAGCACATACAATTTTTGTGGTGAGTGGTACAAGACCTTTCTTACTCCAATCATAGATATAAAGAAATTGACAAAATCCATCACCATTTCTAGGGTTAGCAATATGGAGCATCTTATATGCACGATCCCGAAAGTTAGTCTCCACACCCTAACTACCTTCATGTATTGTTGATTATATTAATGTGGTGAGAGTGCTTCTGTATCCAAAGAGACCATAGCTTTCTTAACGACATGTGAAAGTCAACCTACATTCATGAGGGAATAACAAGAAAACATCCCAAAAAATAAGATTTTATAATTATTTTTCAAATCACACGAAGAACATCATTCTTGACATAATATTTTATGTCTTACCTTCCACACAAGCTGTGATAACACAGTAGCCAGGGCGGTGTACCATGGATTGTTATTCCTCTTTTCAACTACCATCTCTACTTCAACCCATCTTCTATCCTCTTCAGCCAAGAGCTCAAGAAGACGTCAACCCATCTTCTATCCTCTTCAGCCAAGAGCTCAAGAAGAGAAGACTTATCTCTGCTAGGCCAAACTTTTGAAACAAGACAACTTCATGGATGCGACAAAGTTGGAACAACACGTGTTCGAGCAAGTCTACAATCTGATGGAAAAAAGGTAGAGGGAGAGGAGACACACACACAGGAGCAAACCCTAATATATTAGTCAAACCCTAACCATAGAGGGAAGCCATGTCCCATCTCACACAATGCATCAGCCATAATCCATAAGCTACAACACACTACATGTGTTGTGTCCACACACAGCTAACCCTAGCTACTGTCCACACACTATGACCAACTGGACGTGGTCATTTATGTCTCACACATGTTACTACCTAACATGCCAGCACATAGTGCAACTCGCACAAGCTGACATCGAGCTTGAAAGCCCCTCTCAAGCTCATGATGTACTGCCATAGATGAAGATGAGCTTGGGCTATCAAAGCTCTCAACACTCCCCCTCAAGCTCATCCCATGTACTCCCAACATAGTATGGAAGTACTCAAACTTCTCCTTGCTAAGTGGCTTTGTAAAGATGTCGGCCACCTACTCTTCAGTCTTCACATACTGCAAATCCACTATACCATCCTGCACTTTCTCTCTGACAAAATGATAGTGGACCTCTGTATGTTTGGTCTGCACATGAAAGACTGGATTCTTGGCCAATTGTATGCTGCTCATGGCCAACTGTATGCTGCTCATGTTGTCACAATGAATGACAACCTTGCCATCAATAGGCTCACCCAAATTAGCCAGGAGACTCTTTAACCATACTCCTTCACATGTAGCTATGGTTGCTCCCCTGTATTCAACCTCTGTTGTACTAGATAAAGCAATAGTAGGTTGCTTCTTACTGCTCCAACTCACCACTGCAGTTCCGAATGTAAAGGCATAACCACTAGTAAACCTCATGTCATACGAGCTACCTGCCCAATCTGCGTCTGTGTAGCCGTGTACATCCAAGCCTTTACCATGCTCATAAAGAAGACCATAATGTGTAGTGGTCTTTACATAGTACATAATGTGTCTCACTGCATCCAAATGAGGTTTTCTCGGGCTTTGCATAAATTGGCTTACTAGCCCCACATCATAACTGAGATTCGGTCATGTGATAGTCATGTAAATAAGACTGCCAACCATCTTTCTATACATAGATGGATCATCCAACTCTTCACCAAAATCAGCCCGCAACTTCACATTCTGCTCCAAAGGTGTACTCATTGGCTTACACCCTGTCATCCCATATTTTGCCAACATATCCAATGCATATTAGCGTTGCACTAACCATGTCCCTGCATGGTCTTTGATCACTTCAATCCTAAGAAAATATCTCAATTCACCCAAGTCTCATATCAAACTGCCCACTCAATGTCTTCTTGACATGCATAGCATCTGTAGCATGATCTCCTGCGAGACAATCAAGTCATCCACATAGATGACAAGCAAGACAATCCCATGATCTGTTTTCTTCACATAGAGTGAAGAATCTGCTGAAGAAACTTGAAATCCAAGGGAGATAAGATATCGGCTTATCTTATCACTCCAAGCATGAGGTGCTTGCTTCAAACCATATAATGCTTTCTTTAACTTGCATACATGAGTGGGGTACCTCGGGTGTACATATCCTTCTGGCTGTGCCATTTAAACTTTCTCTTGTAAATCACCATTTAGAAATGCATTTTTCACATCCATTTGATGCATTTCCCAGCCATAGCAATGACTGCTCTCACTGTTCCCATCTTTGCAACTGGACTAAATGTTTCATCATAGTCCAAGCCTTGGGTTTGTACATAACCCTTAGCTACTAGCCGCGCTTTATGGCACTCAATGGAACCATCTAATTTGCATTTCACCTTATAAACCCATTTGCAAACCAATGACATTTTTGCCTTATGGTAAGGCAACCAAATCCTAAGTTTCATTATGGACCAATGCGTCCATCTCAACATCCATTGCCTTCTCCCATACATGCTTCCCAATAGCTTCTGTATAGCATCATGTAGGTTCCACATGCTTCACCAAAGAGGTCATATATGCGTAATGCATAGCAAAGTCACGATATGTCAAACTATCAAAACTGGATACATGACCCTTTGGGATCTCTGCAATGTATGCGGATCACTCTGAACACCTATCACTCTAGCATGTGGAGGTACATATCTATCCTGCCTTGCACCTGATGTGCGTAAAACTGGTATGCCAAGTTTCTCATCCAAACTTTCTGAACTTGACGACTCATAACCTGTATTGCCAATTCCTTCAACCTTCTTTTTCCCTTTATCCACAACACTACTCCCAGTGCTTACACTCTCATGTCTCAAGCATCCTGACCATGGAAGTATAGTGCTACTCTCAGACTCTGCTGGCCTAGACATAGAAATAGAACTTGTTTGTGGCAAGTTCACATGCATATCAGCATCAATGGAATCAATGACACCCTCATCCTTTGCCTTGTACCAACTAGCAAATTCATCAAACACCACATCTTGTGAGATAACCACTTACCTAGTATGTGGATTGTAACATTTATATGCAAAAAACACTTTGAGGTCTCCAATGTCTAGCCTATTACCTGTAAGACACATCTCTAGCATACTTCCATGTATGGCAACTGTGGGTGTCTTATTAAGTACACACACTGCTGTGGCATACGCTTCTGCCCAATAATAGTCTGGCATGCTCTTTTCATTGTTGAGAATTGCCCTAGCCACATCACCAATGACTCTATTTTTCCTCTCAACAGCAACACCATTTTGCTGAGGTGTGTACCTGCAAGTTAGCTGCCTTCTTATGCCATTCTTTCTCAAGAAGTTCTCAAAAGCATGTGAGGTGTATTCACCACCTCCATCTGTCCTCAAACATTTTATCCAAGAGCCATATTTCTTCTCTACAAAAGCTTTGAAGTCCATAAACTTTCCCAACACTTCACTCTTCTCTTTGAGAAAGTAAATCCACATCATTCTGCTGAAATCATCAATGAATGTCACATAATACAAGCTACCTTTAATGGATGGGTTTTGTACAGGACCCCATACATCACTATGAACAATCTCAAGTGGCCTACTACTCATGTTGCCTTCTTTAGGAAATGGGGCTAACCCATGGGCCAGATAGGCTGGAATTAGTAGAGTTTTAATAATAAAATTGATTAATAGGAATACGTTTAGAACTCGAGTAGTTAAATAAAAGCCTGAAGACTTCTCTAATGAATAGATCACTCTAATGAATAGATCAACGGTTGTGCATGATTCAATTAGGAAAAAAGCGTTGATCCCTTCAAGTTAAGTCTGTAATAGTTTCCCTTCTATCTTGTTTATTCAGATGAAGGTTAGTTCAATATCTTGACCTCGTTAGAAAAAATCGTTAAGAAATTCAAAATGGTGGAATCATCCCCATTTTTCGAGCATGGAAAATTTTCCCAATTTCGGTTTTCGGAATGACCACGAGCTTAGTCTCGTGTGCCCAGACATTCGAGGGCGAGGCCCCGAGTGGGAAACCCTGCCCCCGCATGAGGGAGCTGCTTCCCCAGTGCCAACTACTGGGAATCCGGTGTGCGGAGGGACCACTGGGATCCTACAGTTGGTATCAGAGCGCTGTTGTAATTTTACGTAACAGCAACAGAAATTGCTTAAAATTTTAAAGTAAATCTGGGAAATAATGTTTTCACTTGTTAATATTATGTTGAATGAACTTCAAAAATTGAAAACTCATAAATTTAATTGGAAATTTATAGATGGATACCCCAAATCTATCTAGCATTCCTGAACTCTCCCAGAGTCAGGATATGATAGCCTTTGCATTCGAGCACCTCATCAACTCTGCTATGACCCAAGTAAGTAGAGTGAGACTCGCACGTCATTTTGAGAGTCTTTACTTTCCTAATCCTATTGAGAGACGTCGGTATATGTGGTTCTTTGGAGGACGATGTATTAATGTCAGTACCAGTGTCAGAGGTTCAGGCAAAATATTTCCTTAGCCATGATTATGATAAGGCTAGGGCTTGTTCAGCATGTACAACTCTTTGATCATTCACCCAGGAACTTCAGAATTTCATGCAGAGTTTTTAGGCTTCTTAGCCGCTTTATCCCTAGAAGTAGAATTACAGCACCTCTTTCTGTAATGAATCGTGTGTACCATGGTATGTCTCCTCCGCAGTTTCGCTTCTTTATGCATACGCGATTGAGGCAGTGATTTTGGGAGCCATGATGCTCTATGTATATATCGAAAACTTTTGATGATAAATGATGTTTTGCAAAAAAAATCCAAATTGTTTTCATGATTGTGAATATGGTTAGTAAAATTATGAGAGTAAATCTTGTTTCATGAAGTATGATGAAATAATTATCTGTTCGAAGAATAAATCGTAAAAATTAAATAATCATAAATCTATTGTCAAAGTTAAGTTGACTAAAATCTCGTTTTGTCATAATCATGAGGTGCACGGCCCGTGCAAGGCAACCAGATCCTCTAACCGATGACGAAGAGTTAGATCCAGATGTTCAAAAAGCCCTACACAGATCCCAACGTGGTCCCTTCAAGGGTGAAGGGGAGTAGTTAGGTGAAGTAGTGGAGAAGTGGATTGAGGCTATGGAAGAATACTTTGATGTAACTGGCTATAACGAGAGAAGCAAGATGGCTCTCGCCAGATTAAATATTGTGGAAACGGCCAGGGTCGCATGGAGGAATCAGTGCGAGACTAATCGTCTCTCAACCAGAATACCCAGACCTGGACCGATCTTAAACCTTACCTCAGAAAGAGGTTTTGTCCTCCGGGCTTCCTTGAAACTAAAATGAATGAGTTCTTGGAACTAAAGCAGAATAGCCGGACAATTAAAGAGTACCATCAAGCTTTTGCCCTTCTCCTCAAATATTCCCTGCAATTAGATGAAGAGCAGCTGGTGGCTAGATTCATTCGAGGAATGAACGAGCCATTGGACACCTTAGTGAAGAATGCCAAACCTGTCTCAATGGCCGAACCAGTAAGAATGGCAAAGGACTTTGCCAAAGCCTTTGTTGTTAAAGTCCCGCCGAATCCTGCACCCTCTAACTTTAAAAGATTCTAAACCCCAAGAAGTACTTCAAACTTTCCACCCCCAAAGAGGCAGCAAGGCCAAATCAGAATCAGGATACTGGAAGATTCAGAAGTGAAGGAAGACCCTTCTCCCAGAACACTTTCTCAGGAGCCCCACCTCTTTCAAGGATTCAAAGGGATGAGCTCAAAAATGAGAATAGGTGCTCAAGGTTTTGGTCACCAGCTGAAAGACTGCCGGAATCTTGCCATGTCAAGGGGACAGGGAAGTCAAGGACCGAGAGTGCAGAGACCAGCCCCTTCCTATCACTCAAATCCATCTTGTCAAAATCAGGGCAATCCCAAGAGAACTCCAGCTCAGCAATCTGCCTCTATCCAGAGTAGCCTCAGAACTCCAGCTCAGCCATCTGCCTCTGTCCAGAGTAGCCTCAGAACTCCTTCCCAGAATTGGGGCAACCAAAGAGAAAGAGTTCCGCCCCAGATTGCAGCAGCCAGAGCAGTCACAATAGCAGAAGTAGTGGAAGAGAAAAGAGGACAAATTTATGCAGCAATTGAAAACCAAGGGCCAAATCTCCAATTCTCCGTCATCCATACTCCAGCTGAGTATCAAGGTAAGCCTTTTAAGCTTTTGATTGATTTAGGCAATACTCATTCTTTCGTTTCCCCAGGATGCTTGCGTAAGCTAGTCTTAGAAAAGAAATCAGGGAAACCTATGCAAGTTGAATTGGCCAGTGGTGGTGGGAAGATTCTTTTCACTCACCTTGAGATAGATCGTATTCAATTCAATTCAATTCAATTCAATCTAGATGGAAATTTAACTGCATGCTTTTATTCACATCCGAGTACTTCCCATCTCACCCTTTCACATATCCTCTCAACCCTTTTCTCATCTCATTATTCACATTTACATCTATTTCCATTACATCACATCTTCTCACATCCTATTTTCATCTTATCACATTCATTCAGATCCTATCGCATCCCATACACACATCCATTCTCATCCTATCACATCCTATTTTCACCTTATCACATTCATTCAGATCCTATCGCATCCCATACACACATCCATTCTCATCCTATCATAGCCCATACACATCTTATCACATCCTATTTTCTTCTTATCACATCCAGTCACATGATATTACCATTTAATAGCTTTTTCTAGATTGATACCGATAATAGGACTTTTTCTAAATTTCAGCCAATTGCTTGGCCTAATTAAAGATTCTTTTTCTGACAACTAGTTTTGTCTTCCTTCTCAATTCCTCAATTGAATTATATTCAATATTCTTCTTTTGAATAAAAGAAGTCATGGGATTTGTAGAAATCAATTCTACCCATATTTCCTCTTATGGTAAAATAATCATAAATCGAATTTATACAAAAAAAAATCCTCTTCTTCCCATTTAATTTCTAGGATCCCAATTACCATGGGAATTCCTCTTTTCCCATCAAATATTTCTTATAAATAAATTCATTTTAAATATCCATTATTTCAATATGCTAAAAATTTCTATTTGTCCATCTAAATGATGGAATTCCAAATGTAATAGGAATTCCTCTTTTAACATTTAATTATTTCTCATAGATAAATAAATTTATCTAAAAGTTCATCTTTGAGTTTAAATGAATTACCCCATAATTCCAATATGATAAGAAATTCTCTTTTTTCCATCCAATGATGGAATTCCAAATGTAATGGGAATTCCTCTTTTAACATTTAATTATTTCTCATAGATAAATAAATTCATCTAAAAATTCATTTTTGAAATTAAATGAATTATCCCATAATTTCAATATGATAGGAAATTCTCTTTTTCCCATCCAATCATGGAATTGTAAATGTAATGGAAATTTCTCTTTTAACATTTAATTATTTCTCATAGATAAATAAATTTATCTAAAAAATTATTTTTTAAAATTAAATGAATTATCCCATAATTCCAATATGATAGGAAATTCTCTTTTTCCCATCCAATCATGGAATTCCAAATGTAATGGGAATTCCTCTTTTAACATTTAATTATTTCTCATAGATAAATAAATTTATCTAAAAATTCATTAACTATGCATAAACCTAAAAATCAATATTTCTATGATTACAATGAGAATCAATCAGTTTATCTAGGATGATAATTCCTAGAATATGGTAGGAAGTCCTCATTTCATACTTTGAATGAAAATGTTTTATGTGTAATTTTTATAGAAATTTCGTCATAGCTCCGCTGCTAAATCTCAATTTATTCTAAAAGAATGAACTTTAACATTATGGATATGATTATAATGATCCCTAATTGGATCATTAACCCATTATGGATTGAATCATAAATTTTCATGAAATAACTAACTTAAAAGCATAAAAAAGCCATTAATTTGGCCTCCAATTAAACAAGCATAGAATTTATTCTTAGATTAGGGAAAAGCTTCATGAGAAGCTTCATTTGGATTGAGAATAGGTCATGGGAATGACCATTCTTTGAGTGAGTGAGAGAAATTACATAAAAACCATTCTCTTTAATCCTATGTTTAAATCCCATGAATATTGGTAAATGAATAAGTAAATACTCTGTGAGAGAAAATTCTACCATTCATATTCTCTAGGATGGTAATGAGAAAATTCAAAAAAACTATTGAAGTTGGAATTTTAGATAAATGATTAATTTATTCCTCTGATTAGTTTTAAATTCAGTTAAGCAAAATACTCAATGATTGAAATTCAGTAAAGTAGTAATTGAAATATTACCCTCCTTCGAGAAAGTTAGTTCAGGGAGAACCTTTCTAGACTCAAACCTTGAATCAGACTACTATGACCAAGACTTAACTCTCCTTTGTCAGTTTCAAGAAAAGAAAAGACGATGTGACCAGTTTAGGAAAATTTCACTCAAATCACCCACCAAATCTGAAATCAAGTTAAGACCCTTGATTCTGATCTGAGGATCAAGGTTATAGAATTCAAGAAATTCTATTGGAATTTTAGACCTGTGATCTAGAAGTATTGGGATACGGATTTAAGATATACCCATTGTATTCAAAAGAAAATCAAAACTGAAAACTTGCATAGAAACCCTATTTTCTTAAAGGACTGTCTTACGCCAGAATGCTGGAGGGAGCATTTGGTATAGTGTTCAAAGGACGGCTCACGTGGCAAAAACCTGCCCAGGTCTTGACCAGCCTAGGTATGGTAAAAAATGGTGTGCTTCCGGTACGATGGGCGAGGGGGGCCGACGAAGCGGTCCCTGAGTGAAGTGCTAGGACACCTAAGGAGGATCTTGGAGGGCTCTGACCAGGCAATGCAAGGGCTCGCGGTGTTGCTTAGGACACCCATGCGTATGGTGTGCTTTCGGTACGATGGGCGAGGGCCGACAAAGCGGTCCCTGAGTGAAGTGCCAGGACACCTAAGGAGGATCTTGGAGGGTTCTGAGGACCAAGCAATGCACGGGCTCGCGGTGCTTAGGACACCCATGCGTATGTCCTGGAAGATATATATATGTATGATTGATGAGAAAATCATTATAATTTGTTTACTGGATCTCGTCTGTTTTGTGAGAAACAAGGATTGAATGGAAATTTTAAGTTATGACATCTGTAACCAATAATTGTTTGTCAATGGATTGTTTTAAAAGTTAAAGTTTAAAGAGGAGTGTGTGCGTATATGTATTTTAAAGCAAAAGTTAAGAAAGGCATTGAATTATGGGTGGGTGAGTACTTGTCTGGTTCTACCAATTCCACTGGTTGGCGGTGGCTAATCCATGGGCCAGATGGGTAGGCTGGAATCAGTAGAGTTTTAATAATAAAATTGATTAATAGGAATACGTTTAGAACTCGAGTAGTTAAATAAAATCCTGAAGACTTATGTAATGAATAGATCAACGGCTATGCTTGATTCAATTAGGAAAAAAGCGTTGATCCCTTCAAGTAAAGTCTGTAATAGTTTCCCTTCTATCTAGTTTATTCAGATGAAGGTTAGTTTAGTCTCTTGACCTCGTTAGAAAAATTCGTTAGGAAATTCAAAATGGTGGAATCGTCCCCGTTTTTCGGGCATGGAAAATTTTCCCGGTTTTGGTTTTCGAAATGACCACCAACTTAGTCTCATGCCCAGACATTCGAGGGCGAGGCCCCGACGAGTGGGAAACCTTGCCCCGCGCATGAGGGTGCTGCTTGCCAACTACTGGGAATCCGGTGTGTGGAGGGGGCAGTGGGATCCTACAACAATGACCCACCGAGTGGCCTATGGACATTGGGACAAAAATCACTAAAGCTGAAGCTGACATGCTAGAAGCACTTGGGTTTTGTCTAAAAAGAGTTGAGAATGCAGTAGGCACACATGAGGAAGAAGTCCAAAATCATGGAGCAGGGAATGTAGTAGGCACACATGAGGAAGAAGTCCAAAAACATGGAGGTGAAAGTAATGTGTGAAGGCCCAAATGGAGACATGGGATCTCACAAGAGGCAAGCAAGAGGATTTCTAGTGTTGTTTCAATGGAGGTTATTTACATTGAAGAGGATACCATTGTCCCACAACAACATTCAATCTTTCACATGATGACTGGTACCTCAGAGAACAACATATGATGTGCATGTAACTACTGAGCCAAGATGCACTTGCCCTGACTTCCAAAAGAGGAAGGAAGGGAGCAAGTCATATCTTGCTTGCATTTTTACTCCTTCATACCAATAAGTGGAGAAGCATCTTCTATTAAAAGCTTCGCATCAACCATGGGAGTAACCCACTAACTTGCACTTAGCAATGCCAAATGCCTTTAAAATTTCTCATGAATACTTTTGCTAAGAAATGAAGATTCGTTGGAACCCTTGCCAAATCTCAATCCCTAAATAGAAATATATAAGCCCAAGGTCTGTCATTTCAAACTCTGAACTCAACATCTCATGTGTTTGTTGGATCTTCTCTTCATGATTCCTCATCATACTAAGGTCATCCACATATAGAAAAATGATCATATACATGCCATGCTCAAAGAAAACATAAAAAATTTCATCGCATGGGCTTTTAGGAAAGACCAGTAATTACAAAGACAACATCTATCCATGGGTACCATGTGCGAGGGGACTATTTTCAGCCCAATAAAGCCTTTAGGAGTCTGCACACTTTGTATTTTGAATCAAGTATCTTAAACCCAGGTGGCTATGCCTCCCTTGAGATGGCCATTCAAAAATGTTGACTTCCCATCCATTTACAACACCGACCACTCACTTAACCACTATGGTTCTTTAGCCTTGCATTTTATGTCTATTGGATTCATTTTAATGACATACACAGCTTGCCACTTTCTGAGCCCTTTTAATAATTTAGAAGCCTTGACTAATTGTAGCGCTGGGTATCCTGAAATTCCAATTCCTTAAACTTTATTCCCATGAAGGTCAAAGAAAGAGATGGTTCCTTTGTGACAATGAATGTCAGCTTGATTCTTTTGGAGCCAATCCATTCTTCCAAGGATTCCATCATATATTCCTAGGGGTAGAATTCTGAACCGGCACTCTGTTACGTTCCCATCTAGGCTAAACTGAATAAGGTCAAGTCTCAAGGTGAGTGAAAAGAATCTTCCCACTGGCTAATTCCACTTGTATAGGTTTCCCTGATTTTTGATTTAGGACTAATTTACGCAGACATCCTAGGGAAATAAAAGAATTAGTACAGCTGCCTAAATCAATCAAAGGCTTGAATTACTTACCCTGGTATACTTTGCTGGAGTCTGGAGGACTGAGAATTGACGGTTATTCCCTTGATACTCTATTGCTGCATAGATCTATCCTTTCTCTTCCTCTACTTCCTCAGCTATGGTGACTGCTCTTGCTACTGCAGTCTGAGGCGAAACTCTCTCTCTTTGGTTATTCCAATTATGGGAGGGAGTTTGGAGATTGCTTTGCATGGAGGCCGTAGGCTGAGCTGGCACTCTTCTTGGGTTACCCAGATTCTGGCACGGGGGACCCTGATTGGACTGATAAGGAGTCGGTCTCTGAACTGTGGGACGACCCTGGCTTCCCAAAGGGGGGTGAGTCACAGCTACATGCTTTCAGTGATTTACATTGGGCTGGATGTTATGACACACAAGTG
Source organism: Cibotium barometz (assembly GCF_041138505.1). Taxonomy (NCBI): domain Eukaryota; kingdom Viridiplantae; phylum Streptophyta; class Polypodiopsida; order Cyatheales; family Cibotiaceae; genus Cibotium; species Cibotium barometz. The sequence continues at coordinate 30,896,557 of NC_141087.1, forward strand.
TTCACTAGTGGGTTTTGCTTTCGTTTTTATTAAATTTGATTCTATGCATTGAAAGATGCATAAAGAAAATTTTTTTATTATAAAAGTGTTTTTCTTATTAAAATTGATTTTTATGCATAGAAAGATGCATAAAGGAATTTTTTTATTATAAAAGCGTTATTCTTATAAAAATTAATTTTTATGCATAAATAGATGCATAAAGAAATTCTTTTTATTTTAAAAAGTGTTATTCCTATTAAATTTGATTCTATGCATAAAGAAATTCTTTTTATTTTAAAAGTGTTATTCCTATTAAATTTGATTCTATGCATAAATAGATGCATAAAAGGATTTTTTTTTATAAAAGTGGTATTCCCATTAAAGTTGATTTTTATGCATAAAGAATTTTTATATCAAAATTAGAATTCTCTTAAATTCTATCTTTAAATTCTATGAGTATTTGATAAATGAATAATTAAATACTCTACGAGAGAAATTTCTATCGTTTTATATTCACACGGATTGTAAAAAGAAAATTCATGAAGTCTATCGAGATCCAAATATTCAAATAAATGATTAATCTATTCCTCATTGGAATTCATAAAATTTAATTTAGAAATTAGTTAAGTGAATATTCAAAGAAAGAAATTCAGTAAAATAGTAACTGAATTATCAAACCTTTTCGAGAAAGATAGTTCAGGAAAAATCTTATCCGACTCGAACCTTGAATCAGACTATGACAAAACCAAACTCTTTCATCAGTTTCGACATCAGTTTCGACAAGGAAAGAAGGTGTGACTAGTTTAGAAAAATACACTCAAAACTTTGCCAAATCTGAAACTAAGTTTGAGACCCTTCAAATTGATCTGTGGATCAAGGTTATAGAATTCGAGGAATTCTGGTATGAAATTTAGAATTTCAATCAAGAAGTTTTGGGGATACTGATTCAAGAAATACTCCTTGTATTCAAAAGAAAATCAAAGTGAAAACTTACATAGAAACCCTGTTTTCTTAAAGGATGGTCTTACGCCAGAATGCTGGAGGGAGCAATCGGTATATGTTTTTCTAAGGGAAGTTCGGTTGTTGCAATCAACTAGCGAGGAGTGTTCAAAGGACGGCTCACGCGGCAAAGCCTGCCCAGGTCTTGACAAACCTCGATATGGTTGAAAAATGGTGCCCTTCCGATACGATAGGCGAGGGCCGATGAAGCGGTCCCTAAGTGAATAGATGTGATGAGATGTGATGTGAATAGATGTGATTAGATGTGATGTGAATTAGATAGATGTGAATGAATGGATGAGATGTGAATCAAATATATGTGAATGAATGTGGATGAGATGTGAACAAAATGGATGTGAATGTATGTGAAGAATGGATGTGGATGTGTATGTGATGAGAATGGATGTGAATGTGTATGTGAAGAATGGATGTGAATGTGTATGTGAAGAATGGATGTGGATGTGTGTGTGATAAAAATGGATGTGAATGTGAATGTGAAAATGGATGTGAATGTGTATGTCAAGAATGGATGTGAATGTGTATGTCAAGAATGGATGTGAATGTGTATGTGAAGAATGGATGTGTATGTGTATGTGAAGAATGGATGTGAATGTGTATGTGAAGAATGGATGTGGATGTGTATGTGAAAGAATGTGATGTGATGTGACATGAATATATGTGGATGTGAAGTGATAGATATGAATGTATGGATAGATTTGGGTAGTCGTACATGTGAACGATTGGATGGATGTGGATGAATGAGATGAGATGTGTATGAATGAGATATGATGTGGATAGATGTGATGTGATGTTATGTGGATAGAATGTATGTGATGGGATGGTGATGAGAATGAATGTGATGGATATGAATGAATGTGATGTGATGGATGTGAATGGATGGAGGTGATGTGATGTGAAATGGATAGATGTGAGTGAATGAGATGTGATGTGAATCAGGATGTGAATGAATGAGATGTGATGTCATGTGAATCGGGATGTGAATGAATGATATGGGATGTGAATGGATGAGATGTGATGTGATGTGAATCGAGATGTGAATGAATGAGATGTGATGTGAAATGGATGTGATGTGATGTGATGTAATGTGATGTGGATCGGGGTAGATATGAATGGATGAGATGTGAATGAATGTGATGTGATGAGCTGTCGATATGGTTAGATGCGAGTGGATGAGATCTGATGAGGATAAATGAGGAAAGATGTGATGAGATGAAAATGATGTGATTGGATGTGAATGGATAAATGATGTGATTGGATGTGAATGGATAAATGATGTGATTGGATGTGAATGGATAAATGAGGAAAGATGTGATGAGGTGAAAATGATGTGATTGGATGAGAATGGGAATACATATGAAATTGATGTAGAACAATGTGGAAAGACAAGAGTTCGTAATAGAAACTGGATTTACGACCTGTTTTTTAAATGACTGTTTTATGTCAAGAATGTTGGGGAAGCATTTTGACCGTCTTGTGAATGAGGTCATGGAGACCTAACTGATAATGTTGCAACAATTGACAGAGAGTCAATGGTAGACGTCTCGCGTAGCAAGGTCTGCTGAGGTCTTGACTAGCCTTGGTTCGATTTAAAAGGTGAGCTTCCAGTACGGTGGATGAGGAACCAAGGAAGCGGCCTATGAGTGAAGCGCTAGGTGACCTGCAAAGGATCCTAGAGGGTGCTGAACCATACGGTGCTTGGGCTTTGGGTCGCCGAAGATACCCACTCATGCATCGGGAAAGATATTGGATCAAGGAGTAAGAGTTATTTTCTGAATTTGGGCATTGATTTGGTTCATTGACCTCGTTGGTCCTCAAACGGATGTAAAAATATCTGGCTAGGGGACCTGGGAACTCTTTTTCCTGGTACCCGGGACAAAACCTAACCAAATTCTTAAATGGATCCCATCATTACAATGGTTGGCTAACCCACCGGACTGGATGGGGTTAGGCTAGACTGATGGATCCCTAAAATGAGACTCAATTCTATTATGGTACGATAGATGAAGTAAATCCTGGATAAAAATTGATCTATGGAAAAGAATCAATGGTTGTGCCTCTCAATGAGAAAAAAAGCATTGGTCTCTATGATCCAAGTGCAAGTCTTTTCCTTGATCTGACTATGGGACTGACGGATTCGGTCAAATCATTTCAGTTAGTTAAGGCTCTTGACTACGTTAGAGTTAAAATATCCTGGAGGAAATGCCCGTGCTTTCCGGGCGAGGGAAGTTTTTCCGGGTGTTTGGTTCTGGAAGAACCGAGGGATTAGTCTCTTGTCCGGATATACGTGGGCGAGGCCCCGAGTGAGGAACCCTGCCCCGCGCAAGAAGTGCTACTTCCACTGCTAGTACCCCAGAATTTGTTGCGCGGAGGGGACAAGGATCTTTCACCCCCTTAAAGGTGATGGGATGACTTGAGAATGGCACCACCACCATTCTTCTTTAAATGAAAGGGTGGAGAATGGCAGTGGTGCCATTCTTCTTTACATACATCAAGCTGGGGGAGAAATGCACCATTGTCATTCATTCTTGAATGTGATGGGAGTTGCAAGAATGTAAATCTAGACATTATGATATTAATTAGCATAAGTTCTATGCACACCATTGATAGTTCAGTGTAAATTGATCCCTCTATTATCATTAGAGCTACAAAATAATATAAGCTTAGGAGGAAATAGGATTAATTTTTGAATGTGGAGTATTCTTTGCACATGCCTCAAACCAGAGAATTAATAGGCCTTAAATTTATCTTACCTTAGGATAAATTAATAGGAATATATCCCTTAATTAATAATTAATAGCATAGTGGTTGAGTACTTTAGGTACGGTGCAGTATGGTACGTGTACGGTATGAGTATGTAAAATACGCATCAAGATAAGTACTTTAAGTACGCTCACATTTTTTAGTATATATATATATATATACATATAGTAAAATAAGAAATATCTAGCATCCATACAAAAATAGCATAAAAGAAAATGGTAATGCTAAAATGAAAATTAATCTTTTAAATACTGAGCAAGACTAAAATAATTAAAACACGCACCTTAAATAGGAATATATCCCTTAATTAATAATTAATAGCATAGTGGTTGAGTACTTTAATTAATAGGAATAATTAATAATATCTATATAATTAATAATATCTAATTAATTAATATATATAATGTGAATAATTAATATATCTAATAGGAAAACTAATATATCTACTAGGAAAACTAATATATCTAATAATTAATGTATCTAATAAGAAAACTAATATATCTAATAGGAAAACTAATAATTAATATATCTATTAGTTTAACTTATGTTAGTTAAACTAATTAAGTTAGCTAGGCTAAGCTTAGCTTAGTTAGACCTAGTGTGTTTGTTTCAGCACTTTTTTTAGCGTCGTTGTGGAGTTTGTGAGGCAATTGGGAGGAGAACCGGCCATGGAGTTTGTGAGCCGCGATCATTGGGGCATTGGGCGCACGAGAGAGAGAGAGAGAGAGAGAGAGAGAGAGAGAGAGAGAGAGAGAGCGCAAAAGCAAGTACAACGAATTATCACAAGAAGACTTATTCAAAGGCAACAAACAGGCTCTATCTCAATAGGTATGCAACGTTTTCTTTCAAGAAGGGACCCTTTGCTCTCTTTCTCTCTCTCTAGCCTTAGATGAATACCAACATCCTCTCTCTCAAACACCTACACACACACCCCTCTCTCTCTCTCTCTCAGACGACACACACACAAACCCCCTCTCTCTCTAATTACACTAATTAGTTAAAAATTTAATCAATGTTTAGATTCTAGTGTGTTTCTAGTTACTATTAATAACCTCATTACTGTTGATTAGTTTAATTTAATTTATGCTTAATTAGTCTTTATAACCTAATTTATGTTTATTAGTTTAACTTAATTTATGATTTTTTTTATTTTTTTTCGTACACACCCGGGGCCCACTCAAGTGGGTGGAGCCGATTTCCCCTTCCAACAATTAGCCAATTATCATGGTCGGGCAAGGCCCACGCACCATCAGGCAAGAGCCACGAATTAGGCATCCCCCATGACCACCGCGATAAGTCGAGCGCTGGAACAGCGGAGGGGTCTCGTATGGATCCTCCTATCTCGGGTGATCCACCACTCAAGGAGGAGGAGTCACTCGAGTGTTCAAGGGGCAAGAGCCCGAGCAACCAAACACATCAAGCGAGCATAGGTGTCCCTTTATAACATGAGAGAGCCTAGTGGGACTTGAACTCATAACCTAGAGGTTACAAGTCACAAGCTTTGACCACTACACTAACTCAGTTGGGACAACTTAATTTATGATTAACTAGTCTAGTTTAGAGTTAGCTAAGTTAAAAATTAGTAGATGGGTACAAATTAAACCTAATTTTATGGATTAGAAAAAAAACAAACTAAAATAAAGTGTACCTTTGATTTGCGATTTCACTATTTTTGATTGCACGCTCTTTCTATGTCCAAAATGATGAAAATACGGGAAGATATTTGTTTGGGATATTAGATAGGCAATGGTCGAATTTCGGAGGAAAATTTTGAAACTAGGATTTTTGGAATCCAAGGGGGGGGATTCAAAATTCAATGATAGAAATTGGTGTCATACTCATATTCAAAGCAAGGAGGGAGAGTGAGGATGATGGGGGTTAAAATTCAAATTCAAAATCACATTCAAAATTGAGAATCAAAAAATGGGAGAGAATGGCACTACTACCATTCTCCATAATGCCATGGGGGAGAATGGCAATGGTGCCATTCTCCCAATGAAGGTGATGGGAGGCCTTGATAATGACACCAGTGCAATTCTTCCTTGAATGTAAGGCAGAATGGCAGTGGTGCCATTCTTCCTTGAGAATGGTAGTAGTGCCATTCTTCCATTCAAGGTGATGGGAGTTCTTAAGAATGACACCACTGCGATTCTTCCTTGAATGTAAGGGAGAATGGCAATGGTGCCATTCTCCCCTTCAAGGTGGCTACACCCCTCTCTCTCTCTCTCTCTCTCTCTCTCTCTCTCTCTCTCTCTCTCACACACACACACACACACACACACACAAATAATTATCTCTCTCTTACTCTCTAATTACTTTAATTAGTTTAAGATAAATGATTCCCCATAGGAATTCGTGATTAGTTTTAAATTCAGTAAAGTAGTAATTGAAATATTTTTCTTTTATAAAGATAGTTCAAGAAGAACCTTTCTAGACTCAAAACCTGAATCAGACTATGACCAAGACATAACTCCTTCGTGAGTTTCAAGAAATGACGATGTGACGAGTCCCATAATCTACACTCAAATCACCCACTGATTCTGAAACTAAGTTGAGACCTTTGATTTTGATCTGAGGATTAAGAATTCAGAATTCGAGGAATTCTACTTGAAAATCCAGACTGTGATCTAGAAGTCTTGGGATACGGAATTAAGATATACTCATTGTATTCAAAAGAAAATCAAAACTGAAAACTTGCATAGAAATCCTGTTTTCTTAAAGGACTGTCTTATGCCAGAATGCTAGAGGGAGCATTTGGTATATGTGTTTTCTAAGGGAAGTTCGGTTGCAACAGCTGGCGGGAAGTGTTCAAAGGACAGCTCACACGGCAAAGCCTACCCAGGTCTTGACCAGCCTCGGTATGGTTAAAATGGTGCGCTTCCGGTATGATGGACGAGGGCCGACGAAGCGGTCCCTGAGTGAAGTGTTTAGATTCTAGTCTGTTTTTAATTAGTATTTAGATTCTAGTCTATTTTTAATTAGTATTTAGAATCTAATTAGTATTTGATTAGATTAGTTTAATTAGCGTATAGTTCATATTTAATTAGTATTTATGATCTAATTATTCTTTGATTGGTTTAGTTTAATTAGTGCTTAATTAGTTTAAATTAGAGTTATCTAGTTTAAATTTGGAAGGGAATTTTTTGAAACTAGGGTTTTTTAATCTAAGAGGAGGGAAATTTAAAATTCAATGGATAAACACTGGTTCCATACTCATATTCAAAACAAGGAAGGAGAGTGAGGATAATGTATATAAGAATTCAAATTCAAAGTCACATTCAAAAATCGTGAATCTAAAACGGGGGAGAATGGAAGTGGTGCCATTCTCCCCATGAAGGTGATGGGAGGCCTTGAGAATGGCACCACTGCCATTCTTCCTTGAATGTAAGGGTGAATGGAAATGGTGCCATTCTCCTCTTCTTCAAGGTGATGGGAGACCTTGAGAATGACACCATTCTCCTCTTCTTCTCAAGGTGATGGGAGACCTTGAGAATGACACCACTGCCATTCTTCCTTGAAAATGGTAGTAGTGCCATCCTCCCCTTCAAGGTGATTGAAGTTCTTAAGAATGACACCACTTCCATTCTTCCTTGAATGTAAGGGAGAATGGCAGTGGTGCAATTCTCCCTTCAAGGTGATGGAAGTTCTTAAGAATGACACCACTTCCATTCTTCCTTGAATGTAAGGGAGAATGGCAGTGGTGCCATTCTCCCTTCAAGGTGGCTACACACACCCCTCTCTCTCTTTCTCTCTCAAACACACACACACACACACACAAATAATTCTCTCTCTCTCACTCTCTAATTACTTCAATTAGTTTAAAATTCAATATGTGTTTAGATTCTAGTCTGTTTTTAATTAGTATTTAGAATCTAATTAGTATTTTATTAGTTTAGTTTAATTAGTGCATAATTCATTAATTAGTATTTGATTAGTTTGGTTTAATTAGTGCTTAATTAGTTTAGATTTAGAGTTATCTAGTTTGAATTTGGGAGAAAAATTTGGAAACTAGGGTTTTTGAATCCAAGGAGGGAAATTCAAAATTCAATGGATAAACACTAATGCCATACTCCTATTCAAAATAAGGACGAAGAGTGAGAATAATGGGGATGAGAATTCAAATTCAAAGCCACATTCAAAAATCATGAATCTAAAATGGGGGAGAATGGTAGTGGTGCCATTCTCCCCATGAAGGTGATGGGAGGCCTTTAGAATGGCACCACTACCATTCTTCCCTTCATTCAAGGTTATGGTGGAGACCTTGAGAATGGCACCACTGCCATTATTCATTGAGAATGGCAATGGTGCCATTCTCCCCGTCAAGGTGATGGGAGATCTTAAGAATGGTACCATTGCCATTCTCCCCTTCAAGGTGGTAGGAGGCCTTGATAATAGCACCACTGTTCTTCCTTGAATGTAAGGGAGAATGGTAGTGGTGCCATTCATCCCTTCAAGGCGATTAGATGGGAGACCTCGAGAATTGCAGCCACTATCATTCTTCTTTGAATTGGAATCACTAGAATGGCAGTGGTGCCATTCTACCCCTCGAGATGATGGGATGGGAGGCCTACAGAATGATAGTTTGGTGACATTCTCTCCTTTCATGTAATGGAAGGCGCCCTGAGACTGGCAGTGGTGCCATTCTCACTTTCAATCAAGTTGATGGGAGGCTTTGAGGATGGATCACTCCCATTCTTCCTTGAATATAAGGAAGAATGGCACCACTACCGACCAGCCTTGAATGTAAGGGGGAATGGCACCACTACCGACCAGCCTTGAATGTAAGGGGGAATGGCAGTGGTGCCATTCCCCCCCTTCAAGGTGATGCCTTCAAGGTGATGGGATGCCTTGAGAACCACTGCCATTCCCCCCCTTCAAGGTGATGGGATGCCTTGAGAACCACTGCCATTCCCCCCCTTCAAGGTGATGGGATGCCTTGAGAATGGCACTAGTGCCATTTGTGAGATCCCACTGCCCCCTCTGCGCACCGAATTCCAGGATGGTAGTAGCGAAAGTACCTTCCTCTTGCGCGGGACAGGGTTTCTCACTCGGGGCCTCGCCCTCGAATGTCCGGGCACGAGACTAATCTGGTGGTCCTTCCAAAAACTGAAACCGAAAAAATTTCCCATGCCCGGAAAGCAGGGACGATTCCACCATTTTTTATTTTCTTAACGAATTTTTATAACAAGGTCAAGATACTGAACTAACCTTCATCTGAATAAACCAGATAGAAGGGAAACTATTACAGACTTAACTTGAAGGAATCAACGCTTTTTTCCTGATTGAATCAGACACAGCCGTTGATTTATTCTTTAGAAAAGTCTTTAGGATTCAAATTAACTACTCGGGTTCTAAGCGTATTCCTATTATTCAATTTTATTGTTTTAAAACTCTACTGATTCCAGCCTCATCCGGCCCATGGGTTATAGCCACCGCCCAACCACTAGAATAGTAGAGCCAGACAAGTACTCGCCCACCCATAATTGAATACCTTTCTTAACTTTTTCTTTAGAATACAGGTACACACACACCCCTCTTAAAACTTTTACTTATAAAACAATCCATTGACAAACAATTACTGGTTACACATGTCATAACTCAAAATTTCCATTGAGTCTTTGTTTCTCACAAAACAGGATCACTGTGGACTCTCCGTTGAGACCAGCGGGTCAACAACGAGATCCAGTAATAGATTACAATAAACATTGGTCCATCATACAATATCTTCCTTCACATACGCATGGGTGTCCTTGGCACCGCGAGCTCGTGCATCACCTGGTCAAAACCCTCCAGGATCCCCCTTAGGTGTCCTGGTCCGATTTCGATAGTTTCACTGAACTTTCTCATTGTCATCCTAGAGAATATGAAACGGTAGGATTTTCTTTCATAGAGTATTTGTTTAATCATTTATCAATTTTCACGGGAATTAGGCATAGGATTAAAGAGAACTCTTATTTTGATATAAAAATAAAATTCTTTTATGCATCCTTTTATGCATAAAAATCGATATTAGTGAAAGTAACACTTTTACAATTTAAAAAAAATTCTTTTATGCATAAAAATCAATAATGATAAAAGTAACACTTTTATAATAATAAAAAATTCTTTTATGCATCCCTTTATGCATAAAATCAATAATGATGAAAGTAACGCTTTTATATTAAAAAATATTCTTTCATGCATACTTTTCTGCATAAAAAGTAACACTTCTTTTGTGCGTCCCTTTATGCATAAAAATCAATAATGATGAAAGTAACGCTTTTATAATAAAAAATTATTCTTTCATACATACTTTTATGCATAAAAATCAATAATGATAAAAGTAACACTTTTATAATAATAAAAAATTTCTTTTATGCATCTCTTAATGCATAAAAATCAATAATGATGAAAGTAACGCTTTTATAATAAAAAAATATTCTTTCATACATACTTTTATGCATAAAAATCAATAATGATAAAAGTAACACTTTTATTTAAAAAAAATTCTTTTATGCATCCCTTTATGCATAAAAATCAATAATGATGAAAGTAACAATTTTATAATTAAAAAAATATTCTTTTATGCATAAAAATCCATTTTGATGAAAGTAACACTTTCAGAATAAAAAAATATTCTTTTATACATAAAATCCATTTTGATGAAAGTAACACTTTCATTAAAAAAATTATTCTTTTATGCATAAAAATCTATTTTGATGAAAGTAACACTTTCATAATAAAAAAATTATTCTTTTATGCATAAAATCCATTTTTGATGAAAGTAACACTTTCATAATAAAAAATTTTATTCTTTTATGCATAAAAATCCATTTTGATGAAAGTAACACTTTCATAAATAAAAAAATTATTCTTTTATGCATTAAAAAAATAATCAATATGCATCTTCTATGCATGAAAATGACACTGGCTATACAGACAGCGTTGCAGAGCAGAAACTTGGAGGTGGCGCACACAGTGACGAATGCCGCAGCAGCGCAGCTACCATTTCAACAATTGGCTGTACGTTTGCATTCGCCTAGGCCTCCTCTTCAACTTCCTTGAAGAAATCTCCACAAGATATGGCCTCCACAAGTTGCTGGAAGGCCTCCATTAGTAGAGGGTTGTGCTCCACAAGTGAATAGATAAGAAAAAATGGAGAAAAATGACCTAATCTACACCACAAGAGTCCTAATCAACCTAGGCTCTGATACCATGTTGAGAAAATGTGGTGCTCATGCTAGATCAAGTGTGTGGAGCAAAAGAACTCACAAAATACAAGAACAATATCTTGCTTATTAAGTTGTTTATGAATACAACTAGGCCTTGCTCAATACAAAATGCCTCCTAGCTCCACCTTTAAATAGATGAGCTAGTGGACCTTAAGTCCATTCACACTCACACCCTTCTCTTCCCCTTCTACTTAACCTTAGTCTCTTTATAATAAATTCTTGGGAGCTTTCCTTTGGCTTGATGGTTTGAGGGTTCTACTCTTGTTTGTAACAAGAGTGGCCACCTATCTTTAGAAGAGAGAAAGGTTAAAAACTAGTGAATTATTAAGAAATTCACAGTTCTTGGCTCTTGGGAGGAGTAAAGTAACAGTGCATAAACACTATTATTTTTCAACAAAGGGAGAGGCTTCTATTTATAGTAAAAAAGGGAGAGGATTCTATTTATTTTTCAACAAAGAGAGAGGCTTCTATTTATAGTAAAAAAAGAGCTCCTAACCAAGCAAACTGATTCTAGAATTTTCCAATTCAGTTTGGTCAATTTGTGACCATTTTTTAGGTTAGTTTAGCTTACTTTTTGGAACTAGACTTGAATTAGGAGAGAGGAGAGATGAAATATCTCAATTTTTGAAGATTTAAAACTCCATTACACATGTGAAGTAGGCGCCTCATTCATGAGGGGAGAATCCCCATTGTGAGGTGTCAAAAATCTATTTTTTTAGCTTTTCCTTTGGTCCTTAGTCCACTCTTCATCTTATGTGAGTATTTACTCATTTTTGGGGGGATTTTCTTTATTTATTCTATTTATCTTCACACATTTGGATGAATTTGATTGGCCCCTCAAAACCTTAATTTAAATTTTTTCAAAAATCTGGACCCCTAGGATAAGGCCTCTTGAATAGATTATACTTGATTTCTAATGCACCTTCTAAAAATATTTTTGAACTTCTATTTCGAGGGAACTAAATTTTAATAAGAAGAGATATTTTTATATCCAAAAATATTCAAATTTTGAATATTCTCTCTCTAGAATATTTTCTCTCTCTAGGTCAAAATAGGTAGAAACAAGATCTTTTATATTTCTGAAGAGGGATTTGATTATAGGGGGAAGATGCTGGACATCTTGAGAGGCTGGGGAGGAATCTTACATTCTCTCCCACTTAAAAAACGCAAGATGTCCTCATCTCGCAAATTGGGGGTAATCTCGCGACAGATCGGCTTCTTTCTCCCAGGTGGCATCTTCAAAAGGATAGAACTTCCATTTGACCAATAATTCTCTCATAATTCTGTTCCTGAGAATCTTTTCTCAAATATCAAGGATTTCTTCAGGTTGGAGTTCCATCTGTCCTTGGGTTGAAGAAGTTACGATCAAGCACATGATTCGGGCTTGGTACATACTTTTTAAGAAGGCTGACATGAAATACATTATGTACTTTGAGATGAGGAGGCAGAAGAAGCTCGTAGGCTAATTCACCTACTTTCTTTGTAATCAGATATGGTCCACAATATCTGGGGGATAACTTTTTGTACTTCCCAAGAGATGGAGAACTTCTTTTGGGGTGTACTCGAATGATGACCATATCTGCTTCTTTGAATTCTCTGTCTGTCCTCTTCTTATATGCATACTGCTTCTGTCTATCCTGGGCATCTTTTATATCTTTACGAATTGCCTGCATCTGCTGCTCCATGTCATCAAGCATCTATCTGGATATCTCAACCCTAATCAATGGGTCGGACCAAGTTAATGGAGTTAGGCAATCTTGTCCATACAAAGCTTTGAAAGGGCTCATCCCAATACTTCTGTGATAAGAAGCATTGTAGGCGAACTCGACTAGGTGCAGATAGCTTAGCCACTTCTTGGGTTCCCTGCCACACACAGCATGACCGAAGTATATCTTCGATTACTTGGATTACCCTTTCTGTTTGACCATCGGTCTCAGGGTGGTAGGCTGTGCTGAGATCCAAGAAAGTTCCTACTGCTTCAAAAAATGCAGTCCAGAATCTTGACGTGAATTTAGGGTCTCGATCACTTACTATTCTTCTAGGGGGTAGGCCATGCAATCTGAAGATTTCCTTGAGAAACACTCTGGCCACATCCACTACAATGTAGGTTTCTTTTACTGGAGTCAGATGGACAACTTTGGTTAATCTATCAACTACCACGAAGATGGAATTGTAACCTGATTGCGGTAATCCAATAATAAAATCCATACTGATACATTCCCACTTCATCTGGGGGATGTAACTTCCCAGGCATTTTGACTCTCTCGGTCTTGACTTTCTGATAGGTCAGACATTGACGTACATGATTAAGCACATCCTTTTTTAGACCAGGCCAAAAGAAGATTTTCTTCACAGATATGTAGGTTTTGATGAAACCTGGATGTCCTGCAATAAGGCTGTCATGGGCTTCATTCAAAATTTGTCCCTTGGTTCCCTCATCATTGGGAATGCCTGCGATTATAATACATAATTCCATCATCCAGGCTGTACCCTTGAACTCGATTCAACTCCTTTGGAGTTTTGCTTTCATGCATAAGTAGGGTAGCAATAGGGCCAAAGAATCTATCCTCCATGATCTTCTCTCTTGCTTCAATAATCAAGGGATTTGACACTACAATAAATGCAAGCAAGGAGGCTTTTCTGCTGAGGGCATCTGCTACCACATTTTCTTTGTCTGGATGGTACTTGATTTCAAAATCAAATTCCTACAGGGTTTGCATCCACCTTCTTTGGCGCATGTTGAGATCCTTCTGAGTGAAGATCCACTTTAAGCTGTGATGATCTGTCATCAAAGTGAATCTTTGACCCAGTAGGTAATGTCTCCATCACTTCAGGGCATATACTAGTGAAAGTAGTTCCAGGTCGTGGACAGCATAATTCCTCTCATGTGTTTTGAGTTTTCGAGATTTATAGACCACTGCATGACCTTCCTGCATGAGTGTACCTCCCAGAGGAAAACCACTGGCATAAGTTACTACCTTAAAGGGTAGAGAGAAATTTGGCAGCTTCAGAATGGGATTGGTTACCAAGGCGGTCTTTAGCTTATCAAAAGCACTCTGGCACCTGGCAGACCATTGAAACGGGATATTCTTCTTGAGAAGATTAGTCAGGGGGGAAGCTATGAGAGCATACTTTGGTATAAAAATTCTATACCAACCAGTCAATCCCAAGAATCCTCTGACTTCTTTCACTGTCTTTGGTTCAGGCCAATAATCTATGACTGTTTGGACTTTTACGCAATCTGGAAAAATTCCATCTTTTGATACCAGAAAGCCCAAGTATTCAATATGGTCTGCAAAGAAAGTGCATTTGCTCTTTTTGGCAAAGAGTTGGTGCTTCCTTAGAATCTCAAGAAATTTTCTGACATGAGTTTCATGGTCAGCTGCATTCTTTGAGTAAATCAAAATATCATCAAAGAAAACAAGAACAAAATCATCCAAGTATTCTCTGAGAATGTCTTGCATTAAGCGATTGAATGTAACTGGGGCATTTGTCAATCCAAACGGCATGACAGTGAATTCATAATGCCCATACCGAGTATTAATGGTTGTCTTCGGGATATCTTGCTCATTAATCCTGATCTAATAATATCTTGATTTGAGATCTATCTTTGTGAAGATCTGGGCTCCACTTAGCCTATCCAGAAGCTCATCAATTCTGGGGATAGGATACTTATTCTTAACTGTTAGAGCTGATTTAGACCTCTGTAGTCCACACAGAGTCTTAGCGTTCTTTCTTTTTCTGAAAGAGAACTGATGCACCCCAAGGTGAAACACTGGGTCTTACAAACCCTTGTTCCAACAGCTGTCTAAGCTGTTCCATGAGTTTGATGGCTTCAGGAACTGGCATTTTGTACGTGTGTAGGGCTACTAGCTGAGCTCCGGGGGTCAGTTCTATCACATGATCTACTTCCCAAATTGGAGGCATCTCTGTTAGCTCTACTAGGAATAAATCATCATATTCACTTAACCATTCAGGTTCTTTAGCTTTTAACTTTGATGCTACCGGATTCATTTTGACAAGATAAATGCGCTGCTTCTTTCTAAGTCCTTTTAGTAACTTAGAAGCTTTTACTAACTGCAGACTAGGGGATCCTAAAATTTCGGTTCCTTGAACTTTGTTTCCGTGAAGGTCACGGAAGGATATGGTTCCATTATGATAGTGAATGTCAGCTTGATTTTTGTGGAGTCAATCCATTCCAAGGATCCCGTCGAAAACTCCCAAAGGTATAACTCTAAACTGACAGTCAGTTAAATTCCCATCTAGATTGAAATGAATACGATCTGTCTCAAGTTGAGTGAAAAGAATCTTCCCACTTGCCAATTCAACTTGCATAGGTTTTCCTGATTTCTGATCTAAGACTAGCGTACGCAATCATCCAGGGGAAATGAAAGAATGAGTACTGCATGAATCAATCAAAAGCTTAAAAGGCTTACCCTAATACTCAGCTAGAGTATTGATGGACAAAGAATTGACAATTTGGCCCTTGGTTTTCAATTGTAGCATAAGTCTGTCCTCTTTCCTCTTCCACTACTTTTGCAATTGTGACTACTCTGGCTGCTGCAGTCTGAGGCGAAACTCTTTCTCTTTGGTTGCCCTAGTTTTGGGAAAGACTATCCTTTAAGAAAACAGGGTTTCTATGCAAGTTTTCAGTTTTGATTTTCTTTTTAATACAATGAGTATATCTTAATTCTGTATCCCAAGACTTTTAGATCACAATCTGGATTTCCAAGTAGAATTCCTCGAATTCTGAATTCTTAATCCTCAGATCAAAATCAAAGGTCTCAACTTAGTTTCAGAATCAGTGGGTGATTTAAGTGTAGATTATGGGACTGGTCACATCGTCATTTCTTGAAACTGACGAAGGAGTTATGTCTTGGTCATAGTCTGATTCAGGTTTTGAGTCTGGAAAGGTTCTTCTTGAAAGGAAAATATTTCAATTACTACTTTACTAAATTTAAAATTAATCACGAATTCCTATAAGGAATCATTTATCTAAAATTTTGATTTCGATAGTTTCACTGAATTTTCTCATTGTCATCTTAGAGAATATGAAACGGTAGGATTTTCTTTCATAGAGTATTTGCGTAATCATTTATCAATTTTCAAGGGAATTAGGCATAGGATTAAAGAGAACTCTTATTTTGATATAAAAATAAAATTCTTTTATGCATCCTTTTATGCATAAAAATCGATACTAGTGAAAGTAACACTTTTATAATTAATTTTTTTTCTTTTATGCATTATTTTATGCATAAAAATCAATAATGATAAAAGTAACACTTTTATAATTTAAAAAATTTCTTTTATGCATAAAATCAATAATGATGAAAGTAACGCTTTTATCAAAAAAAATATTCTTTCATGCATACTTTTATGCATAAAAAGTAACACTTTTATAATTTAAAAAAAAATCTTTTGTGCGTCCTTTTATGCATAAAAATCAATAATGATGAAAAAAATGCTTTTAAATTATTCTTTTATGCATAAAAATCCATTTTGATGAAAGTAACACTTTCATAATAAAAGATTTATTCTTTTATGCATAAAATCCATTTTGATGAAAGTAACACTTTCATAATTAAAAAAATTTATTCTTTTATGCATAAAAATCCATTTTGATGAAAGTAACACTTTCATAATAAAAAAATTATTCTTTTATGCATAAAAATAATAATCAATATGCATCTTTATTTATGCATAAAAATCAACTTCAATGGGAATAACACTTTTATAAAACAAAATCCTTTTATGCATCTATTTATGCATAAAATCAAAATTAATAGGAATAACACTTTTAAAATAAAAAGGATTTCTTTATGCATCTGTTTATGCATAAAAATCAATTTTTTATAAGAATAACGCTTTTATAATTAAAAAATTCCTTTATGCATCTTTCTATGCATAAAAATCAATTTTAATAAGAATAACACTTTTATAATAAAAAAATCTTTTATGCATCTTTCAATGCATTGAATCAAATTTAATAAAAATAACACTTTTTTAAAAGAAATTCCTTTATGCATCTTTCTATGCATAGAATCAAATTTAATAAGAATAACACTTTTGTAATTAAAAAAATTTCCTTTATGCATCTTTCTATGCATAAAATCAAATTTAATAAGAATAACACTTTTGTAATTAAAACATTTTCCTTTATGCATCTTTCTATGCATAGAATCAAATTTAATAAGAATAACACTTTTATAATTAAAAAAATTCCTTTATGCATCTTTCTATGCATAGAATCAAATTTAATAAGAATAACACTTTTGTAATAAAAAAAGTTTATTTATGCATCTTTCTATGCATAGAAATCAAGTTTAATAAGAATAACACTTTTGTAATAAAAAGAATTCCTTTATGCATCTTTCTATGCATAGAAATCAAATTTATTAAGAATAACACTTTTATAATTAAAAAAATCCCTTTATGCATCTTTCTATGCATAAAAATCAAATTTAATAATTAATATCAGTGATATCCATGCATATTCATAGGTGAATATGTACATGGAGTAATTAGAATATTTCTTTTAGATGCAAAAATGATTTGAATTACTCTTTTGGAATAACATAAAAACAAACTTTCTTTTGCACAAAATTCTGGAAAATTTTACCATAACCTCCTTTGTATGGCTGACCATTTCTCATTTTTATCTTTCTTTACCTAACTTACTTAACCAATTTAGAATTATAGAACTCTAATCTACATAATTTTCTAAATTCAAGAGAGTAAACAATAAGAAAAGTTTAATTAATCACTTAGTTAATCTTTCTAGGATTAAGAAAGGTTAGAATGTAAAGAAGAGAAGGGGGTGGCCTTTTCATCAAAGACATAGCATTTGAATTTAATTCAATCATTTGTAAAACATAAAAATCAAGAAAACCATAGATTTTTCATTAAAGTTTGTAAACAAAGTAAGAAAGTTAGCTTACATGGAGCTTGTAAGCTCTCCTTTGGCTTGAGGGATTGAGGGTTCTACTATTGTTTGAAGCAATGGTGGCCACCAATTCACTTTGGAGAGGATTAGGCCGCCAAAAACAATTGAATTATTAAAAAACTCAATGTAGATGGCTCAAGACAAGAGTAGAGTAATAGTGCATAAACACGATTAAGCTTTTACAAAGGGGGAGGCTTCTATTTATAGGAAAAAGTGAGCCTCTAACCAAGCAAACTTATTCTAGAAATTTTCACATCAATTTGGTCAATTTTTTTACCATGAAAATATCTCATTTTATTGATTAAAAATTGGGGGTAATATGAGAAAAAGGTGCCTACTGCATGAGGGGAGATCCCCACACTGAGGTATCAAAATTCAGTTTTTTAATTCTTATCTTGGTCCTTAGTCCATTCTTCATCTTATGTGAGCATTAACTCATTTTTGGGGGGGTTTTCTTGTATTCTTTAATTTATCTTCTCCCTACATTTGGATTAATCTTATTGGTCCATATGAATCTTAATTGGACCATAATCCAAAAATTTCTGAAAATCTGGACCCTTAGGCTAAGGTCCTTTATTCCTATTTTCAATTAATTCCAATCGCACATTGGAAAGTTCTTTTTTAAATTCTTGTTTTAGGGCAAACCATTTTAGACACTAGGAGGATTTTTATATCCAAAAATATCTCAATTTTGAATTACCTCCCTCTAGACATTTTCTCTCTCCAGGCCAAAACAGGGTAAAACAGGATCTTTCTTTTATTTCAGAGAGGGGAATAATTATAAGATCAGAAGGGAAGGTTCTTACACCTATACACCTCAAAAGCTAGAGGGAGGAATCTTACAGGGGAGAATGGCACCACTGCCATTCTCCCTTACATTCAAGGAGAATGGCACCACTGCCGTTCTCAGGCCCTCGCATCACCTTAAAGGGGAGACTGGAACCACTTCCATTCTCAAGGCCGCCCATCCGATCGCCTTGAAGCGGTCAAGGAAAACTCTAGAATTCTCCCTTACGTTCAAGGAAGAATGGAAGTGCTACCAATCTTAAGACATCCCATCACCTTGAAGGGGAGAATGGCAGTGGTGCCATTCTCCCTTACATTGAAGGAAGAATGGCACCACTGCCCTTCTCAATGGCATTTATTTGAGTGGTTCCATTCTCAAGGGTTCCCATCACATTTATGAAGGAATGACAGTGGTGCAGTTCTCCCACCAGCTTGATGTATGTAAAGTAGAATGGCACCACTGCCATTCTCCCCCCTTTCATCCAAAGAAGAACGGTAGTGGTGCCATTCTCATGTCATCCCAACACCCTTAAGGGGGGAATGGCACCACTGCCATTCTCCAGTACATTTTAGGAAGAACGGCACCCACTGTCGTTATCAGGCCCCCTCGCATCACCTTAAAGGGGGAGAATGGCACCACTGCCATTCTCAAGGCTTCCCATCCCATCACCTTGAAGAGCGGTGGAGGGACACTCTAGAATTCTCCCTTACGTTCAAGGAAGAATGGCAGTGCTACCAATCTCAAGGCCTCCCATCACCTTAAAGGGGAGAATGGCAGTGGTGCCAATCTCCCTTACATTGAAGGAAGAATGGCACCAGTGCCCTTCTCAATGCCTTCCATCCCATTAGCTTGAAGGAAAAAATGGCATGTATATGAGTGGTGCCATTCTCAAGGGCTCCAATCACATTCAAGAATGAATGACAATGGTGCAGTTCTCCCACACCAGCTTGATGTATGTAAAGTAGAATGGCACCACTGCCATTCTCCCCCCTTTAATTCAAATAAGAATGGTAGTGGTTCCATTCTCATGTCATCCCAACACCTTTAAGGGGGGGATGGCACCACTGCCATTCTCCGGTACATTTTAGGAAAAGAATGGCACCCACTGTCGTTATCAAGCCCTCGCATCACCTTAAAGGGGAGAAACTCTGGAATTCTCCCTTACGTTCAAGGAAGAATGGCAGTGCTGCCAATGTCAAGGCCTTCCATCACCTTGAAGGGGAGAATGGCAGTGGTGCCATTCTCCCTTACATTGAAGAAGAATGCCACCACTGCCCTTCTCAATGCCTTCCATCTCATCACAGGGGAAAAAACCTCCTAGTGAGGGAAAAAGTACCTTGGCAATCCTAGTGTGTTCACACACATCACTACCATATAATGCTACAAATCCCCCTGGAGTGATGATGTGAACATGTACAGGGTATGGCCAATCAATCTTGAAAAGGCAGTAAGCCAAAGCTTTACGAAAAGCTTTAAACTTTTCACAAGGAAGATCCTTCGTGAATAAATATGCGATGTTGTCATGTGTAGGCACATAGACCAAGCTGATATCTACTACAGAGAGTCTTTCCCTGACATAGTGGTAATGTACCTCAATATGCTTAAAGCTTAGTGCTTAATGCACCTCAATGTGCTTAATGTACCTCAATGTGCTTAAAGCTTAGTGCTTAATGCACCTCAATGTGCTTAGTGCTTAATGCACCTCAATGTGCTTAGTGCTTAATGTACCTCAATGTGCTTAGTGCAAGCAGGAAACACTGGGTTCCTCACACAACTGCTAATGCGCTCTGGCTGTCAGTGGAAAATTGTAGTGTTAGATGATTTCCCAACACCCAAATTAGCCATAGGACATCTGAGCCACACACACTCACTTGTAGCTGTAAAAGCTACCATGTACTTAGCTTCACAGTTGGAAGTGGCCACTATAGGAGGCTGCTTCTTGTTGAGCCATGATATACATGAATCACCAAGGCGAAAGCAAAACCCACTAGTGAACACTTGTGTGTCATAACATCCAGCCCAATCTGAATCACTGAAAGCATGTAGCTGTGACTCGCCCCCCTTTGGATAAAATAATGCAAAATACTAAGTGCCCTGTAAATAGCGAAAAACCCGCTTAACAGCCTGCCAATGCTTTGAACTTGAGCTATGCATAAATCTTCTCAAGTTCAAAGCATAAATACTAAGTGCCCTGTGAATAGCAAAAACCCGCTTAATAGCCTACAAATGCTTTGAACTTGAGCTATGCATAAATCTGCTCAACTGTGAGGTCGCATAAATAAGGGATCTAACAACTTGCTGATACAAACTAGCATCAAAAGAGTCTCCTACATCTTGAAGACTAAGTCGAGCACCTATCTCCATAGGTGTAGCCAGAGGTTTAGTCTTCAAGATTAAACCTCTTCCAATAGAGCTTTTGTATATATTTAGATTGCAACATAACAATGCCATCATTGTGCCGCATAAACTGAATCCCCAAATAGTAATGCAAGGGCCCCAAATCTGACATCTCAAACGATGACTATATTATCGAGTCCCGTGAGCAGCATGTCATCAACGTATAGAACGATGACCAAAAATGTGTCCTTACTCGTCTTCACTCACATAGAGGAGGGTACTCTGTGTTGGACTATTGCAAAAATCATTTGCAACCACGTATGCATGAATCTTCTCATACCATGGTCTAGGGTACTGCTTAAGGCCATAAAGAGCCTTTTTCAACTTGCATACTTTAGACTCTTCTCCTTTCACAGCAAAACTAGGAGGTGTTGCGATACATACACCTCCTCATGTAAATCATCACTCAAGAATGTAGTCTTAATGTCCAAGTGATGTACATTCCACCCATGATGTGTTGCCAAAGCAATAAGACACATAATGGTAGTCATACAAGATGTGGGTGCAAAGGTCTCATCATAATCAATGCCCTCTTCAGTGAGCATACCCCTTTGCAACAAGTATGGCCTTGTAGCGATCACTTCTACCATCTGCTTTGCCTTTTAACTTGTAAACCCACTTAGTACTAATGGCCTTCTTGCCATGAGGTAGATCTGTCAAATACCAGGTGTCATTCTTGAGTATAGAGTTATACTTATCTTGCATAGCATGCATTCTAATGATCATCATCCTGTGCTTCCTTAAAGGAAACAAGTTCCTCCTCATTACTTAAAGTAGAAATGAGAACATGATCCACATGAGAATAATCTGTATGATGAGAACCTGCATGAGTTTTTCTAGGTAAAGGAGCTGCCAACTTGCTATCCCTCAATGTTTGCACAAAACATTTTGGCATACCCCTAGATTCTTCTATGGCTACTCTCTCCTCATCCACTACATCCTCAATAATTGCCTCATCAAAAGGTTGATTTGTAGGCTGATTTTGCACCTGCAAAGGCTGAATTTCAGCACTTGGTTAAGCATTCTATTGCTCTATATATGTTTTCCCTCCATTAAACAAAGGTAGGAGCGAATCAAACATGTCCTGTGAGCATACATTCTGCTGTTTTTTACATGATAGCATGGGCTGAATTGAGTTTTTGACAAAAACAACATCTCTACTTACCAAAATCCA
This sequence comes from Cibotium barometz, assembly GCF_041138505.1. NCBI lineage: Eukaryota > Viridiplantae > Streptophyta > Polypodiopsida > Cyatheales > Cibotiaceae > Cibotium > Cibotium barometz. Next base: position 30,918,828 of record NC_141087.1, read on the forward strand.
CTTTGAGGCCGGATGGTAGAGTCTATATACCTTGCTTTCTGAACTGTATCCCCCACAAATATGCATTTAATTGCCTTATCGTCGTCAAGCTTATTGTGTTGTTACTCAGGCATAAGAGCATAATCAAGACAACCAAAAACACACAAATAAGCCACATAACGCTTCTTGCCATGCCAAGCTTCATAAGGAGTTTTAGACTTCAAGGCCTTGGTAGGGCATTTGTTCAACACATAGTTTGCGCACATAGTTGCCTCTAACCAAAAACCATGAGGTAAATCTTAGGCTTTCACCATACATTGTGCCATCTCTATGAGAGACCTTTTCTTCCTTTAGCCACACCATTTTGCTGAGGTGTGTATGGCATTGTACATTGATGCCTTATGCCTTTCTCAGCCATATATGCATGAAATTCCTTGGACATATACCCCCCCCTCGATTTGAACGAAGGGTGCCAACTTTACATTCACATGCATTTTCAGCCATGGATACAAAGTGCCTAAAACACATAAAACCTCTGACTTCTACTTTAATGGATACACCCAGCAATATCTGGAGTAATCATCAATAAAAGTGATGAAGTAGAGATATCCCCCAATAGATGGTGTCCTCATAGGACCACATACATCACTATGTATAGGTTGTAATTTCTTAACAGCTCTCACAGATCCATCCTTTGGAAATGATGCCCGATGCATTTTACCAAGAATACACCCCTCACATACATGTCTAGCAGGGGTCTTAAGAGTTGGCAACTCAAACACCATATCATGCCTTTGAAGGTGTAACAAATTGCTATGATTCAGATGGCCAAATTGTGCATGCCATAATTTTGCATCACTCATAGCACGAGTCATAGAGACTGAGCAAGCATCATGCTACAACTTCTCAAATGCATCCATCTTGTATAGGTCATGAAACAAGATACCTGAGACAATGATAGAATAACCATCATTTCTATCCTGAAGTGTACATCTTTCATCCACAAAAATCACCAACAAGATTGACAAGGCTAAGGTTGAAACTGACAGCAAGTTCTTCTTTATGTCTGGCACATATAAAACTTTAGAAAGAGTAACTGCACCTCCATTTACAGTAGTGAGCACAACTCTACCAACTCCTTTGTGACAGGATATGAGGAACCATTTGCACATGTGACGGTTCCTAAACTTGGGATAGATTTTAGAGATAAGAACAAATTTTTTTGTGAAATAATGTGCTTACTAGCACCACTGTCAAAGTACTAAGCATTCGATTCTACCACTGACATACAACATGAACAGAAGGGTCATAACTGCAATGTACAGTCCATGCCCAATCATCTTGAGCAAAACTTGCAGATTCCTTCTTCTGCACTTGGTGTAGATACATCAGCCACACCCATGCCCGATTCTTTATTTTTCTCCTTCTTTGGCCTTTTTTTGCACTCATTTATGTAGTGCCCTAGCTTCTTGCAATAGTGACACGCCCTTCTTTTTAGGCTTATCACCTTCTTTATTTGCATCCTTACCTAAGGATTCTGATTTTGGCTTATAGCCACCATGCGGAGAAGCTTTACCATTGCCTTTCTGACTGGCAACAAAATCTTGGTCACCAACTTGCATAACAAATCTGTTTTGCCTAGATTTCTCTTCTTGCAGGAGTACTAAAACTAGCTCATCAAATGTAAGGGCATTTGGATTTCCCTTCATCATGAGTCTAAGGGTAGAGGCAAAAATATGACAATGCATTGAGAACTGTGGGCACTAATGTATTATCAGGATATATCTCATCCACACTAGCAAGCTACTCCTTAAAATATTTGATCTTGGTCGAGAAGCTATCCATTGAGTCTTGCTCATTCATGTGCTTAGACTCCACCTGTTTGCACAGATATGTAACACGTGCTTCATTGCACACCTGGTATAATGCAGCAAGTGCATTCCATGCCTATTTTGAAGTCTTACATGACCGAATAATGGTGGTGTATGTGGAGGAGCCACATCTATATCAGATTCTACTTCAGATGTACGTGCAACACCTGGTTGCACTAGTAGTTGTGAAATAGGATGAGTTTCACTACCACTGACCACATTCCAAAGGCCTTTAGCAACTAGTACATGCCTCATCATATAGGACCACAATGGTTAGTTAGTCCCATAAAGTTTGTCCTCAGTAGATAGCATATTGAATACATCACTACTACCAGCCATGATTGTCTACAAAATGCAAAATCTTTCAACACATTGCAAGTACTCATGAATGCAACCCCGGATGGTTGAATCACCTGCAAAGTGTATGAAAAATAACAAAGAGCAGAGAATAGAGTGTTATTGGTGAAAGTATGATGGTCGATGTTGTTGAAGACACTCTAGATGCTGTTGCACACCAAATCTTTGCCCCGGATGGTTGCCAACTGATTGAATCACCTGCAAAGTGTATGAAAAATAACAGAGAGTAGAGAATAGAGTGTTATTGGTGAAAGTATGATGGTCGATGTTGTTGAAGACACTGTAGATGCTGTTGCACACCAAATCTTTGCCACTGCATAGCCCAAACACCCAAAATCTAGTAGAACCAATCCAAAATGATGCCTCTCCAAAAATGTCTGTAAAAACCTTGCGGCACCAAAACGTGCCTGAATCACGCTGCAGACCCCAAAAATGTTGTATACTTTGTATACAACACACTACTATATATACCTTCTTCTCCTAAGAGGATATCTCAATCGAAGACAGAAAAACAGGGTCGTATAAGGAGGGAGGCAGACTGCTAGATCAAGTGTCAAGGAAGCGAGCTCTGATACCAATTGTTGGAATTGGGGTTAGGGTTGCAACAATGCACACACATAAGATAGAGAAGCTTGAGAGTACACAAACACTTGAATAGTTTGAGTCTGGATGGTGGTTACCCTCCTCACCGCGTGCTTTTAAAGATGAATACTCCTATCATGCTTCTTTGTAATTTGGATTCTCCACAGGGACTTTGTAAAACGGTACTAGACTGATATGTAAGCAATTTCACTTAAAGGTGATAGAAGCAGAAATTATTATAGGTACAAACATTGGAGACAGGGTCTTCATTCCAAGGATAACATTCATTCCATCAGTGCTTCAGTTACCTTTTGACATGAGAAGGAGACAATTTTCAGCGAGGCTAGCTTTTGGTATGCCAATAAATAAGTCCCAAGGTCAAACATTGATTGTGATGGGACTTTATTTGACCACACAAGTATTCACGCATGGATAGTTGTATGTTGCTATATCACGTATTAGATCATCAGATGCAATGAAAGTGTGTGTAAAAGATATGGTGGACCATGAAAGCAGCAACAAAGGTACAAATGAAGTCTACATAAGTAATGTTGTCTACAAAGAGGTACTACAAATGGCATCTAGAAAAATGTAAATGTAATGTATACCCATAAGGCAGCCTACAAATGCTAGAGACTAAATTCATAGCTATCGTTGTATCAATCAAGCAAACATTTGGAAGGAGAATGTTCGCAAATAAGTGGCATGTGCAATCTATGTTATCTTTCAGTAAGTGTGCATGCTTTCAAGTTGATTGATGTTTCTTTTAGATTGACATTTTTATTTTTGTGATGCGAAGACATGAAGATAAATAGGAGTTGGATGGCAAAATTCATGCAATTTATCTCCCACACTAGCATTTCCGTTGCCAGTAATATTGAATTGATATATATATAAATATACTTACATTGTCTAGAATAAATGGTTGACATTGAGGTAAAGCCACCATGCAGATCCAGAAGTATGGAGTGTCCCCATCTATTGTTGAAGGGGTGGTTTAAAATTTTGAGATGGCTATAGGGGCATGGTGAGTTCTTCTTTTGTTTTATAACCTTTGAATAAGAAAATGTTTTGCTCTTGACTTGCTTTCCTTTACTGTGGCATTATTAATATTTCTTGCTTAGTTCAAAATACTTAACGTCCATATATATATATATATATATATATATATATATATATATATATATATATATATATATATATAGAGAGAGAGAGAGAGAGAGAGAGAGAGAGAGAGAGAGATTGATCTCATAATCATGTGTAAATGATTAATGAAGGTATTGTTGTATTTGATATCACAAGTAATACTACATAGGATGGATGTGGCAAGGAGATCATTTTCATTTATTGATGGGCAATGGACAAGATATTGAAGGTATTAGTCTTAACGTTTGCTATAATAGTCATCATTGTTTACTTTAATCTATTTAATTTTCATGGCTCAATTGTAGACCCTCTGTCTTGGGAAGGACAAGCTACAACATCTCTAATGATCGAACTATTAGAGTGTACTTGTATATTGCGGTATAAAAATCGACTTTTTGGGCGTTTTAATGCATATAAAAAATGATATTGATACATTTTCTTGAAACAGGGAATATCTTTATATTTTAGAACCTAGATTATTGCTAGGTTTGTATGGTCGAGACACTTACAACGAGAGCTTTGAGCTGCTTGGAATTTACAATCTAAGATTGCAAAAGATTTCGGATCAGCTTCATGTACATGTAATGTTTATAGGCTATGAAAAGCCTAATAGGATAGATTTTCGGTGCATAGGTATTGGACAGTACATAATTTTTTGATTTGACATTTACAAGCCTGTTCAAACACCATTCGTCTTAAATGTTGATCCACCGAATGAGTTTTGTAAGGTTCTATCTTTCAGTTTTTTTTTCTTTAAAATTATATCTTGCCATAGCCAATGTTATTATCTTTTATATATATTTTGGACAGATGACATCAAGGAGCATAGGCTTCCAAGGAGAGATAATCCAGTCGCTCGAAGATTGTTTTAATGGTTTACTTATGTGTGTTTGGTTGTCACCACTACCTTGGGTTAGAATGCTAGATACATATGTATGCCAATTTTGGTGCTTATTCAAAGAAAACTAAGTGTTTTGGGAGCTTTGATATTGTGACAAGTATGGTGTGGATATATATATGTGTAGGTTGTTAAGTCGACGACCATGAGGTCCAAAGTGGGCTCTAAATATAAGGCCTTTTTCTCCTCTTCCTACAAGGCCTTTTTATCCTCTTTCTACAAAGCTAGAATACCCTTGCCCGTCTCGGGGATGAGCTATGCCACTAGTTATGGATAACGTTTGAATCACAAAACTTTTGTTAGTTTTTCAATTTTCAATTTTTAATATTAAAGCCCAAGGGCCAACCTCTAGCTTTGGATTTCAAATTTCAATAATGCTTTTGGAACTTTTATAGTTATGATTCACGAGTCATAGCTTATCACTTATAAGTCACGAATATATATATACACATAAACCTAAGTTAGAATACTTATTACTCAAGAGTTAGCACACAAATTTCAACATCGTCTTCTTCACATATCCTCTACAAGTGAAGGGTATCATCATCATTAGTTTTAGATGGGCATTTTTTTGGTTACCCTTCTTTTGACATACTTCTTTTTAGAAGGAAAAATTTAGAATTAACATGTCAATTGACAATTCGATTTTCTTGGAGGCCTTCATATGATGGGCTTAGAGGCCATTAGAATTAACATGTCAATTGACAATTCTATTTTCTTGGAGGCCTTCATATGATGGGCTTAGACGCCATTAGATGGGTAGATGGCCGTCAATTCATATCATTGTCGGTGTGGCGGGACTAGGGCCACAATCCTCCATGATTGGAAGGCTATGGATACACCTCATGAGATGATACTTCTTTTTTGAATGAAAAGGGTTTTTTTTCCCATTTTTTGGAGCATTATTTGTCTCGCCCTCACCATAAGGCTTAGACATGCGTTAACAATCCTATTTTTGACATGGGGTGGGTTCAGTACCTGCCCTCTCCTCGCCTGTCCATTTCCTCACTAAATAAAAAATAAAAATACTGGTTTTACCTAGTCTAATTGGTGATTGTTTTAGAGCTGCTAGGCTTGATAGATTTTTACTTTCTTGCTCTCTTATCAACAGATGGCCGTATCTTAACTACAGAGTGGATAATTCCATTCATCTCTCTGACCACCAGCCTGTTATTATGTTACTCAATTCATCAGGCAAGGATAATAGGGCTGGATGGTTTCATGCCGATCCAGCTCTATTTGACTTTCTTGAGATGCAAAGTGATGTTCAAAACATCATTCTTGAAGCCTTTAATAACAGTCCCTCTCCAGCTCATTCTTGGGCCATTGCTGTCAAAGCTCTTCAACACAGACTTTCTGTTTATATGAAGCTGCTAAGGAAATAAGAAGCAAAAGGAGAAGGGATACAGCTTTACAGATTGAGTCTATATGAAGACTGCTAAGGAAATAAGAAGCAAAAGGAGGAGTATAGCTTTACACATTGAGTCCCTTGAGAACAATCCTGACTCTATATCTTCTCCCCTTCTCACCAACCTTAAAAACCTTTTCAAAGAGGAGGAGATTCTTGAGGCTGAGAGGTGCATTAAATTCACCAGGGAATTCTGGGCTGGCAGAATAGACACTCCTCACAAGTCTATGTTCAGTCTCCTCAGAAGGAGAAAAGCCAGAGAGCAAGTGCCTTCCTTGATTGATGAAGAAGGGAAAATTTTGAACTCTCAACAAGCCAATCTTGAGTATGTTCACAACTTTTATAGTGCTATATTCTCCAAGGATATTAATAGGAGCTCTTCCATCACAGAAGCTAGAGCCTATATTGCTAGGATTAGGGAACCTACTATTTCTGATAACCTTAGGAAATAGCTAGACTCTGTTGTCACTTCCAAAGAGATTATTGGAGCCATAGAAGGGCTTGCCCTAGGTAAAACTCCAGGTCCTGATGGCCTTCCTAATGAATTCTACAAAAAATTTGCTGAGTTCCTCAACCCCTTTCTCTTGATGATTTGGAAGGAGACCCTGAATTATGGGAGTCTTCCCATCTCTATTAATTCAGGAGTTATCAAGCTGGTTCACAAAAGAGGCAATAAGGATAGTATTCATAATTGGAGGCCTATTTCTTGTCTTAATTATGTCTATAAGATCTTTGCCCTTGTTCTAGCCAAAAGGATTTCTCCCTTGTTGGATTCCCTGGTCCTTAAAGAGCAGAAAGGCTTCATCAAGGGCAGGTATATCCTGGATGCTATAATTACCATGTGGGAGGGTATTGAGTATGCTGAGGAACAAGAGCTTGACTTCATTTTTTAAAAAATTGATTTTGATAAGGCCTATGATAGGGTGGAGTGGGATTTTATCCTTCAATCTTTGGCTGATATGGGTTTTGGTAAGGGCTTCATTAAGTTTGTTCATCGTCTCCTGGGAAATGCAAGAGCCTTTGTCTCTCTTAATGGCACCCTTACTCAATCTATCATGCTCAAAAGATCTATTAGGCAAGGGTGCCCTCTGGCCCCTCTTCTTTTTGTGATTGTGGCTGATGCCTTGGGATGGCTTGTTTCTAAAGCTTTGGATGATGGTACTATTAAAGCAGTTAAAATTCCTAGTTGCAGCAAGGATCTGTGTCTTCAACAATTTGCAAATGACACCAATTCCTTCATATGTAATGACCCTCACTCTATCCAAACCTTCTGGATTTGCCTAGAAAAATTTTGTCTGGCTAGTGGATCCGTTTTATAAACCATTCTAAAACTGGATTCTGGTCTTCTAAAGGGCATACTCCCCCTTTAATCCTTCAAGCTAGATGTAAGGCTATTAATAAGGGTGAGATATTCAGACTGCTTGGTATTCCTATGGGCTTCGGTGTGTCTCTCAAAGACAGGTGGAGATGGGTTATAGACAGATTTAAAGGTAAGTTAAGTATGTGGAAAGATTACCAGACCTCTTTGTCTTCAAGGTTGTTTGTTCTTAATCACTACTTGCTCCCTTCCATTGTGTATTTTATTTGCTGTTGGAAACCTCCTAAAAGTCACTTGCAGTTACTCCACTCTCTAACCTCAAATTTTTTGTGAGGAGGGGATGGAACCAATAAAAAAATATCTAAGGTTTCTCTTAAAATCGCTCTGCTGCCTAAAACTCAAGGGGGCTGGGCCTTCTGGATATTGATAAGTTGGCTATTAAATTGGCCTCTAAGTGGATCTGCAAGAGTATGGATTCAGAAGATTACTCGGCAGCAATACTCATAAAAAGGAACTATCATAAGTTTCACATTCATGGTTTGAAAGCGTGGACTGGTTTTAATGCCTTAGAGATCTTTCTTTCCAGACAAAAATTCCACCCTAAAGGCTCTTCCCTTATCTGTTCCATGTGGACTGTTCCATGTGGACAGCATGGGATGAATATAGGAACCATATCTCTATTAAACCCAATCTCAGATATTCAGCCAGCTGTATTTGCTTTGAATCCATTTGGTTTGGTCTTCAATTCCCTGTTATAGAAAAAAACCTCTGGACTAAAGCTCATAAACTTTTTAAGGCAGGTATTCACACTTGGAAGAATGTTTTGCCCACGCAGAGCTGGACTTTAGAGTTAGCTAATAATCTTTCAACCACCTGAGGAATCTGTTTACAGGACAGAATTGAATTGGTAAGATAGGCAGGGCTCACTCCTTCTTTTCAAGGTAAGTTTCTCATCTCCCAATGCTACAGGTGGACTTCAGGTAACTCTTTTTTCCTTCTCCCCCTTCTCCATAGTAACAATGCTTTTCTTATTTCTAAACTTAATGAAAAATGGAAGACTAACTGGAGCATTAACTAGTGGACCTACAGATTTAAGGTAATTTGGGCTCTTTCAGGAAGCATGAAGAAATCTTGCCTCCTTTGGTTGATTGCCCATTAGGCTGTTTGGACTGGGTTGAGAGCTCTGCAAATAGGGAAGGGAAATGGAATGTGTCTAAGATGCAATTCCAACCACGAATCTATCCAACATCTATTCTTTGGCTGTCCCCACAATCAGAAATATCTTAAAATTTTGCATGAATGTTTTTATTTGATTCACCCTAATAAATTCAATGAAAAGGAAATTTTGTTGGGAGAGTGCCTCTATCTTGATCCTTTGCTTTGGCATAATATTAGAGGTGCTATGCTGAATTGTATTTGGAAGGAAAGAAATGAAGCTGTGTTTGCAGGAAAGAGTACCAGTCTCATAAATCTGAATTTATGGTTGAGATGAAGAAATTTGCTTTGCATGGCACAAGAAGAATTGAAGACACTTTGGAGAAGGGCAGGACCATGCTGGAGTTTATGCAAGACCACAGGTGGCAAACCTGGCAATCAAGGATTGAAAGGATCTACTCATCAACCAGATTTCATATGATGCAAGGGATCCTTGCTCTAACCATTAGAGAAGTGGAATGAATCTCACCTCTGCTCACTTGTTTAGATGCAAGGGTCTTGTCTGTAGCACTTATTCTTCTATGGATTTTTTTGGTTCAGAAGGCATTTTGCTCTCTCCTTTTTGGAAAGCAGTATAAGCCCCACTCTAGGCTCCGCCATAGAGTTGTACTTTTCTTCTCCTTTTTAATACAAATTTCTTGTTTTTTTTAAAAAAAATCCTATAAAAAGAAAAGAAAAGAAAAGAACAGAAAGCTTTTGAGAGAGAATATATTCAAAATAACAGTCTCTCTATTTCTTTCTCTCTCTCTCTCTCTCTCTCTCTCTCTCGTCCCCTTGTCTATGTACACGAGCTGCTCGCTCGACTGTTATAATCGCCGTAGTCATTTGTAGACAGTAGCAGGATCTATCTCTCCCTCGCATCAAAACAAAGGGAGACCATTATACATACGCACCCTCTTCTCAACGTTCTAACAAAATTTGGTTACCTGCCGGCCTGTGCTTTGCAGCGTCAATTCCACGAGGCGAGCACAATGGCCTCCTTGCTGGCGTGGATAAAGACCACGTGGAATCCGTGGTACGATCCTTGAACAGGTGTGTGGAAAGCTTCTTACAATTCATTCTACTTCTGATTATGTGATACTTAATGATTATGATGCTGATGGGGATTATGATGATGATGGTGTTGATGATGACTTCATCATTGCCATGCTACTTCAAGCGATGATGATTCATTAGTTCATTCTACTGCTAGTGATGATGATGATGATGATGAGGATGATGATGATGATGAGGATGATGATGATGATGAGGAGCTCCTTACCCGCTGCCGTTGTATGTCATCGAAATCCACGGTTCAACGCCAAGGAATGAAGGATCGTAACCGGTGACAATGCCTCCATTATGGTGCCCTTTCATACTACTTCTAGTGATGATGATGATGATGGTGATGATGATGACTGCTTCCTTAACATAGTCACTAGAAACGTTTCTGAGTTTTGAAGGTTTTTTTTCGAAAGGTTTCGTCTGTCACCTACAAAACCGCAGGTTTTGGAAATCTATATATATATATATATATATGAAATTTTAATCTATATATACATAGTAGTACATTCTAGTATTTTACACATACAAATTAAAACTTCAACTTTTAAGAGACTTCACGAGTGACCAATGATAAATCACAATTCAAATATCAAACTTCAAAGCATCATCATAAAATTTCAATCATCATAGAGGTGACTATGATATGGTTAGAACTCATGGCAAGTAGGGGGAGAAGAGGGGGCAGGAGTGGCAAGTGCTCACTGCATAGAGGGCACAGGGGGCGGCAATCGATAGCAAGAGGCGGATGTGGGGCGCTGGGGTCTCCAGCGTGGGCACATGGGGAGTCTCCAACGTGGGCAGATGTGGGGCCTGGGCGCAGCAGCGTGGAGACTAGCAATAGACTATGTTCCTTAACCATTTTCATACCCTCTTACTGTAATGGTAACCATAATATCTAGCATTATCATGGAAATCACAAAATTGGCCTTAGAACTTTTTGAAGCAAATTGCCTTGGTTAAGTTAAGCAAATCAAATGCCATTGAAGTGAAAGATATAACATACTCTTTCTCATCAATTACCTCGCAAGATGTATCATTTTAAGACATTCAATCAACTATTTTTAGCCTACAACATAAGTGAGATTTTCTTGCCTAGGTCATCATGAATAAAAAAAAGCTTCACAACGTAGGCAATGACCTCAACTGGCTTGAATTTGATCCATTTTTTATGTGCTTGGCAACTTTATACCCCATCCGCCCTAAGCACATTTTTCCCACTTCAAGGAAAACAATTGCTTCAATTCTCATGAAGTGGGACATTCTAAGTGAGATTGCCCCACTTACCAAGCAAACAATGAGTGTATAGACGTGGATGACATTGGCACAATGAAGGCAGCTAGCTCCATTGTTGTCTGGTGTGTTAGGAGGGAGTTCCTGATGGAAGGAGAATTCCTTGGAAAGAAAACTCTAGGACAAGTATGGGTCACAAAACTCTAGGACAAATATAGGTCACAGTATTGGTACTTTTTGATGGACATAGTACAAAGGATTTGATTTGTCCTACAATACTCACTTGTGTAGAAAGCCTTCATGCTAGCAACACTCACCACATTCTTCAATGTGTGTGAGTTTTCTGATGTAGTGTTTGCTACACACACTCAAAGGTATAGAACATAAAATTCAAGATGCATGGTGGTGCAGACAGATGCATGTTCACGATGGCATCTTTGTAGGCAATGGACGCATTGCATGTATCTCTTTCATTGGCCAATAACTAATGTGTGGGTGACTGGAAGGTTCATGTTGTTCCGCCACAATTAGTTCCAATGATTTGGCATGTCAAACAGAGGACTCAATTGCCCAATCTTCCCCGACCATAGACCTTAGGCCAACAATTTGTTTTGTGAGCTAGATTCACACAACATTTTTTTGAGAAGCATTGAAGACTTGCCTCAGCTTGCAAAGGAAGAAGGCCTTTGAGCTCTGATTGCAAATACTTAGAAGTTGCTTAGCGTGACAAACAAGCTGCTTGAAGTAGCAAAAACTGTAGTAGATTTTCTACAACAGATGTTTTCATAACTGGCAAGCAAATCACTTTCTCGTCTAGATAGAAGACTTTGTGAGGATATGTGAATATGAAGCGGAAGCAAATAGAGATCACACGAGAGAGTAGACAGCTACCAAGAGAGTCCCGACACTTGAGCCAGAAATTGAAAAGTATTGTTTCAATTAGGAATGAAGAATGTCCATGCTTATATACATATAGGACTGGAAGACAAATGTCCGCTATTGACAAAAATGCCTAAAATAGCCTAAAAATATGGGTAAAATCCCTAATTACATCATATAGACATCTGGATAAAAGCAAAAATAAAATGGGATAAAATGGAGATTAAATATTAGAGATGATATGTCCAACACCTCCTCTTAGTTCTAGCACGGCGGTTTGACTTCCACACGAGGAAGGAGCTAATCAATAGTATCTCGAGGAAGAGGTTTGGTGAAGAGATCAACAAGGTTGTCCTGAGAAGGACAATACTCCATGGAAAGATGAAGTTCGAGGCAATGCCAAGGCACTCTGGCTGTTGTAAGAAATCGATTGGAGAATCCGAGAGTACATCAAGATTGCTCAACATTTCGAACAACCATAAGAAGCTCACAACAACAGGTATTCAGATAAGCATGGTACACAGTCTTGGTAGAAGATAATGAAACTGTATTTTGCTTCTTGGATCTCCAGGAAATAAGACAAGAATCAAGAGTGAAGAAATAACCATAAGTGGATCGTCGAGTATCTTGATCACCTTCCTAATTAGCATCAGAGTATCCAACAAGCTCAGTGCCTCTTCTGAAAGAGAGACCATAGTCCAAGGTACCAGATAAGTATCGGAGAACCCTCAGAACAGCCTACCAATGAGAATGTCGAGGAGCGGCAGAAAACTGAGTGAGAACACTGACACTGTAAGAAATGTTGGGCCTGGTGTAAGTCAAATAAATAAGAGAACCAACAAGCCTTCGGTACTGTTTACTGTCCTCCAAGAGGGGAGAGGGATCATCATAGGAGAGCTTGGAGTTAGGATCCATCGGACAAGAAATTGGACAGCACTCGATCATCCCAAATGTCTCCAGGAGCTGGTGCAAATATCTGCACTGGCTAAGAAACGCTCCATCAGAAGACTGATAGACCTCCATCCCAAGAAAGTAGTAGAGAAGTCCTAAAGGCTAAATTAGTCATCTCAAAGGTGAGCTAAATCTGACGGAAGCTGTGCAATCTTGGCAAGATGTGAGCCAATGATCAATAAATCATCAACATATAAGACAATCAAACAAAGCAAAGCATCGAGAGCAAAGACATAGAGATTGCTGTCTGCAAAGCATCTATGGAATCCAAGGGAAAGAAAGAATGCATCAATCTTATCATACCATGCCTTGGGGTCGGCCATTGCAACTCGTACATAGTGATCTATGTGGCCCTATGAGAGCACCATCTTTTGTTGGACATTTGTACTTTATGACTTTCATTGATGATTACACTCGTTTTTGTTGGATGTATGGTTTGAAAGCTAAATCAGATGCATTTTCAGCTTTCCATCAGTTTCTCTCTATGGCTAAAAATGCTTGTAGCTCATGACATATTTGTCACATGAGTTTACAGCTTTTATGCAGTCACGTGGTATTTCTCATCAGTGTACTACTTGTACACCACAACAAAATGGTGTACGTGTGAGCGTTGTAATCGTACACTTATGGAAATGGCGAGATGTATGTTTAAAAGCAAGGATTTGCCATCCAAATTTTGTCTTGAAGCGGTCATGTTGTTGAGATATCGAGCTCTAGTGAGGCGGTGGACACTGATGACCCGCCTGGGGGATAGGCCCCGCACTTACACCACTGGCATGGTTGGTGAGATCTTGGGTGATATGCGGCCAGTGGGATGACAGGCTGTGTGACAGCCACTCTAGAGACTGGCATAGTTATAGCGCCAGCTCATTTAGTCGGGTTCACACTATAGAGAACCCGTGTATGTATTGGTTGAGTACCTTTCATATTGTGTGTACTCTTATCTTTGTATATGGTGTGTTGAGTGTTGAGTAGAGAAGAAGAAGATTTTCAGCCTCTCACCTTGTGTGTTCTCTATTAGGGTTTTGTGAGTGTGTGTGTGTGCTTGCAAGAGCTCAAGCTCTCTTCCCCCCTGCATCTTTTCATGGTATCAGAGCCTGGTTCGTGCTAAGGGCTGAGCTGCAAGCAAGAGAACCACAGGAAGCGGTACGAGGGTAAGAGCTTCAACTACTCTTCCCTATTGTGTTGGTGACTACACCCTTGTCGGGAGCTCTACGGGAGGCACCGGCAAACGATCTCTGATTGAGGAGCTTTCTTCGCGGGAGTAAAGCTATAGGGCAACTATAGAGTCCTTCGGACTGAATTTTTCGGGCCAAAAACGCGTTTCGGGCGCGTCTGGACCTCCGTTTTTCAGAAAGCAGGCGATTTCGAGCACTGCGGGTAAGTCATCGATTCTCTGCAAAACTCTGTTTCAAGTACTGCAGGAAGACAAATTGACTGTGCAGACACTGTGGGTGCTGCAAAGAGGTCTACAGTTGCCATTGGGTGTATGTATGCACATTGAAGTCACTGGTTGTGACATTTGAGTACTACAGTACCGCTGTGCAGAAAATACTGCAGGTTGTGCAGAAAAACCAGAGTGCAGTTTCTGGTAAAATTGTGTGTTTGGCAAGATGTCTAATGATGGCATAACACAGATTGTGGCTGAGAAGCTGGATAAGAATAACTTCCATGCTTGGAGGTTCAGGTTGACGAATTTCCTGATGGGAAAAGGGTATTGGGACTACATAGAAGGTGAGCATGAAGAGGCACCGGAGATACCGGATATAAATCCGACTGCTGCAGATGTGAAAGAGTTTAAAGACTGGAACCAAGGAGCCAGGAAGGTTATGTATTGGCTTTCCATTAGTATACAGGACACCATGATTGGGCACATTCAGGATGCCAAGTCCCCCAAGGAGGCGTGGGACACCTTGGTAAAGCTCTATGAAACAAATACCAAGGCACGTAAGATACAGTTGAAGAATGAACTTCATACTGTGGAGAAAAAGAGCATGTCTGTGAATGACTATGCGCTGAAGATAAAGGGTATTGTGGAATCCCTTGCATCTATTGGTGTGTCAGTAGATGATGATGACAAGGTGGAAGTCTGTCTACGTGGTCTCGGGCCACAATACAAGGCGTTCAAGACGTCTATTCAGACTCGGGAAAACATTCCCAACTTTACAGATTTGGTGTCAATGCTGATTATCGAAGAGAAGAGCTTGGGTGAAGACCAACAGACTTCACAAAGCAAAAACAGTTCAGAGCAACAGGCCTTCTACATGAGTTCAGGAAGAGGACGAGGTAGAGGAGGCCGTGGACGCGGTCAAGGAGGTGGCCGAACAGGTAATCAGAATTATGGCCAGCAGCAGCAACAACAACAACAGTCCCAGAATCAACAACAACAACAACACGCAGGTGGAAGAGGCAAATTCAGAGGCAGGGGGAGTCAAAGAGGCCGTGGAAATTGGCAAAGGCAATATAATGATGCACGTGAATGCTACTATTGTGGTAAGCCAGGACATGTGCAGTCAGAATGTTATAAGAAGCAGGCTGACATGCAAAATGGGAAAGTGCAGCAAAACAACTATGCATCCTCAAGCAGAAATAATGAGGACAATGAAAGGTTGTTTGTTATGCAGCATGTTGTAAATGCCATGTCTGAAAATGTTGATGTAGCACAAAAAGATAATGTATGGTATGTGGATTCAGGCGCTTCGAACCACATGACGAGTCATGGGGAGTGGTTCAAGGAGATGAAGAACCCGGAAAGACCAGGTTTTGTGGAAACAGGGGATGACACTGCTCATCCAATTGCCCACGTTGGAGATGTGCCATTATCTATGCAGGATGGCAAAGTGAAGTACCTTGCAGATGTACTTCATGTACCGAACATAACAAAGAATCTGGTTTCAGTTGGCCAGATGATTGAGCAGGGGTTGCAGGTTCGGTTTAACCCTGATGGGTGTTATGTTGAAGATTTCAAAGACAAGTGCAGGTTGGTTGCAAAAGGCAACAGAGTGGGCAGAATGTTTACGTTGAATGTAGACATGCCTGAAATGAGTGCTGCGATGTTTGCAAATGGTTCAGGAGTTGTTGCAGACACAGACATATGGCATAAAAGAATTGGACATGTAAATGTGCAGAGATTGAAGTCTATGCAGACAAAAGGAATTGTGACAGGGCTGCCAAAATTTAAAGTGGAAGGTATGCAGAAAATATGTGAAGCATGCCAATTTGGGAAGCAAACAAAGCATGTGTTTCCACGTAACAGATATGTGAGCAGAAATGCACTAGATGTTGTGCATTCAGATGTATGGGGTCCTACGAAGACCGTTTCTATGGGAGGCTGCAGGTACTATGTCACTTTCATTGATGACCACACAAGGAAAGTGTGGGTATATTTCATGAAGGAGAAGAGTGAGGTATTCACTCACTTTCAGAATTTCAGAGTTTTGGTTGAAAAGCAAACAGGGAAATATGTAAAGTGCCTAAGGTCAGATGGAGGGGGAGAGAACTTCTCCAATGAGTTCTCTGAATTCTTGAAGAAGAATGATATTCGGAGACAGTTTACATGCAGATACACTCCGCAGCAAAATGGAGTTGCTGAGCGGAAAAACAGGCACATTGCTGAGATTGCGCGAGCATTGATGGAAGAGAAGAATATGCCGCATTGCTATTGGGCTGAGGCTGTTTCTACAGCAGTATACATCATGAACAGGACTCCAACTGCAGCCATACATGATGTAACTCCAGAGGAGAGGTTTACTGGCAGAAAACCAGATTTGTCTCATCTGAAAGTCTTTGGATGCATTGCATATGTGCATGTGCCAGATGAGCTGCGAACTAAGCTGGATCCAAAAGCTGAAAAATGTGTGTTTATTGGATACTCCCTTGAGCAAAAGGGATACAGGTGTTATAACCCTACTACACGTGAGTTGAGGGTAAGCAGGGATGTTGTCTTTGATGAGATGAGCAGCTGGTATGCTGTTGAAAAAGAAGCTGTTGGGGCTGATGTGAGTGGAAGTGTGGTTGCACAGAATGCAGGTCAACAATCACAGTCTTTGAGTGGACCAGGAGAGTCCTCATCTAGTGGGTCTGTTGATAGACCATGGAGTGGCAGGCTGCGTCATAATACCAGCCCTGCAAATGTGATTACTACATCACGAAAAGGAAAAGAGAAAGTGGTTGAGCCCCTTGGTATGCCTGACATTTCTGCAGGGCATTCTCATGTTGATGGAGAGTCTAGTGGCTCAGATATGAGCCTTGATGAGGAGCTTGGGATCCCAGCTATGAGAACACCTGGTGTAAAGAAGGCTATGGAAGCCATGAATGAAAAGCTGCGAAGATCAGGGAGAGTGAAAAACCCTGTGCAGAGATTTACATATGATGGTTATGTGGCACATCACTATGCATATATGGCAAAGGTTGTGCAGGTTGTTGAGCCCACATGCATTGATGAGGCTGTTGGAAATGTGTGTTGGGAGAAAGCCATGGATGAGGAGATGGATGCACTATATGGAAATGAAACTTGGGATTTAGTGCAATTGCCTGAAGGCAAGAAAGCCATTGGATGCAAGTGGGTGTACAAAGTTAAACATAACAGTGATGGAAGCATAAACAGGTACAAGGCTAGATTGGTAGCCAAAGGATATGCGCAGACATATGGGATTGATTATGAGGAAACTTTCAGCCCAGTTGCCAAGATGGCAACGGTGAGAGTTGTGATAGCAGTGGCTGCGTCAAAGCAATGGTCTTTACATCAGATGGATGTAAAGAATGCATTCTTGCATGGGGATTTGCAAGAAGAGGTGTATATGTTGCAGCCACCAGGATATGAGGATGTGGGTCACCCCGAGCATGTTTGCAGGTTGAAGAAAGCCTTGTATGGCTTAAAGCAAGCACCAAGAGCATGGTCTGACAAGATTTCTGAATATCTTGTCACTATTGGCTTTCATGTAGCCAATGCAGATTTCTCATTGTATGTGAGACATGGTGATAGAGGAGTTGTGGTTGTTGTCATCTATGTAGATGACTTGATCATTACGGGGGACCATGATGCAGAGATCTTTGATGTAAAGATTCTGCTAAGACAGAAGTTTGAGATGAAGGATCTGGGGGAGCTCAGATATTTCTTGGGCATTGAGGTGATTAGGTCACCACATGGTATTGGATTACTGCAGAGATAGTATGACTTGGACATGTTGTCCAAGTATGGTATGACAGGCTGTAAGCCTATTTCTGTGCCATTGGATCAGAATGGCAAGTTGAGTGCAGATTCAGGAGAGATCTTGGAGGATCCTACTATGTATAGACGCATAGTAGGAAGTTTGATCTACATGACGATCACCAGACCAGATTTGAGCTATGCTGTTGGGTTGGTGAGTCAGTTTATGCAGGTTCCACGGAAACCGCATTTGGATGCAGTGAGACGCATACTGAGGTATGTGAGGTCTACTTTGCATTGTGGACTATTCTATGAGACTGGGACAGAGATATGTGTACATGGGTACACAGATGCTGATTGGGCTGGTAGTATCTCAGACAGAAGATCTACCAGTGGATTCATGTTTTCTTTGGGGGGTGCTGCTGTGACTTGGAGCAGCAAGAAGCAACCTACGGTTGCTCTATCGAGTACAGAGGCCGAGTACAGAGGAGCTGCTATGGCAGCATGTGAGGTAGCTTGGTTGAGAAAGCTACTTGCAGATTTGGGTCTATCAGTGGATAGACAAGTTGTCATTTTCTGTGACAACATTAGTAGTATACAGTTGGCCAGGAACCCAGTCTTTCATGCTTGTACGAAGCACATAGAGGTCCACTACCACTTCGTCAGAGAGAAGGTCTTGGCAGGAGACCTTGACCTTGTTTATGTCAGCACAGAGGATCAGGTAGCTGACATCTTCACCAAAGCATTGGGTACAGAGAAGCTCCGCAGATTCAGGGCTTCGCTTGGTGTACATGAGATGGAGTTGAGCTCGAGGGGGAGTGTTGAGATATCGAGCTCTAGTGAGGCGGTGGACACTGATGACCCGCCTGGGGGATAGGCCCCGCACTTACACCACTGGCATGGTTGGTGAGATCTTGGGTGATATGCGGCCAGTGGGATGACAGGCTGTGTGACAGCCACTCTAGAGACTGGCATAGTTATAGCGCCAGCTCATTTAGTCGGGTTCACACTATAGAGAACCCGTGTATGTATTGGTTGAGTACCTTTCATATTGTGTGTACTCTTATCTTTGTATATGGTGTGTTGAGTGTTGAGTAGAGAAGAAGAAGATTTTTAGCCTCTCACCTTGTGTGTTCTCTATTAGGGTTTTGTGAGTGTGTGTGTGTGCTTGCAAGAGCTCAAGCTCTCTTCCCCCCTGCATCTTTTCAATGTGCGCCAACTATATGCTGAACTGTTGTCCCATTAAAGCATTGAAATCTATGACAGCTTATGAGGCTTGGAATGGCAGAATCCCTGTAGTCACTAATATGCGTGTTTTTGGATGTTTGGCTTACGTGTATATACCAGCATAGCAGAGACAAAAACTTGAAGCAAAAGCATTGAAATATATTTTTGTGGGGTATAGCAGTGAGAACAAGGGATACAGGCTGTATGTACCTTCCACCAAGAAGATTATTGTGGGGTATAGCAGTGAGAGCAAGGGATACATGCTGTATGTACCTTCCACCAAAAAGATTATTGTGTCCAGAGATGCCATCTTTGATAAATATGCATCTCAACCCATGCTTTCATGTAGGCTACAGCCATCAATTGATGCCCCAGATGTCTTTGATACATTGCTGCCATTATTTGGTACATGTGCTGAACCTGTTGAGCGTGCTTTGGCTCCAAATTAGCCTCCTGTTGTTGCTGAAAATCAGCAGCCCAACATTCCCCATATTGCTCCAGATTTGCCACACTTTGATCGGGATGCCATGGGTGATGCACTACAGCCATTCGTGACTCAAAGAGAGTTCCCCGTTGGCTCATTGACACCTTGCGTGACAGCAAGTTGCCTACACTTATGCCAGGCCGTACATGCGCTGCCTCTCAACATGCATCTCATTTTGTTGGCATAGCTCTTGTTGCTACTGCATGTAATGAGGAGCCACTTTCTCATTTTGATGCATTGGGAAATGATAATTGGGTTACAGCCATGCGTTCAGAGTTGGCCTCCATTGAAAAGAATGCTGCATGGGAGTTATGTGAGTTGCCTGAAGACAAGCGTGCTATCGGCGCATAGTGGGTGTATGAATTGAAACACAAACCTGATGGCTCGATTGGTCGCTATAAGGCTTGTTTAGTCGCCAAAGAGTATGCCCAATGAGAGGGCATTGACTATGAGGAGACATTTGCGCCTACTTCCCGTATGACTACCATATGCACTATTGCTACATTGGCTACGCATAAAGGTTGGAATGTGCATGTCAAAACTGCTTTTCTGAATGGTGATTTGCAGGAAGAGGTTTATGTATCACAACCTCTTGGCTTTGTTCAGAAAGGTGCAGAGCATAAAGTATGCAGATTGCGTAAAGCACTTTATGGCTTTAAACAGGCTCCTTGTGCTTGGTATCAAAAGATCCATGCGTACTTACTCTCTTATATTTTTCAAAATAGTCCTGCTGAAATTACCCTCTACGTTTGCAAACAAGGGGATGATTTCATAATCCCGAACCTTTATGTGGATGATTTGCTAGTGACTAGCTTTGATGAGGGGCAAATTTCAGCTTTCATAGCTGAATTACAGCATGCATTTGATGTTACAGACATGGGTCCTTTGCATTACTATTTGGGTATTTAGTTTATACCAGTTGAGGGGGGCATCATGCTATCTTAGAGAAGATGCATTGAGTAGCTCTTAGAAAGGTTCCAAATGACAGATTGCAAACGTGTTTCTACTCCTGTGGAACCAGGCTTACGACTATCACTTGAGGACTCTTCCGATCCATTTGACGTTGCCACCTATTAGCAAGCTGTGGGATGCCTTATTTACCTATGCTCTACCCGTCTTGATATTTAGTATGCAGTGTCACATTTAAGCAGATTTATGCATTGCCTTGGCACCAGGCAATGGCAAGCAGTGAAGCGTGTATTTCGTTATCTTAAAGGCACTCAGGGCTTTGCATTGTTTTATGGCAATGCGTCTTCTTTATACTTGACCGCCTACACTGATAGTGATTAGGCAGGATGAGGATGTCATGACACTAGGGTGTCAACCAGTGATAACTGTTTCCTTCTTGGAAGTTCATGCATTTCATGGCTCAACAAGAAGCAGCCGATAGTGGTAACTTCTAGTTGTGAGGTTGAGTATAGAGCAGCATTCACAGCTACTGTGGAGTGTGTATGTCTTCGTCGTCTATTGACAGATCTTGGTATTAGACAGCCGTCTTCTACCACCATTTTCATTGAGAGCTAGAGTGCATTGGCAATGGCATAGAATGCGGTTTTGCATGCGTAGACAAAGCACATTGAGGTGCATTATCATTATGTTAGGGAGAGGCTCCATGCAGGAGAGATAGCCTTGACTTGCGTGCCTACACATGCCAATGTGGTAGATGGGTTTACCAAGTCTCTTTCGAGAGAGAAGTTTGATGCTTTTCGCAAAGCTTTACACTTATTACCTCTACCAGGGTAGTCCGCTACACCCTGTACACGTTCACACCATCGGAACCGATCTTATAGCCCAGGTACTGGACTTCTTGAACCCCAAATATACTCGTCTTTGGGTTAATGTAGAGTTTGTTGTCTCGCAAAAGCTGCAAGACCTTCTGCACATCCTTCACGTATTGCTCTATAGTGGCATAAAAAAATAAGAATGTCATCCAAAAAAATGAACAGACATATACTGATGAGTACGTCGAAGACTTGTGACATCATTTTGTAGACTTGTTGAATGTCACCGGTGCATTGGTCAAACCAAAAGGCATGACCACAAACTCATAATGGCCTCGTTCTGTTTGAAAGGCAGTCTTTGGGATATCGGCCTCGAAAATCTTGACTTGATGATAGCCACTTTTGAGGTTGATCTTTGTGAAGTATTGAGCACCGTTGAGCCTTTCAAGGATGTACTCTATCCTTGGCATTGGGAACTTATTCTTGATTGTCGACTTAATCAAGGCTCGGTAATCCACACAGAGACGGGCGGTCTTATCTTTCTTCTGCACAAACAGAATCGGTGCAGCAAATGGAGAGGAAGAAGGCCTGATGAAACCAGACCTCAGCAACTGTGCTAGTTGTGTCTCCAACTCAGCGTCCAACTCCTTGGAAAGACGATATGGAAACTTACTGGGTGGCTCAGCTCCAGGTATCAATTTGATACGATGGTCTTCAAGACGAGAGGGTGGGGGTCTTGGTGGAAGATCATCCCTCAACATTGTTAGAATTGTGCATCTCAGTGTTTTGGGGCTTTACTATTTATCTGGGATTTTACTGGATTTTCTCCTAATTATTTGTCTAGGGCCAGTCGGCCAGCCCTAGAGGCAGTCGGCCAGGTCTCTACTCCACTATATAAGGAGTTCCCCATTATTCACTCCTTTCTCCACTTCCCTTGCACATAGACATATTTCAACATTCAGTTGTTGCTGGCCATCGCCATTGTAAAGCTTTACTGCTGTTATAAAAGGTGATCTTGTCCAACTCTCTCATTCTACTTTGCACTCTCTCATATGTTTACTGTTTATGCTTCCGCCTGTGCTTTCTTCTTCATGGTATCATACGCTAAGGTCCTGGCTGCTCCCAACTCTGCAAATCTGCCACCTTGTTGTGCGTTTTGCTTCCATCACTTCTCCGGCTGCAGATCAGTCCATACAGTAGCTGTGTTTTCAGTACCTTGCTGCGTTTCTGGTCCAGCCCTCTTTTGGTTGCTGTTGGCCAGTCCTACAGGCTGTGTTTTGCTCTTCAGAGGCAGATTTTGAATTGTTTTGGCTGCGTTTTCTACTACAGCATCTGTTGGTGGTGCGTTTCTTGCTCATGGTGCTGCCAGACAAGTGGCTCTTCACTGTCTTCTTCCTCCACGAGTTCCTGCCCTTCCGGTAGACGGTTCCCAGTGGATCTTGGACTGTTTTGCTGCTGTCCCGCCTCCTCCTCTCTGAGGTTTAAGAGGGGGCTGATTGTTCCTGGTGCCTCGCTTCGTTGGAAAGCACTTGAGAGAATTGTTTGAGAGTTGAGATTTGTTCTTTGTGGCTGTGGATATGGCTCCCCTCCGTATGAACAAGGATGACAAGTTGAAAGGACCCAACTATGCTCATTGGAAGCTTTAGATGCGGGTCTAGTTCATCCACAAAGGTTTGTGGGACATTGTTCAGGGCACTGAAAGGAAGCTCGAGCGTCCTCAAAACTCTAGGCGGTGGACTCAAGATCAGGAGGATGAATTTGCTGTGGAATTACAAGACTGGGAGAATTGGGAATCGAAGGCGCATTCTATGCTTGTGCGGACCATCACTGAGGAGGTCTCACCGACAGTGCAAACTCTCACCAGTGCTCATCAGGTATGGTCAAAATTGGAGGATCTCTTTGCATGAGATTTATCGATGAGGGCAGTTACCTTGCAGGGGCAGCTCTACAGCTTGTTATTTCCTAAAGGCAATTCAATGCAGTCTTTTCTCATGAAGGCCAAGGTTATCCATGACCAGTTACTAGCTATGGGTGCTGCTTTGTCCTCTTCTTAGTTGGCTGGACTATGATGTTATTTCTTGATCTTTGCGGTGCTAGGTCACATCCACTCAGTTGGATTTTGATGATCTTAGCTCCCTACTTTTGGAGGAGGAGTCCGTTCTCATCTCACAGGGTAAATTGAAGGTGTCAGTCAACAGTTCTGACCAGGCACTTTCCTCAGTTCAGAAGAAAGGTCGGAGTCGTTGTTTCTCTTGCGGGAAAAGAGGACATTTGTCCAAGGATTGTTTGTCCAAGAAGAAGGACAAGACCAAGGGCAAGGCTTCTTCTCAGAGAAAAGGCAAAGACACGACACAGGATAGTGATACATATTCTAGTACCACTTCTAGGGCTCCCAGGGCGCTTCCGGCTCAGGAGACCCCAGATGGTGTACTTCTCTAGTACACATGCAGTTTCCCCCTATGTGCTTCCAGCCAGAAGAGGCTTGTGGGTGGGAGAGGGGGCTGATTACAGCTCTACCTATTGGTGCATGGGGACTGTGATTCGAAGTTCCAAGCATTTGACATCTGGCAGGACATGGTTATCTTTGGTACAACAGAGATTATGAACAGGATCTGTTCCAAGTTCATTGTTCGAGGCTTTTGGGACGTGATGTGTTCCGTCCACTGTTGGGGATTTTGGGCGCGGTGTGTCCAACGGCTCATCATCTATATTTTGGAGTTCACTACACACTTGTGTAGGAATTTGTGGCCAAGCAAAGTTCCTTGTTGTTCGCGGTAGCATCTTGTTTCGAGGAAATAGGTTGGTGTATACTCTCTTCGAGGTGATTCCAGTATTCGCGGTGTTGGAGGGTCCATGGTTGCATCTTCATGGGCTTATCTTCTTCCGACTCTTGCACACTATGAGCTGCAGAGAGGGTGTTAGAATTGTGCATCTTAGTGTTTCGGGGCTTTACTATTTATCTGGGATTTTATTGGATTTTCTCCTAATTATATGTCCAGGGCCAGTCGGCCAGGTCTCTACTCCACTATATAAGGAGTTCCCCATTATTCACTCCTTCATCCACTTCCCTTGCACATAGTTCAACATTCAGCTAGCTATTGCCATTGTAAAGCTTTACTGCTGTTATAAAAGGTGATCTTGTCCAACTCTCTCATTCTACTTTGCACTCTCTCATATGTTTACAGTTTATGCTTCCGCCTGTGCTATCTCCTTCAAACATGATGTCTTGAAATTGTTGGAGGAGGCCGGTCATTTGGGGTTCTAATGGAGTGGCAGTGGATGTCGCTATCTGCCGTGGGCGGACATAGATCATCGCACACTCAGCTCCCTTTCTGACAGCTCTACTAGCTTGAAGGTGGGAAATAAGTGGGATACCCTGAATACTCCTATCTCTGCGAATGATAGTAGGCTCAGCCAAACCTTTGACGATTGTGAAGTTTCTTGCCTCCAATCAGGAATGGGGCATACTGGCAGAACCACTGAATCTCAAGGATCATTTCGCACCCAAGAAGGAGCGAGACAATGAAGTCCCTCTGAAACTGGGCCTTCTGAATTGTGAAGGCAAACTGTTGAGCTTTCTGAGAAATATGAGTACGTAGGCTGGGAGTGAACCCATCCACGTCCAAATGATATGGCACAAGGGCACACTTCATCTTGGTCGCCAATTGTGGAGAGATGGCATCTCTTGAACTGCCCATGTCCAAGAGAACAACAAACTGTTGCCCCTTTGCTATGCCATAAGCTCTGATAAGACCTTTCTGAAACTCCTCAACTCCGCCCTCCTGCTTATCATCGAATACCATTGTGGGTACCACATTCAAAGCGAGCAAAAGCTGAACAACATTGGTGGTTGAGGGCGGGGGTGGTACAGTTGTGGCAATAGCCACTGTAGAGGTTGGTTGTTTGCTCTTTTCCGCCTGCCATTTGGTACAATCCTTCTTGGCATGTCCCGTGTGGTGGTAGAAAAAACAACGATTCTCTTTGAAGTACTGTTCCTTCTCATCCGACTGCAAGAATTCTCCCATAAGGCCCTCCTTGATCTTTTCTTCAGGAGTCTTCTTAGGTCCATCTTGTCGCTCCTTCCTGGAGCTATTCTGGCCCTTCTTCTTTTGATCCTTGTTGTTGTTGTTATTGAGAAAACCCCTTTACCTGACTACTATGGTTAGACGCCTGGTTCTGCTCGTTGGTTTGCGTTTGCTGTTGAGGTTTGGGGGTGACTGGAGCGGTCTTGGGCTTGCCTCCATTGAGCATCATCTTATGATTTTGTGCAAGAGTCAAAGCCCTCCCATAAGGCCCTCCTTGATCTTTTCTTCAAGGGTCTTCTTAGGTCCATCTTGTCGCTCCTTCCCGGAGCTATTATGGCCCTTCTTCTTTTGATCCTTGTTGTTGTTGTTATTGGGAACCCCCTTACCTAACTACTGGTTAGACGCTTGGTTCTGCTCGTTGGTTTGCGTTTGCTGCTGAGGTTTGGGGGTGACTGGAGCGGTCTTGGGCTTGCCTCCATTGAGCATCATCTCATGATTTTGTGCAAGAGTCAAAGCCCTCCCATAAGGCCCTCCTTGATCTTTTCTTCAGGGGTCTTCTTAGGTCCATCTTGTTGCTCCTTCCTGGAGCTATTCTGGCCCTTCTTTTTTTGATCCTTGTTGTTGTTGTTATTGGGAACCCCCTTACTTGACTACTAGTTAGACGCCTGGTTCTGCTCGTTGGTTTGCGTCTGTTGCTGAGGTTTGGGGGTGATTGGAGCGGTCTTGGGCTTGCCTCCATTGAGCATCATCTCATGATTTTGTGCAAGAGTCAAAGCCCTATCATATGTTTGAGGTTCAAAATTTCAAATGGGGAACTGAATGTCTGGATCCAATCCCCGAATGAATTGCTTGAGCTTCTCCTCCTCGGACTTCCACAACTATTGAGCTGATGTGATCACCTTGTTGGAGTAAGTGAGCACAGGGGAACCGTTCTGGCTGAGTTTGTAGAACTCATCTTCTAGATTTGTCATGTATTGCAGAGGGAGAAACCTGGTCTTCAAATCCAACACAAAGGTGTCTCAATCATAGTCCAGTAAGCTAGTGTAAGGATATGTATGCAAACGGGACCAATGTTGCCACCAAGTGACTGCATCACCGGTGAGGTGTGGAGCCGCCAGATGGACTTTGTCTCGGGTTTCTGTGATTTTTGAAAGAGGAAAGTGGGCAACAAACTGGTTAATAACGTGAGTCACAACCGAATGGTCGCACTCGCGTCGTACTTGGTGAAGTTCGGTGAGGCACGGATAACTTTTGTTGAGGCTATGGTTGGGGTTGTGGAGGATTGAGCAGGGTGGAAAGAAGTTACCAGAGTCCGGAGTGTCTGTTGGAATTGGTCCCTCAAGTCTTCTTGGGCCTGTTGCTCGTGGTACGCCTTCGCTTCGAGCTCTGCCCGCAATCGTTCCTCTTTGGCCTTGTGTTTGGCTTTCTCTGCCAACTGTTCGGCTAGTCTTGCTTCACGGTCTCGCTCTTCCTTATCAGTCATCCATCGACACCATTGTTCCATTGAGGAACTTTGTTCTTTGGGTGTCTCCTGCTAGGCCAAGGTTGCCTGTAATTCAGCCAGTTTTTTTTCCATCCGCACTCTTTCAAGTTGAATCTGGAGTTGCCGTATCTGCTCCTTTAGCTTTTGGTTGTTTTCGTCTTCTTTTTGCAGAAGCGTTTCTAATTCGCTTTATTTCTTCTTTTGGAGAACTGTAAACAAGCTGAACTATGTCCACAAGACTGAGTGGACAAATTGACTGACTGACCGCCAAACGCAAGGACAAAGTGACCAAACGTTGGGCAGAACTGTGCATAAGCTTTAGGCGACTTTGAAGCTATCTTCGAGAGAAATACACTGGCCCGAGACTGAGGGAAGGTGTGCTGAAAACTCTTGAAATCTGATTTTTTGACTGATGTTTTTGGGGCTGAACTGTGAATAAGCGTTAGGCGACTTTGAAGCTATCTTCGAGAGAAATACACCGGCCCGAGATTGAGGGAAGGTGTGTTGAAAACTCTTGAAGAGACTTAGCTTCTTTTTCTTGGGCTGAGAGCACAAGTAGGGCTGAAAGTATGCACAGGCACAAGCCTAAGCATACATGCTTGAGTGCTGATGTTGATCTTTGATTTTCTGACTGATGTTTTTGGGACTGAACTGCTCTTGCCTTTTTATATTGCCTATGGGGGCTGGTCGGCTGCCTGAAGAGGCTGTCGGCCTACAATAGATGCTCACGACTGGCTGAAGATGGCATTAAATGCCTTATTTGCATAGTCGTCTGGCGCAAGGGCTGGTCGGGCTGCTGGCCGACAAGCTATCTGGCCTGGCCGACTGGTTCCCCAAGCCCATAAGGGGCTGCCGACAGGTCTTATGTGTCATGACAAGGGGCTTGGCTACCCCTTGCAAGGTTAGCCACCACTTGGGGCTGGCAAGAGAAATAAAAATATCACCATCAACACAAGGTTGGGTGCAATCTCCCCCCCCAACGTGAGTGGCTTCTTCTCGCGTGGGTATTTGTGATATATTCCAAAAGTAGGCTTTGAGCCAAAAATAGAGTACACATCCATATTTGGACTTTGCCATTTAATTACCCTTTGTCCTCAAGCCTTCTAAGGTTTTCACAATTTTCTAATATAATAATCTAACTTGTGTACATATGCACATTACAAAATAAATCGACTAGTGCTCGCACACACATTGTACAATAAGTTGACGCGTGCGCACACACATCATGATGATGATGAACACTTGCTGAATTCTCCACAGTGGGTTAAGAGGACTGACCTGACACTCTAAAGTTGGGAGATTGACCTACGTAGCTCGTGCCAGACATGTCCTGGACTGGGCTCACAAAGGGGTCACGGCATACGACAAACAAATCCTAAAAGCTACTACTTTTCTACATGATTCTTGCACTATTGATGAGCCAGTTTGTCACCGTGTACCACAGTGCATGGGTGCATGTGACAATTCACTTGAGGGGGGTTTGTTAGCCATTTGGCCTCCGGGAAGTCTTGGTGTGAACACCTCTACCCATGGGCACTTTTAACTCTGGCTGGACAGAGGTTTTTTCCTTGTGGGAACACACCCTTGTGTGTTGGGCCTTGAGCCTTAAAGTATTTAGTACTTAGTACTTTGTACTTTCATCATCATCAAGTACATTCCAGCACGTGTCTCTCTAGGCTTGACTCTGTGTGTCTTTCTGCGTGTTCTCTTGCAGAGCTCCCTCACATCAGCCAACAAACATCACACACACGTCCTAAACTATTGCTCTGTGTTATGTACATGAAAGAAGTAACGCAACTGAAATTCAAGTACAAGATCAGGTTGAGAATGAAGACGTCAAAGCACATCCCTGTGACCTACTCCACACTCTTGGCTAGCACTTTGCCTACAGTGAAACGCTCTGTGAAATCCAACATTGAGGAAAGTAGATGAATATGATGATTTGGCTACCCACGTATATATTGCTCCTAATTGGCCAGTTATAGTGCCGGCGGCCTGTTTTTACGCTCCACGACTGCCTCATGTGAGCCCATGACTCCTCTAGTGCTGGCCGACTCCTTCTATGCCTGGCCGCCTTTACACGTGGCCTTTCTACCGCTTCTTGGCCTTCTTCTGCTGCCCAAAGGCCATTATTTGCTGCTCTTGCTGCCCATAGGCCAGCCACTTGTTGTACAAAAGCCATGTGTATGGTAGAGATAGGTTAGGTGTACCACACAAAGGCTCAGGGATAAAGGAAAGAGACATCAAAGTAGAAGAGGACCGCAAAGAGCTTCTACTCTTGAAGGCAGAGCTGCAGCAGCATGAAAAATCCGAATGCAGATGTTGGGGTTGCAGGAAACCAACCAAGGCATGGCAAAAAAAAATTGAGACCTTGAAGGTGTCTATGGCTAGGCAGGAACATGAAACAAGACAGATCAAGGAAGGGCTGGACGTAGCCACCCCAAAGCCACAATAGAAAACACATGTAGTGCTAAATGAGCACTTGGAGGTGGTCAAGGACATCTAGGCAAGGGCAAACAAAGACAAGATTGAGCTAATCCGGACAGAGGCTAGGTCTCGTAGTTTATGAAGCCAAGACCCCGATAGAAGTGTGTGAGCTAGATGCAGCCAAGGTGGAGGAGTGGGAAGAGCATGTAGCTGAAGAACTCCAAGTAGTGTGGAAGGGATACCTAGAGAAACTCAAAGGTGTAATGGAAGCACCCACCCCCACATGCAAAGAGTTGGTCATATACAGCCAGGATGATGAGAGTCCGGATGGAGGCAAAGGACAACAGGGTGCGCTATCACAAGGCACTCAAGCAACAAGAGGCCAATCAACAAAAAAAAGTCAAGCCTCCAACCTTCTTTGAACTATCAACAGTGCTGATGTGGAAGCACTGGAGGAGCAAAACAACAAACTAGAGAAGGAAGTGGAAGTCTGGAAATCCAAGTTCTGGAACCTGAAAGCTGAAGGCAAGAAGGCAGTTGTAGAGCCAGAAAAGAGCTGGTGTTGTGGACCAGCGGTCCAGCACGGCTATGGATACAATTCTTGCTCATGAATTAAGGGAGCATGTGCTGGGCACCAAGCGTCTGGAAGACAAACAAGCAAGGAAACTGCACTTAGAGCCCACATTGAAGAACTAGACGGCTTGGTGCAGGAGTTCAAAGAGCAACAAAAGAAAGATAGGAAAACCATAAAGATAGAGCCCTTAAGAAGGAGGCAAGCGCAAACATGCCTAGGAGAGCCAACAAGGACGACTCCGTGGATAATCTTAATGTAACCTCACCTCCACCAAGGCTGAGCTGGCGAAGACACAGGCAGAGATCCAAGCAATAATGGACAAGCACACAAAGGACGTGGAAGCCAAGGATGCCATGCTCCTTTATTTCCAGGCTTGGGCTAGAAAGGAGCAAAATGCGAGGAAGGCTTTGGCACAAGATAAAGTCCAATTTCTAGCCAGTCTTTACAAAACCATGGATGCCTCCCAGACGGCAATACCGCAGCCTCAAGCACCAAGCAGGACAGAATTGGGCTTGGCAGTGACTTCACCCGTGGCAATCAGACATTTGTCCAGGGAAGCGGTGCGGTGTCCTGACTGGCTGTCCTGGGGGTGAGGAGGCAGAAGCCCATGTAAGGGCAACAACTCCAGCGCCTCTCATCAACGGATTAAGCTGGCAGAAAAGGACTGAAGAGGGCGGAGATGGGGCACCACCCCTAGTTGGAAGAATTCGGAAGGCCTCCGTACAGGTGGGCCTGAAGCACTAGTGGCGGGAGAAGAGTGCCGAATCTCCAATCTGTCACCACCCTTCTTGGGATCAAGTGAATCAATCCCTTTGACAACCTCTCTGGCATGGCACCGGTAACCATTATCCCATTGAAGGAAGCTCTGAGGCCACCTTCCATGAGATCCCAGCGACGGAGAAATAAGGAGACTAGAAGCCCGTCCTCTCTCGAGCATTTTCCCCTAGTTAATGCCGTCATAGCCCTAGACAGCTCCTTGGATGTGAAGGGGGTCAGCAGGAAAGTCCAGAGAGTGTGAGGGACCACCTCTTTCGTATGTCACCAAACCCACTCACGTGCATCCAGCACTTGTGAGGATATGGGAGCACCCATGAGAAAAAAGCTGAAGAAATGTGTGGCAATGGCTCTCACATGGGGAGAATTGTAACAATAGATCCATCTTGGCCTCAACCTATGGATATCATATCTCCGCCTCTGTGCAGGCTTGCAATCTCAAAGATATCCCGAGTGTCCTTGTTTCCCGCCTACGTCCAAAAGGAGGCTCTGGCATGTTATATGTACTCCACCCTCCACTCCTCTATGGATCTGAGCTCTGTATGGGGGCGGCAACCAACTGACTCTCAATCCACAGGCGATCTGGTGCACTCTCCTAAAGCCACTATAGAGAAGCTAGGGCTCGCGAATGCGCTCTCCTGCCCTCTGAAGGCAGCCAATCTACTCTGCGCTGCCTCCTGTAATAGACTACTAATCTCTCCAAGGTTTGCATCCAAGGCGCCTATGGCTGCTTCGAGTGAAAATCTAGCCTCTCCCAAATCTCCTCTATTCCTGTTGCAAATCTCAAAGTCCTGGCTATCTGGGATTCGAGGGGTCCTCCAAGGAGTCTAGTGACAGTGGTGCCTAAGTCAACCACTGTCGGCAATAGCCGCTCACTGATAGAAATGCATACTCCACCCTGTGTCGCAGAGGTGGTGTGACTCCTGCCGTGCAGGATCTTCCCGCAACGGGGCAGATACATCCCCCTGAAAGACGGTGCTCTTGAATGAGGAAAATGTCAATGGGTCCACCAATTGTTGGTCTGTGAAGCTCCTTTCTAAGGACACCACGTCTCTAAAGCATTGTGGACCCCCCAAACCCTGGATGTTCCATGAGACAATTTGCATAACTAAGATATGTGGGAGGTGGGACTGTTGGAACTACCCTCCACTCGAAGAGTCTTGGGTGTGGGTTTCGATGCAGAGCAGTCACTGTCGGCCTTGGGGCGAAGCGTGCCAGATGGGGTGAATCCTACCCTCCATTTGGAGCCACTGTGTTCGAGCCCTGGAGTATGCATACTTTGGACTCCACCTATCAGAATGTAGGTATCTGTAGGAGGGGGGAAGGGGTACTGTCACTAAAATATGAAGAAACACAAAAAGCAGCACCTCTAGGTTGGAGGACACCATCTCCTGTTTGTGATCTCTGTGGCCTGAGCCACACAACTCCATCCAAGCCAAAGGCTAGAGTTGGGTAAGTACATAGTACTCAACTCTCTGCAAAATAGTGTCCTCTTGAAGGCAAGGAAGCGATATGGCATGAGGCATTGACTCCGGAGAGGCTATGCAGATACGAAGGGATGAAATCCCAATAGTCCGAGCAAGAACCGAAGTAGCTGGTTTTTTTTTTCTTTTTGTTTTTTGGGGGGGTGGGGGTGGGGATTCCATCACTCTCCCGATAGCACCACATATCACCCGGGAGAAGTGGAAGCTATTCCTTCCTAAGACCTCAAAAGCATACTATCACGGGAAAGCCTGAGACGCCAACCAAAGGGTCGGATGCCGGGGCGAAGCCATGCTGCCACCTCGCAAAGAAGCTCTGGGCCGTATGTAGTGCGATGGCATGACTTTGTCGAACTCAATCTGCTAGTAGCCAAACCCCAAGGGATGAATAGAAGGCTTGCCTGTAACAGATCCTTGAAGTGTCCGTGTGTCAGGCAACTACCCACAATCTTGCATACCAAGGTGGCGGCCTCCAAAGAAGCGACTACCGAAGCGAGGAGCTGGAAGTCCGCTTCTAAAAAATTGAGGCAAGGGATGGCGGCCTCGGTCGGGGATGACGAAGCAGTTGCCATGGAGTCCTCTTGGGGGTTCGAGACCAGAAGTTGCCGAAACTTGCCACAGAACACTGCCCAAAAGCTACAAGCACGTGATAGGGAAGAGGGTAAGGAGGGGAGGGAGCGCAAAAAGGAATGGGGGGATAAGGCAGCGAGGAGACGGCTCACAGCCTGGTAGCGGTAGCACAACAACGGAGGAAGGGCTTAGGCGAGGGAGCCAAAGGTGGGGGCTGAGGCAGAGAAAAGGAGTTGGGAGTGTTGAGGCGGGGGGGGGGGGGGGGGGGGGGGGGGGGGCGGCGACTGCGCAACGGTGGGGGAAGGGCTTAGGGGAGGGAGGCAAAGGCGGGTAAAAGGAACTAGGACGGTGTTGAGGCAAGAGGGGGGGGGGTTAGCAGTCATCTCCTGTCTGTATATTTACACCAGGGCCTTTGTCGCTCGATTTAGGTGTTTTCTCATTTTTCCCCACTCCATATTTTTTCCCTATTTTTTCTGGTGTGGGAGGTTGTCCTATGGCTCTTGGATGACCCAGTTCTGATGGCCGACTGCTTCTGCTTCTCCACGACTCACTTTGAGTGCTGGCCGACTGGAGATAGTGTAGGTCGGGTGTCATCAGAGGGCTGTTGGTTGCTTTTTGAGCTGGCCGACTGGATCATAGGGGCCATATAAAATGGCCCCTTGCCCCCACATTGTTTGTATTGGGTATTCCGGGTTTTCTCGTGTATATAGTAGAGTTACACGCCTCTCTCTCTCCCTCTCTATTGCTGTGTTTTTCTGCAGTGCACTTGCTCTTGTGTTTTCAGATTTTGTCTTCATCTCCGCTGCATATTCTGACACTCTTGATAGATCTTGGGATTTAAGATAAACACAAACATTATGATGTAATTAACTTAATTACAGGTTAATTAAATCACTATAGAGAGGAGGATGTTTTGTTGCTGATTGGTGGACTGTTTGGGACCGTACGGGAAGAGGAGAAGCAAGAGGAAGGCGGGCTGATTTGTTGGACAGCCACTTGCAGGTTTAAGTTCTTCATTTTTCCCACGCACCCACCCTTTTCAGTTACACCCCCGCAATGGCAGATTTACTTGAGATGGTTGAGAGGCATGTGAAGATCCCGACACTCCTCACGTTCCCAGTGGACCGTCAATTGGACGGGAACAACTACGGCATATGGAAGGTAATGATGGAATCTGTTTTGGAGTCTTACGACCTTGTTGATTTCATTGTTGTTGGGGTTCCACGGCCGGAGTTAGAGGAAGGGGAGTTACCCTCGATTTGAAAGGAACGTGAGGCATAGGCACAGTTGTGGGATCGTGTCAATGCCAGGGTCCGTTCTTTCATTTTCCTCAACTGCACACCGTAGGTAATCAATCATATCAAGCATATGACATTGGCTAGAGGTATATGGCAGCATTTGGCTTCTCTCTAGAATAGGGTATCGCCCATGAAGAGGATCTCCTTGGAAGTATAGATACGGGTGATGAATCTTGCAAAGTCATCGACGACGTAGGAGCACATCAACAAGCTGCAGGTTCTTCAACAGGAAGTTCTCCAGGCTGGGAAAGAGACATCGTTGGAGGATATGGCCATAACGTTGCTATCACATTTACCCTCTCAGTACTCAGCATTTTACTCTTCGTTGATTACTAGTGGCAGGCTCAGCACCATCACATGGGAGGAGCTTGTGCCCATGGTCTTGGACCAAGAGGAAAGATTCACGAACCCTCCATAGGGCGGAGTCGGAGGCCTTAACTTGCCAACGGTCGAAAGGCGGTAATAACAAGGGCAAAGGGAAGGCTTCATCGGAGAAGTCTTCTGAGAAGATGTCCGACACAGACCGCGAGAAACTGAAGGCAGAGAGGATCTGTAATGATTGTGGCGAGAAAGGCCAGTATTGGAGGCAATGTCCCAAGCGGAGCACTGAGAAGGGTGCAGAATCCTCAGCAGCAACCGTAAAGACTCCAGCTTTTGATGCACTTGGAGGTTATGGACACCGATGTTTCATTTTCTTCATGCAGGGAGGAGGTTGAGGGACTCTTCGCTACTACGGATACTCGGGAGTGGATTCTAGACAGTGGTGGCTTCCAGGCACATGACTCCTTCCCGTTCGGATTTACAGGATCTTTGCAGGTATTCTGGTCACATTCTTACTGGGGATACATCCACTATCCCCGTTCACAGTGAGGGCAGGTTGGAGATAGTTCCCGATGGCAGAGGGGGGAAGCATTCCTCCCAGGTGTTGTATGTTCCATCACTTGGTTTTCATCTGTTGTTGTCAGTGCATCAGGTTTGCAAGACTTGCATACGAGGGGAGTTTGATGAGCATTTTATTGCTCTCTGGGACAAAGCAACAGGCTAGGTAGTTTGGGAAGGCGGAGTGGAGGACAATGCTGTGGACCTCTTCACGAAGTCTCTATCTCAAGCTTTGCTCCGGCGGCACTCCAGCTCCTTGGGGTTGGTTCCACATCCAGGAGCTGAGAGGGGGTGTTAGCAATCATCTCCTATCTGTATATTTACACCAGGGCCTCTGTTGTGGGTGCCCGCCCGATTTAGGTGTTTTCTCATTTTTCCCCACCCTCCATATTTTTTCCCTATTTTTTTTGGTGTGGGAGGCTGTCCTGTGGCTCTTGGATGACCCAGTTATGATGGCCAACTGCTTCTCCACGACTCACTCTGAGTGGTGCTGGCTGACTGAAGGTTGCTGGCCGACTGGAAATAGTGCAGGTCAGGTGTCATCAGAGGGCTGTCGGCTGCTTTTTGGGCTGGCCGATTGGATCATAGGGGCCATATAAAATGGCCCCTTGCCCCCACAGTGTTTGTATTGGGTATTCCGGGTTTTCTCTTATGTATATAGTAGAGTTACACGCCTCTCTCTCTCTCTCTCTCTCTCTCTCTCTCTCTCTCTCTAGCACGGCATGGGAGACGTCCAGTCAGAGTACTCACCATGGAGGATATTGAGGAGATCCGCCAGCGTCCGATGCGGCACATATTATGAGATGGAGGCACCTCCATAGTGTTCCCCTCCGTCCCACATGATATTGTATCCCCTCACTATATTCCACTCACCTCCATAGTGTACCCCCCCCCTCACTATATTCACACCCTATAAGGGTTTCTGTTTACCTTCCATTTCCAGTTTCATTTTCTAGGTGCCTGTAGTATCATCTTTATTTTTCATTTTCTGGGTTTTTTTATTCAGACATTGTATCAGATCCACCATGATGTAACTTTTGGTCTCATAGGTCATTATGGCCTTTTGAAGACGTTAATATAACATTTCATTTCATTTCATTTCTCTCTCTCTCTCACTATTGCTGTGTTTTTCTGCAGTGCACTTGCTCTTGTGTTTTCAGATTTTGTCTTCATCTCCGTTGCATATTCTGACAAGGGGTTGGGGGAGCGGAGGCGAAGGAGGGGGTACTGGAGAGGTGAAGGCAAGGGGGCCACGGGGGGTGGGGGGGCTATGCACATGCGAAGGGGGGGGTTGGAGCGAGGCAGAGGAGGGGGGGGGGTCTGCACACAATAGCTGGGGGGCACAAGGGCGAGGCAGATCAGGTGCATGAGTTATAACTCATAAGTGACTATATAAGTGGGATGAGCTTATAGAGTGGATTGTGTTATTGTATTCTACTATTGTGATGGTCAAGACGTGGGCCATAAGTGATAACCCACTCTGCCAGTCCATAGAATCATAGATGGATGGAGACAGTCTACTGATGGCCCCTTAGGGTAGGTCTTGGATGGCCCCTTAGGGTAGGTTTTGGTGGTATGAGTGATAACCCGCTCTACCAGTCCATAGATGGATGGAGGCAGTCTACTGATGGCCCCTTAGGGTAGGTCATGGTGGTATGGGACACCTAGGCTGATTGGTGTAAGTTTGTATGGATAGGAGCCCTGACCCTATGCTTGGGGGTGATCCGATGTACTGGATCTACAGTTGGGTGGTGAGCTTGAGGATGCGGAACAACGTTGTTTATGCTCGTGTTTAGGGGATCCCTGGCAGCTTGGTGCAGTTGGGCGAGCAAGAGAGCAGTGAAGAAACGAGGGAGGAGGAGTGAGGCAGGCTCAGAGGGCGGTAGGCGGAGGAAAGTAACGAGGTGTCGCAGATTAGGACATGGTAGAAGCGGGGACTGGAGGGACGAAGGCACGCTGTCGTGCCATGGCACGTCTATGGTGTGAAACCATGCATATGAGGCCATTAAATGCAAATCCAGATGCATGGGATTAAGTGCCATGACTTGAGTCATTATATGATGCCTAAGTACATATGTTCATATTGTAAGTGAGGTTCAATAAGATGAGCTGAGACTGAGTCAAGTCTCAAAGCCTGTAAACATAACGGGTGTAGTAGGTGTTTTAACACTTGGATAGTGTGATGTTTTTTAGTGGAGGAAAAGGGCAGTCTTTGCTGTGCAGATGCATGCTTGAAGGCCAGGCAAACAGTGGAGAAATGTGTGAGTTTTTGTGAAGTGCACAGGCTGATAAGGAGCCATTTTAGAGGGCAGATAGCAGAAGCTGGGAGTGCCTGATGAGTATGTGATGAACTGAAGAGTTGTGGCCAGACATGCTATGAACAACTTCCTAGAAGGAAATTTTTGCAGAGAAGCTACAGTTTGAGATCTTTTTAGCACCCAAGGTGGGTACTTTTCATCCGGAA
This sequence comes from Cibotium barometz, assembly GCF_041138505.1. Lineage (NCBI taxonomy): Eukaryota > Viridiplantae > Streptophyta > Polypodiopsida > Cyatheales > Cibotiaceae > Cibotium > Cibotium barometz. Next base: position 30,956,262 of record NC_141087.1, read on the forward strand.
TAGCTACAGATGATAGATGGCTAGTTTAAAGCGGCTTTTGTGTGCACATGATGAGCATGCTGTGGTGAGACCCAGGTGTCTGGACATAGGTGGTCATCATGGACTTGGCATACTCCTTCTGTTCAAAGAGAAACTGGCCATACCTTTTATGAATATCATCTTCCTTATTAGCTCTAAGAGCAGCATCCTCTAGTGGCAGCAACTTGCACAGAGCCAAAGCTTCATCAAAACTCCTTGATGCTGCTAACTGCACTATCTGAGCACCTAAGGGCACCAACAGCAGAACTTGCACTGTATGATCAGATGATGCAATCACTTGTGGACCACTAGCTACAACGTAGTTACCCATAGGTCGCAGCTGCATCTCTCTCAAAGGGATTATTTGTACTAAGGAGTATGGAGGCTGTAGATACCTAACCTTAATGAAGCGGGATAACCAAGCAAGGGCATATGGTGAGTTGATAACAATAAGGCTTGGTACTTCAGACCATATGATTCCACCTGGATGTGTTAATTTGCCATTCTGATCAACAAATACTCCCACATTGTCCTTGCCCAAAAGAAGCTCCCCATTCTACCTTGGACAGGGAAAAAACAGAGCTTTTCTTACAAGCAGCTGGGAAAGATCTCCAAGAAAAACTGGAAATTCTCCTTGAGGATAAGGATACAGAGCAGGGGCTAAAGAATGATTGGAATGATGTCGAGGATGCGGTCACCATGCTAGCAAAGCGGCAGCGAAGGAGGGATAAAATGGTGATGAGCTCGGCAACTCCTATAACTGCTGTTACCCCTGAGAATCTACCAAAACCAGCTGCTGCAATCCCAAAGGTAGAAGGGCCGATGGATGAGCTTATTAAGGGCATGCGAGACCTAAAACTGAAGATGTCCAGAATTGAAGAAAAAGGGCTACCATTAGGGCAGGCTTCTATGCAAAGGCCTCAAAGTAAAGAAGGGTTTACATTCAGATGTATATGGTGTGATGACCCAGAACATGCAAAGAAAGACTGTGCTAGCTATAAAGAAGCCCTCAGAAATCAACTTGTGTTTTTCAAAGATGGGAAAATCCACCTTACAGAGACTGGTCTTCCATTAAGCACAAACTTTGGAAAAGGAGGGATGAAAAAGTTGGTTGAAGACATGGTTGCTAGGCATGCCATCTCTATGGTTGAGGCAGCAACCTATGGGTTAAAGGTTGGTCAATCAAAGCAGGAATCTGAGAATGAAGATTTTTGGCCATCAACAATGGAACTAATTGCATCAAAGAAGGTGTCTAAACAGGCTTTGCATGAGGCAGGTGACTGTATACGTCTTGAGACTGGCTGGGAAGAGCCTGTGGATTCTTTATCTGTTCATGCCTACATTGCAAAATGCCAGAATAATGAGGCACAGGTAGAGGAAAAGCGTAAGAGGGAAAATGAGGAAGGAGGGCCATCAAAAAGGGTCACTCGTGGTAGTGAAAAGAAGGATCCTGGGCCATCACATATGCCTCCACCGCATAGCAGACCTCCACAGGAAGTATCAATGGAAGAAGTGCCAGCAAAAATGAAGCATGAGAGGGAGAAGGGTAAAGGAAAAAGTCCACTCTACAAGCTTCAATCTGATATTGAAGCCGCAACAGACCTCAAAAAGGTGCTTGAAGAGAGGATTCTAAACAGTAGGGTGGAATTTACACTAGAGAAGTCTTGGGAATTGCAAAGAAAGAATTCCATGATGAGATAATTGATATTATACGAAGGAAAAGGCAGTCCATAATTGAATCTATTCCATCACAAGGGGAGGCAAGCACTTCCAAGACTCATGGAGTACAGGTACAGCAAAAGGAAGAGAGAGAGAATGTGGTGGAATGTAATCACTCTGCTGAAGGGGCACGACAAGTGCGCTTTGTGGATGAGGATGATGAAAAAGAAGTTCTTACAAAGAGTCATTACTCCAGGAGCCATTGGGCAAGGGCAACCACTGAAACCCTTGTCAAGATAGGTGACTTGGAAGAGCCGTATGTCGCTCTAATTGATCATGGGTCTGAAATAAATCTTATGGCTAAAAATCTCTACAACAAATGTAAGTGGCCAATGGATGTAGATCATGGGTGGATGATTAAAGCAGCTAACAACTCATCTGGAGAGCTCTATGCAACCTGTCCAAATGTAAGGGTAACTATAGGGGATGTGAAAGATGATCAGAACTTCTTTGTTCAGGAGATGTTATCGTATCCCCTCATCCTTGGGCAACCCTACATTACAGCTGTGAGGATGGAAACAAAGGTTTTGGATGATGGCTCGGCATATGCAAGAATAAGGAGTAAAGATGGCAAGAAAGCTGTTCAGTTTTTGACAGTTTGCATTAACCATGAAAGGAACCGTGAGTCTCTTCGAGCACAGTCACTCCCAAAGATAAACAGAGAATTCATGAACTACAGGGAGATGAGGAATTTTGGCCAGGTGCCATTGTAAAGCGGGATTCCAATGGTACAAGGGAAAATGAGTTCTCGCAGGACTCAATCAATGTAGATAATGTACAAAATAAACAAAAAAGTCTTGAGCAGTGTGGTCTTTTGGAGAAGAATGAGTTTATTTCAGGGGTGCTTGATGAGGTGTCATTTGTGGATACTATGGGTGTACTTTTTGCTATGGAAAGAGCATGCTTACAGGGTGGAAATGAGATGATAGAGGTGTCATCTGTGGGGATGTATGATATAATCCGGGAATTTGAGGGGATGGAATGTAAAAACATGAATTGTGAGATGGATGCTCATGTTGATACAAAGTACAAAACAGTTGCAAAGAAGGTGAAACCAGTTGCCTTGCCCTTGCCACCAGGAAGCAAGGAGAAAATAGATGAAGCCTCTATGCAACCGAATCTTAGAGATCCGAAGAAAATTGGGCATAAGTTTACACAGAAAACCCTAAAAGAGCTGAAGATTGGTGAAAAGGACTTTCTGTTGCCAGTTGAAAGGGAATGCTTTGAGGAGATGCTTGTAAAACATGGGAAAGCCTTTGCTTTTCAGCCGCATGAGATAGGCTGTGTTGATCCAAGTGTAACAGCGCCAATGGTGATCTTCACTGTTCCACATGTGCCCTGGAACCTGCGGCCGATTCCAGTACCAAAGGCTCTCTTGCCAAAGCTGATGGAATTACTAAAAGAAAAGATCAGGATGGGAATTTTGGGCTCCATACTCCAACAGATGGTTTACCGTGCCAAAGAAGAATGGAACATTGCGCTTCATTCAAGACATGCAACCTGTAAACAAGGTCACAATCAGAAATGTGGGAGCAGGTCCGATTGTGGACGAGTTTGCAGAAGCATTTGCAGGGAAAGCTATATACTCTATGGGTGATCTGTATTCGGGAATCAGTTCCAGCTGGATATACAAAGCAGGGACTTGACCACAATGAAAACTCCTTTGGGATTGGTAAGAATGTGTACCTTACCACAGGGAGCCACCAACTCAGTGGCGCATATGATGAATGGAATGAATAAAGTCTTGCGAGACTTCATACCACAAATAACTATGCCTTTTCTGGATGATGTGCCAATAAAAGGCTGTGATGAGAAAAATAAAGATGGGGATTTGGATTCGAAGGGGTGCCGCAAGTTTGTGGCGAATCATATAAAAGATTGTGATATGATTCTATCTAGGCTTGAAGAGGTGAATCTTACTTTATCTGGACTGAAATCAGTATTTGGGGTTGGTGAAGTGCTAATAGTGGGGCATCTTTGTAGTACTAGTGGACGCCGACCTTGTCCAGCCAAGATAGATGCAATACAAAGAATGAAAGAGATATGCATTAATGTTACAGAGCTGAGGAGATTTCTTGGTACATGTGTCTTTTATGTTATTTGGATCCCACATTATGCACATGTAGCAGATCCTCTTTATCAACTTTTGAGGAAAAATCAAAAATTTTTGTGGAGTGCAGTACATATTAAAGCTATGCGGAAGCTGAAATATCTGCTCCAATCATCACCTACTCTAAGGAAGGCAAATTATGAGTGTGGCAGGCCTGTGATTGTTACAGTTGATACTAGTCCTACTGGGATAGGATGGGCAGTAGGGTAAGATGATGAGGATGATCACAGGTATGTAATCAGATTTGGAGCAAAGGTATTAAGCATTCGTCAGCGAAATTATCCGCAGATCAAGAGGGAGTTATGGGGAATAGTCACTGCTCTAAAATGTGAAAAAGAATATCTTATTGGGGCATCTGTACTTGTGGAAACTGATTGCTTGCCACTCCTTGGGATGATTGCAAGCTGCACCACTCCAGATATCGCTATGCTTAGGTGGATTGCCTATATCAAGTCACTAAATCCTGAGTTTGAGCATATTGCAGAAAAAGATAACCCAGTTGCAGATATGCTATCAAGAGCCAGGTATGAAGATGAAGAAGGGATGATTAGTGACATTGATGATGTAGGTACAAAATTCTATACTACTGCATATGCAAAAGGGGACCATACTTGCTTATCAAATGCACTTGAGTCTTTTACTGAGGAAATGTATGAAGGAGATTGGTTGCTTATTGGTCAATACTTGAGTACTTTGACAAGACACGAGAATTGGTCTGACTCAGAATTTAAGAGGATCCGCAGAAAAGCATATGGGTATTTTCTAAAGGATGGCTACCTGTGGAAGCATCCTAAGCAGAGAAATGCTATGCCACAGAGAGTCATATGTGATAAAGAGACTCAAGGGAAGCTTATGAAAGAATTCCATGAGAGTCTCTGGGCTGGACATCGAAGTGTGTGGGCCACTTTTACCAAAATAAAGGAAAGATATTGGTGGAAAGGGATGTACAAGGATATTTCCCAATATGTGGAAACATGCATGGTATGTTAAATGTACTCAAATGTATGACATCGTGATGGCTTGCAACCAACCTACCCACCTGCCATGCACTACAAATGGGTAGTGGATCTAGTTACAATGCCTTTGGGAATTTGGCAGATGCGGTACATAGCACTTGCAAGAGAAGATTTGACAAATCAGGTGGAAGGGCGTGCTCTTAGAACAAAGAGTACGGAAACAGTATGCAAATTTCTCTTGGAAGATGTGATTTGCTGGTATGGTTGTGTTGGGAAAATAACAGCTGATAGGGGTGAGCTAGATGTTGAAGAAGCAAGGGAATTCTTCTCTAGAATTGGCATCAAATTGGCCCTAACATGTGCTTACAACCCTGAGGGCAAAGGCATGCAAAGGAAGAGTACGAGAGTGGCCAAGGTTGCTACCATATGCTTTGTGGGCTGACCGTACAACTCATAGCTCAGTGACAGGATACATGCCTGCAGAATTAATGTATGGTCAGAAGCCAGTAATGCCAGTTGAAGAAGTAGTTCCAACTTGGAATGTATTACCCTGGGTGGAAGACCTCCTTGCATTGCGAATAAGACAGCTGGAGAGGAAGCCTAAAGATGTAGAGCTTGCTAAAGCTCGTTTGAAAGATGCAAGGTTGAAAAATAAAGAAAGATTTGATAGAAGACACAGACTCCGGCCAAAACCTATTGAAGAAGGTGATTGGGTCCTAATGTATGATAGTAGTCTTGACAACCAATTTACTGTGCAAAGGAAGTTTGCAAAAAGATGGTTTGGCCCATACATTGTCAAGCATGTGCATGGAAATGCCACGTATACCCTGTGTGAGCTTGATGGAACAGAGATAAAGAATCTTGTAGCAGGCAAAAGGATCAAGATGTTTAAAAGAAGGCATGACAGTGATCCTTTTGATTCACAGGAGACTCAGGATGAAAGGCTTGACAGTGATAGTATGGATATGGTTGAAGAGGAAGAGGGTGATCTTCCTGGTAATGTAGAAAATGAAGACGACGTCCAGATATATGTGGATCTTGATGATGATTTGGCACATACCAGAGGATGTGCAGGTTTAGAGGGGGTGGATGTCGTGCCATGGCACGTCTATGGTGTGAAACCATGCATATGAGGCCATTAAATGCAAATCCAGATGCATGGGATTAAGTGCCATGACTTGAGTCATTATATGATGCCTAAGTACATATGTTCATATTGTAAATGAGGTTCAATAAGACGAGCTGAGACTGAGTCAAGTCTCAAAGCCTGTGTACATAACGGGTGTAGTAGGTGTTTTAACACTTGGATAGTGTGATGTTTTTTAGTGGAGAAAAAGGGCAGTCTTTGCTGTGCAGATACATGCTTGAAGGCCAGGCAAACAGTGGAGAAATGTGTGAGTTTTTGTGAAGTGCACAGGCTGATAAGGAGCCATTTTGGAGGGCAGATAGTAGAAGCTGGGAGTGCCTGATGTGTATGTGATGAACTGAAGAGTTGTGGTCAGACATGCTATGAACAACTTCCTAGAAGGAAATTTTTGCAGAGGAGCTACAGTTTGAGATCTTTTTAGCACCCAAGGTGGGTACTTCTCATCCGGAATAGCTACAGATGATAGATGGCTAGTTTAAAGCGGCTTTTGTGTGCACATGATGAGCATGCTGTGGTGAGACCCATGTGTCTGGACATAGGTGGTCATCATGGACTTGGCATACTCCTTCTGTTCAAAGAGAAACTGGCCATACCTTTTATGAATATCATCTTCCTTATTAGCTCTAAGAGCAGCATCCTCTAGTGGCAGCAACTTGCACAGAGCCAAAGCTTCATCAAAACTCCTTGATGCTGCTAACTGCACTATCTGAGCACCTAAGGGCACCAACAGCAGAACTTGCACTGTATGATCAGATGATGCAATCACTTGTGGACCACTAGCTACAACGTAGTTACCCATAGGTAGCAGCTGCATCTCTCTCAAAGGGATTATTTGTACTAAGGAGTATGGAGGCTGTAGATACCTAACCTTAATGAAGCGGGATAACCAAGCAAGGGCATATGGTGAGTTGATAACAATAAGGCTTGGTACTCCAGACCATATGATTCCACCTGGATGTGTTAATTTGCCATTCTGATCAACAAATACTCCCACATTGTCCTTGCCCAAAAGAAGCTCCCCATTCTGAAGTGGGAGTACTAGAGGGGAAGCAATTCGACCACAAGGAAACAACTCGATTGTGAGGCCAGTTGCAGTATTGACAATGATATACTCGCGCGGAATATCAAGACATAAGGTGGCTGCTTGCGTGGCAATAACACGAAGGGAATATCCGAGTTTAAAGCTGGAAAAAAGGAGGCGCAAGTGTATTTTAATTTTGGGGAAAATCAAAATTTTAGCTGCAAAAGGCGAAGGAGCCCGATTCTCTTGCGGGAAGGAATCGGGGAAAAAAAAAAAACAGAAACGTAGAGGAGAAAAAGGATTATGCAGAAACGAGGGGAAGGAAAAACCAGAGTTTGGATTTTTGCAGAATATCTTGTTTTGTGAAGTCAACTTCTGTTCAAGCCTTGTAGGAGTTTGAATTACAGAGGAAATCAAGCTGCATCTAGTGATACGCTTCCTGAAATTTTCGAAAAAAATGAAGGGGACTGCTGCCGAATTCATGCGAAGGACGACTGGCTGGCGACTCTGGTGATATGGCCCCTTGCGAGCAAAGAGGTGGTGGTCTACATGAGAGGAGCAGTGATGATCGTCTACAAGCGCATACCAGAAGCGTGTGAGATACCAGTGGCTGCCGGGTCTAGAAGGAAGCAGAGGCTGCGCGGTTGCGGGTTTTTGTGTGAGTGAAGCGCCGGGACGGGAGAATTCTGCAGCCCACGAACAGTTTTCGCCATCTTTTTTTTTTCTTCATGGAAGGGCAACGTTTTGGAGCCAAATGCCAAACTAGACCTTGAGTAAGCTTTCTCTTATGTTTGGATAAGTTTATGATGCTTATTTTGGACTTTTCTCCTTGCTCAAAGGCTCCACATTCAAGCTGAAATTTCTGTCACAAGCATCCACGTTTTTCTTCAACAAGAGATATTCTTCAACAATTTTCAAGCCATCAAGCCATGGGATAATGTTATTTGTTGTGATGGTTTTGGAAATCATGTGATGATGTATATATGCCATATGCCATCTTTTGCTTTGTGAGTTGTTGGAATCTGAAAAGCAGGTTTTCATGAAATCAAGAGATATCTTGAAATGATGGAGTTGGCAATATATGAAATATGTGATGTGAATGGTCACATGTATATGGAAATCATTTGTAGATTGTGGTATGCCTACATGTGATTGGTTTGAGGCATTTGGAAAAAGAGTCAGGAGATCTATGCTTGGATCTGGCCATGCTCTTGACACACAATTTATGTGCAATCATCAAGCTGAATTTGGGGATGTATTGAAGTGAATTGGCACATGTACATGTCAACAAAAATGGTGATGTCTTATGCTCCTTGAAGAGCTATCTGTTTTGTTTCGTTGCTGGGATTTTGGAAGCTATTCTCACAGCCAGAAGTCTTGCACTTTTCCAGCGATACCGCCCACGTCACGACAACGCACGCGCAAGAGAGAGAAAGAAAGAAAGTTGTATTAACGTCTACAAAAGGCCAAAATGACCTCTGAGACCAAAAGGTTACATCATGTCCATGAAATACATCATCATGGGTACTAAAGTAATAAGAGCTGAAATGTCAGATCTAATCCCAAAACAAAAAGTGTGCAGCTCTCATATCACCCTAAAATATCCCGCATAGGGGAGAGAGAGAGAAAGAAAGAAAGAAAGATTTTATTAATGTCTTCCAAAAGACCGAACTCGGCCTATGAGAAAAATCGGTGTACCTGTATGGGGTATCCTCTGTCATCCCAACAAAATGAAAAAGTATTGAACTAAAAAAGCTGAATCTGGGTGTGCAATAAGTACAATGAGTGGTGAAGGGGATGGAGCTCTACTACTAGGAGAATGCAAAGCTATATGCATGGAGTATACAATCATGATATGCAACCTAGCTAGCTCCATCCTGTACCATACTGGGGGTATAAAATGGTATACATCAATGAAGGGGGTGTCCACAGCTCCCTGAAGAACATGCCTGGGTGTGCTCTGAAGCGAGCCAGTCGCTCCGCACCCTCTCTGTGAAACTGAGCTCTGATCTCTGTCATCTCTCTCTCGTATAGGCGTGGTGTCCGAAAGCCAGGTGTCCTCTGTCTCCTGCGGGCTCTGAGTGTCTTTGCTCTCTGGAGAGTAATTCCCTCCCGTGTAGGGGCTGGGAGTGGGATGGATCTCTGAAAAAATGTAGTAATCTGTGTCTGTCGTCCCCCCCTGGAGTTGTCTGAGCCTGTAATGATGTCTCTCTGTGGCGCTGTATGTCTAGAATGAATCTCCCCAGTATGCGCTGGTCTGCTGCCTCAAAGATCTGGCGTAGGGAATGTGGCTCTCTGAATAAAATGGGATATCTCTCTCTGATGGCTGTATATGCTCTGCATCTGCATACATAATGCTCCTCACTCTCCACCTCCTCTCTGCACAATCTGCATACCCCTCTCCTCTCGGGGGATCCGTGCTGCTCTGCCAGTCTCAATCTCCAATCGGTGTGATGAAACTCTAAGCTGACCAATAGCCACTCGGGAGCCGTGTGGCAAAAAGCCCTCCATGTATCTAGGTCTCTCTATAAATCCATCATCAGTGATACTCATGAAGTGATCTCTGTAGTAGAGCATCTTCGGTGGAAGAGGCTCTGTAGGCGCTATCCATGTCTCTCGTGTATAGAGCTGCCATAGATCCTATCTCAATACTCTGTTCCTCTCACTATGAGAGAGACGGATATGTGGTGCATCCTTGTCATACTGGAATGGTGGTAGATGATCCATGTCTAGGCCATGCTGTGAGAACCAATGTGTGACCTGTGCATACCATGATCCTCTGTCTCCTGCCTCAGCCAACTGTCTAGATGCCTCAAAAGCTCTGTATGACAATTTGTCCTGTGGCATCTCTCTGAATCTGTCTAGCAGGCATATAGTCTGGAATATGGCCTCTACCATCATAGGGGGCGCAGCAAACTTTGCTCGGATAATGTCATGAGGTACTGACAGTTTGCTGCGTATCATGCGTGCCATCATGAGGGCCTGTGGTCTCTCTATCTGTGTCCACCAATGGGTAGCAAGGCCTGGCGCCCATACCGCTGCTCCATACATCAATGCCGGTGTGACTAATGTGTCAAATAGCCACCCCTTCGTCCGAGGCTCCTGAAAATGCGCCTGGTGGCACTCTCTCTCTAGCATAGCCAATGCTGCATATCCCCGTGTCAATCTAGCTCTGGCTGCTGAACCCATGGTGAAGCGGGTGGCTGTTGCAGAGAAGGTAACCCCTAGGTACACGTATGATGTCACCACCTCCACCTGGCGTCCTGCGAGAGTGAATGTCAGCTGACTCCTGCCCTATCTCGATGTATGAAAGACCATAACCTTGGTTTTCCCAAGGTTCACAGTAAGACCCCTCTGTGTGCAAAAATCATCGAGTGCATGTAGATGTTGCTGTAGACCACCTGGAGACTCAGACACTAATACAATATCATCAGCATAAAGCATAATATGTACTGAGGTACTTGCTAAATCAACCCCATCTCCGCCTCCCCGTGTAATGAAGTCAGCCACCTCATCAATGTATAACCCAAATAGCGTGGGGGAAAGTGGGCATCCTTGCTTCACACCAATGGTGCTAGCAATAGTCTCGGACATACCTCCTGGACATGAAAGCTCTCCTGAGGCCTACCTGCCCTGATGAGCGTAAACCTGCTCGCTCAGCATATAAGCTAAGCTCTTGCTCCAACACTGCACCATAGAGTTTGGCCAGCACGTGGCCAACTGTCACGTGCACACCAGTCAGGTGTACAGTGACATGGCATCATTATGACTTCATTAGCATCATCAGTAGTCATCAGGCATTTAATCAGCATTTTACAGGCATTTTTCAAGTATTTATGACCAGCCGACTGGCATTTATGGTATTTATGCTCAGTCATGGACATACAGCATCTGGCTGACTGCATTAATGCTGGCCGACCAGCATCCCTCATGCATATAAATAGAAGAGCATCTCCATTCAGCCATTCAGGTTGATCATTCAAGCATTCAGCAGTGTGTTCTCCAACGCATCTCCTCCAGGAAGCATTGGGAGCAGCAGAATCAGCAAACGCATCATCTCCAGCATCATAATCAGCTAACGCATCATCCTCAGCATTCGTAGTAAGTTAATGCATCTCCATCAGGTCTGCGTTTCATCATCCCATCAGCATTCAGCATCTGTTCCAAAGCATCCCTTCAGCGTTTCCTTCCCAGGAGACAAGGGAAAGAGTGGACAGCAGTTCAGCCCGCATAATCAGCATATAGGCAGCATATTCAGCAGTACAGATCCATTTGGATCTCATTGTAACATCATTCATTCATCTAATATAGCTGCATTGCATTGACACATATCTGTTTGTCTCTTAAACATCATTAAGTGCAGTTTAGTCAGACTAAGGTTGCGATTACTACGGTCCTAACCTCTCACATGTCACATTGGTATCAGAGCGTTTACAGGGTAACCAGCCTTAGAGCATGTTCATTCCATCAGTCATTCAGTCAGTCATCATTTTTATCGCTTCCGCACAGTTAAATCCAGTTCTGAAAATTTTGCAAGCCACCCTTAGGGATTTTCCCTTAGGTCTGCATTAGTAACCCATCCACCTGCATTCTTGCACAGCATATAGGGTTGCACATGGTTTGCATAGCAGTCATCTTAGCAGTCAGTCCTGCATACATGTTACCCATGAACTCTCAGGGAAGAAGGACATCCATCATCGAAGGAGCACATAAGTTTGGACTTCAACTGGCAGCAGCAGGGGGTTTCTCTTCCACAGAAGACGGAAGTTTGCTCCAACATCGCCTCAGGAGGTTCAGAGCTTCAGGTACGACGGAGATGGTAGGAGAAAGGTTTCCAGGAACAGGTCAGGGGTGACTCAGGTATTTGCCATTCAGTTCCCGCAGTATATAGAGTCTTGGCTCAAAGGATTTCACTCCTGCAGACGGCCTCAGTCCCAGCAGAAGACAGAAGGGGGCAGTGGTTCGGAGGAGAAGGATCGCGGAAGAGTCGAAGGTTGCCAGGTATCCACCCAGCAACAGTTTAGCAGCGGAGAATGTCACGTGCACACCAATCAGGTGTACAGTGACATGGCATCATTATGACTTCATTAGCATCATCAGTAGTCATCAGGCATTTAATCAACATTTTACAGGCATTTTTCAGGTATTTATGACCAGCCGACTGGCATTTATGGTATTTATGCTCAGTCGTGGACATACAGCATCTGGCCGACTGCATTAATGCTGGCCGACCAGCATCCCTCATGCATATAAATAGAAGAGCATCTCCATTCAGCCATTCAGGTTGATCATTCAAGCATTCAGCAGTGTGTTCTCCAACGCATCTCCTCCAGGAAGCATTGGGAGCAGGAGAATCAGCAAACGCATCATCTCCAGCATCATAATCAGCTAACGCATCATCCTCAGCATTCGTAGTCAGTTAACGCATCTCCATCAGGTCTGCGTTTCATCATCCCATCAGCATTCAGCATCTGTTCCAAAGCATCCCTTCAGCTTTCCTTCCCAGGAGACAAGGGAAAGAGTGGACAGCAGTTCAGCCTGCATAATCAGCATATAGGCAGCATATTCAGCAGTACAGATCCATTTGGATCTCATTGTAACATCATTCATTCATCTAATATAGCTAGATTGCATTGACACATATCTGTTTGTCTCTTAAACATCATTAAGTGCAGTTTAGTCAGACTAAGGTTGTGATTACTACGGTCTTAACCTCTCACATGTCACACCAACCATAACCGTCCTGTAGTTGCTTGGATCGAGCATATCCCCTGTTTTGTGAATCGGCACAATGGTGTGCATCGTCCACTCCACAGGCAAACCCTCTGCTAGTGCCCTGTTAAACAAGTGTGCAAGAAAACGAGCCAAAGAATCTACTGCATATATGAGATGCTCACCCTGCAGGCCCGTATGGTCGGCGGCCCGTCCATGCTGTAGGCGGCGGATAGCTTCCTGTACCATCGAGTGGGTAAAGAAGCTAGCTGTGGTGGTAGGTCGAGGCTCCTGTGGCTGAGGTATAGGTGGCTGCTGTGGGGCGTGATATAGGCCCTCTGCATATGTGTGCCATGTCTGTGGGTCTGCAATAAGTGTCGGTGTCCGGGGCTCTCTGAAGTGCCGCCATGAGACAGGGCTATCTCTACTCATGAAGAAATGAAAGCTCTCTAGCTCCTGTATCTTTGCAAAGGCCCACCTTTTGCGGCGAGTAAGTCTCCTCATCTCTCTCCTCAACTCCTGCTCTGTGATGGCTCCCAAGGCTCTTTGTATGCGGAGCCGTGAGTATAGGGCTCTGCACTCGTCATCATACCATCTGTTCTGGGGCATAGTCCCAGATCTCGCAGGCTCTCCTGAGTGTACACGATGTGGGAAGCTCTGTAATGTAGCCGTGTGTAGGAGTGATGCCAGCTGGGTTGTAATGGTATCCATAGGTGCCAGGGGATCCATGAGTAGGAGCCCATCCTCTACTCTGCCAGTGTATGTGTCTGCCATGTCATGTGTGAAGTAGATGGTAGTGTGTGGCGTCGGTATGTGGGGGGCTGGTGATACTGGTGATCCGGCTAGTGAACATGCCAAGTATGTATGATCTGCCCCAATAGGACGAGGTGGAATGGAGAATGAGGTGACAAGTTGTGATGCCTCCGAAGACCCCATAATGTAGTCTACCACCGTGCCTCCGGTCCGTGTATGACCCCCATGTGGGAAGCATGTCAGCCCTCCTGATCCCGGCCACTGTAGCATCCCGTTATAAATAACGAGACGATGCTTGGCTCCCAACTCTAGTAAGTGGTCTCCATAATGTCCTCTGTCTGGTCCAGTGTCCTCTGATGCCCGACTAGCCCCTATCTCCTCTGGATCCACAGGGTGGAGGATCTCCATGTCATCATAGTCATACACCTCACACTGTCTGCTCTGTGTGGGCATTGAAGTCGCCCGTAAGAAATACTTCCCCTAGTGTAGAATAATGCATAATCTCCTCTGACAGACAAGTGTATGGCGAGGCTCCTGTCTCCTCCTCCTGTGGCATGTTCTCTGTAATGACATAGCAGGATCCTGATGGAGAAAAGTAACATAGAGCTATGTATATAACCCTGTCCTGTGAGAGCTGTAAGCTGATCCACATGTATGTGGCCTCTGGATCTTGTGCTACCACTCTCAGTCTCCCCTGTAGCTCTCGTCTGAATAGAACTGCTACTCCCCCCGACCCTCTCGAGGTACCCTGGCGTGTGGTCCTCCTATATGCTGACTCCCACAGGAATCCCTCTACTCGAGGTAGCCCTCTCTCTGGGCTCTGATGTGTCTCTGTCAGAAGTATGATGTCTCTCCCCACCATAACATGCTCCAGTCGTCCAAGCTGCACCCATAGTGAACCATTACAGTTGCATACTGCCATGTGTATCTCTGTCAGTGGCTTGGTTTGTGTCCCATAGGCCCCAAACCGCTAATCCATGGGCCGGCCATCAATGATGACCCGACCATCTCGATAGAAGGCCTTCTTGCCTTCTCTCCTCGCGTGTAAGACTCGTGGCATGCAAGTTCTCCTATGCTCAGGCTCGGGGGAGAGAGAAAGAAGAAAGAAAGAAAGAAAGATATATTAACGTCCTGTCGAGGCCAAAGCTGACCTATAGGACAGATCAGAATACATCTTTGGTTACAATCCACTTCGGGGTATCGGTTAAAGAAAAGTGCATGTGGGATCAAAAAGAAACTAACTTCAAAGCTCTCATGACTCATGAGAGTTACATGTTACAATGGTAAAATCACCATGTGCTTAATGTGATTAGATATGTATAAGTATCAAGTTCATGTCCTTCAAAAGGAGGGTGGACCTTTAAAATCTTTGATGATAGCTTTTCCTCCTCTATAGACCGCCCACTTCCCTTGTTTCCTTGCTTCTCTGACTTTGGCCAGTTCCCCCGCTCTATTCTTTAGTTGTAGTGGGGTCAACTCATCAGAAATCCACACCGAGGTACCTTGCAATGATTTAGTCTGCTTCATTACCTTGATCTTATCAATCATATCATAGTATCGAACCCTAGCCTGTTTCCCTTTAATTTGAATGTCAGTTGGGTCACCAAGGTCTATAAAAGGTACCACTTTAGTGAGTCGTTCCTTTATGATATCTACATCCAAGATGTATCCCTCTAGCTGTTCATCTGTGTTGGTACCTACTGACCAATCTTCTGGCAAGCCCCCAATTCGAACAAAAGTTTCCAGGCTTTTGACCCTTTCATTTTCTTTCAGGACTGACAGTACTTCACTGACAAAGTTCTCTGATTTTACCTGAGGTTTTGTGCTTTCTTGTTGTGTTTCCTGTATTTTTTGGGTTGCTTCTTGGGCTGCTTCCTGAATCTCCTGCTTGTTCTTGATGTCCTGCAATTGAGCTTCGAGGCCAGCAATCCTTGTTTCTTGACTGGCAATCTTTGTTTCCTTGTGTGTCAGCTCAGTTTTGAGGGTGGAGACCTCCTGCTGCAATTTCTTCAGTTCTCCCATGATGAAGATCTCCCATGGGGATTGAGGTTTGATAAGGGGTGGAAGGGGGGGTGGGTTCGAGGCCATGGTTGCAAATGACTTCAGTTTAGGGGCCATGTTGTATCACGGGGGTGCTGAAAATAGCCCACAGGGAGCCCCCCCCCTCCCCCTCAGGGGGGTACTGAATTTAAACCCTACTCAAGAGAGGGTAAGGGCGAGCAGAGGAGCAGAGGAGGGGGCTGCTACTACAGCGGGAGGGGCAGGCCCTGCTGCAGCGGCGACGGGAGAGAGAGAGAGAGAGAGGAAGTGACGGGGAGGAAGCGGCGACGGGAGGGGCAGGCCCTGCTGCAGCGGCGACGGGAGAGAGAGAGAGAGAGAGGAAGTGACGGGGAGAGAGAGAGAGAGAGAGAGATAGAGAGAGAGATATTAAGCGTCTACTAAAGACCCAATGGGCCTATGAGACCAAAGTGATACAATAATGTCCATGGCATATCTCATCATGGAATGGAAAATAAAACAGAAAGAAAACATAAACATAGCTATCTCACTGGGGTGATACAAAACTGTCCATGGAAACGCATCAAGGAATACTAGAAACATGAGAGCAGCATTAGCTCTGAGTAGAGGGTATACCACTCTCCAAAATATCAAGCATGGGGCTAATGAGTATGGCTGAGAGGTCTCCCTTAGCTATGCCACGTGGAAAGGTAGCTCGATGGCGGTGGAGCATGTCCTGGATCTGGAGCTAATGAGGTGATCATGGCCGACGGCCGGGGCCGTCGGGCACGTTGGAGTGCGGAGGCTCGGTCCGAGGTAACTCCTCTCGGGCGAGGTAGGTCCGGAGCAGCTCATGGAGGGTCCACAAGATCCACTATATCGGTGTCCTCCTCCACCTCCTGGGTCCAGAAGAAACTGGTGATGGTTGGCTAGCGAAGGAGGGGGCGGGGTGGCTGGGGCTGAAGCTCTCTCAAGAAGGTGTCCCTGTGTTTGCAGAGCTCAAGCAGGAAGGGGCCAAGGCAACGCTGGTCCTGGAAATCAATGATCTTGGAGAGGGACCAAATCCGCTCACGAAATAGACAGTGAAACCTCCCACGGATCTCATAGTATACTGGGCAGCGGCATATGTAATGCTCCTCCGTCTCAATCTC
This sequence comes from Cibotium barometz, assembly GCF_041138505.1. Lineage (NCBI taxonomy): Eukaryota > Viridiplantae > Streptophyta > Polypodiopsida > Cyatheales > Cibotiaceae > Cibotium > Cibotium barometz. Next base: position 30,972,847 of record NC_141087.1, read on the forward strand.
TGTGTGGCATAATCGGAAGATGGTCTACCGTCTCCTCTCTGGGCCGTTTGAGCTTCCTGGCTCTGAAGATGCGCTCAGCTCTACCTGTCTCCACTCTGAGGCAGTGGGATGAAACCCGTATCTAGCCAATCGCAATCCGCATGGCATGGGACATCTGAACAGTAGCCCGGCTGCTGGATGAATGCATCCTCAGTGAGTGTGAGGAAGTGATCTCTGTAGAAGTACATCTTCGTGGGGAGCTCCGGAGGTGTGATCCATGTGCAATGGGTGTAGAGGTTGAGAAGATCTAAGTGGATAACCTGGTTGGTATCCTCGTGAGAGAGCCGGAGAAAAGGGGAGTCCAAACTGTACTGAAGCGGGGGTAGGCGGTCCATGTTGGGGCCATATACTGAGAACCAAGTGGAAACTAGTGTGCGTACCATACTCCAGAGTGGCCCTCAAGTGCTAGCTGTCCTGAGGACTCCAGGGCAAGCCTCGGGTACCTATGGGGATCCATGTGACTGATGCGATGGAGGTATGTGACTGTCTGGAAGAGTGCATCCACTACCATCGGGGCTGCAGCAAACTCTGCTTGGATAATCTGGTGTGGGACTGATGGTTTGCTGTGGATCATACGGGAGAACATCATGACTTGGGGCCTCTCAACTCGCTGCCAATCGTCATCAGATAAATCTGGCCCCCAAAAGGTTGCTCCATACATCAAGGCTGGTGTGACGAGGGTGTCAAAAAGCCAGCCCTTCATCTTGGGCTCCTGGAAATGTGTCTCGAAGCAATGCCGCTCAAGTAAGCTCAAGGCCACATATCACTCTAGCATGTGTTACGGGAAGCATGGTGAAGCGTGGGCCAGTGAAAGTGACACCAAGGTAGACATAGGATGAGACAATCTCCAGAGGATCCCCTCTATATGTAAAGCACAATCTGGATGTGAAGGGGCGAGAGGTATTGAAGACCATTACCTTGGTTTTACCAAGGTTAAAAGAGAGGTCCCGTTGCGTGCAAAAGTTCTGTAAGGCATCCAATTGTCTTTGAAGCCCCTCAATTGAGTCTAAGAGGAGGACGATGTCATCTGCATAAAGTAGTATGGGGATCAATATGCCTGTCAGTGTGGGACCAGCCCCGCCTAATCCATCAATGAAGCTCGAGATCTCATCAATGTAGAGGCCGAAAAGAGTGGGTGATAGAGGGCAGCCCTGTTTCATTCCAATAGTGCTGGAAATGTCCTGTGATGTACCTCCTACGGCTCTCACTCGTCCGGTGATGGACTCAGAGAGGGCGATGATGCTCCAAACCGTGTCAGATGGGACTCCTATCTCTTGTAGACGGTGTAGGGGACGGGCTCGGGGTACAGTATCAAAAGCTTTGCGGAAATCCACAAAGCAGCAGTAAATCCTCTGATGGTGGCTCAGAGGGTGAAGATGTGGTCAAGGGTAGAGTAGCTCCTCCGAAAGCCAACCTGTCCTGAGGCTCTGCATCCTTGACTCTTTGCAAATGAACTGAGCTCTGCCTCTAGCATTGATCCATAGAGTTTGGCCAATGTGGTCAATCATGATCATCCTGTAATTATTAGGATCAAGTGGATCTCCGGCGTTGAGAATGGGGGTGATGGTGTTGGTGGACCAAGAGGGTGGAAATCCTTCACAAAGGACTCTATTGAACATGTAGGCTAGTAGGGGCACCAGGGTATCATCGGCATGCAAGATGTACTCAATAGTGAGTCCCTCATGATCCTGGGCTTGCGCATTGCGTAGTCTGCGAATGGCCTTGAGGACGATGCCCTTTGTGAAGAAGGTGGAGGCGGTGGGACGGGGATCTAGTGGTGGGGGTAGCGGTGGCTGATGGGGGATATGATAGAGGGAGCGTGCATACGAGTTTCATGTGTCCGGACATGTGATAGGTGTGGGGGGGCGATGTTCTCGGAGTTTCCTCTAGGCCTCTTTGCAATTCGGCCCCAAGAAAAGTTGGTATAACTCATCCTGTGTCCGAGCGTAGAACTCCTGTTTCTTGCGTTGGGTGAGCCATTGAGAAATCCGTTGCACTTGGCGCTTCGTGATTTGCCCAATCCGTGCCTCATGCCATAGTTGTTAGGAGGCGTGCCTCTAACAGTTCAAGGCGTTCGAGGCGTATGACTGCCTGATTGAGGCGTCCACCCCAAAAAAATAACTATATATATATATATATATATATATATATATATATATTGTTGGTTTGAGTCTTTAGATGGGGGCTTTAAGGGCCCAAGGCAGCCCCTCTCACACACACTCTCCCTCATTCTCTCCCTCCCTCCCTTGAGCCTTTCTCAAGACCCAAAGTTCAAAGTTCAAAGTTCAAACACACTAGGATGATGATGTTTTTTATAGCCACTTTTGGAGCTATCTCTATACTCTACCGGTTCATTTCATTTTACTTTGTACCCTTGAATCTTGATGATGTATCCAGATGAGGATGGACTATTTTGGTCTCATAGGTCATTTTGGCCTTTTGCAGACGTTTACTACAGCTTTCTTTCTTTCACGCACACACTCTCTCTCCCTCTCTCATACACACCCTCTCTCTCCCTCCCTCAAGGCTCATACATACACACTCTAGTCTCTCTCTCTCTCTCAAGGCTCATACATACACACTCTAGTCTCATAGGTTGAGTTCGGCCTCTAGTAGACGTTAATACAGCTTTCTTTCTTCTTTCTTTCAACTTTCACTATATATATATCTATCACTATATTACCATACCCGCCTCGTACCAAATGCCTCTAACAACCATGCCTCATGCTTAAGACGGCGGGCCGCGTTTGGGGGGGGGGGGGGGGGTAGTGTGCAGAAACGCGCAGGGACCAATGCAAAGGGGAGAAGGCGGGGTGCATAGCAAGCCTGCGCCAGGGCGCACAGGCGGGCAGCGAGCAGGAAAAGGCCCGCCGGGGGGGGCGGGGGGGGGGAGGGGGGGGGGGGGGGACTGCAACGGAGGCGGAAAGGGGAGGGGGGCCTTGGGCAAAGTAAGCACGCAGCAGTGGGGGGGAGCTCGAGCTCGAGCTCGAACACCAATTAATTTCATTCTTTTACAAATAACCTTTGAACCTTTAAACCTTTGCTCACTCTAATGATGATAGATGATTATTTTCTTCTGCCAGGACTCCCCCTCAAGTAATTATCCATCACTTTGGACATGTGTGGATTCACGAAGCTCTACGAGGCTTTAGTTTCACCACCTTCATGTTTGGATTACCAAGCTCTTTTTGGCTTGATATCTCATCATTGTACAATCCAAAAAGTGTCGGAGAGAGTGGGCAGCCTTGTTTGACCCTGATGGTGCTACTAATCCCTCTTGAAAGCCTTCATGGTGTTTAGACCCTAACCTCCAGTGATGTGGGGATTGAGTCCGAAAAAATGTTGGTCTAATGTTGAATAGTTTGTCTCGAATGAAGCCTAGCTTACCTAGTGATCTCTAACCCTGTCTTTGGAGTCTGTGTCAAGGCACAAATCATGATCTCCAATATTGCCTCATAGATCTTGGCCAAGGTGTGGCCAACCATGATGGTGATTTGTACTAGGGGTCTGTTTGCCCAAAGCCATAGGTGCTATGCAACACCCATGACCTCAAGAGGGGGTGGGTCGATGTGCGACTTCCGCACCTGTGGGCCCACTATGCGGACTCTTTAGAGGGGGGTGGGGGTATGCCCCACGAAGTGTCGTGAACGGGTGAGGCTGCCGTGTGGGCCAACCGCCATGGTGATCAATGGGAGGCCTCACACCAAGCCAAGTATCTTGAGAGGAACCCCTGTCTTGGAGAGGGGAAGCCATCTAGGCGTCATCCAGAGGGGTCGGTAGGGGGAGAAGAAGCTAGTTTGGGGGATGGTGGAAAGAATGTCGCGGCTCATGATGGAAGTGCCACACAAGCCCAGGATGATATCTCGAGAGGACAATGGAAGCTTCCAAGTCCCGTAGTAAGGAGAGAGCAAAAGTCTACTGCAAGAGCAGTGTGATCGGGTGCCCCAATCAAATGTCTTGTTGAAGGTGGAAGGGAGGGTTCCGGTTGATGGGCTGGTGCTCTTGGTCCTCTTTCATGCCTGGATAAGAGAAGGGCGGAGGGTGTGCCAAGTGTGGAAAAGGCTGGCAGAGAATCTGAAAGCAAAGGAAGTGCTGAGCTCCCTCAGGGGACCTGTGGAGGAGAACCACCACTGATATGAAACTGCGGCTCAAGAGAAAATCCATCCACGGCTCTTCACGGACTAGCAACTTGCCCAGATAGGCTCTGCTCTGGACTGCAGAGTCAATGAGATCAAGGCTGCCCTGTAGCTGTCTCTCAATTTGTGTGAGAACAACTAGCAAGCCGGGAATGATTTCATCATGAAGTTTTGTTGTCAAATATATAAGCACATTGATTTCATTATAATAAATTTGTACTTCCAATATACAGGGCTGGTACGTTGATCCGTTCAGACTAGAGCCCCATTGAGCAAGACGTCCAGCGCTCGCGGACATTAATAGTTTGACTGTTTGTCCGGCCGTCTTAGTGTGGATGGAGGCTCACGTGGAGGGCACGCCACGCGAAAGCTCAGGGTAAAGTTTTTAAAAAGTTCACGGATATATATGCGGGCAAATTAAAACGTGCCATAAAGGCTGAAAGAACAGATATTCTCCTTTTGGGCAAAACAAAAAACCGATTTTTTAATTAATTTATTCAAATTTGAAGGAAGCTTCGCAAGAAGCTACCCTCCGCGCGTCAGCTCTTTCGCCACACACACACACACGCGCGCGCGCTCGCACACACTTCCACCTCTCCAAACACAACACGCACACGCCCACCTGTCACGCACTGCAGCCCACATCACCATTTATCCTTCTCGGCACCACCGTCGCTGCCCACGTATATATATATATATATATATATATCTTGGTAGTTTTCTCTGCGCATATTTTGTCTACCATCGCCTGCCTTTCAATTGCCTTCTTGTGGATCTTTTTCAACGCTAAATTCGCGCCGCTCGAATCGCCCATCAAACCCTACCTCTTGTCACAAATCAACAGAAACCCTAATCTAAGTGGGCTGTCACACTACCACTTCATCTTCAAAGCAGCTTTTGAACCCTCGTTAGGCATTTATTGAAACGCTTTGCCGTTCTCCTCATTACCATCAATTCATTTGGGCACCCACCGTTGCCCTTCCAACACAATGGCCCTGCCTCGGACGAGAAAGACCTCCAAGCCCAGGCCCCATGGTTGCTCCTCAGTCGCAGAGATCCTGGCCTGGTGGGCTGGCAACAACCAGCACTCTCAGAAGCAGGAAAACAGTGATGTTCTCAAGGTCAGAAAAGCTCCTGCCAAAGGCTCCAAGAAGGGTTGCATGAAGGGGAAAGGTGGCCCTGAGAATTCCCATTGCAACTACAGAGGTGTCAGGCAGAGGACCTGGGGCAAGTGGGTCTCAGAGATCAGAGAGCCCAACCGTGGTGACAGGCTCTGGCTGGGCACCTTCTCTACTGCCAAAGAAGCGGCCCTTGCCTATGACCAGGCAGCAAGAATATTATATGGGTCCTGTGCACGCCTCAACCTGCCCGAAGTTACCAACTGTGCGATTCTCCCTCTCCAGCCCTCTTGTAAGCTCAGAATGAAACCGGTGGAATGTCAGAATGTCTCTTCTACTGTGTTCTCTGATATATCTTCTTCATGCATAACCATTGGTAAAGATGAAGATTCAGATGTATCAGAGATGAGACCTCCATTGGGAGGGGAAGCAGAGTCTGTGGGACTGCTTGTAGAGGAGGAGCCAGAAGAGAGCAAACCCTCTGTTGTCCCCTTGATGGAAGGCATTGGAAGAATGCCCTTAGTCAAAACTATGGATGGTAAAGCTCCCCGTCTTCCCAAAACTTTACCTCCTAGCCATGGAACAGTAGGCTCAAGCAGGACTTCCATAGGTCCAAGAGATGAGTATAGAAATGAGTGCAAACAGGAATTGGGCTGTCCAGATTTTGGCCCAAGCTTGGTCATTCCACCCTGGGATTGTGATGGTGCCCAGCAGTTTTCATTGGATCAGGAGTTGCAAGAGTCGGAATATTTTGATGCAGATGAAATGTTAAAACTGTTGGGGGAGTCTAGTGTGAGAGACGATGGAACATACATTGCTGAGGAGCTTTGGGAGGAGCTACTTTCGCAACCAAGCTATGAAGTGGGGTGTCGTGGAACAGGTGATATCTCTAATGTGTATGCACCCAATGTTACTGAGACACATGAGTATGAAGACCAATTGACATCATTTTCAGCATTGGCTCGTGATGAGATGAGCTTAGGACCCTCTCATGGAGGTGCTCTTGCCAATGAAAATGCCGACTTGTATTTGTTTCCCCTGCTTCAAACCCAAAATGTACAAAGCTTGGACCAAGGCAGCAACCAGTATAATGGGCGGTTCCTATCTCTTACTGAGCTGCAGCCTGGGCTATACTAATCTTGGAGGCAAGGGTCAGCTGGACCCTGGGTCTATTGGAGTCCTTGGTCATACATTATGGCTTACGAGCTGTTCTTACAGCAATGACTCTGTGAGTGCTATCGTTACATCTTGATTCACATAACAGCATGGAAATTAGCAAACACAGGTATTATGACTCAGCTCATACATGTGTGGCGATGGCACTTAGCTCAGGTCAGAGCAAGTCTCAGGTTGTACACCTGGGTGCACTGCCCAGAATGACAATACTGTAATAATGGGATATGATTGTCACATAGCATCAGCTTGTCTAACCATGTAATCTTCCTTTAGAGAAGAAATAGAGACTCATTGATAATCTTAACGTTATGTGATGTGGGTGGAAAGAACCCTAGCTCTGCCTGAGTGCAAGTGCATCGTGGGGTTTCGAGTAATATATATTCTGTGAACGGTCTTGTGTTAACCATGCTTGTCATGTAACCAACTTCAAAGAGCTGGTCTACTGTGCTGGCAGAAGAGATTTGGATGTTCCATGTACACATGTTATATTAAAACGTTTGCAAGATCATATTATGTTAATATTATGTTAAAAAGTCATTGCAATGCTATTGGTCATGTTAGGGGGGTAGTTTGGAAAGTTCACTTGAGAGGAGGTTAATGGGTGTGATATCTTCATACTGACTATGTGACACAGTTTGGACCAGGAATACTATAACCATGCTAGGCTAGGGCCATGGCATCATTGAGCACCATGAATAGAAGAGCAGTGTCTGGCTTTGTCTTTTTGACTCTGACGTCTGAGCAGCACTTCAATTTAAGCATCGAGGTCGGGACTCGCAAGAGTGAAGACCATTTCAGTCAGATCGAGGCATATTATTTTAAGCGATCGTACAGTTAGAACCTTGCCTGGCATATCAGCAGAATGTTTGCAGTCTTCTTAGTGTAGTGAAATGATAGGTTTGCCGTGTCGTTGAATTTGTTTGATTGGCTCTAACATCCTCGAGGTCGGGACTCGCAAGCGTGAAGACCATTTCAGTCGGATCAAGGCATATTATTTTAAGTGATCGTACAGTTAGAACCTTGCCTGGCATATCAGCAGAATGTTTGCAGTCTGCTTAGTGTAGTGAAATGATAGGTCTGCCATGTCGTTGAATTTGTTTGATTGGCTCTAACATCCTGTTAGACTAATAGAATTTCTGCTCGGCCCAAACTTGACATCAAATGGTGGCCTTTTTTAGTGCAGAATGCACATCCAATAAATTTAAGCAAGTGAAATTTTGTATTTCATATATAGGAGAAAGATGGGATGATGCATATGTGGTTTTCAACCTTTTCAAAGCCATAAAGTTCAGCACTCTGTTGTGAACTTTTGAAATAGAGACTCATTGATAATCTTAAGTTATGTGATGTGGGTGGAAAGAATCCTAGCTGCAAGGGCATCATGGGGTTTTGAGTTATGTATATGCTGTGAACGGTCTTGTGTTAGCCATGCTTCTCACATAACCAACTGCTGGTCTATCATGCTGGCTGAAGAGATTTGTATGTTCCATGTACACATTGTATGTGTTGACAGATATTAAAACGTTTACAAGATCATATTATGTTTTTTAAAAAAATTGTTAGTGTGCTATTGGTCATGTTATAGGGGGGTAGTTTGGAAAGTTCACTTGAGAGGAGGTTAATGGATCTTCATACTGCCTATGTGACACAGTTTGGACCAGGAATACAATAACCATGCTAGGCTAGGGCCATGGCATCATTGAGCATCATGAATAGAAGTGTAGTGTCTGGCTTTTTGTCTTTCTGGACTCTGACGTTTGAGCAGCACCTCAATTTAAGCATTGAGGTCGGGACTCGCAAGAGTGAAGACCATTTCAGTCGGATTGAGGCATATTATTTTAAGTGATTGTACACTTGCCTGGCATATCAGCAGAATGTTTGCAGTCTTCTTAGTGTGTAGTGAAATGATGGGTCTGCCGTGTCATTGTTGAATTTGTTTGATTGGCTCGAACATCATGTTAGACTACTAGAATTTCTGCTTGGCCCAAACTTGATGTCGAATAGTGGTCTTTTTTAGTGCAGAATGCACATCCAATAATTATGATATTCATTTAAGCAAGTGAAACTTTGTTAACTCATATATAGGAGAAAGATTGGATGATGCATATGTGGTTTTCAACCTTTTCAAAGCCATAAAGTTCAGCAGCCTGTTGTGAACTTTTTATTTCAACCTTTTATGGCCAACTTTCAAGAAAGTAAAGGACCTATGGTTGATTTTCAATCCGAACTACATGGATGTAATTTACATTATATGAACATAACTAGAACTTTGAGGGTCTACATAAATTCAATGATCCAAACTTATGATTTTAAATGTAATGTGGATGAAACTAAATTTTATTTCACAACCACATGTAACTAGGATTGAGTTTGATCACTCTCCAAAATGAAATACGTTGTCAACATACGTTCTCAACTATTTTGAGCACCCTACATCTCTCCACCGTGTAAGAGACCATTGACATATGGTTTCCGATCAACTAAAACAACTCCTCAACATGCTAAATAGAAACACATAACATGCTTGTTTACTTACTATAAAAGAAGAATCACAGCCAACTTGCTATTTTAGTAGTAAACATTTCATGAATATAGATTCCAACATACTGGTTTAGTTTAACATGCATGTAAACATTGTGTATATATTGGGAAAGCTTTATACATGCCGTGGTAAAATGTTGAAATTTTATTAATAACCATTTTGTAGATTAACATGCTTTCACCTCGCTTGGGCTATCGTAAGGTGCTTTGCCATCTTACTTGCTAGAATAGACATTTATGTTTTGTAAGATGTTGCTAAAACAAAAAGCAACCTTAACAACGAAAGTTTACGGACTCCATGTATATATTTACTTGAGACTAGTAATAAAAATTAGACCATTTTAAAGTTTGGCTAGCATAGTATGAAAAGTGGGCATTTTTATATGTGTCATTTTTGGCACTAAGCAATACACAATCATTCCCTTACATTAGAATCCTTGTGAGATTCTCTTCTTCTTTACTCTTACTTACTTGTGTGCTATTGGATTCATACATGTTAGATGGATGATTGCTTGAATAAGTTTGCTTGCAGATATCCCTCTTGTATTAGCTTTTACTTCTTCTTTTCCCGCTATATGCGAGAGAGAACTATTATGAAGATCCATCTCTATTTGCTTCTGTCTAGGCGAAGAGAGCTCTTCCTTTAGCCCATGGGGAAGGAGCATTTCGGTGTGACAAAAGTAATAAGGATGCGACGAACAAGCTACCACATCCACATCGGGAAGTTGTAATTACGGCTCTAAAGCAAGGTCCAATGACACGTGCTTCAGCAAGGTTAAGGCCAGCTCTTCACTTACTTAGCGCTTGTTACTAGAGACTAGTCTAGGGCTTATCTATGTCCATCCGTCTTCCAAATTGTCGGAACTTATCCAATATTGCCTAGTTTTGATTAGGTCACACTCTAAAAAACATATGGTTTTGGAGTCTTAAATGTGTTGTTTCTATTTTAAGTTTATTTACATTAGAGCATTCTATTTTTATATCTTGAAAGATAAAAACCTTGTTGGTGATTTGCCTGATTTTGGAGCCCAAAAGGCTTAGATTTCATTGCATTGAGGCAAGGAATAGCTCAATAATTGTGATTAGGAGTGAAATTCACTCCGAAAACACAAGCATTAAGCTCCATTAGGTGTGGATTAGAGTGAGTGAGGTAATATTTGTTAATGCATTTTATTTTTTTGCATTCAGGCAAGGAATAGGTTAGTAATTGTGATTAGGAGTAAAATCCACTTTGAAAACATGAGCATTAAGCTCCATCAAGTTTGGATTAGAGTGTGATAGGTAATATTTGTTAATGTATTATATTTTTTTCATGCATTATTTGAATTGGTAGCTTACAAGCATGTAAATCCAATAAAAAGAAATTTAAAAAATCTAAATTATTTGTTTGACCACTATTATATAGAATTAAGATCCTTAATTATGTCTATCAAGTCCAAAAAATCTCAAAATCTCTAAAAACCAGCTCTCGAGTTGGGAGACGCGACTCTTAACATCAAGAAAAAGAAGAAGAGGTTCTTTCTTTTTCTTCTTTTTTGTTATGGTTCAGTCTAACTCTCCTTGAAACATATCTAATAAGAGATTATCTAGTGAATCGCAACTGTCGTGAGGATCTTTCCAATGACTGGGCTCGTAACCCTTGAGGTCTTGAAGCTCTACAACGCCTTGAGAAGCAATTTCACCGCGCCTCCTGTTTGCACTACGGGTACTTGTCCCTTCACTCATCTCACTTCACTCACACACACTCACTAGTATGCATTAGGGAGAGAGATTAACAAGAGGATTATAGCAAGAGCAAGACTCAATTGTACAATGGGAGAGTATGTTGTATTATGAGAGAAATTCACTTATATACATGGCCATAAGTGTTCACACTCACTTAATGTTGCCATATACATAGGCAGTGATGTGTGTGAACACACTTAGGACTGCCGGGACACTTTTTTTCTCTTTAGGAGGTTTTTTCCCCCGGCTTGTATATACGCCCATCATTCTAGGGCTAACTTATCTTTTGTACATTGACACAATCTAACTTTGTGTTGTGTGCATTCTTGTTTCTTCTTCTCCAAGCTTTGTGTGCTTTCCTGCAACCCTAATTCCAACAATTGGTATCAGAGCAAGCATCGGCTTCCAGGGCTACGCCGCCAGCACCCTCCGACTCACGTTCTCCGATTGAGGTGAGTTTTCACGAGCGCTTTTTGCAGGTCTCTATACTTTGCAATCAAGCCCAAAGGGCTTGACGTTCTCAGAATTTGCATCTGAGGTCGTTTCGGGCATCGTTTTTGCATTTCAAGTTCTACACAGGTGTTTTCGTCATTTTCTGCAGAAATTTCGACAGTGCAGTTTTCTGCAAAACAAGCATACGTATTCTATTGTGGACCGTGCTACATAGCACGAGTTGTTCTCTGTTCAGTCTTTGCTTCATTACAGATAGCTTTTGCATCAGTTTCAGTCAGTGGCCATGGCTGATAACAATGATGTATTTCGCATGTTATCTGCTGATGACAAATTGGATGGAGAAAGCAACTACCCACTTTGGGCATACATGATGCAGCATGTTTTGGTTACAAAAGAAGTGTGGAACATTGTGCAGGGTATGGATGTACGTCCAGGTTCTATGAATGTAGGATCTGTTGAGGATGTTGCAGGTTCTAGCAGCTCTACTGTTGCTGCTGTTTTACCCACTGCTGAACAAGCTCGTTGGGATGGTAAAGATGCGCAGGCTCATGCCTTGATTGCACTTTCTGTCAAACGTAACATCACCCCACATATTCGTTCAGCTAAAATAGCAAAACAGGCTTGGGATATTCTAGCTGGTTTGTATGCAGGTCGTAACGAGGCAAAAATCGCTTACCTGCGTAAAGAGCTAGAATTGAAGATTATGCAAGAAGATGATGGCATGAATGTTTTTCTTGCTGAGATTAAAGATCTCAAAGAACAGTTGATTTTTGCAGGTGAGATTATTCCTGATCATTCTCTTGTGCAGACTGTTCTTGATGCTTTACCTGAGACATATCAGACTTTTGCTTTCACATGGAGACTTCTTAATGAGGACAGACCTGATGCTGTCAAGTATGATACTTTAGTCAACAAACTCTTGCAAGAAGCGCAGTCCAGGAAAAACAGGGCCAGGCAGCGTGCAGTTGATCAAGCATTTATTGCTGTCCAGCAGCAGAGAAGAAGTGGTAAGGCAGTCCCTTCCACTGTTTCTTCTCCTATCAGTAGGTCTGTAACTTCTTCTCCTTCCACAGGTAGCAACAACAAGTCTGAGAAGGCTCTTGATAAAGGCAAGAAAAAGACCAGGTGCAACTATTGTAAGGCAAATGATCATGTCATTAAGAATTGCCCTAAGCTAAAGGCTAAAGAGGCAAAGAAGAAAGAGTCAAATGCAGCCACAATAGCGGATGCTTCTACAAATGCAGATTCTGCAAATGTTGTGCAGGATACAGAATGGGCGTTTAGCGTGTATTGCCAGTATGACCCATGTGTACATGATGCATGTTTGGCAGTTTTTGTTGACTCTCATGTTTGGTATTTTGACAGTGGTGCTACAAAGCACATTACCTCACATCGTGATATGTTCACTTGTCTTGAGGCTGTCTCTACTGGGAATACTGTCACATGTGCCAATAATGCTTCTTACCCAGTGAAGGGCGTTGGTAAAATTATGCTAACTGCTGCAAATGGCAGCGCTTTCACACTTTCAGATACTTTGTATGTGCCAGGGATAAAGAAGAATCTATTGTCTGTCTCTGCACTTGCAAGACTTGGATTTGTAGTCGAATTTGTGGATGACAGATGTACTGTTCATGATTTGACTTTTGGTAATACGATTATTGCATCTGGCACCTTGTTTCGTGGGCTGTATATGATTCTTATGACAAGTGTGTGGAAGATTCAGCAAATGCAGTTTCTGATGAAAAGGCAGTTTCAGATGCAAAACTATGGCATGCTCGTTTTGGTCATCTAAACTTTGCTAGTTTGCTGCGTTTGCAGAAATTTGATATGGTTACTTCATTGCCCCCTCTTGAGGCACCATTGAAACATGTTTGTGAAGGCTGTATTTTGGGCAAAATGCAGCGTTCTGCGTTTCTAAAGGATGGTTCTGTGCGGGCCACTCGCAAATTGCAACTTGTACATAGTGATGTATGTGGACCTATGCAAACTCCGTCATTTGGTAAACACTTGTACTTCGTGACTCTCATTGATGATTACTCAAGGCATGCATGGGTATATCCATTGAAGGCAAAGTCCAAAGTGTTTTTGTGCTTCAAACAGTTTTTTCTTATGGTTGAAAATGTATCCAATTGTACTGTGGACACCCTCCGTTCTGATCGAGGAGGGGAGTACATGTCTAAAGAGTTTGATGCATTTTTGGCTAGTCGTGGGATAAAACACCAATGTACAGTGCCATATACCCCTCAGCAAAATGGTGTTGCTGAGAGGAAAAACAGGTCACTTATGGAGATGGCACGATGTATGGTCAAGAGCCAAGCTTTGCCACATGCGTTTTGGCTTGAGGCTGTCATGTGTGCTGCATATGTACTCAACAGGTGTCCCACTAAGGCCTTGCAGTCTATGACTCCATACGAAGCTTGGCATGGCAGGAAGCCTTCTATTGGTCACTTACGTGTCTTTGGTTGCTTGGCCTATGCTTTAGTGCCTGTGCAACAACGCAGAAAATTGGATGATAAGGCTGTCAAATGCATTTTTGTTGGTTACAGTGCTGAGAGCAAGGGTTACAGATTGTATCATCCGCAGTCAAAGCGTATCTTGATTAGTCGAGATGTTGTTTTTGTGGAAGATGCTGTGCAGCCTTTGTTATCATGTACCAAAGAGCAGGTGTGAGCTCACGGGATGTATTTGATACATTGTTGCCTTTGTTTACAGGTGGGAATTCAAATGTAAGTCCTAATGAGGCAAATATTCAGTCTATGCAGATTTCAAACGACATCATAGATCAGCCTATTTCTGATGCAGATTTACAGGATGTAATTCATGAGGATAGGGCTGAAAATGAGCAGGCTAGAGGTATGCCTAAATGGCTGGTGCAAACCTTGCGTGATAGTAAAATTGATGCACCTATATCTAGTCGTACTCGTTCAGGTTTTGAGCATGCCTCTTATGCATCAGATTGTTATGCTTTGGCTGTGTCTAGTATGTGTGAAGAGGAAGAACCTCTTTCATTTGATGAGGCACAAAAATCAAAAAATTGGTTGGCTGCAATGCAAAGTGAATATGATGTTATAATGAAGAATGGTACATGGTCTTTGTGTGATTTGCCTATTGGTAAAAAGGCCATTGGATGTAAGTAGGTTTTTAAGTTGAAATGAAAGCGAGATGGCAGTGTTGATCGCTATAAGGCTAGACTTGTTGCAAAGGGTTATGCTCAAGAAAAGGGCATTGATTTTGATGAGACCTTTGCTCCCACTTGTCGTATGACTACCATTCGTAGCATTTGTGCATTGGCAGCTCATAATGGTTGGAATGTACATCAGTTGGACATAAAGACTGCGTTCTTAAATGGAGATTTGCATGAGGAGGTGTATGTATCGCAGCCTCGTGGTTTTGTTCAAAGAGGGCAGGAAAACAAAGTGTGCAGGTTGAAAAAGGCTTTATATGGTTTAAAGCAAGCTCCACGAGCTTGGTATGAAAAGATACATGCATATTTGACTGCACATGGTTTTAAGAATAGTCCAACACAAAGCACTTTGTATGTTAAACATGTGGATGATGTACATCTAATCATTGCTCTCTATGTCGATGACATGCTGCTCACAAGACCAAATGAGAGTCATATTGCTGATTTTAAGGCTGATTTGAATGCCTCTTTTGAGATGTCAGATTTGGGGCATTTGCATCATTATTTGGGGATACAATCTAAGCAGTGTGATGGAGGTATTGCTTTGTGTCAGACAAAGTATATTGAGACATTGTTGCAGAGATTTGGCCTTGAAGACTGCAAGTCTATTGCTACTCCAATGGAGACAGGTTTGAAGTTGAGTCTTCATGATGCTGGAGATCACTTTGATGTCACACTCTATCAGACAGCTGTTGGTTGCCTTATTTATGTATGCATTACGAGGTCGGACATTCAGTTTGCAGTCTCACAGGTGAGCAGGTTTATGCATAGCCCAGGGTCTCAGCATTGGAAGGCAGTTAAACGCATCTTTCGCTACTTGAGTGGCACCATACATCTTGGGTTGTTTTATCCCAAGGGGGGATCGTTGTCGCCAGATTTACATGCATTTTTGGACTCAGATTGGGCTGGTTGCTATGACACAAGAGTGTTCACAAGTGGTTTTTGTTTCATGCTCGGTAGCTCATGCATATCTTGGTTGAGCAAGAAGCAACCTACTGTGGCCACTTCTAGTTGTGAAACTGAGTACAGGGCAGCTTTCACAGCTACGGTTGAGTGTGTGTGGCTCAGACGGCTTATGGCTGATTTGGGTGTTGGACAGGAGTCTGCCACCTCTATCTACACTGACAGTCAGAGCGCATTGGCAGTTGCGAGAAACCCAATTTTTCATGCTCGCACAAAGCACATTGAGGTGCATTATCACTATGTCAGGGAGAGACTCTCAGCAGGAGAGATCAGCTTGGCCTATGTGACCTCGCCGATCTTTTCACAAAGGCGCTTCCTCGTGAGAGGTTCGAAGCTTTCCGCAAAGCTTTGGGCTTGCTCCCCTTTGTGGATTGATCTACTTCGGGCATGGCACTCCCCTATACATGAGTGCCAGCTCTCGTTCACACCATCACTCCCAGGGGGGATTTGTTGCCATATACATAGGCAGTGATTTCTTGTTTCTTCTTCTCCAAGCTTTGTGTGCTTTCCTGCAACCCTAATTCCAACACTTAAACTGTGGCCGACCGGACACTTTAGGCTCATAAGAGACCTAATGCTATTACAATGACTACTCTCATAATATATCCATGATGTACATCACTTGGGACTTCATCCTAACTTGCTATCACACGCTCTTGAAGTGGAAATCGCCTTAAGTATTCTATCGGACCATTATGCACACTCGTCCAAGTTATAGCTTTGGATACCATTGCTTCATATCTTGAATGTATGACCTTTTGGTGTATCTACCTTGACTCCTTGATGTAAGATAATGGCAGTAGCTCTTGTTAACCCTAGGAATAGAAGGGCCTTTGTGTGGGGAGAATGAACAAGCTTTGTTGATGGCTTTGATGTTTAGTGATGTTCAATGGTCTTTGTTCCTCCGAAAGGAATAAGAAAAGTTAGCTAGTGAATGAAAAGGTGAGTGGTTTATTGGGAAGTTCTAATAGAGCGAGAGTGTGGTTTTTTGCGAGTGATTGCACTTTTATTATTTTGTGAGCTCTTTTTTTTTATTCACTTTGTTTTTGGCAATCATAAGCAAGGTTACATGTGCTTTGTGTTAGGGGGCACATTAAGAGATGTTAATAATGGGAGAGAAGAGAGGACAGGATCCGAATGAACATAAAAATAATCATTAGATCGAGATAGTGATTCCTAGTTTCTCATTTAATTCATTGAAGCGACATTCATCATTTGAAGAAATTGGCCTTCGATGATGTCCTTTTGTGTGGTAAATTTTTTGTCAAATGTTGTTGAGTAGGACTTGTTCCTGCATGCTTCTTCCCATGTGCTTTTTTTGTTTTTATGTATATTTAAGTGCTCTTATGAAGCAGATATACATTAAGTATAAAATTTGAGTCAAATAGACTCTTATTAAGTTGTTGCTTTTTGTTGAAGTAGTCGCTTTGGCGACGAGGATTGAAAGAATTACGTTAACTTGCAAGGCTAATATATCTTCACAAGGATTGAAGATCATTGATTTGTGAAGATGCTAGCGTCATTTGGAGAGGTTTGTAATTTGAAGTGATTCCAGGTGATGGGTTGTACCATTGCCTAGGCTTTCGCCCACCATGGCCTCCTCATCCAGAGATATACCTGGAAGTTATCAATGGTGAGGCTTTGGTGTAAATTTTTTTCAATGCATGAGTATGGATATGTACTCATGGAGCAGCTGTTGCATTAACATAGCCAAAAGAATAGTAAGCGATAAGCTTAACGAGAATGGAATGGCTATTTAAGATCCTTGGGAGTTGTTTGGTAGGCCATGTGTGTGACTCTCTTGTGTTTGTGTGTTTTTTTTTGTTACCATCTTGTGAGTAACAGGTTCTTGTGGCTACTCTCCTTTTTGAGAGAGTAAGTTCTTATGTCTGTCGTGTAGCTTCTGCACTTGTGCTTCACATCCAAAGGGGTGAAAAGAGCATTGTGAGTTTGTCTTTGATGCGCTCATAAGTCTCCTTGGGAATCTAAGCTTTGGTATTACTTTCGTAGAATCCTTGTGCTTGCAGTAATCTTTTGGGTACTCACACATATTGACTTAGTGGAGTTCTTTTTGAGGAACTCGCACAGGCTTTTGTTGACGGTGTTGTGGAGTACTTTTTCCTTTCCTTGGCCTCTGAGTGCTGTGTTGAGGAAGAGGCTTTGAGTGTCGAGGCACCCAAATTTGATTTGCACCTTCATAGTAGCCTTGAGCAACAAGTAGCTGATTCTCCACCCACATTTTGATACCATTAAGATACCTTGATTTTTGTTGTCTTGGTGGATTTTTCATTTTGGTTGAAGTGGAGGTTGTGAGCCCTTCTTCAGATTAGTTGGTGTTGAGGTTGCAGGTTTGAGACTCATGGGCGTTGTTGACAATGTGGTTCGAGTCTCTTGCAGAGTGGCATTCGATGATGAGGCTTTTGAGCATATTTTCATCTCCTTTGGTGAGGTTTATTGATAAAGAGGCGTTGGCTCCAAGGGTTTTCCTTTGAGTTCCTTGTTGTTAAAGATAGGTGGTTGCGCGTGGGAAACTTTTTGTTAAAGATAGGTGGTTGCGCGTGGGGAACTTTTTGAGGAATAGTTGTTGACTGAGAGGATTTGGCATCGAACTTCATTGGTGAGGATGGGGTTGAAGGAGTAGATGCTTTATGTCGTTGACACAGATGGTAGGTCATTGTGTAGAGGGGCTTTCGTGAAAGAGGCTTGTAACTTTTTGCATTCAACATCATAGAAATCCATTAAGGTTGGATCCTCTTCCTTGTAGTATGGTATTGTCAACTTTGTGTCGTTGACCATCATGATGACCCTATCGTCGTCGCTGGCAAAGCACAGTGGTGCTTGGGTAGCAATAGTCCATTTAAGCTCTAAGATCAAATTTGCTTCCAACACATACATAACCACAAAAAACTTGTAAGGGAGTTAGTTTCAATATACATTGTATGTTCAAAGTACCCCAAACATGGTATGTTCAAGTCTTGTGTAAAGGGAATTCTTTCAGGATGAGCCGTGAGTGTTGGTTGACCTAACAAATCCCATAACTCGAGGGTCATGAGATTGTTCTCTCATGTTGGATAAAGCTGTGCTTGAGATGTGGTGATTTTATTTGAAAGTTTCAATCCAACCAGAATTCTAAGGATCTTTTCAGTAAGATATGTTGGAAGTTCCAGCTCCTCCAAGGTCTCTTCCTCTCGTAATAGTAATTGTACAATGCCTGCAGGAGTGTTCAAGGTGACTGTTTGCATGGATTCATTAATTGAATACAACGAGTCACGTATCCAAGTACCACCAAGGACGACATCATACTCAAGGAAATCTAGGGTAACATGGAATTTGATTATTTGAGTAGCATAGCTAAAAGTAACCATCGGAAACTTCAATGTTTTGTCCATTGGCTCCTCTTGCAAGACCATTGTCTGTAGGAATGAGTTTAGGTTGTCTCAATGACACCCAAGTGTCTATTGTCATGATATTATGACTAGCACGAGGACTAATCAATGTGCGTTTGCGCTTAACATCATTGCCTCTAGGAAAATCTAACCATACCATGATAGAATCTTCAAGAGGAACCATACATGTTTTAATTTGTGTATTAGCTCTTCAGATCCTGTTTCTATTTAATATTCCTATTAACTTTCATCCTCTTTTTGGCTCTCAGCTTTTTTAAGAGTACCCAATGTGTACACTGACACACTTGGTCCTTTGACAATTCTAAATGAGGTCTGTTTGGAAACTTGCGAATCCTCATAGTCTTGTTCTATGGAGCTCTTTATGTCTTAGTATAACTTATGTTGAGCTCTTAAAGGTGCAAGTACTGATGTTATGCTGGCTTCACCATGAGAGGAGCATTCCTCCAAATGAGGTTTTAAGAGACTGCTTTAATTTAGTAAGGGATTTATCAAATTCCTCACGTGCTTTCTCAACCGCATAATTTGTGCAATCTGTCTTTAATGACTCTTCTATATTTAATGACTCTTCTGTAGAGAGTATGTCTTCCTCTTGGAAGGGGAAGCGATACTCCTTCAGGTTTTGTATTTTGGTTGCTTTTTTAGGATTGGCATTATAAGGTTCAATGACAACCGGTGATCCTATAAGACACTCAACCATGCTAAGCATGCTCTCCTGAGCTTGCTTTTTACGTTCCGCATATGTTATATGATCAGGATTTTCAATATGGGGTGGTTAGGTGGGTTCTAGTTTCTTGATTGGTCTATTAAGTGCACTGAGTGACAAATCAGAACTTGTTTCTTCCTTACTAAGTGACGTACTACAACTTGTTTTATTTTCTGACTTTCTTTGGATCGTTAGGTTTTCTTCCTATGCGACGAGATCGAATTCTCTTTTGGGCTTTTGTATTCTGTGTCGCACATATGGGTTTTGTGGTTTGTGGCCTTTGAGGTGGATGCTTTTGAATCATGTGTAGCTCTTGGCTCTTTGGGTTTATGTCCTCCACAGGCTTCTTTTCCATGTCCTTTAATTCAACCTTGGTTTTAATAGTTTGTTGTCTCTTGTTTTTCTTGGGTTTAGAAGGTTTTGTTTTCTCTTTCGGTTCCTGCTTTAAGGCATGTTTTTCTACCCATTTCGAAGTGTTATCTTTTGCATTCTTTTTTACTATTTCTCATGCCTTGGCTTGTAAGCGTGTAAGCACATTCAAGGGTACCGTGAAAAATTTTCCGTTTTGTACACTTAAGATGTTTAAAGTTGTATTTTGTGAGACAAGTTACATTGAAGTAACTCGTCTTAGGCAATATTGGAACATGTGATCAATGCCACATCGTTCACACATGGGTTGCAAAGTGTTAGTGACTATGGGCATGGAAGTATTCCAAACTGTGTAGTCTGCCACTTTGTGAGGCCCATAACAATAGAAACACTGAAGTGTTTGCTTAACTGCTTCTTGAGAGGTTTCTACCCCTTGGACTGTTTCTGTTTAGTACACAGGAGATGAAGGTTTTGAGTCAATTGTTGATGAATTGGGACACTTTGTAGTATCATGACCAAAGGATTTACAATATATGCAGTACAGAAAGATAGGTGCCTTGTATGCACAATGGGGATTGGGATGGTCGTAGTGATTGCATTGTGACACAAGGCATATCGCTCCTCACTTGTAGAGGCATTAAGAATATTTGGCTTTGAAGGATTTCATCCTCTCTTAGAGATGTCGATTGAAAGCCTTTAAGTAAGGCTGCATAGAATTTGAGAAATGACAGTTTTGAAATCGATCATTCTTTTGCCATTGCTTCACTTGGTTTAGATAAACGAACATCTCATAGCATGATCATCTTCCATCATGTTGTCATCTAAACGTACTGCTTCTTTACAACATTGATCGAATGTTTCTAGGTTGGATACAATGATCAAGTTGTGTAAGCTGTTATTCTTTAAGCCTGTCATGAAACATCTCTTCAATTGAGAATCGTTTAGTTTCTCCCATGGCACATCGTGAGTCTAGGAGTTTTATCCGTAAGATAAAGTCTCTAATGGTTTCATTTAGTTTATGCTCAATTGAATAGAGTTCTTTTGCTACACTCCACCGATCACTTTGTCTTGAAAAACCATGGATAAAGGCTATTTTCAAGATTCTGAAGTTGGTCTTGATGGTCGGCATCAATGTGATGAACCATCGACTAGCCTTTCTGTCTAAGCATAGGTTTAACGCATGTACCTTGGTGGGACAGTTGGGATTTCCAAAGACCTTGCATCGCTGTTCAAACATTTGTATGAATTGAACAGAATCAATTGTTCCGTCGTATTTACCCATAATTTTGGAGATCTGTACGGTCGTATGTTTGTATGAGTCACTGAGGCCGTATGTGAGTACCTTGATGGTAGTGACTCACTGAGTCCTTGGGCTACCCCCCTTCCTAGACTAAGTGTCAGTATGTCCAAGGTGTGGGCATCTAGGGATTGAAAAGGGTTGGTACCTATGAGATTGGTGGGAATGTTAGGTAAAGGACCAAAGCCCAGTGGAATTGAAGTGATAGAGGGTGTAAAACCCGATGACACACTTGTTGTAGGCATGGCCAATGGTATTGGGAGGTGCATTTGGGCCATTGCAATGGCTCGAAGATGTCAACCATTGGGTTGAGTGAGGATGTCGGCCCACGTAGTCCCTCTATCGTTTCCATGTCTGATTGCCTAATTGTTCCTTAACGAGCAAGCACACGTGCTTTTTTCTTTTTGCTTTTTATATTTTCTCACAGCCCGTTACAACCTTAGGAGGCCTAGCGTACTCTTCGTTGGATCAATGAGTGTCCATTTTTCCTGATTAGCTTAAACGCTACACAAAGGTGAACAACCTTAGGGATATTTTTCTGGAAAAAGTGCACGCTAGTAACTTCTCAAATGGAAGAGGAGGTCCTAAAACCTATTTTCAATCATTGCCTCTCTCAAGATAAAAAAGAAATTTGAGAATTTTTTCCCTGTTTCGCAGCACAGTTTTGAGAGTGTTCCAAAAGAAATTTGGAAAAACTTTGTATGTGAGAGTTGTAGTATTTTTGGAGTACTATAACTTTGTCTCTCTAAGTCGTTCGTGATTTTGTTGTTTAGACTCCAAAAACGTAGCCCGAATATGATTCGAAGTCGTTTTTGTGCTGTTTTTTTTACGATTTTTAGTGCTTTTCAGGCTGTTTTTTGCCTCGCTTCCCGAGTCAAATTTTGAGACTGCTGGTCGGAGGCCAAAACGATCGATTTTGACTTCGAACGACTAGGATTAAATTTAAGGAGCTCGATGTCGGCTTTCCGATGAGCACTAGAGCACCTTCATCGGACTCACGGTTTAGAAGATACAAGCCTTTAAATCGGTTTTTTTTTTTGGCCGATGGATCCCCCTTTCACGTTGTGAACTAGCAGAGTGCAGTTTGGCGTGAAGCTGACTTCACGGAGTTTATCAAATTTGACTTTTTTTTAAACTATTTCACGTCATGAGATGCTTAGTGCTTCACGCTGTGAAATGCTGTGTTTCACGCTGTGAATCGAACATAGAAAAATTAAATTAAATTTTTTTTTGTGCGTTTGCAGAGACTATTTCACGACGCGAAACACTTACTGGTTCATGTCGTGAACCACTTAGGACGTAAACAGTTTTTTTTTTGAGGCGTGAACCCTTAGGTTGTGAGACCTTAAGGCGTGAGTGTGTAGAAAATGGTTCAAGCGTGAACCATTTTTTGAGTTTTGAGTTTTTAATTTTTTTAAAATTTTTGGACGTGAGCCTTTAGGCCATGAGACCTTAGGGCGTGAGAGTGCAGAAAATGGTTCACACGTAAACTATTTTTTCAAAAAAAAAATAGAGACGTGAATCCTTAGGCCGTGAGACCTTAAGGTGTGAGTGTAGAAAATGGTTTACACATGAACCATTGTTTTTATTATTATTTTTTTGGAGGCGTGAACCCTTAGACTGTGAGACCTTAAGGTGTGCGAGTGCAAAAAATGGTTCACGCGTTAACCATTTTTTTGAATTATTATTATTTATTTTTATTTTTAGAGTCTAGTGAGAAATATGAATTTCCTTATTTGGGGGGGATATTTTTTTAATTTAAAATTAAGGAAATATAAGTAAGTGGAAATCAAAAAGTCAACAATTTTATGACATTCTCTTACACCCACCATAAATGATCCCCAAAATGGACAATTTGACAACTCATGGACATCTACGCATTGAATGCTCATTAGTCTTAATGAGGTATATAAAAAGGTGATTAAGAATTAATCAAGAATTAATCTTTTCACTAATCTCTCTCTTTTACATTAATAAAGAGCTTTAATTAACCACTAATCTCTAATTAATTCATACAATTGAGCACATCATTGGATAGAGCAAGGAATTGCTAGATATGTGCATCAACTAATGTGTAAATTAATGTATAATTAAAGATTAATTAAGCTCTTATTTTTGATCTCTCCTTTTAAGAATTAATCAAGGATTAATCTTTTCACTAATCTTTCTCTCTTTTACATTAATCAAAGGCTCTAATTAATCACTAATCTCTAATTAATTCATACAATTGAGCACATCATTGGATAGAGCAAGGAATTGCTAGATATGTGCATCAACTAATGTGTAAATTAATGTATAATTAGAGATTAATAAAGCTCTTAATTTTGGTCTCTTCTTTTAAGGTAAAATTAAGCAAAAGAATCAAATTTCTCCAATTGATAAAGAAATTGATATAATTAGGTGTTTTGATGCATCTAGATGCTTTCAAAACACTCAAAAACAATTTCAACTACTCACATGATCAATTTAGACTCCAAATAACACATTTTCTAAATTCTTTGTCTCTTGAAGTGGATTAATTACTATTAATGATAAAAACCATTGCATTAAGAGAAATTAGTCCAAATTCAAGAATTTCTTGATAGTTTTGAGGAAATTTTTTGAAGGATTAAGCTACTTGTAATGCTTGCTAACACTTTAATGCAAAAAAATTTAACAAAAAGCACACAAATTAAGCTAAAATTAATGATTTTAGTTATATGTTTAATACTAAAGAGAGCTAACATTCAGTAAAAAAATATATTCTATTGTATTTTTTGATGCAATGGATGTAAACTAAACCTAATACACTCTATGTGCAAGTCCTAAGAACATGAAAAACCACATTAACAACAACAAAAACAAAAAATTAAGCAAAAAATATTCTTTACAAAAACAAAAAAGAGAGCTATTCTACATGAAATCACACACAAATTACCATCAAATCCACATCTTCTTCATGGAAAACTATTAATCGAGATAATGAGCAATGGGTAATGTGTAGATTAGAGGAAAAATGATTGAAAAAGCCAAGGGATGGCTCCCTGACAGCAGCGACACCAAAAATGTTATGGCTCATCCTAACCCTCCTTGAAACACATCCAATAAGAGAGTACCTGGTGAACTGCAACTATCGTGAGTGAGGATCTTTCCAATGGCCGAGCTTGTAACCCCTAAGGTCTCCAAGCTCTACAACTTCTTGAGAAGCAATTCCACCATGCCTCTCCGCGAGCATTGTCACACCGCCACGTTGCACTCCCTCCTCTCACCTCACTTCACTCACACACACTCACTAGCATGCATTAGGGAATCCTAACCCTCCTTGAAACACATCCAATAAGAGAGTATCTGGTGAATTGCAACTGTCGTGAGGATCTTTCCAATGGCGGAGCTTGAAGCTCTACAACTACTTGAGAAGCGATTCCACCGTGCCTCTCACGAGCATTGTCACATCGTCACGTTGCACTACGAGTACTCGTCCCTCCTCTCACCTCACTTCACTCACACACACACTCACTAGCATGCATAGGGAGAGAGATTAGCAAGAGCAAGACTCAATTGCACAATGGGAGAATATCTTGGGAGAGTATCTTGTATTATGAGAGAAATTCAATTATATACATGGCCATAGTGTTCACACTCACTTAAACTGTGGCCGGCCGGACACTTTAGGCTCATAAGAGACCTAATGCTATTACAATGACTACTCTCATAATATATCCATGAAGTACATCACTTAGGACTTCATCCTAACTTGCTATCACACGCTCTTGAAGTGGGAATTGCCTTAAGTATTCCATCGGACCATTACGCGCACTCATCCAAGTTATAGCTTTGGATACCATTGCTTCATATCTTGAGTGTATGACCTTTTGGTGTATCTACCTTGAGTCCTTGATGTAGGATAATGGCGGTAGCTCTTGTTAACCCTAGGAATAGATTAACATTCTTGTTATATAAAGGAAATATATCAAGACGTGAATTTGGACACGCAAGCCTATAGGCATGAGCTTAAAGACGTGAACTTGAAGACACGAGTCTATAGGTAGTTATACCTAATATTGTATCAACTCATTGTTATTGCCTTAAGAACATACTTACTCACAATGCAAGTAGGAGGTCATTTTAGAAGCATTTTCACCATGGAATCAAGTTCTTGTTTTTCATTCGGATGAGAAACATGGAACATGGGGAAGGGTATAGAGACAATGTCTGAGAGTACCACAAACCAAAGGGATACACAAGGACATTCACCTGTAGCCTAGCCAACAGGCAACACGCGACTAGTGCCATCACCTAACATTTTCTTGACCATGGCAAGCTTGTAGCCTAGCCAGCAGGCCGACATAAGACAAGTGCCATTGAAAATCTTTAAATAGAGGGTTTTGTGTAACCACTCTCTTTCATTCTATTGCCACGTGAATATATGTATGAAGACATGTTTAGGATGTCATTTGAAATGAGAAGGGGGGTTGCCACAAATATAGTACCTATAGGCTCAGAGTTGGGCAAAACAAAGCAATCCACATCTCAAGAATGATGTTGATCCCATTAAGATCTAGTCATTGAGTATCTATCTTGAAGGCAAAGCATGTCAATGGTTTAGGTCTCTAAACCCACATGAAAAGGCCAGCAAGGTCTTGAGACCCATTTTTTGTTGGATTCTCACCCACTGGAGCAAGATGAGCCCCACTGCACAAATCTAAAATAAGACGAGGAAAAATGTGAAACTATATTGCTAGAATCAAGTATCTTCACATGAGATACATCCCTTGCAAAAGACTAGACGACTTATTGCTCATTGATTAAGTTATGATCGGTCTCAAGAGAGTAAGAGTCTTCATGACCATATCTATAACTCTAAACACTACAACTTATTGCTCATTGATCAATTTATGACCAGTCTCACGAGTAAGAGGCTTCATGACCATATCTATAACTCTAGACACTACAACTTTGATGAGTATAGACCTACTAGTAGAAAATCTCTAAGACAAGAATGTAGAAGTCATGTAGAAGTCATCGACACAAATCAAGAGATAGGGGACACATTATCCAAAGCCTTAAATGGCCAACCAATACCAACTAGTCTTAGTCAAGGACACGAGTATGGGTGAGTTGGCAGAAAATCTACTGAACTGTTTAGGCCAGCAATGGCAAGTCCAACCCCAAGGGTAACCGTAAGTCCGCCCCTAGCCAATTACTCAAGTCAGACATTCATATATGTTTCCATGGAGATATGGTTTGGTGTACAATCTGCCTTTGAAGAAACCATACAAACACGGAGTGTCCACCACTAAGGCATAGACGACAATTGTTCTCATGTAAGTGCGCTATGGAAACCAAGATACAACCAATTAATGGTACCACCAAAACTTGGCACCACAACCTATGCTCATGGCACTAAAGCAACCACTAGCCCTATCGCCCATACCAAATGCTTTTCAATTGATACATAATCTAGTGCCCTTTATTAGGATCCTATATTGAGAGGTATGTACAGTCTACCACTAATGCCATACATAATCCAGTTCCCTTTTTCAAGACCCTATACTAAGAGGTATGTATAGTCCGCCATCAATGCCATACTCATCACGTCCAATATTACTACCCCAACTAGCTCTCCTAGAATTGCACTAGTACTTTAGTACTGGATGACTTTGCCAATGGACTTTGAGAGTGTAGAAGAGGAGAGCCATGAGTCGTATGAGCAGTCTTATTCATATGGATATAAAACAAACCCCAACCATTGATTATGAGTTATAGCAGTCTGATTCATATGGATATAGAACAGACCCCAACCATTGATTAGGAGTTATATAAGCAGTCCGATTCATATGAACATTTCGATTCATATGGATATAGAAAATCCCAACCATTGATTACACCTCCGTATTCAAAGCTATGGTGCAACAAAGGGCGAGAGACTTCAATAACATATCACAACGGCCACCTCTCCAATTTTTTCATTGCAAGAGCTTACATTGTGTTGCCAAGTGTCCTCATAGAGCCATCATACTAAGTGTCCCAACTCCATCCCTGAATCTAGTGCCAAACCCTAATGTCATTCCATAAAGAGGCACATGTTTATGAGTGTGGATTCAGATATGCTTTCAAGGATTGTCCCAACAAAAGAGTGACAATCCTCCCAATGGAAAAGTATCACCCACTTCGGTGAGCCATAACTTGTTAAGCAGACACAAGGAGAAATTATTCATATAGTCCCCCTTAATGCCATTACAAAACTCCAGACCAAGATGAGGGCAACTGCGAAGGAAACATCCAAGGCAGCTAAGAAGTAGAAAGCTTAAGCTTTAACCTCGAAGCTAGCAACCAAGGATATAAGAAGCTCCAAAGGCTACATAAGCCCCTGAAAAGGCTAAAGGATGGGAACTAGAGGTCCAAAAACAAGAAAACCTTAAAGAGCATGGGGAAATGCAATGCACGAACAATTGTCAAAGATAATGATGTCACGACCATTGAAAGTGGTATGAAACAATAGCTCTAAAGATACCTTTCTCGTGAACGAGAAGGCAACATATGATCTCTCGCTCAAACTAGCTCTTTCCAAAGAGAGAAACCCATTGACTACACAAACCTTCCAAAGAAACTCAAAGAGTATCCCAGCACTGTATTGGAGAGGGAGCGAATGGAGAAAGTCTAAGCACTTGTAAGGAAGGTGCATTTTAAACTAGAGCCAACACTTGAGTAAGTGGTCAAGTACGAACCATTGTAACCCCATGCTTGAGTAGGCAAGTCTATGTGTTTGTAAGCACGCTTTACCACCTAAGAGTAGCTAGAGAGCACCTAGGGGAAGTGATGCAAATGTAAACATTCCTAGCCGCCTGATAGTAGCTAATCAAGCACCCAAGAAGGAGATGTCTCATGTTCAAGTCAAAATCTTAATCCACCTACCACCTACATTAAGGGGGGATGAAGGGGGGTGTTAAGAAATGTGGTGCCATGGTGCCATTGAGCACAAGGAAGAGGTAGGGAGTGAGTATGAGCAGTCAAGCAAGAACAAAGTCTAGTATGAGCAGTCAAGCAAGAACAAAGTCTAGTATGAAGCCACATGAGCAAAGGGAATTATCCCACACTGATGTACAAGCTAAAAGGTGTACCTCCTCATATAAAAGGGGACAATTTTCAAGCAATGAACATATCGCTTGCACTTATCACAAGTTTCTCTATGTGTCCAAGTTAATCTATCTTGGAGTCTAATTAACTTGAGTGCAATTTAATTAGCACACACTCCTCATCACGAGTTCACTTAGGTATCACCCACCTTAGATTAGTCATGTTAATTGTGTTGTCATAAGAGTAAGATTAGTATCTATTAGGAAGTTGATTATCACTAGGAGAGCTCGATCCATGCTTCTCCAACAGTGACTAGCTTTATGTCTCCTACTAATGTTTAGCAGTTGTTCATTTAGGTCCTTTACCTTGGTTAGATGCTCTACCATAGAATCTCCTTCTTGTATATCCAAAAAATCTATCTCCGAGAAAGCCTAAATAAAATCCCAAAGTACCTCTTTTACGTGAATGCCTTCATCTCAATAACAAGATGCTCAATAAAGCTTTTCATCATACAATTTGTACCATCTTACAAATTCCAAGGAAATTTCTTATCCTTCACATTTATTAGGAAATTAAAGTATAAATATTAACCAATACGTGCACACTAACCCTGTCATATGCCCAATTCCTAGATTTTCGTGCACGAGGTAAGCTTATTTTCATAACAGGGATTTGCATGAGTGATTTCATACAAATATAAAACGTGAGCTTGAATAGACTTGAGTCTAGAGGTGTGAACCTAAATACGTGAACTTGTACACTTGAGTCTAGAGGCATGAACCTAGACACGTGAGAGGAGTCTGGAGCTGAGATCAAACATGGTGTATAGGAACATATAATGTGTATAGGATGATGTGAAATGGATCCTAGGTGGAAGAATAGAGGCATGGAAACCTAGAAGAAATGTGCAGTTGTTAACGAAAAAAGAAAGTGCATAGGCAATCGAAGGAAAAGGGTAGCGAAACTTTTTGGATGAAAGTGAGGCGACGAGCTTATGAAAAAAATTGAGAAGATTTTCAAAAAAGCAGAGAAGAGAGCAAGCGAAGAGAGTTAGTGGAGTGACTATAGAGAAGAGGTTACTTGTAGACAGGAGGTCGTAAAAGATTTTTAAGGTTGCAAAGTGAAGCTCAATGCAGCGGGAGTGGGATTGGAAGAGTCAAAGCAAAGGGAGTTCTAAGGACTAGAAAATCAACTAGGAGGTTTATGCCCTAGTATCTCTGAGTGGCAACTCTGTTAGAGACTTGACTCAATCTGATATCTGCTCAACTATAGCTACTGTACCTACTGTCTATTAGATGGAAGTTGTTTTGTATATGTTTGAGAAAGACATGCTGTTTGTTTGACGAGTTGTTATCGAGGTTGTCCTGTGGTAGATCTCTAAGTTTTTTGGTATTTTCTTCTAATATGTTCGAGCACATGTCTCAGGGTTGTTGAGACACTATTGTGTTTTGTCTATCTGGAGAGTTTGGATCTTATCTGTTATGAGTGGAGGCAATGTTTACTTTGATTTGATGTTTTAGTTGTGGCAGATGTGTTGTTTTGATAGAGTTCATAAAGTCGAACACGTGTGTCAGACTGATGTCTGGGAAACTGATGTTGAGTCAAAGCTGACTCAATTAGCATCAAATGAGAGGATAGAGAGTTGGATAATGTCAACTGAGTGTGAAATATAATTAGCTGAAGGTGTATAGGGTTTGGACCGATTTGTCTAGGTTGGAGGGAAGTGTTTTTGAGTTAGATATGACAATCAAGGACTGTCATTAGAAAGTCAACAGTCAGACAGTCTGGTTGGTGGACTGGATAGTGATTCAGAGTCAGTTGTTGTGAGTGAGTTGCAATCAACTAAGTGTCCATAATATTGGATCCTTCTAGGTCAACTTAGGAGCTAATGAACTTTGTTCAAAAGCTCTAGTATTTATCTAAATCTTTATGAATGCTTGCTGAATATGTCTACCCTTTGCAAAAAGCTAGTTAGCAAGATCCATTTAAGTGGAGTTAGGTAGAGGAGGATGCTTTTGAGAGTCTCAAAGATATGATGTCTACCCTTCCAACAATGATGTCCCCCAGATTGGAACCGGCCTTTCTAATCTGAGCCTCAGTGTTGGAAAGCATGTAGTAGGAGCAATGTTGATGTAGAAAGGAACAAAGCAATATTATATGAGACATGTTTTTTATATCAGCAAGGCAATGGGTGAGATAGAAAAAGCTTGGCATGAGGTTGAGCTATTGGTTTAGACACTTGTGTATGCCACAAGAAGATTGAAAACTTATTTGATTTATAGATCTTTTATTTTTCTCACATCTTGTAATCTTCTACCTCATGTGATGAAGTATCCCGATGATAACCCAAACATATAGAAATGGATTATGACATTACATGAGTTTGACATGAGTTTCATCAAGGAAGATACTGTGAGAGCTCACATGGCAGACATGCTAACCTATAAGGAAGTTCAAAATAAACCCAAACCTATTAAGGATATTAAAAAGAAATTTGTTCCTAATCATAGGATGCATGAAGAATTGCAAGATATAGATGGAACTCTATTCTTTGATGGGGATTTAAAAGGAGTATTTGTAAAGGTGGTGTTGGGTTTGTTTTTGTTAGCAAAAGCAGTGTCAAGAACTATGGTTTGGTAGCCATGAAATACAGGTTAAAAGAAACAATGAGGCTGAGTATTATAGCCTCAGTTTGGGTCTTGAGAAATGTAGACAAATGAAGGTCAAGAGACTGGTTATAAATGGTGATTCTTTGCTTATCGTAAGGCAGGTGTAAGGTACTTGGAAGGTTAATAAAGATGAGATGAAAAGCTGGGTTTTAAAGGTGAGAAAGCTCCTTAATTTTTTCCAAGCCTTTCAGATTTGGCATGTATCCAAAGAGGACAACATAACAACACATGAGTTAGCAAAGCAGGTCTTCACCAAAGATGTACATGCTGTGATAGTCCAAAGACCATTATATCAAGGCATGTATCCAGGGAGGACAACATAACAACACATGAGTTAACAGCAGGTCTCCACCAAAGATGTACATGCTATGATAGTCCAAAGACCATTGTATCAAGGCAGGAAATCCGTTTATGAGGAAGAGCAAGTCCTTATGAGGATGACAGGTTTTGCAGGAAGAGGATTGGATGCTTCAAAAAAGAAGGCAATTGTCAGAAGAGCTATGAAGTGTGTGTTAATTGGTGATATACTTTATCATAAAGAAACTGATGATATTTTTAGAAGGGTTTTGTGTTAGGATGAGATTTTGGATTGCTTTGAAGAAGGTTGTGGAGGTCATTATGGAGCTGATACCACAAAAAGAAAAGTATTAACATCAAAGCTTATGTGGCCTAGTATGAATAGAGACATCCAACATTGGTGCAGAAGTTGTCTCATGAGTGCCAAGAATTTCACAAAAAGGTACTAGTTCCTGAGCCTATGCAACATATTATGAGCTATGGGGCCTTTGAAAAATGGGGGATAGATGTTATTGGGCCTCTTCCAGGAACTAGAAGCAAAAAGTATTATATTATCACTCCAATGGACTACCTAACAAGGTGGCCAGAAGATAGAGCAATGAGTAGTGCCATAGCACAGTAGGTTTGCAAGTTTGTTTATGAGATGGTTTGCTGTCAATTTGGTGCCCCTTTGGAGTTGGTCAGTGACCAAGGAAGGGAATTCAGAGCTGATGTGGTCAAAAATTTGACCAAGAAGTTGGGTATAAAACATAGGTTTACCACACCATATCATCCCAAGTGCTATGGGTTGGTTGAAAGTTTTAAAGGGTTTTTGCAGAAGTTATTATTCAAATTAGTAGAGGACCACCCCAATGATTGGGACATGTACTTGGACAGCTGTATGGGCACTCAGAGTGTCTAAGAAAAATGCAAGTAGGTTTACCCCATATCATTTGGTGTATGGTGAAGAATGTACATTGTTGCCAGTGAGTATTATGCTTCCTTCACTTAATTTTCTGTTGCAACATGATATGACCTAGAAGGAACAAGAGAGAAAGAGATGGACCAATTTATATTCTCTACTGTTGGGATAGAGAAAATTCCATAAGATGGTATGAAGAGATCAGTCAAAGGAGAATTAGGGCATTTAATGATAGGTTGGGAAGTAAGGATATGAAGAAGGGAATGTTGGTTCTAAGATACAACAATGCTCTTGATACAACATTTCAGACCAAATTCAGAATCAAATGGGAAGGCCCTTTTATTGTGCATGAAGTTTTTTCTAATGGAACATATCAATTGCAAGATCTCGGGGGTTAGCTGCATTTGAGCACAGTCAATGGCCTGAGCTTGAGGCCATACCATATCAGAATCATGTAAGGCAGGAAACACACAGTGAAACACTTTCAAGTGTTTCACTAAGGGGTTTGGGTAATATGTGAGATGAGTCCGAAAGCTGAGATCAAACATGGTGTATAGGAACATATAATGTGTATAGGATGGTGTGAAATGGATCCTAGGTGGCAGAAATGATGTGTGGCAGCCTAGAAGAAATGCGTAGTTGTCAATGAAAAAAGAAAGTACATGGGCAATCGAAGGAAACGGGCGATGCAACTTTCTGGAAGAAAGCGAGGTGGCAACGGGCTTACAAAAAAAAAAGGAGAAGATTTTCAACAAAGTAGAGAGAAGAGCGAGTGAAGAGAGTGAGTGCAGTGACTACATAGAAGAGATTACTTGCAACAAGAGGTCATAAAGATTTTGAAGGTTGCAGAGTGAAGCTCAACGCAGCTAGAGTGGGATTGGAAGAGTTAGAGCAGAGAGAGTGTTGAGGACTAGAGAATCGGCTAGGAGGTTGATGCCCTAGTATCTCTGAGTGGCAACTCTATTAGAGACTTGGCTCCTATTGATATTTGCTCAGTTGTAGCTACTATTTGTCAGATGGAAGCTATTTTGTATATGTTTGAGAAAGACATGTTGTTTGTTTGACGAGTTGTTAGCTGAGGTGGATCTCTAAGTTTTTTGTTATTTTCTCAATATGTTCGAGCCCATGTCTCAGGGTTGTTGAGACACTAATGTTTTGTCTATTTGAAGTAGTCAGAGAGTTTGGATCTTATCTGTTATGAGCGGAGGTAAAGTTTACTTTGATTTGATGTTTTAGTTGTGGTGGATGTGTTGTTTTGATTGAGTTCATAGAGATGGAACACCTATGTGTCAAACTGACGTCTGGGAAACTGATGTTGAGTTAGAGCTGACTCAATCAGCATCATATGAGAGGATACAGAGTCGAATAAGGTCAGGTGAGTGTGAAATATAATCAGCTGAAGGTGTAGAGGGCTTGGATTGGTTTGTCTAGGTTGGAGAAAAGTGTTTTTGAGTTAGGTATGATAATCAGAGGACTGTCAATAGTCAGCAGTAGGTAGACAGTCTGGTTGGTGGGCTGGATAGTGATTCAGAGTTAGTTAAGAGCAGCTCTGACTTTTATGTGATATCTCTATGAAGTCAGAGCAGCTCGAGGGTCAAGGTTAGTTGGAGTATATGTGAGAGAAAGCTTCTGTTTTAGTTGTTGGGATAGCTGAACCGGTTAGATCTGTTTTAGTTAGTCGAGTTAGTATCATCCAAGTTTAGTCAGAAAGGTGTCAGCAGAGCAGAAGGTCAGCCTAGGGTCAGTAAAGTGTTCAGTCAGACTCTGGGGTTGTAGGTTTGAGGTTAGCTAATGCTGGAGGATAATTACAGAACCTGGAGGACTCATACCGAAATGGGGTCAACATTAGCCATCTGATTCCAATTCCTGTTAGCTAGTTGTAAGAGGAGGTTAGATGGGCTATATAGGTAGAAGATCATAAGTGTTGAAGGTAAGATCTGACTTGGGAGGACAGCTGCTGTGCTGGAGGTGTCAGCTGGGTCAAATTGGGGAGTGTTAAGGTGTCCGAAGGTGTCGGCTAAAGGACTGAGAATAGGAATAGAGTTGATTGATGTCCTTGGAGCTGTGATTTTAGTGTCCCGCAATTCTAATCCCTTCACCTTTTCTTCTTGTGTACCTGTTTGGTAGTGTTATAGGGGCCATCACCTAGCAACCTCACAACGTGAACCTATAAGCATGAACCTAGATACATTAACCTAGACGTGTGAGCCTAGAGACATGAGTCTAGAGGAGTAAACCTAGATACGCATATCTACATACGTGAGTTTAAAGGTATGAACATGTGAGCCTACAGACGTGAGCCTAGTAGCCAAAAAAACATGTTTGAAATCAATTTTAGAGTTGCACCAGAAGCACTAAGAATCTTTGACGTGAACCTTGATCTGGACTAATTGTTGCAAAATGACAACAGTCGACTGTAGTGCATTAAACTATGCTTTCTCTAAACCCACCAAGCCTTTGATCCCAACAAATGATTAGTACTCAATAGAGTGCTCCCTTGTTAAGAAGGCTGGACTCCTAGGAGCTTTGGGAAGAAATGAGCCAACAAAACATACATGTGAGCAAAGGAAAAATAGAACACTTAGAAATAGGAGCCGCACATCAGTCCTCTAAGCTCTAGATTCACCACCTGGATTTATACATAACACCATAAATTTTAGTCATTAAAGCACCCTATCTGTTGGTGAAGCCCCAGTGAAGGAGCAAGAGTAGGACTAGGAACCTCAAGGTTTGCTCCCACAAGAGGTGATCCAAACCATATTAGACGCCATAATGTTTCAAACAGTTAGTGTTGATCTTAAGCTGGGTTTATCCCAAGATCACCATGGCCAAAAAGCAACCCAACAATCGCAGTTACAACAATTGGGACATGTCTCTTTTGTTATACCACTAGGGACATGTCTCTTTTCTTATAATAATTGGGATATGTCTCTTTTGTTATACCACCAGGGACATGTATCTTTTGTTACAACAATTGGGACATGCCTCTTTTGATAGCAATTGGGACATGTCTCTTTGTTAATCCAATTCTAGGATTAATAAGAGCTACCGCATTATCTTACATCAAGGAGTTATGGTAGATACACCAAAGGGTCATACATTCAAGATATGAAGCAATAGTGTCCAAAGCTACAACTTGGACGGGCGCCCGTAATGGTGTGACGGAGTATTTATGGCGATTCTCGCTTCAAGAGCATGTGGTAGCAAGTTAGGATGAAGTCCTAAGTGATGTACTTCATGGATATATTATGAGAGTAGTCATTGTAATAGCATTAGGCATCTTATGAGCCTAAAGTGCCTGGCCGGCCATAGTTTAAGTGAGTGTGAACACTTATGGCAATGTATATAAGTGAATTTCTCTCATGATACAATAGACTCTCCCATTGTGCAATTGAGTCTTGCTCTTGCTAATCTCTCTCCCTAATAATGCATACTAGTGAGTGTGTGTGAGTGAAGTGAGGTGAGAGGAGGAACGAGGATCCGTAGTGCAACGGGGCAGTGTGAACGCTCGCGGGAGATGTGGTGCGGGAGATGTGGTGGAATTACTTCTCAAGGAGTTGTAGAGCTTGGGGACCTCAAGGGTTACGAGCTCGACCATTGGAAAGATCCCACGATAGTTGGCGGTTCACCAGGGTAATCTCTTTTTGGATGTGTTTCAAGGAGGGTTAGGGTGAGCCATAACATTTTTGGCACCACTGTCGGGGAGCCATCCCTTGGTTTTTTCCATCATTTTGCCTCTAGTCTACGTATAACCCATTGTCCATTATCTTGATTAATGGTTTCCCATGAAAAAGATGTGGATTTAATGGTGATTTGTGTGAGATTTGGTGTAGAATAGCTCTCTTTTTTGTTGAAAACAATACTTTTTGCTTAATTTTTAGATTAATTTATTGATTTTGTTATTGTTTTTATGGTTTTTTATGTTCTTAGGGCTTGCACATAGTTTGTATTAGGCTTAGTTTGCATCCATTGCATCAAACAATGCAAGAGAATGCATTTCTTAGTGAATGTTAGCTCTTTTTAGTTTAAACATAGAACTAAGATCATTAATTTAGTTTAATTGTGTGTTTTTTATTGAAATTATTTAGATTAGAGTGTTAACAAGCATTAGGAGTAGCTTAATCTTTTTTTAAAAAAAATTAAAACCATCAAAAAACCCTTGCATTTGACTAATTTCTTTTAATGGACTGGTTTTTGTCATTAAGGATGATTAATCTTGTTCAAGAGGCCAAAAATTTAGAAAATGTGTTAATTGGGGTCTAAATTGATCATATGAGTAGTCGAAATTGGTGTTTTTGAGTGTTTTGAAAGCATCTAGATGTATCAAAATACCTAATCACATCAAGTTTTTCATCAATTGGAGAAATTTGACTCTCTTTTGCCTTAAAAGAGGAGACTATAATTAAGAGTCTAATTAATCTCCTATTTTAGATTAATTTACACAATTGTTGATGCACAAAGATTAGCATTCCCTTGCTCTATCTAATAGGTGCTGAATTGTGTGAATTATTTAGGGATTAATGGTTAATTAGAGTCCTTGATTAGTATAAAAGAGGGAAAGATTAATGAAAGAATTAATCTTAGATTAATCCTAAAGGCTAATGAGCATTCAATGAGTAGATGCCCATGAGGTGTCAAAATTATCCATTTTGGGGGTCATTTAAGGGGTGTCATTAAAAGATTGACTTTTTTTATTCCCACTTACTTTTTTGGGAAAATGCCCATACTCCTTTCATTTTAAATTCAAAAAATATCCCCCCCCCCCCAAAAAAGGGAAATTCGTATTTCCCACCAGACTTAAAAAAAAAACATGAAAGTGCAAGTCGTGAATGCCAGGCCGTGAAAATGCAAAAAATCATTTGCAACAACTAAGTATACATGAATCTTCTCATACCATGCTCTAGGAGCTTGCTTAAGGCCATAAAGAGCCTTTTTCAACCTGCATACTTTAGACTCTTCCCCTTTCACACATCAAAACCGAGAGGCTGCGAGATACATACACCTCCTCATGTAAATCACCATTCAAGAATGCAGTCTTAATGTCCAATTGATGTACATTCCACCCATGATGTGCTGCCAAAGCAATGAGACACCTAGTGGTAGTCATACGAGATGTGGGTACAAAGGTCTCATCATAATCAATGCCCTTTTGTTGGGCATACCCCTTTGCAACAAGTCTGGCCTTGTAGTAGCGATCAATGCTACCATCTGCTTTGCATTTTAACTTGTAAACCCACTTAGTACCAATGGCCTTCTACTCATCTTGCATAACATGCATCCAATGATCATCATCCTGTGCTTCCTCAAAGGAAACAGGTTCCTCCTCATTACATAAAGTAGAAATGAGAACATGATCCACATGAGAATAATCTGCATGATGAGAACCTGCACGAGTTCTGCTAGGTAAAGGAGCTGCCAACTTGCTATTCCTCAATGTCTGCATAAGCCATTTTGGCATACGCCTAGATTCTTCTATGGCTGCTCTCTCCTCATCCACTACATCCTCAATAATTACCTCATCAAAAGGCTGATTTGTAGGCTGATTTTGCCCCTGTAAAGGCTGAATCTCAGCACTTGGTTGAGCATTCAATTGCTCTATATATGGCTTCCCTCCACTAAACAAAGGTAGGAGTGAATTAAACATGTCCTGTGAGCATACATTCTGCTATTTTTTGCACGAAAGCATGGGCTGAATTGAGTTTTTGGCAAAAACAACATCTTTACTTAGTAAAATCCGCTTTGAGGCCGGATGGTAGAGTCTATATCCCTTGCTTTCTGAACTGTATCTCATAAATATGCATTTAACTGCCTTATCACATCAAGCTTGCTGCGTTGTTGCTCAGGCATAAGAGCATAAACAAGACAACCAAAAACACGCAAATGAGCCACAGAAGGCTTTCTACCAAGCTTCATAAGGAGTTTTAAACTGCAAGGCCTTGGTAGGGCATTTGTTAAACACAATGAGCCACAGAAGGCTTTCTACCAAGCTTCATAAGGAGTTTTAAACTGCAAGGCCTTGGTAGGGCATTTGTTAAACACATAGTTTGCGCACATAGTTGCCTCTAACCAAAAACCATGAGGTAAATCTTGGGCTTTCACCATACATCGTGCCATCTCCATGAGAGACATGTTCTTCCTCTCAGCCACACCATTTTGCTGAGGTGTGTATGGCACTGTACATTGATGCCTTATGCCTTTTTCAGCTATATATGCATGAAATTCCTTGGACATATACTCCCCCCCTCGATCTGAACGAAAGGTGCCAATTTTTCATTTCACATGCATTTTCAGCCGCCATGGATACGAAGTGCTTAAAGCACATAAAAACCTCTGACTGCTGCTTTAATGGATACACCCAGCTATATCTGGAGTAATCATGAATAAAAGTGATGAAGTTCTATCTTATATAGGCCATGAAACAAGGTACCTAAGGCAATGATAGAATAACCATCATTTCTATCCTGAATTGTACATCTGTCATCCAAAAATTTCACCGTCAAGCTTGATAAGACTAAGGCTGAAATTGACAGCAAGTTCTTCTTAATGCCTGGCACATATAAGACTTTCGAAAGAATAAATATGCTCCCATTTGCAGCACAGTGAGCACAGCTCTATCAACTCCTTTGATAGGATATGAAGAACCATTTGCACATGTGATAGTTCCTGCACTTGGGATAGATTTCAGAGATGAGAATAAACCTTTTTGTGAAGTAATGTGCTTACTAGCACCACTGTCAAAGTACAAAGCATCCGATTCTACACTGACATGCATACATCATGAACAGAAGGGTCATAAGTGCAATGTACAGCCCATGCCCAATCAGCTTGAGCAAAACTTGCAGATTCCTTCTTCTCTGCACTTGGTGCAGATGCATCAGCCATAACCATGCCGATTCTTTCTTTTTCTCCTTCTCTAGCCTTTTCTTGCACTATTATATGTAGTGCCCTGGTTTCCTGTAATAGTGACACTTACCCTTCTTTTTAGGCTTATCACCTTCTTTCTCTGCATCCTTACCTGAGGATTCTGATTTTGGCTTATCCACCGTGCGAAGAAGCTTACCTTTGCCTTTTTTATTTTGGCTTATAGTCACCGTGCGAAGAAGCTTACCTTTGCCTTTCTGATTTTGGCTTATAGCCACCGTACGAAGAAGCTTACCTTTGCCTTTCTAATTGGCAACAAAAGCTTGGTCACCAACTCGCATATTAGATCTGTTTTGCCTAGACTGCTCTTCTTGCAAGAGTACTGAAACTAGCTCATAAAATGTAAGGGCATTTGGATTTCCCTTCATCATGAGTCTAAGGGTAGAGGCAAAACTCTGATAAGAATCCAGTAATGCATTGAGAACTGTGGGCACCAATGTACTATCAGGATATATCTCATCCACACTAGTAAGCCACTCCTTAAAATCTTTGATCTTGGTCAAGAAGCTATTCATTGAGTCTCCCTCATTCATGTGCTCAGACTCCAACTGTTTGCGTAGATATACAACACGTGCTTCATTGCGCACCTAGTATAATGCAGCCAGCAAGTGCATCCCATACCTGTTTTGAAGTCTTACATGACCGAATATGAGGAATAATGGTTCGCTTCACAGAAAGTGCAAGCAATGCATGTGCCTGTGCATCTCTTCCATCCCATCTCGTTTGAGCAGTAGTGGGAGGTGCTGGTGGTGCATGTAGAGGAGCCACATATGTACCAGATTCTACTTCAGATGTACCTACAGCAACTGGTTACATTGGTAGTTGTGAAACATGACGAGTTTCACTACCACTGACCACATTCCAAAGGCCTTTAGTAACCAGTACTACATGCCTCATCATATAGGAACACAATGGGTAGTTAGTCCCATTAAGTTTGTCCTCAACAGACAACATGTTGAATACATCACTACAGCCAACCATGACTTTCTACCAAATGCAAAATCTTTTAACACATTGCAAGTACTCAGTATTTACTGGATGCAACCCTAGATGGCTGCCAACTGTCTGAATCACCTGTAAAGTGTATGAAAAATAACACAGAGTAGAGAATAGAGTGTTACTGGCAAAAGTATGATGGTCGATGTTATTGAAGACACTGTAGATGTTACTGCACACCAAATCTTTACCGCTACACAGCCCAAACACCCAAAATCGAGCAGAACCAATCCAAAATGATGCCTCTCCAGAATGTATGCAGAAACATTGCGGTGCCCAAAACGTACCCAAATTGTGCCGCAAACCCTGAAAATACAGCACACTACAGTATACACCTTCTTCTCCTAAGAGGGTATCTCAATTGGAGATAGAAAAATAGGGTCGTGTGATGAGGAGGGAGGCAGACTACTAGATCAAGTGTCAAGGAAGGTAGCTCTGATACCAATTGTTGGAATTAGGGTTAGGGTTTCAACAATGCACACACACAAGATAGAGAAGCTTGAGAGCACACAAATTCACTAGAATAGAATGAACAAATATGTGCCAGATACAAAAGATAAGTACAAACCCCAAAATGAGTAGATAAGAGGGTGTACATACGCACGGGAGAAAAAACCTCCTAGTGAGGGAAAAAATGCCTCGGCGGTCCTAAGTGTGTTCACACACTCATCACTACCATATAATGCTACAATATTCTATCAAACTTACAAAAAGGAGCAAACTTTTTAAATTTGTTAGCATGAGAATCCTGAGGTGGTTTGTTGTCCCTTGCTGCTCCGTTCTTTAGCTTAAAATTGTAAGACAAAGAGATTGCCGTGGAAAGAAAATAAGGTTGGAACATATTGATCTCCACTTGAAGAGTAGGTTTTAATCTAGATGAATTTTTGATTCTTTGTTCTCACTCGTTCAGTGGATTGGAGTTGGATGAGAACTTCCCAAAATTTGTCTATATATAGCTGTATGAGCTCTTTGTTAAGTTGGCGAAGCATATCCCATTGTTGACGTGCTCTTACTTTATATTGAGTTGGCAAAAAATTCTTTTTAATGAGCTTTTGAATTTCTTTTCAAGTTCTTGGTCTTTCACGTCCTTGCTTGATTGCATTCCACCATGATGATGTACTTTCGACCAAGTGATTTATAGCAAACTTAAGCTTATCTTTCTCGGAAAATTCTTCCCTAGAAAAATAATCATCAAGTTGACTAATCTATGACAACATTGTTTTTGCATCCTTTTTACCATTAAAATTTTGAAATGTGAAAACCTTAGAGTGATTTTTTTCCCTTTTTGTTGCTCTTGCTTATGGAAAAGTTTCTTTGATGGTACATCTAATGTCAAAGTCAGATTCAACACTTCAAGATCGTTTCTTGTTAGAAATTAGTTCTTGTAATTCTATCCTCTTAGCTCGTTCTTCATTTAATTGAGCTTGTAGAGATAAAAGTTTCATGAAAATAGAAGGAGGTTATGGGTTTGATATGATGATAAATTGAGAGAGAAAAATAAAATTGTAAAAAATTGATAGTACAATAAGCAAATAAACATTATGTGAGGAGTAGTACTTACGATCCTTGCTTCAAATTTGTCAATGTCATATGTTGTCCCAATTTTTGTGGAGTAAGAATCCCAACTTCAAGTGTCACAAAGTCCGTAAGTGGTGTTAAACTTTGAGGAAGAATTGAAGAAGCCCGATGTATGGGAATGCTTAATGCCCAAAATTACCTTTGAAAAGCCTTTGATTCCCTTTGACAAAACCTTTGAAAAAGAAAAGACCCTTCAAAAATCTCCTTTGCTTGATGCACTTTTGATGTATTTGAAAATTTTCCCTTTTGATATACCTCTTTTTGTAAGCTTTGTTTTCTATGGGTTTTAGAATAGACAGGTTCAAATCTTTTGTTGAGAAGGTTATGAGGTAAAGGATACAATACAATATAAAGCTTTTTGTAGGGTTTTTGAAGCTTTTAATGGTAAATCTTATGGAAGTGGAAGTGCTTGGCTTAAGCATAGAGAGAGAGAGAGAGAGAGAGAGAGAGAGAGAGAGAGAGAGAGAGAGAGAGAGAGAAGTTGTAGCGGTTGAGGATCTTAGTATAAGTTGTAAAGCTTTGTAATATAAGCTTTATACTATAAAGCTTCAATACAAAGCTTTAAGGCACAACAGCGTAGAGTGGCATGGGCTTTGTGGCCGTGGGCACCCACAGTGCTTGCTTCCTTTCCTTTAGTGTGGAAAGGGCGGCGCTTTTCGTGGGCGGTAGCGATAACCTACACCACGAAGGAGGAGAGAGAAAAGGGTATTGCGACGACGTAGAAACAAAAAGAGGGGAAAGAAAAGAAAATGGCCGGCGGTTGGCAGTAGCGCACATGCTTTTGGAGAAGAAACAATGCGAGGGGGGTCTCGACCGTGGCCCTTGGTTTTGCTTGAATTAGAAATTGGAAGCTTTTGCAATTTAGATACGATGCTCATTACTTCGGATTACATCCATAGCTTCTGATCCTTCCCTGAGATGAGAGAGGGAAGAGGAGTGGTTTCTCTTACACAAAGATGGTTTTTTTTGGAGAAAAGGCACCATAAATACCTAGCCCCCTGATTTAAGACTCCCATCACATAAACCATTCAATTCTTTGTCCAAAGGTTTCACACCCTTACTACCTTCTTTATCCTTTGGATTTTTTTGTGAGCTTCTTCCTTTCTTCAAAGTACTTGTACCCTACCACTCCACAATAAATTTCTTTGACAGTGATCCAATTCTTTGGCCTTCCTGTGCAAGTATTCTTTCTTTATTTAAAGCTTTAGTATTTACCAAAAATCAAATCTTTGGCCTTCTTTGCTCCAAATATTTGTGTAAACCTTGCTTCTTAAAAAATCCTTCCCCTTGAGTGGTTCCCAAAGCTCTGATGATACCACTGTCAGGACTTTTATGACACTTGGAGAAGAAACTCTAATTCTTAAGCATAAAAATTAGAACATAACATATACTTGCACAAATTAAATTCATAAACCTTAATAAATAAAATTAGAGCATAAGATATACTTGTACAATTAAAAGTATAAACCTTAATAAACAAAAGTAAATAAA
Organism: Cibotium barometz; assembly: GCF_041138505.1. NCBI lineage: Eukaryota > Viridiplantae > Streptophyta > Polypodiopsida > Cyatheales > Cibotiaceae > Cibotium > Cibotium barometz. Next base: position 31,015,867 of record NC_141087.1, read on the forward strand.
TAAGAGAGTTCGAAAATAGAGAAGAGATCACCATCAACACAAGATTGGGTTCAATCTCCCCTGGATTTGTACCACTCACCCATATTTATATGTACTAGAGAAAGTTTGCTTTTCAAAAAGATAACTTCCAAAATTAAAGCATAAGTGCTTTTGAATTTTTGAGTGTAAAAGCTCTACAAAAATATAGCAAGCTAAAATTAAAAGTCTTGGGTCTACCAAAAGTATAAAATACTATTTGGTATGTACAAAGGTATGCCTTACAAAAAATTAATACCTAAATAAGAAACTATAAAAGATGTTCACATGGCTTCCAAATATATCTCATAGTGGTCTAACACATGTTCCACCCACGATTAACACATAATTCGCCACTCAATCATTACCTACATCCAAAATAACATTCGTCAGTGCATACAATTGATTAAACACATTAATCTTGACCATATTATACCAGTGCACACAACTGATTAAATATATTAATCTTGGTAAATGATAAATAAAATACGCATCTAAAATAAAATATCTCAAAATAAAATAATGGACATGGTCATAGAGGTTGTAACTAACAAACCCACTCTTCTCTTGAAACCTAACTTGACAAGGTTACCCTCATGTGGAGGTGCTTTATCTAAAAGGTTGGCGTACCTTAACATCTCCTTTTACAAATGTTGCCTTCATGTCAAGCTACTTATCTAAAAGTTTGGTATACCTTAACCATTAATTTCTCCTTTTACAATGGTAGGGGAAAAACATTCACTTTTTACTTGTGAAGATTGAATTATGACTTCTAAAATTTAGGGCCTTTACACATTATCGCTAGAACCACAGTTTTTAAAACAGACTTTTGAGATTCCTAGTGCATCTTGTTCGCCCAAACACATGGACAGGGACTCTCCCCCATCCATGGATTTTAAAATCTAGTTCTATTAGATATAGATGTGTAAAACCCCTTAGGCCCGGTTCAAATCAAGTGGTGCACACCTTCTATGCATTTGAGGTGGCATAACCTCATTCACGGGCTTTATAAGTCATAGGTGTTTGAGGTCAAACGTTTCTGACCTTAAACCCTCGACAAAACAATACGCACATCGAAAAAGCCACAAAAAGACAACTGGGGAGCTAGTCGTGGGATTCGACACATGTCCCACCATTCTTAACGAGCTGGGTCTCATCACTTCGTTGGTAGGGATTAGCGGCGAATAAAAAAAGTTCTAAGTTGGTTTTCAGTGTGTGATCCGCATTCAGAGATGTCCAGGTTAAAAAGGGGATGTGGCCTCGCCGCTTTAGATTCTTGACCGTCTTGCTTTATTAGTACTGAATCTTGATATGGAATTCGACACATGTCCCACATCAGTACTGATATGGGATTCGACACTTGTTCCACCATTCTTAACTAGCTAGGTCTCATCACTTCAGCGGTAGGGATTAGCGACGACCGCGGCAAATTAAAAAAGTTGGAAGTTGGGTTTTCATTGTGTGAACCGCGTTCAGAAATGTCCAGGTGAGAAAGGGGATGTGGGCGCGGCTTGGTCTGAATCTTGGTTTATTAGTACTGATAAGGTACGTGCGCATGCACGTGCGAATCGCGACAGACTTGACTGGAGTCTGGGAGCAAAGTTTCAAAAAGCCGTGTTGATCTCAATCTCATCATGAGCTCTTCTGTTTGGGAATCAACCTCTGCGTGCATATTCACAAATTAACAACAGAGCGGATCATTATCCGCTCTGTTGTCCGTCAGCGAGTGCGATTTTACTGTTATATTTTTCCCCATGTAGGAGTTGCCGGATGAAAATGGATTTCCTAAGGCAATTGTGCTGCATGAGCGCAACTCCTGACAAGTAAGTGTAGCATTTTCACTTGCTTCCTTATTATCATGTCACTCTGTGTGTGTGTGTGTGTGTTTTTTTTATGCTTTTGTTTTTGTTCAAGAGTCCAAATTAGTCCAAATTTCGCCCCTGGGGGGAGGGGAGGGGGGGGGGGCCGGGGGGGGGGGAAGGGGGCTACCACAGGCGATGATCAAGCAGGGCTCCTCTGCTGGGGGACACAGTCTCATGCTGGTGAGAGGGATGGCCGGTGGTGGCACGTCGTCGTCGGGGAGAGGCTCTGGCAATGTGGTCCATCTGCCAACATATGTGGGAAGGCCAATGGGGGTGCAAGGGGATACACCACAAAAAGAAGGCGGGGGCGCATGGAGAGGTGGGTGAAGTGGGGTTGCGATGCTGGGCGAAAGGATACAGGGAGAGGCTGGTGAAGTGGGGTGTGTGGCAGAGGGAAGGGGCAGAGGGACACGTGAAGGGGAGGTGGGGGGGGGTGGTGGTCGGGGTTCCCCCTGCCACCTCTCCCCTGGAGATCTTCTTAAAAATAGGCAGAAAGAGCTGCACAGACATGGGGAGAACATCTCTTGCATCCAATCAGCACCATCCCGCATATGTCACCGGGATGCCATGCCATACCTGGTTACTAGAGCATGATTATAGAATAAAAAACACTCGCATGGGAGCCCAGAAACACACAGGAATGATGGTCAAGAGAGCTTCGAAGTTTACGGATGTAACATTGAATTGGTCCTGCCAAGATGGGCATGTACCTATTGGAGACCCCAAGCATTGGTAAGATTGAGATAGAACTTGCGCAACCACCTTGTGACCAATGGAAGCATTTGAAAGTGTGACAAGCCAAAAGCACAAAATGAATTCCCTCAATGGATGCAGCTGTAGCAAGTGAGCTGACCAGCTTCATTTGCCTGCCCACCAGGTGAAAGGAGTCCCCAAAAACCTGAAAGTGAGAAACTGTGGGTTTTCTACCAAGGTAGGTCTGAAAGGGGTCTGTCCTGGCACAACAGTAGTAGGGGACCGATTAAGAATATAAATAGCATTACTGAAGGAGTACCAGTGTTGGCAAACTCCCGTTGAATGCCATGTAGCTCTCACAATACTGGTTAAATTGACGAGAAGTAAACTCGCCTCCTTTGTCGGCTTGTAATGTCAAGACAGAGTGTCTCGATTGGCTCCACCAAGGTTCTCCATGTTTGGAATCTGTCGAAAGTTTCATCTTTGGATTTGAGAAAATAGGCCCAGGTATATCGGCTAAAATCATCAACCAAGAGAAAAACATAACTGGCAGAACCAAGAGACGGAGTGCACATCGCATGAACCAACTCCAGAGGTGCCGTAGCCCGCCGGGCAATGGAAGGAAATACACCCCGAGAGTGCTATACATGCGAAATTTATGATTTCATCTCCTTTCTGTACACGAGATTTGCAAATTGGGGACTAAGCTAGAATTTATGGAGGTCTCGGTGATCATTCGGGACCCTCTGATTAACAAATTCCTTTGGCAAGGCATCAAGGACCATGGCCTCTACAAACTCACGGCTCTTTACTCTCACAGACAGAGGTACCCGCACAGACGATCTTTGGCATGCTAGATTTGGGCATCTTCATTTGGAGGCCTTGAGGAAGGCTTTTCGGGACCAGCTGGTGGATGGATTACCAGATGTTGGCACACGTGAGGGCCCTTGTCACTCTTGTCTCAAAGGGAAACAACATCAAGAGTCCTTTGCAAAGAAGGCTACAATCCGGAATGAGGGGCATTGTCCCTTTGCCAAGAATGGGGACAGTAGTGTTATCTCCAATGGCAACTTTGCCGTGGCTTTGGTGCAGTTCATCAATCCAATCCTTGCGATAAGTCATGTGCTGTGTGGCACCGCTGTCCAAAATCCACAGAGGTGGGAACAAGATGGAAGAGCCTGCTCAACCACTCAAGGGGGAGTCTCGGACTCGAGATCAATCAAGGTGATGAAAGCTGACGACTCCGCAACTTTGGTGGATGAGCTTGCCCCTTGACTTCCCTTCCAAATCCTGCATGCGACTCTGGCATTGTTGCCATAAGTGCCCCTATTTGGAGCGATAGTCACAAACCTTCTGGTTGCGAGAAGAATTAGAAGTTGAAGACCCCTTCGGCTTTGCATCCTTGGATTGTTAGGTTCCCCCCTCTCTGGCCAATGAAAGCTTGGTTACCTTTCTTTGAAGAAGAATTCTTGAATCTGCTCTCTTGATCAAGGACCATAGGCACCAGCTCATCCCAGGTAATGGTTTCCGTCCATCCTGTGGGAAGAAGTGAAGAATAGAAACTCTTATATTTCGAGGGCAAGTGATCAAGTAGCCGGATGGTCATATTCTCAGTGGAAATCTCCTTCCCGCACCCAGAAATCTCAGATTGCAATGACTCCTGTTTGTTGATGTGATCGTACATGGAAGTAGAATTTGTGGGTGAAAGCTTCAGCATTCGAAGCTCCAGGGAAACTCTCTTCATGGGTGTCTTCTGGTCGTACTTGTCTGAGAGTCTCTTCCAAGCAACATGTGCATGAGTGGGTATCTGAACCGCCCGGGGTTGGATGAGTGCCATGATGTACCTCCTCTGAAAAACACAGCCACCAAAACAGCCCAGGAGCTGCTCTTTGCACTTGTAGGGAGCGTAGGCAAGAAAGAAAGAGAGTGGAGAGGAGAAAAAAACGCAGAAAACGCAGGTATGAATCACTGTAGACAGTCACCAAGTTTGCGCGAAAACGGAGAAAATCAGCACCAATCAGCGATTCCAGGTCTAGACGTCTCCGGGCTCTGATACCATGTCAGAGGGCAGTGGAAAGATGTAGACGAATGACAAAAACGCTGAAGCTCCAAGAGAGAGATGAGATAAAACAGCAAAATGCTGATGCACTAATCCTCAAGAAAAGAGTGGATACAACCAGCCCGTAGGCAAGGAGTGGACTCCGTAGGTAGAGGGCTGAAGGTGCTCACCAAAGTGATCAACAAGAATGATCAAGGAATGATTGAATATGAGGAAGAGGGCAGCACATATATATACTTCTATATGAGCTGGCTGACCGCATCCTAGTCCCACATGACCTGAAAATAGGTGAAAAACTCCACAAAGGGTGGGGGCAACCCACATCAAAGGCCCATAAAATAGGGGAAAAATCTGGGAAGAATGGGGAATGCCTGAGGACAGAAATGGCCCTTGTAAACACCCAAAAAGCCACCAACAGGAGATGATATGTGCTAACAGTCCTGGCCCTTGGAAGACTGCAATCCCTCGTGAATTATGAGATGAACAACTGAAATCCTAGCCTTGGTTTTTATAGTGCCTAAACATGCTGGTTGGTGGGTCCAAACAGGGTCGGCCTACTGATTTATCTCCAACGACCTGCTTTAGTGCCTTTTAAGTAGGCACCTTTTCACACCATGATCTGGCCGCCCTTGCTGGGCTGGCTGCCTGCTGTCCAGGCTGTGCCTGGCCTGTCCAGGCCGCCTGGCTGGGCTGTCCTCCATGGCTGGTCGGCTGGCTGGCCAAGCCCATATGGGCTGGCCGACAGGCTGCCACGCCCCCAAGACCAGGCCAACCAAGGCCTAGCCTCTCCTTGGGCTGGTGGCCAGTGGCCATGGGCCTCTTGGCCCCTTAGGGTGGCCTAGGGCCTACCTAGTCTTGTAGTCCAAGGATACCAATCCCTTTTTGGGGTATAGCTCAAAGGGCTGCCTCCTTCTCCTACATGCAACTACATGCCCTAAAACTTTGATGCCTGGTATCTGGCTACAAGCCGAACACTCGGAACACTTGACATCATTCCAGAGGGTGACTCATAGTATGGACTGGCACTGCTTCATGTGCAGGATTTCCAATTTGTCACCACCCTCCTTAGGAATGAAGTGGATTAGACCCTCTGAGAGCCTCTCTGGCATGGCGCCTTTGGACATAATCTTATTGAAGGCTACTGGAAGGCCGCCTTCTATGAGATCCCAGTGGTGGAAGGAAAAAGGAGACTGGAAGCCCATCTGCCCCTGGGCATTTGCCCCTAGGAAGAGCTGTCAAGGCCTCCGCCAGCTCCTCTCTTGTGAAGGGAGTCAATAAGAAGGTCCGGAGAGGGGGGGGGGACCACCTCTCTCATGTGCCGCCAGACCCTCTCACACGCATCCACTACCTGTGAGGATACTGGGGCACTCGTGAGGAGGGATCTGAAAAAATCCGTGGCAATGGTGCTCACGGGGGGGGGGGGGGGGGGGGGGGGGGGGGGGGGGGGGGGTCAGAAACAATAGCTCCATCCTGGCCTCGCAGCCTGCGAATACCATCTCTTCGCTTGTGGGGGCCGGCAATCTCAAAGAAATCTCCAATGACTTTATTACCGACCTGGGTCCATGGTATTTGTACTCCACCCTCCTCTCCTCTATGGATTTGAGCTCTGTATGGGCGGTAGCCAGCTGACTCTCAATCCACGGGCTATCTAGGGAACTCTCGTGAAGTCCCTGGAGAGAAGCAAGACCCCGCCGAATGCTCCTCTCTTGCTCACAGAATCTCGCTTATCTGCTGCATCTTGCAGTAAGTTGTTGATCTCACCAAGGCCCGCACCCAAGGTGCATGAGGAAAAACCTGAGAGAAAATCTAGTCCCTTCCATATTTGCACTATCCTGCTGTAGATCTTAGAGTCATGAATGAGGGTATCAGGGATTCTAGTGCTCAAGTTCCTGTCTTGCCTCCAAGGGTCCTCTAAGGATAAAATACCTAGAGCATGATCGGAGAAAGTTTTGCTTGCCAAGATACCAATCATGCCCCCGCGACCGCAAGCCCACTCATCCACATAGAATCTATCAAGTCGAGAAAGATTGGGGCCAGTGCTCCTCTTGTCAGACCGCGAGAAGCACAGACTCCCGGGGTTGCGTCCAAACTCCAGCAAGTGCCAAGTGTCATGTCCCCCTGAGTGGCAGGATCAACTCCTCCCAAACAGAGTACTTTGAGCTTGAGACTGTAGACATGCCTCCACCGAGTTTATTCTCTGTTGACTTTATGATGTTAAAATCCCCACCTATGCACCCAAAGTCGGCTTGAGGGAGGGACTGATGGATTGTACTCCAGAAGGTGGCTCTGCCTGCAACGACGTTTGGGGCATAAACATTGAGGAAGCCCACATAGTCCTCTCCAATCCTAATGGTAACCCATTGAGCCTACCCGGTGTCTATGACGCCTGAGCCTACCACTGCTGGCCAGATCTGCTCACTGATAGAAATTAGAAATACAAACTCCCCCCTGTATCTAGGAGGTGCCAAAAGAGGGAGACAAGAAAGTGTGGCTCTTGCCTAGTAAAATCTTCCCCCAGCGACGGGTATGCCCCTCAGAAAGATGGTGCTCCTGGAGGAGGAGAATGTCAATAGGTCCCTTGATCGCTGCTCAATGGAGCTCTCCTCTAAGGACGCCTCTCCTCTGAAAACACTGAGGCCCCCGCAAACCTTGAATGTTCCCTGAGGCAATCTGCATATCAATCTTTGTGGGAAGTGGAACTATCGGAACTATCGTCCACTCGAAGAGTCTTTGGCGTGGGTTTTGACGGGGAGTAGTCACAATCAGTCCTGGGGCGAAGGCACGCCAAGTGGGCATGAATCTTGTCACCACTCTGTTTGAGCTTGAGAGTAAGCATACTCGGGACTCCATCGGTCGCAATGTAGGTACTTGTAGGAGGGGGGAAGAGGAACTGCAACTAAGATATGAAGGAACATAGAGTAGCACCTCCAAGCAGGAGGACACCGCCTCCCCATCCTGATCTCTATGGCCTGAGCCTCCTAGCTCCATCCCAGCCAGGGGCCAAAGATGGGTAAGCACGTCTGTGATCCGCAGATCATGAAGATGATGCGAGAGCTCCACTGCTTGCCCTTGAATGGCGACAGATACCGACTCCGAATCCCACTCCGTCTCTGGGGTTGCACTTAAGGGAAAGGAGAAGATCATCTCACCACTCTCAAGTGTGGATTGCTTGGAATGATGGAACAACACAGATCCGAATGGAAGCCACCATTTCCTTGAAAATATTAGTTCCTTCGATAGGGAGGCATCGGAAGAAACTGTAGTCCATTGGCTGCCCTAGGATCCTGGGGGGCCACTTGGAGACTGGTGGGAGAGCCCTCACTGGGGAGGCGGCAATGGTCATCTCTATTGGCTCCGAGAAGTGATGAATTAATCGGCGGATTGTACTCATCAGTTGCTTCCGCTTCGGGCCAGGCGTAGCTGGAGGGCGGCAGGAATGCTCAGGAGAGGCGGAGGGAGGGTGGAGTGCGGGCTAGAAGAAGAGGACGGGGCAGGGGGGATTGCTGTTTTGAAGAGTCGGAGTCGAGGGTTGAGGATAAGGGGGGAAGGAAGGGGGGGGGGGGTGGGGGGGAATGGGGAAGTTGGGAAGAGGGAGATGGAAGCGGCTAGGAGTGATCCATCAAAGAAGGAGGGTACAGGGAGGAGCTTGCTGAGGGCTCAATGGGACCAAATGGCCTCAATGGAATCGGAGAACTTGAGGAGGAATCTCGACGGGGTAACGGCCTCTAGATCGGAGGGGTCAAAGGTGGGACCCTCAAAATGACCTTTTTTTTGGGGGGGGGGGGGGGGGGGGGGGGGGCGGGGGGCATTGCCGATGGGTGGATGTTGCAATAAATGCTCGAAACGGTTCTCTGACAAAACCAAATCCTCTTGTGCTCTCCCAGCCTGGTGCACATGACGACATCGCTCAGCTCTGGAAGTCAGCTAGCGGCCCTGGTGTGGGCCAATGGTTTGCCACTCTCCAGCAGCAGCAATGTCATTTGTAGTTGGGCCCTGGTGCTCTGCTGCCTGAGGACGTGCATCTCTCCTAGCCCCTTGAGGCTGTTCGCCGGGGGGGACAAGCTCTTGCGAGATGTCCCATCTGCCTGCATATGAAGCATTGGTCGGGGAGGCCAGAGTACTCTACTCTGTTGAATGGGGTCTTGCCGGAGGCAAGGAAGGGATATGACGTCGATGGGTTTTTTTGTGTGTCAAGATGATGGTGCCCAATAGATGTGTCCCCGCCCAAACCTAGGAATAAGAATAAGCGCCGGGTAGGTACAGAACCTGAGAATAAGGGTTGTTGCATGTCCACTTGCTACCAGAAAACTATTTGTTATCAACTGCTGCATGTGTAGGGAGGTGATGGTGGGGTAAGAGAGTGCATGGTTGCGAGCAGCATAAGGGAAGAACATTGAGAAGAAGAGCAATAGGAGCAGTGGGTGATAGCATAGTTTAGAGAGCCAAAGGGTCTTTTTTTGTTGTGTTGCAGCTCTGAGGCAGTTGGTGGGGATTTGTTTTGTTTGGGAGACGACGCGGGATTGGATTGAGAAAGCTTGGGTTTAGCCAGAGCAAAGGACGCAAGGGAGATAGAGGGTCTTGTAGGAGGTTGGTGCCCTTGGACCTTTGAAGCTGCATCCTTGTTAGAACTTGGTCTAGCCCAAGGCTTTGCTCAGTTGTTATCTGCGTTGTGTTCGATGGTGGAAGCCTGCATCAAAGATACTTGTTCTTGTGGGAGTTGAAGGGGAAAGACTTTGAATAGTTTTTGCTGGGATTCTCTTGTTTCTTGAGGCTCTCTTTCTCTATTGTTTGAAACCCAGGTCTCATGGTTGTTGAGACAGGCTCTTTTATCATCTATATGCAAAAGGTTTTTTATGGTTTTGGATGGTTGAGTTGACTTTGCTCTACTCTTGTTGTCTAATTTGATGTTGTTGAGAGAATATATGTGTGAGTGAGGTTCTAAGGTCTAGTGAGTCAGGTCTGAACCAGAAAGCTTAGATTTTGAGTCAGTTGTGGTCAGCTGTGTGTTGGGTTGAATCAGCTGGTGTTGTGAAAGAGTGGATTTGGTCTTGTTTAAAGCCTGTGAACTCTTGGCTGACAATCTGAACGTGGGCGGATATCAGTCTGATAGATTGGGGACTGGATGGTCTATTTCAGATGAGGGCTGTGTCAGTCAGAGAAGTGTCAGCTAGGATTAGCTGAGGCCCAGTAGGAGTTAGTTGAGGGTGTACAAGAGTAAATCTGGCCTCTTTGAGTTGAAGGTAAGCGTTTGTAGAGTTTGGTATGACTTAGATTTCCAGCCAGTCAGCAGACCATCGGGCTTAGTTGAGAGCTGAAAGTATTCCAGAGTCAACAGGCGGTCAGTTGCTGTGAGCTGAAAGTGTGGGGAGTTGGTCCTTGGTGTTCCTAAGGTTTTCTGAGAGTGTAGTGGTGTTAGCGGACACGGGTGAAGAGGCCTGAGTAGTCGGAACTAAGTTAGCTGAATCAGCTGGGTCAGACAGGTCAGACTTTAATCAACAGGGAGTCAGCGGAGGTGTGCTGGGCTCCGTGACGCCCTGAGGAAAGTATTTTGAAGTTAGCTGGGTTTGGAAGACATCTTGGGTTTCCTAGAGGACATTTCTCTGACTGGGGTTAGTAGCCAGAACCTGAGTCAGAATACAGTCAACAACAGGTCAGTTTGTGTCAACGGAAGGAGTTTTTGGTCAGCTGGTGGTCAGCTAAGGCCAGCTAAAGACTTGTAAGTGAAGATCAAAGTTGTTGAAGGCTAGAGGTGACTTGGGAGGACCATTGGGGTAGTTAGCTGGGTTAGTTTGAAGAGCTTGGAGAGTGCTTAGGTATCCGCTTGTGTCAGCTGAAGATCAGGAGATATCAATTGAGTGGACTGGTACCTTCATTTGGTGTTTGTGCTGGTGGTTGTTCCCTCCTCACGGAGGCATGTTCGGACAGGCTATAGAGGCAGGTCTCCCTGACACATCAACGTGCGGCATTGTCTTTGGCAAGGCAACACAGATGCGAAGGGATGGAATCCCGGCCGCCCATGCAAGGGCCGAAGCTGCTATAGGGGGGGATTCCATCACTCTCCCAATGGCTCCACCAATCACATGGAGAAGAGGAAGGTATTCCTTCTTGAGGCCTGGGAAGCAAACCGTCATAGAAAAGCCTAAAATGCTAGCCAGTGGGTTGGATGTGGGGTTGAAGCCGTGCTGCCACCTTGCAAAGAAGGCCTGGTCCGTACGTTGTGTGACCAGGCTCAACTGCATGACTATTTGACACTGTTGGCGAGTCAAACTGAACGTGGTAGTAGCCGTGCCCCAAAGGATGAATATCGATGATCTTTACAGGCACTCCAAGGAGGCTAGCTTGTAAAAGATGTCTGAGTTGTCCGTGTGCCGGGCGGCTACCAACAATCTTGCACACCAGAGTGGGGGCCTCTAGGGATGCAACCGTTGAAGCGAGGAGTTGGAGGTCCGCTTCTCAGAAGGATAGGCAAGGGATGGTGGCCTTGGTCGGGGATGACGAAGCGGCTGCCATGGAGCCTTGTTGAGGGGTGAAGACTAGAAGAGGCCAAACCTTGCCAAAGGATAAAATGCCCAAGAGCTGGAAAAACTGCCAAATGAGAATGGAGGGGATGAGTTGGGAATGGAGAGTTGGAGCCGAAAGGGAGACGGTGGGGGGGTGGGGGGGGGGGGTGGGGGAGGGGGAACAGGAGAGGCCGTGGGGGAGAGGAGGGAAGTGAGGGAGGGTGGAGGGGCAGCAATGCACAGGAGAGGGTGGGGGAACAGGGTAGGGGCGAAGAGAGAAGGGGTGCGGGGCAGCGGGCAGGTGGGGCTTTGGTGGTGAGCTAGAGAGAGGGGGCGCAGGCACGAGAGGGGGGGCGTAGACGGGGGCAGAGAGAAATGAAATGAAATGAAATGTTATATTAACGTCTTCAAAAGGCCATAATGACCTATGAGACCAAAAGTTACATCATGGTGGATCTGATACAATGTCTGGATAAAAAAACCCAGAAAATGAAAAATAAAGATGATACCACTGGCACCTAGAAAATGATACTGGAACTGGAATATAGTGAGGGGGGGGGTACGCTATGGAGGTGAGTGGAATATAGTGAGGGGATACAATATCATGTGGGACGGAGGGGTACACTATGGAGGTGCCTCCATCTCATAATATGTGCTGCATCGGACACTGGCGGATCTCCTCAATATCCTCTGTGGTCAGCACCCTGACTGGGTGTCCCGCATGCCTCACAAGAATAATCCAAATCTGCCGCTGCAACCTCCGTCTATGCTGGGATGCCCTCCTCCGTAGTCGTGGGCGTCTGGACCACCCAAGCTCAATCGCACGATCAATCAGTGTACCCCTGGTGTGGGCGGTATCCATGTCCTGCTGCTGCTGTGGTCCATCTGGCGCAGTGATGGCTGGACTAAAGAAATCTGTAATGTGCCTCTGAGTCTGGCTCTCTGTGCGCCTAAGCAGGCTATCTCTATGTCTTCGCAGCTCAAGCAAGAACAATCCCAAACACCTCTGGTCCTGGTACCCCATGACTTTGGAAAGTGGTCCAAAACCCTCTCTGAATAAACAGTGGAAACGACCACGTATCTCATAGTATGCAGTACAATGGCATATATAATGCAGCTGTCTCTGGCTCCCCATGGCATACTCGGCATATCCTGGCCTCAGCTGGTATACCTCTATATCGGCCAATCTCAATCTCAAGCTGGTGTGAGGATGTGCGAATCTGACCAATAGCACATCGTACTGCATGAGACAAGTGTACATCCATGTAACTGGGTCTGATCACAAAACCATCTGCTGTGAGCTGAAGAAAATGCTCTCTGTAGAAAGCCATCTTCGTGCCCAGCTCCTCAGTCGGCTGTATCCATGTCCTCCTAATGTCCAGCTGAACTAAATCTTGACGGATGAGTCTGGTAATCTCTGTCCGTGTGAGAGTGAGAGAGGGTGCCTCCAAAGAATACTGGAAGGGAGGAGAGAGAGAGAGGGGGGGGCGAAGGCGGGGGCAGCACGAGAAAGAAAGCTGTATTAACGTCTACGAGAGGCCGAACTCGACCTATGAGACAAATCAATGTACAACTGTCAATGTCTTTTGGATGTCCAGAAAAAAAAGGACAAAATGAACATGAAATAAACTATGAAAGTACTGAGCTAGTGGGGGGGTGTGATGGATGGAGCACTATTGCTAGAGGCTCAGTATGCAACCTATATGCGTAGGGTATATAAGAATGCAATGTAGATCTGTCTAGCTCCAACCAGTACCATAATGGGGGTGTAATATGTGATACATAGGCGATGGCGAGGCAAAATACCTCGGAGCATGATCTCCGGGTGTGAGTGTAAGTGAGTTAGCCGCTCCTAGATATGGTGCTGATGTCGAGCCCGTATCTCTGTGATCTCCCTCTAATGTAGTCTGGGAGTCTGGTAGCCTGGTGCTCTCGGTCTCCGTCTGGCTCGGAGGTCTGCAGTGCGCTGAAGTGTAACCCCCTCTTGTGTCAGGGTAGGCATTGGGATAGATCTCTCGAAGAAATCAGTGAGCTGGAGCTGGAGCTGGAGCCCACCTCTCCCTGTGGTATGAGTCTGTAGCAGTGTCTCTCTATGGCGCTGTGTCTAGCAAGAATTGGCCAAATTTGCGTTGGTTTGCAGACTCCATGATCTGGCGGAGTGAGGGATGTCCACAGAAGATGGTGGTGTATCTCTCTCTAATGACACTATATGCTCTGCATCTGCATACATAACGTTCCTCACTCTCAACCTCCTCTTGGCATAGTCTGCATATCCTCTCTGCTCTGGGGATCCGTGCTGCCCTACTTGCCTCAATCTCAAGTTGGTGTGATGACACTCTGAGCTGGCCAATCGCCACTCGGGCACTGTGAGGCATGTACACATCCATGTATCCAGGTCTCTGTATGAATCCATCCGCTGAGATACGCATAAATTGATCTCTGTAGTATAGCATCTTTGGCGGTAGCGGTTGACTGGGTGTAATCCAAGTCTCTTGAATGTATCGTTGCCATAAATCCTGTCGAAGGACTCTGTTCCTCTCACTATGAGAGAGCTGGATGTGTGGTGCATGTATATCATACTGGAAAGGTGGCAGGTGATCTATGTCAAGACCATGCTGAGTGAGCCACTGTAGCATCTGTGAATACCATGATCTCCTATCTCCAGTCTCTGTGAGCTGCCTGGACGCCTCAAGAGTCAAAAGCTCTATGTGAGAGTTGATCTGATGGCATATCTCTGATCCTCTGTATGAAGCAAATCATCTGGAAGAGGGCCTCTACTAGCATAGGAGGTGCAGCAAACTCCGTCTGGACAATGTCATGTCGGACGGAGGGTTTGCTGCGGATCATCCATGAGAGCATGAGAATCTGAGGCCTCTCTATCTCAGACCATGTGGAGGTGGCGAGCCCAGGTGCCCATACTGATGCAGCATACATCAAAGCAGGGGTGACTAGTGTGTCAAACAACCACCCCTTCATGCGGGGCTCCTGGAAGTGTGCTTGGTGACATTGTCTCTCTAGCATGGCCAGAGCTGCATACCCTCGTGTGAGTCTATCCCTGGCTGCCTGTGCCATAGTAAATCTTCCTGGCGGAGTCGTAAATGTAATCCCCAGGTACACATATGAGTCTACCACCTCTACCTATCCTCCTGCTAGTGTGAAGATGGCCTGTCATCGAACCGGCCCAGAGGTGTGGAAAATCATGGCCTTGGTTTTCCCAAGGTTCACTATAAGCCCCCTCTGTGTGCAGAAGTCGTCGAGTGCATGGAGATGGTGCTGTAGTCCCATGTGCGACTCAGAGACCAGAATAATATCATCTGCATATAGCATAGTGTGGACTGTGGTACCTGAGATGTCTAACCTGTCCCCATCACCGTGACCAATGAAGTCAACCACCTCATCGATGTATAGCCCAAATAGTGTAGGAGAGAGTGGGCATCCTTGCTTCACACCTACGGTGCTAGCAATAACATCAGATAGCCCCCCGGGGCATTTTATGCGCCCGAGGACGTGCTCATATAAAGCATAGAGAGAGAGGGGGCGCAGGCGGGGGCAGCACGAGAGGGGGGCCTGAAAGAGTGCACAGAGCGGAAGCAGAGTGGCACTAGAATGTGCTGAAAAGAGAGTGCAAGAGAGAGAGAGAGATATGGAGAAAACTATGCTGAATATACTGAAGCAAAACGGTCCCAAGCAAGAGACACTACAAGTCTCATAAGTGAGGGAGCAAAATATGTACAAGACTGAATGAACAATGAAAGGCCAACACCCACTATTTATAGTAGGGGTAAGCTGTCCGACTGGAGCTGCAAAATAGGCCGACTAGAGCTACTGGACAGGCTGACTGGAAAATGCCAGAAAAGCTGGGAAAAATCCCAAAAAATACTAGAAAAAGGGGTGGCCAGCCCACAAGCAAGGGCCATGCAAAAGGGACCAAAGGGGCACGATAAAAGAGCAGAATCTGGGGATGAATGTGCTAACAGGGTCCAGGCGGGGGCAGTTTGAAGGGAGGAGGGGGCTCAGGCGGAGAGAGGGGGGGCACAGGCTGTTCGAAGGGAGCAGGGGCAGCAAGAGGGGGCATAGGCCGGGCTAGTTGGAAGGGAGGAGAGGGGGCGAAGGCGGGGGTAGTGTGAAGGGAGGAGAGGCGAAGGCAGCGATGGCGGGCGCAGCTCGAAGGGCGGCGCTCACAGTTCACAACCCGTGAATTTGAGGGCAGTCTTGTTTCACCCCAATAGTGCTGGAAATCTCTTGCGATGTATCTCCTCGGGCTCTCACTCGTCCGGTGATAGACTCATAAAGGGAAATGATGCTCCAAACCATGTTAAATGGGACTCTGATCTCCTGTAGATGCTATTGGAGGCGGGCTCAGGGTACAATATCAAGAGCTTTGCAGAAATTCACAAAGCAGCAGTAAATCCTCTGATGTCATGCTCTATCCTCCCAGATGTTGGCACGAAGGGTAAAGATGTGGTCAAGGATGGAGTAGCTCCTCGGAAAGCTTGCTTGTCCTGAGACTTTGCATCCTGTCTCTCTTCAAATGAATGGAGTTTTGCCTCTAGCACCTGCCACCGATCCATAAAGTTTGGCCAATGTGTGGCAAATGAAACGGAGATCTGCCTCTAGCACCGATCCATAAAGTTTGGCCAATGAGTGGCCAATCATGATCGTCCTATAATTATTAGGATCAAATGGATCTCCGGCTTTGAGGATGGGGGTGATGGTGTTAGCGGACCAAGAGGGTGGAAATCCTTCACAAAGGGCTCTATTGAACATGTAGGCTAGTAGGGATGCTAGGGTATCATTGGCATGTGAGATGTACTCAACAGTGAGTCCCTTGTGATCCTTGGCCCGTCACTACGTTGTCTACGGATGGTTAAGTGATATATGAGGTTTTTATGCAAACTCCATTGTACACGTAGAGGCAAAGAAGTAAGCTGACCCTGTTTTTGTTGACATATAATTTACTCATGGATCATATATAACATCTTCTCGTCGCATAGACCATCTATTGGGGGCTGATGCTCCTCTCATGTTCCATGTTCTTGGTATTCCATGATGAGATTCCATGGGCAGTTTTGTATCACCCCAGTGAGATAGCTTTGTTTCTGTTTTATTTTCTGTTCCATGATGAGATATGCCATGGACATGTGAGAAGAAAAAACTGAATTAGGGTTTTGAACGTACAGCTGTATGAGCAGGTTGTACAGTGCAAAAATTAGGATTTGTTGACTTTGACTGCACAAACAGATTCGGGTGTCCTGTTATGTACCCCGGATGGAAGGTTTGGGCAGATTCTGACCAGAAACCCTAAAAACAGTAGGAACCCTTTGCTCTGGTACCAAATGTTGGCCCACAAGAACCTGTTAGGGTTTGTAGGGCAATGGAAGTTCTCACACACACACAGGAAGCAAATCAATTGAGAGAGAGAGAGGGAGAAGAACTTGCATGCGTGACTTTTCTTTGCAAGGTTAGGTCTCCAAGAAGAGGCTCCATACATTGCCTCAAGCTCTTGCATCAGTGTTTATAGTTTTTTTCATTGAACATGTTGATCTGTTCCATTTAGCTCACAGTGTTGGCATTGCTATGGTGGTAAAAAATCTCTCAAAGCTAAGGAGAGGGGGTAGTCATTATCTTAGGTGATTGAGCACATCAAAGGCATGAGTGGAGTAAGGTGACAAGGCAGATGTAAACAGTGAGTTGTGAGTCGTCCTATATGCCAGTCTTGATTTGAGCTTTATTTCTAGTACATTGCATTTTTTGAGTTATGTGCTAGTATATGCTTATGGATAAAAAGAGTAAATAGGTCTCTCTTAATTATGTAGGGGTGCAATTAAAAATCATTCTTCTGATATATCTTATGGTCATGCTACTCATCTTCCTAAACATTTTGCTTGTCTTTTACAGGTCCTGCAAGGCTTCATCAGAGAAGTATAACAGTTGGAGAATTTTCTCTCTCAAAGAACTGCATGCTGCTACCAATAACTTCAACTATGATAATAAGCTTGGAGAAGGGGGATTTGGAAGCGTTTATTGGGGGCAACTATGGGATGCCTCACAGGTAGTTGCTTGAAGCAATGGCTTACAATTTATGAGACCTTCAATGTTTTGGAGAGGCATATTCATTGTGCTGTAGCGCTGTTCTCATCTTGAATGCATTCTGTATGTTTGGTTCCTGAAAAATCTTGTCAAAGGTTCTTGAGACAGAGCTTTAGTGGTGAGAGAGGAGCTGAAAAGTGTTGGATAAAGCCGGCATGCCCAGCTTGACATGCACAAGGAAAAGGTGAGCATCAACGTGTGGGAGCTTGAACTCTTGAGAGGAGCTGAAAAGTTAGTAAAAAAAAAAGTGCCAACACAATGTAGACCACAACTCTGAATTAGACTAGCCTTAGGCCCGAGACCCTTGTGTAGTTAACATTTTTCACCACCCATAGGCGCTTTTTATCTGCCCATAGGTGATGCCGCCAAGGAAGCACCTTGTGGTGCTTTGAACCCAGAACCTCCTAGTTCTAGGCAAGCACCTTCACCACTTGGGCTATCACCTCATTGGCCGATCCGAGTTGCTTTTGTGAGGCCTACCTATTCATAGTAATAGGAAACGGGTGCTTCCTAGCCAAAATTGCAAAACTCCATTTCCTGAAGGCGCCACTTCCGTTTCCTGTTTCCTTCTCTCACCTAAGGATTTTCCCCCACACTTTTCCCTTGCTACAATTTACCTTGTCATCTCTTCCAAATTATGATCCAAGATCCTCTTCTATTTTTCTTAACCGTTTTCATCATTCTATAATCTATTTACGTCTACTATACAACGTTAAAGACATGCCATTTCCTAGCCATTTCCATTCCCTTGTTTCAGGCTGTTTCCGTTGCAGAAATATCATCTGTTTCCATTTCCTCCCCTGGTTGGGCATCTGCAAATGTAGTACTCCTCCGTCTTGACCTCCATAATGTAGAGTCTACAGATCCTATCCACTTTGGCAATGCCCTCTACTCTCCCTGTCTCCATGGGAGGCGGTGAGATGAGACTAGGGTCTGCACAATTTCAATCTGCATGGCATGTGACATATGTCTGGGTAGGTATCGTGGCCTCTGGATGAAGCCACCTACTATGATCCTCAAGAAGTGATCTGTGTAGAACTGTATCTTCGTGGGTAGCTCCGGGGGCACGAGCCATGTGGTGTGGGTGTGCTGGCTAAGGAGATCATATCGAATGATGTGGTTGGTATCACGATGGGCGAGACAGAGGGAAGGGGCATCTAGGCCGTATTGGAAAGGTGGTAAGAGATCTACATTGAGCTCCTAAGCAAGGAGCCAACAGGTGACTCTAGCATACCGTCGCTGATCATGCCCCTGCACTGCTAACTGTTGAGAGAACTTCTAAGCAAACCTTGGTAACATGTGGCTATCTAGGGTGGAGGCTATGTATATATGTGTCACCATTTGGATAAGTACATCTACCACCAGTGGGGCTGGCCTGAACTGTGCCAGGACGACCGGATGTGGTACCAATGGTTTGCCCCAGATCATGGGGGAGAATATCAAGACCTAAAGACTCTCAATCCTCCTCCAATCTTCCTTGCCAAGGTATGCCACAGAAAGGGACTCCATACATCACCAATAGGGTTGCTAAGGTGTTGAAGAGACATCCCTTATTGCTAGGTTCTTGAAAGTGTGTCTCAAAGCACTAGAAGGGCTAGAGCTGCATAGCCTCTCGTCAATCTCACTTGGGCTGCGCATGGTGAAAATTGGGCTAGAGAAGGTGGCTTCCAAGTATACATATGGTGTGACAATATCCACAAGGTCTGCGATGTGGGTGAACTGATGTCTAGATGCTACCTAGTGAGAGGTGTTAAAGATCATAACCTTGGTCTTCCCAAGACTGATGTCTAGATGCTACCTAGTGAGAGGTGTTAAAGATCATGACCTTGGTCTTCCCAAGAGGTGCCCTTGCTCACAAAAGATGCGTAATGCATCCAAGTGCCTCTGTAGTTCCTCGGCTGAATCTAAAATGAGCACTATATCATCTTCATACAATAGGAGGGGGATCAAAGTGCTTGCGACGGTTGAACGTGCTCCATCTAGTTTGTCAATGAAGTCAGAGATCCTATCATTGTAGAGGCAAAATAAGGTCGAGAGGAGAGGGCATACCTCTTGGACATGGCCAATAAATGACTCACTGTGTCGTGATGCCCCATGCCCCATATCATCTTTGATGGAACACCCAAACCCTCCAGACGTGCTGGGGGACAATGATAAAAGCTTTGTGAAAATCCACAAAGCCCCAATAAACAAGGAGTCTTTGCGATCTGGCCCCTCCTCCATAACAGCCCTCATTGTAAAAATGTGATCCACTGTGGGTGTCCTTTGGGAGCCAATCTGCACTGTGGAGTATGTCCTCCAAAAACCAGTCTGCCCTGTGGCCCTGGATCCATGCATCTCTGCCATGGAGCTAAACTCTGACTCTAACACCGATCCATAAAACTTGGACAATGTGTGACCAATCATCATAGTCCTAGAGTTTCCAGAATCTGATGGGTTTCGAGCCTTGAGGATGGGGCTGATGGTGCTGGTGGAGCGGGAGGGTGAAAAACCATGACACAAAACTCTGTTGAACATGTGTGCCAACAGAGGGTAAGGGTGTCAAATGCATTGCAAAGTGCTCTTTCAGTAATGCCTCATGATCCTAGGCATGGTTAGTTAGTACGAAAGGTACGATACGGTACGGTACGATAAAATACGGTACTAATTGGTACCTTAAAATTTTTTGAGGTACGGTACGATATTAGTACGTTTAAAAAAATACTTCTAAACTTAAAAATTGTAGACAAGAAGTTACAAAATAGTAGAACCATGAACATAATGTCATCATGCCATTAGAGTACAAAACTGCTACAAAAGGATAGGCCAAAAACTCATGGCATGGGCGACCGCCAACATGCGTACATACATGATACTACATACTACTATACATCATCGATGGGCTAGAAGGAGATAGATGCCCAATGCCTAGAGAGCTATAACATATCAAAAGTCTACATCATCACCAACATGTGCATGATCATCAACATGATCACTACTAGAGTGTCCATCAAGAGAGTTCTCTGAAGAGGACTCTTTGAAGGTGGACAAGACACTCTGGGGATCATTCTCGCTAAGTAGGTTGCCATCATCATCAAACAAGGGCTCTCTAGGCAGTGGGGTATCATCATGAGGGGGCAATGGAATATCATCATGAAGGCGGGGATTGGAGCTCGAGGATCCCCACCTCACATATGTGTGAAGGCCACCCTTTGCCGATGTCGAAGGCGGAGGCCTATGAACTCCAACTGCTCGGCCCCGTCCATGCTGACTCCTGGTGCTGCGAGTATCTGCTGCCACAAGCTCACTATAGAGCTCCATGAAGATTGCCTCCTCCTCCTCATCAGGTTGTTGATTGACACTTGCAAAGTTTTCACTCGTCAACGTGAAAGTGTCAACATTGACCTACACATTAAGGCACAAAAGTTAGAGTCTGTACAGTGTACACAAAACTTAAAAGTTATGAATCATGACGAGTTAGAGTCTAGACTTGTCACTTACTTGCTTGGGACTACCCATACTAAGAATGCCCTGCATCATGCGCAAGTTAGTGCGGCAGTAGACCAACCGCTCCAACTGTCGTGTGCTCAGTCGATTGCGTATTCTCGTGTGTATGAGAGAATAGGAACTCCAGTTCCTCTCACATGCACTCGTAGAACAATCCTGGGCTAGGACCCTTAAGGCTATGGGTTGGAGATGCTCTAGTCCATACCCAAAATTGTCCCACTAAAAAAGGGGCTTCACAAGTGACTCCCTCCTCCAGCAAGTGGGAGACGAAAAGGAGGTTTGACCTCTCTGATCAACATAGCAGCCCAACTCCTCTAGAAAGGCATTGTGCTCATCAACTGGCACAGCGCGAAGCATATATGCATCCCGATCTTGTCGAAGCTCCCTATCGGTGCAAACTACTGGAGACTTGTAGGCTGGATGTACCAATGCTGCAAACCCGTGGATTGGTTTGTGCATCCACCTCCATCTCTTCTGTGCAATCTCCATGATTTGTGCTCGCTCGTCAAATGTAATGTCTGTGCAAGCCTCCAACTCCACAAGGGCAGCTCTAAGGAAGTGGACAAGAAGGCCCATGGTGGACCCCTTGCAATCTGTCATCCGCAAGAGCCTATAGAATGGAGTCATAGCAATGACAATTGCTCGGACTCTAGTCCAAAATCTCTCCTCTAGGCAAAAGCGTTGCATGGCTTTGGCCTCTTCAGTGACGTGCTCATCCCATTCGTTCCACATGGTGGAAACAACTGTTTGGCGAAGGGCGGGCCTCACATCGTATAGACGCTCCAAAACCAGCCACATGTAGGCAAAGCGGGTGGCCGATGGCTTCTTCAAGTCAAGCCTGCTATGCTCACGAAACATAGCAAGCACCTTCACCTTTAGCATGAAGAAGTTGACAATAGATGTAGCTTGTTGCACAATCCTCTTCACCCACCCGAGCTTCGCCACATCTTCCATGAGTAAGTCAATGCAATGACTGGCACATGGAGTCCACACAATGGTGGGGAATTCCTCCTCAAGCAAGCGGCCCATGCGTCGACAATTTGATGCATTGTCGGTGATGACTTGCATCACGTTTTGAGCCCCAACCTACATGGTAGATAAATCATATGAGTTGAGGGCTTTGCACAAATGACAAATCAGCCACACTTTAGTAAAATAATGCTTACCTCTATGATCGCTTGCCTAATATGGCAATGGCAAGTGCACACGCTCCTGACAAACAGCTCCCTATAGGCTGCAAAGGGCGATGAATGGCTCTCTATTAATAATGCTCAACTTAGTATGTTCACACAATAACCCAATCATTGTGTCCACCCTAGGTTGCTCATTGGGTGCCTGGACAATATTACAATGATTTGGCACATTAGCCCTTACAAACACATGAATCCGGCCACGTACTCGACCTCTGAGGTGGCCAATGGATAGAAGCATGTCCACGTCACACTCGGAGAGGGTGCAGGTGACATCCCATCTGCTTAACTTGGAGCATGGGTGCAACTGATGCTCCATCGCTCCACCTGAAACCGGCCTCTGGTAGAAACCAAAGTGCGGTAGACTAGCAGTCACCCTACCACTTGTAGTCCAGATATGAAAACAAATATGATTGGAGCTAGAGTGCTCCAAATCTGAAAATAGAACGACACCTGTTGGCCCCAAAGCTTGGCGCCCCTTGCGGTATTTCTTTATTCAATTTCAAAAATATGAAAGGCTGAGTACAACAAAACCAGCCAAGAGAATACACCTGTATGGCCAATCTGGCAGCCCACAATACCTCTTAGCACAGAGGATTCACACACAGATCTGTGTCTCAAATCAACACTCTGTGCTTCCCTCTGATTAGCCAAGACTATTCAGCAGGATAGCCTTGAGCATACATCTGGCATATCTCATGCACATGATCCCACAACTCAGCACAAACATACATTCACTGTCCCAATCTCTGTTTCCACCCTTTTCAATCTGCCATACCCCTCCTCTCACAAGGGGCTAGATAGTACAAATGTGCAGCAGACATAAGCTAATGGAAAGAAAGGTAAATGAACAAATTCAGAGCTTACCAAAATCAGCTCGTGGATCTGCATCGTAGGAAATGACCGTACCAGTCTGTACTTGCAGACACTTGTTTCAACAACCTTGCTTCACACGTGAGTGTACCTGTCTGTACCTTCCTCCCTGCATCCACCTCAGTGTTGTACCTGCAGCCCTCTGATGCTGCGTCGACTGTACCAACAAAACGCCGCCTGTATCAAGAAAAGCGCCGCCTGCTGCAGCTGTACGGCTCTGTCTGTACCAGTCTGGAGAGAATTGCAGCAGTTCTAGCTGCACGTGCGTGTGTACCTGCTGGACTGGTCTGCGCCTGCAACACAACCTGCACTCGTACTGTCCAGCACCGCCTGCTCCAGACCCGTCCGTACACTGTACCTACAGTCGTACAGTGCTGTACGGCCTGTACCAGCAACTGCAGCCGCCGCGCCAACACTCAGTATGGATTCCTGTCAGTGCCACCTGTACCTGCAGTCGTACAGTTGTACCTGTAGTTGTACCTGCAGTCGTACAGATGTGTACGGCCTGTTTTCTCACACAGCTTTCAGCAGCCAAAATTCTCTGCAGTTAGCAGCCGACTAGCTTCCTTCTCCTCTCCACGCTTGAGCCTACACGCATGTCTCCCAAAAGCAAGAGCGAGAGTGAAGAGAGAGGCATGCACTCCAAAAGTGGAGTTGCCCCCTCTCCAAACTTGTCCTAGGGCCCCAACTTTAATAATAATTAAAGTTCCCTAGGGGCCACTAAGGCCTAGGGGCAACCATACATAAAACATTAAAATATTAATGTTCTAGTTCCCCCCTTCACACCTGGAGATGTCCACACATCATTATCTCTGTCCGGGCACCCCAAATGTGAATCATTTAATATTTTGACTAAGCAACCACCATGCCCACACCTGTGCTGTTCCATTTTCACAGGGCCATGACATACCCCCCTCTTGAAAAATGGCAAGCGTCCTCGATTGCATTCTAGTGATACAGCAAAATATCCAAAGTGAAATATACAATATGGCAAGATCAGCGTCCCAATCTCTCTAAGCCATGCACATGTATCAACATTCACTGCAAACCAATGGCGTAGTAGTAGTCCAAGTTGTATACCACTGTGAACCATACACAACCACAATATCCCATGTGACTAGTACACATTTATCATAGAAGTCCCATAAACAAATGTACTGTCAGCCATCAGTACTTACGGGTTAGATGAAAACTGCAACAAGCGACCTCTAGATGTCATCTGAGCCTGTCTGTATCAAGGGCGTGGATGTGCTACCCCCCTCTTGAGCATCAGGGAATGCTCCAGACCCATGCTCTGCTGAACTTGAATGAGCCACAACAAGAGTCGGCTCTAACTTCAAGGCATCGAGATAAAGCTGCAAAACGTGAGGTGAATCTGTTAAGTCACCTTCCTCCATCCACTTCGCATCCATCGGTGAATCGTTCTTGAACTTCACAAGATAGCGACGGGAAACTTTACCTCGTACCTTTCTTTCCTTATGTGCCAGTATCTGCTCTGGAATAAGAACCTCATCAAGTTCCTCAACTTCCGGCTGAGCCTCATCTGATACATCCTCAGGCACATCCCCACAGAAAGGTGTAAGGAGACTCACGTGAAAAGCATTGTGAATCCTCCAGTGATCTGGTGGCTTCAAACGATAGGCTACCTCACCAATCTTTTCCAATACCTGAAAAGGCCCATAATAACGCATGCTCAACTTAGGGAATAAGCGCTCTTTACCCTTCATCTTCTTGAGTCTAGCCTTTTCAAAGCGCAAAAGAACCCAATCACCCAATGCAAACTCTAAAACACGTCTGTGACGGTCTGCGGCTTTCTTTTGCTTCTGCGGAGTTTTTTGGAGTGCCAACTTAACTCTCCGATAAGCTTCATCCATACTCTCCACATATTGATCAGCCTCAAAGATCTTATCCTTTGTATGCAAAATGGGTGGTACCTTCTTCCCTCCTTCCACAATCTCAAAAGGCGCCTTGCCTGTTGAGGTATGAACAGTGTGTTGTTATATGCAAACTCCACCAAAGGAAGATATTTTTCCCATTGTTGCTTGTGCTCTGACACATAACACTTAAGAAGATCCAACACTGTAGAGTTAGCCTCTTTCGACTGACCATCTGTTTGTGGATGAAATGACGATGAAAACTTGAGAGTTGTACCCATGTTGTCAAACAACCCTCTCCAGAACAAACTCGTCATCCGTGGATCACGGTCACTAATGATAGATGTAGGCAAGCCATGATACTTGAAGATGTTCGCCATGAACAACTTCACCATATGATCCACTTTGATCGTCTTATGCACGAGAATGAAATGGGCCTGCTTACTGAACCTGCATATGATAGTCCAAATGCCATCATTGCCCGTTTGTGTTCGTGGAAGATCAAATATAAAATCCATGGCAATGCTCTCCCAAGGTCTATCTAGAATAGGTAAAGGCTATAGTAACCCTGGTGTCTTTTGACGGTCAAACTTTACCTTCTGAGTGCATGATGTACGCAGCTTTCTAGGATTGTGTTCCTATTACAGGCGGTACATACAGTATTTTGCTGAAATTGCTTCACCCCTTTATGCCTTGACAAAGAAGGCAACTCCGTTTAGATGGGCTGATCGGAAAATTACAGCTTTCAAAAAGCTCAAAGAAAAGCTTACTTCGGATCTAGTATTGGTGTTACCGGACCTCCGAAAGGCTTTTGTTGTCCAATGTGATGCATGTGGAAGTAGCATTGGGGCAGTTCTCATGCAGGAGGGACATGTGATCGCCTATGAGAGTAGAATATTGCAAGATGCCGAGAAGCATTTACAGGTTTATGAGAAAGAGATGTTGGTTTTCTACATGGAAACACTACTTGCTTGGGGCTGATTTCACTATGCAGACAGATCATCAGACCTTGCGTTATTTCCTCACGCAAACTAAGCTTTCAGAGAAGCATATGCGTTGGACAAACTTCTCGTCTATGTTTCACTTTCAGATTGTGCATGTGGAAGGCAAAAAGAATGTAGTGGCAGATGCTTTGTCACGCAAGCCACAGATCTCCGCAGTTTCACTTGCTTATCATCATGAGCTTGATGAAATGAAAGAGCAGTATGCCCATGATGAGGACTTTGAAAGGTTGTATGATCAGATGTCTGAGGGTCAACGGCATGAGCATTATACTCTCAGAGATGGATTTTTATTGATGCATGGCAGACTGTGTGTTACCAGGCCATTGCGACTCAAGGTTATGATTGAAAGTCATGCTCCACCGTATGCAGGTCATAGAGGTATTGACGCCACGGTAAAAGCAGTGGAGACTTTCTTTTATTGGCCAACCTTGAGAAGAGATGTTGATGCCTTTGTCAGGCAATGCATCGTAAAATCTGGCCAATTAAGAATTGCTTCCACCTTCGCTGGATCCATACGGACTCCATGCTTAGACACAATATGCCCCAAGAAATGTATCTCTTGCAAAAAGAACTCACTCTTCTTGCCATTAACAACCAGCCTATGGTTCTTGAGTTCTGCAAACACAATGGCCAAATGCCTTCTATGCTCTTCCTCAGTTTGTGAATGCACAATCATATCATCAAAGAATGTGCCCACAAACGCTCTATGAGGCGTGAAAATCCTGTCCATCATTCTGTTAAATGTGGCAGGTGCATTTGTCAAACCAAAGGGCATAACCAAAAACTCATACAACCCAAACATAGTTTGAAATGCTGTCTTATGCACATCCTCGGGTCTAATACGTATCTGATGATACCCACAAACGCTCTATGAGGCCTGAAAATCCTGTCCATCATTCTGTTAAATGTGGCAGGTGCATTTGTCAAACCAAAGGGCATAACCAAAAACTCATACAACCCAAACGTGGTTCGAAATGCTGTCTTATGCACATCCTCGGGTCTAATACGTATCTGATGATACCCGCTT
Organism: Cibotium barometz; assembly: GCF_041138505.1. Classification (NCBI taxonomy): domain Eukaryota; kingdom Viridiplantae; phylum Streptophyta; class Polypodiopsida; order Cyatheales; family Cibotiaceae; genus Cibotium; species Cibotium barometz. The sequence goes on from NC_141087.1 coordinate 31,042,540, forward strand.
TTCAAGTCAATGCGACTAAAGACTGTGGAGGGTTGTAAGCGGTCCAAAATGTCATCGATCCTCGGTATGGGGAATCGATTCTTGATGGTATTCTTGTTCAGCGCCCTGTAATCAATACACATGCGCCAAGAACCATTCTTCTTTTGCACTAAGAGTACAGGTGAGCAAAAGGGTGATGAGCTAGGCTGTATCAACCCTTTATTCAAAAGCTCCTGCACCTGACTCATAATCTCTTCCTATTGGGTTGCTCTAACACGGTACGGCGGTCTATTCGGTGGAGTACTACCAGGAATTAGATCAATGGCATGATCTTCTGGCCTCTCGGGAGGAAGTTCTCCTGGCAATGACTCGGAAAAACAATCTTGGAACCCACATAAGAAATCAGTCCTGTCCTTATCTAACATAGACAAATTAGACTTAGACTCATCATCTTGTGCATCCTTTACATAAATCAAGTACGTGGAAAGATGTTTTTTCATTACTGATGAAATTGCCGAAGCGGATACAATAGGAACAGATTCCCCTTTAAGTTTTACATCCAAAACATGTTCTTTCCCTCTATGAGTCATAGTGATTTTCGTATTGTATGTGTCCACCACCGCATGTACTCTGTGGCACCATGGCATACCCAACAAAACATCACAGCCATCCAGAGGCATGATGAAAAACTCTTCGCTGTCCACATAACCCTGCAAATGAAGCCTGAGCTTCCCAATGATAGGAGTAACGGGTTCTGCATACCCTGGACAAGCCATGTTAGCCTCACATAATGGCCCCATCTCCTCTGCACGGATCCCCAATCGGCCAGCCAAATCTGGTGAAATGAAGTTGGCTCTAGCACTTGTGTTAAAGAATATCAAGGCATTCTGATCCCTCACTTTGCCCCATGCCCCGCACAACTCTGTCTCTTCACCACCTGGTTGTTCCCCCACAAGATAAGGAACTAACCCTGCAGAAGGTTTTTGTTTCTTTGACTTGGGTTCTCCTTTATTGTCAGAGTCCTTTTGGGACTTTCTCTTGGGACAATTAAATGACATATGTCCCTCTTCAGTACAGTAAAAACATTTCCGAGCATCTCTCAAAGCTTGTCTTTCCTCAGAAGTTCTCTTGGGCATTGGCAACTTCTTATACCTCGTCTCTGAAGACCCTTTAGCATCACGAGAAGCATGCCCAGATTTTTCAGCTTTCTTGCTTGAGTTCTTACTTCCTTTAAACCCAGATGATCCTCCAGTGAGTAACGCATTAGCTGTCATAGCATTCTCTATCATCTGTGACATGTTCGTTACTCGAGTCTTGATACAATAATCTCGCACCTCTTTGGGCAGCCCACAACAATACTTCTCTACCTGCTCAGACAAAGGCACTGCACTGTAAGAAGTCACTGGGAGTAAAGCTTCCCAAAACTTCTTGTTATAATCTTCCAAATTCTCACACTTTGAAGCATCCAACTTGTGTCATGCAGTCATAACATCCACCTCAAATGTAGATGTGAGCCATACGGAAGAGAAAACCTGTTTAAATTGTACCCAAGTAGTGGGTGCTATGCCCTGCGAAAGAAGAGTAGACTGTCAGAATATGCAGCGGAAATGATAACCAGATCTGGGAACACAAAAAACGCAGGCAGAAAAACAGCACAAGAGAGAGAGAGATGTAGGCGTGTAACTCTGCTCTGATATACACAAGAAGATCCCGAATATGATACAAAGAATGGTATGGGGCTGGGGGCCTATATATATGCCCCCACATCAGCAGTCGGCCTGCTGTAGGGCAGCCGACTGGACACAAGAACCTCCACGACGGGATAATCACAGTCGGCCAGCATCAGAATGGGTCGGCCAGCACCAGAAGAGTCCCACGACTCATGCACTGTAGTCGACCATGTCACAGATGCAGTCGGCCAGGCTCAGGGTCCTCCTGCCACTACTAGACTGCCTCCCATGGCACAGAAAAATGGGAAAAAATAGGGAAAAAATGCGGGGAGTGAGGAAAAATGATAAAACACCTGATAAGGGCGGGCACACCTACAACAAAGGCCCTGGTGTATAAAACTGGACAGGAGATGACTTCTAACACCCCCTCTCAGCTCCTGGCTGTGAAACCAACCACAGGGAGCTGGGGTGCCGCCTGAGAAAATCCTGAGATAGCGACTTCGTGAAGAGGTCCACCGTACTGTCCTTCGTCGAACAGCAAGATGTCATCAGCAACGATCTGTTCACGAACAAAGTGCCTCTGGATGACCATGGGTTCCTCCAGTGGAAGCCCAAACCTGCAATGCAACCTCTGCATCCTCATCACCTCACAAGCAGCATCACAAGCAGCCTGGTACTCTGCCTCTGTTCTCGACAAGGCAAAAGATGACTGTCTCCAACTGCTCCGTAAAATTGCTCCTGGGCCTGAAGTAGATCCCCTCGTGTCTGGATCTCCTCCCCAAACCGAGTCACTCCAATCGTGGAGTCAGACTCCATCCAACAATCCCCCTCCTGTGTACAAGAGTCCCTGATCCTTCGCATGCCGCAAAAACCACAGGAAACGCAATCCTGCCTCCCAAAGAGACATCTGCAACCATGAGCTTAACTGCCTCATCAAGAAGCTCCCGTCCAATCTGGTGTCCATCAACCAGATCAATGAACCATACAACTTCTGAGTCAAAAAGGCATCCCACTGCTCACAAGGATCAACACCTGTTTTTTTACGGTGCACGCACAAGTCCTGGAAACCTGATGAAACCTGTCAACCACCCCCTCTGAATCCGGAACCACAAAGCCTGGAGAAACCACCTCCTTCTGCAAGTAATCACCTGCCACGTGCCTGGCTTTCCGAAAGGTCCCCGTGGAAAGAACATCCTCATCTACTGGAGGTTCTTTGTCCCGAACACGAGGAGACATCAGAGCATAAGTGACCTGTTCAGTTTCCTCTGACTGACGAACACAAGAACCACCAACATCAGTACTGGAGAGTTCCTGCCAACTGCTGCCATCTACTGGTAAGCTATCCACCATCTGGTCCCAGAAAGCCTGTACCTGTAGCCATAGTTGCAAACATTCTCGAATGCAAGGCTTTGCAAACGTTTGCAAACGTTTGCAGTTTGCATCCCTTTGCAAACTTTACCTGCAATTTTTTTAACACTTACAAATTCGGCCACTTTTGGGCAGTTTTAACATAATGCGTACACTTCCGCTCCCTGCGCGCTGTCGACCAGCACTACACGCCTACGCTCTTCCGCTCCCTGCGCGCTGTCCAGTGTCGACCAGCACTACACGCCTACGCTCTTTCTCTCCCTGCGCGCTGTCCAGTGTCGACCAGGCTCCAGCAGTGAGCAGTGAGCACTACACGCCTACGCTCTCTGCTCCCTTACGTGTCTCTACTCACCCACAGGCCACAACGAGGCCCAGCCGCCCAAGGGGCTTCCGACCCGCGAGCTTCCGACTCCTGAGCTTCTCTCGAGTCTCTACTACCGAGTGAAGGACTTCCTGCCTTCAAGCCTTGGAGATTTGGGAATGGGAAAATCCTCGGGACCGGAGTGGGAATGTGTAACCCGCTTGGAAAAGAAAGGAAGAGGGATGTATCAGTGCAAGTGTAAATTTTGTCCTCATGAGTGGATAGGTGGGCCTTTTCGAATTCGTGCTCACATCCTAGCCATTTCAGGGCACGGTGTGGACAAATGTGAGCATGCCCCAGAGGATGTGAAAGATATATGCAGGCGATTGCATGTCAAAGCTGACCCTATGTATGATAAAAAGGCAATTGATGATGCGGTGGGGGATTTGGGGGATGCTGCTCAGGATGTATCAAATGTGGCAGCTTCAATGTCAAATGTATGTGGTTCTAGTACATGTAACGAGGCAGTTTCTGCAAACAAAAGACAAAGAGTCTCTAAGGGTAGCCATTCTCAAGGAAAATTGGGAGCAGCATGGCAATTGCAAGCAAGAAAAAATGCAACAATTGCAGTGCGGCGTTTCTTCTATGCAGAGGACATTGCTCATTGCAAAGTGAAAAGTCCGTATTTTTTGGATATGGTCAAAGCCATTGGCGAAGCCGGAGCCTCATACAAGCCACCTTCATATGAGGCATTGCTTGTTAAGGAGTTGAGAGATGAAGTCAAATGCATAGATAGAAATTTGCTTGGCATAAGAGATAAATGGAAGAAATATGGATGTACAATTGTATGTGATGGCTGGTCCGACACCAAGAAAAGGCCAATCATTAATGTGCTGGCATCATGTATTTATGGCAGTGTGTTCTTAAAAGCCGTTGACACAAGCGGTCAATTGAAATCGGGAGAGTTCATCTTTGGTATCCTTAAAGATGCTATTCTTCATGTTGGTCCTACCAATGTTGTGCAGGTATGCATGGACAATGCATCAAATTGTGTGGTTGCGGGAGAGCTTGTCGAGGCTCAATGGCCTCATATCTTTTTTACGCGTTGCACATGCCATTGTTTGGATTTGCTATTTGAAGACATTGGCAGCTTGACATGGGTTTCCCCCGTTCTTGAGTGGGCAAAGAAGATTGTGAAGTTTATAACAAGGAAGCCAACTCTTTTGGACATGTTTCGAAGGTACAGCAAGAAGGAGCTTTTAAAGCCAGCAGAGACACGTTTTGCTTACACATTTATTGTATTGTCAAACTTGCTAGATGAGAGAGTCTACACTGGCTCGAGGAAGATGGTTGTAAGCGATGAATGGACAAATGCAAAACAGGTGAAGAACAAAGTTATTGGCTTGGAGATTACAAGCAAAGTGTTAGAGACAAGATTTTGGCAGGATGCAATACAGATTGTGAAAATAATGGCACCTATTTTGAAGATTCTTCGCATGGCTGATAGGGAGGGAGCCACCATGGGATTAGTTTATGAGCTCACAGATAGGATGGTGGAAAGCATACAAAAAATGACAGGTGTTGATGAATGCAAATTGAACCAAGTAAAGGCTTTATGTGTTGACCGTTGGGACATGATGCACTCTCCTCTTCATGCCACAGGCTATGTATTGCATCCAATTTGGAGAGGCAAGGGACAAGAAGCAGATGAAGAGGTGCAAAATGGATGGATGACATTTATTGAGCGTTATTCGCATGGAGATGTTGTTGAGCAAGGTGCATTGATGGATGAGTTGGATAATTACAGGTCATTGAAGGGTACTTTTTCTCGCCCACTTGCTCTAGATGAAAGTAGAATGCATGAAGGGGTAAAGTGGTGGGAGTCTTTTGGTGCAAGCACCCCTAAATTGCAACAACTTGCCATTCGAGTGCTTTCTCAAGGAACTACATCTTCCCCATGTGAGAGAAATTGGAGCACTTTCTCACTCATTCATACCAAAAAGAGGAACAAGTTGAAACCTTCAAACACTGAGAAATTGGTATACATACATACCAACCTTCGACTTGTTTCCAAAATCAAGGCAAGAGGGTATGAGAAAGTGGAGGTAACTTTGGAAATGATCAACAAGGAGAAAGATGATGAGAGACTTGTTTCTTCACAAGAGGCTCGTGAGTCTATGGAGGACGAGGAAGAAGAGGACATGCATGCAGTTGGTACTGAGCAGGCTGAAGCTGATATTGTTGAGACAGATGAGGATGCTACTTCATCTTCTTCCTCTGAAGAGGAAGATGATGAATGATCACGATTCACCATGTACATGACCTCTCACACACGAGTACTTTTTACCTTGGTTGGACAAGGGTTTTTTCCCCGTGTGAGCACACTTCACCTTTAGTGTGTTGGGCTCTTTGCCTTGGGACTACAGTCTAGTACTCTGACTTATGTACTTCACTCTTTATGCGATAATATGAGTATTGAGTACATTTCCAGCACTCTTGAGTCTTGAGTCTTAAGTTCTAAATTCTAACATCTTTTAAGTTTCAAGCTTTCAAGTTTTTCATTGTGTTTTCAAGCATTGACTTTGAACATTCTATTTATGCCCAAAAAAATTATTTTTTTTTACCTGCCACGAATGCGAATGCATCCACCCTCAATGCATTCTTTTGCAAACTCGGCATTCTCGAATGCGAATGCACGAATGCAAAGAATGCTTGCAACTATGCCTGCAGCGTATCCACACTTGAGTAGCCATTACCAAACTGCCACTCATCACAATCGTGAGGACCTGGGAGATAGAGTGCTGAAAGCCTGTAAACTCCATTCTCCACTCCGCCTTCCCAAACCACTTGGCCTGTTGCTTTGTCCCGGAGAGCAACAAAATGCTCATCAAACTCCACCCGTACGCCAGTCTTGCAAACTTGATGCACTGACAACAGATGAAACCAAGTGCCGGAACATACAACACCTGGGAGGAATGCTTCTCCCCTCTGCCATCGGGAACTATCTCCAGCCTGCCCTCACTGTGAACTGGGATAGTGGACGTATCCCCAGTAAGAATATGACCAGAACACCTGCAGAGATCCTGTAAACCGGAACGGGAAGGAGTCATGTGCCTGGAAGCACCACTATCGAGAATCCACTCCCGAGTATCCGTCGCGGAGAGTCCTCTAATCTCCTCCCTGCCGGAAGAAAATGAAGCATCGGTGTCCATCACCTCCAGGTGCACAAAAGCCGGAGTCTTCATGATTGCTGTTGAGGAGTCTTCACCCTTCTCGGTCTTCCGCTTGGGACACTGCCTCCAATAGTGGCCTTTCTCGCCACAATCATTATAGGTCCTCTCTGCCTTCAATTTCTCGCGGTCAGCATCGGACTTCTTCTCAGAAGACTTCTCCGATGAAGCCTTCCCTTTGCCCGAGTTACGGCCTTTCGACTGTTGGCCAGTAAAGGCCTCCGAACCTCCACCCTGAGGAGGGTTCGTGAATCGTTCCTCCTGGTCCAGGACCATGGGCACAAGCTCCTCCCACGTGATGGTGCTGAGCCTGCCATTGGTAATCAAAGACGAGTAAAATGCTGAGTATGAAGAGGGCAAATGTGACAGCAACGTGATGGCCATGTCCTCTGATGATATCTCCTTCCCAGCCTGAAGAACTTCCTGCCGTGAAGAGCCTGCAGCTTGTTAATATGCTCCCGCATCGTCGACGACTTTGCAGGGCTCATAACCCGCATCTGTACTTCCAAGGAAATCCTTTTCATGGGCGATACCCTGTTGTAAAGAGAAGTCAAATGCTGCCATATACCTCTGGCCAGCGTCATATGCTTTACATGATTGATTACCTGTGGTGTGCAGTTGAGGAAAATAAACGAACGGACCCTGGCATTGACACGATCCCACATCTGTGTCTGGGCCTCCCAGTCCTTTCGGATCGACGGTAACTCCCCTTCCTCTACTTCCGGCCGTGGAACACCAACAACGACGAAATCGGCGAGGTCGTAGGACTCCAGAACAGATTCCATCATCACCTTCCATATGCCGTAGTTGCTTCCGTCCAACTGACGGTCCACCGGGAACGTGGGGAGTGTCGGAATCTTCACATGTCTCTCGGCCATCTCAAACAAATCTGCCATAGCGGAAAGGGTGGGTGGGTGGGAACAAAGAAGAACTAAAACGTGCAAGTGGCTGTCCAGCAAATCAGCCCGCCTTCCTCTTGCTTCTCCTCTTCCCGAACAGTCCAAAACAGTCCACCAATCAGCCACAAAACAGTCCCCCTCTTGCTCAGAAAAACTCCCAAGATCTATCTCGAGCCTAGGGCTCTGATACCATGTCAGAATATGCAGTGGAAATGATAACTCTTTGGGAACACACAAAACGCAGGCAGAAAAACAGCACAAGAGAGAGAGAGAGATGTAGGCGTGTAACTCTGCTCTGATATACACAAGAAGATCCCGAATATGATACAAAGAATGGTATGGGGCTGGGGGCCTATATATATGCCCCCACATCAGCAGTCGGCCTGCTGTAGGACAGCCGACTGGACACAAAAACCTCCACGACTGGATAATCACAGTTGGCCAGCATCAGAATGGGTCGGCCAGCACCAGAAGAGTCCCACGACTCATGCACTGTAGTCGACCATGTCACAGATGCAGTCGGCCAGGCTCAGGGTCCTCCTGCCACTACTAGATTGCCTCCCATGGCACAGAAAAATGGGAAAAAATAGGGGAAAAATGCGGGGAGTGAGGAAAAATGATAAAAACACCTGATAAGGGCGGGCACACCCACAACAAAGGCCCTGGTGTATAAAACTGGACAGGAGATGACTTCTAACATAGACCACCACTGCAAAGCATTGCCCTCGAGAAAAGTGGCAGCTTTCCTCACCTTAGAGGACTCTGTGTAGTTCCCACCAGAAAAAGCAGCATCAAACTGCTGTAAAAAGGTAAGTGCTTTCAATTTATCTTTTGCTCCACTGAATGTATCAAACTTCACTGCAGCTCCCCCTTCCTTATAATCTTTCGCCTTGCCCATAGGCGTTAGATTATCATATGGAAGTGGCTTCGCAAGATTGCTGCCCCCAACATTTATGCCCATCATAGGGTCAACATTTCCCATTCCCACACCTGGCATACCATACATTCCAGCCATGTTTCCGAACATTCCATTATGCATACCTGGCTGCATGCCACCATACATATTTGCTTGCATTCCAGGTTGCATGCTCCCAAACATATTTCCTTGCATATCGGACTGCATACCACCATACATATTCCCCTGCATACCAGGCTGAAAATTTGCTCCAAAAGGCCATGGCATACCCATGCCTCCTAGAGGATAACCCCCAGTCATAGATTGGAACACCGAGCCACCACCAAAATAACCTGGATGCATAGTCTGTTGAGGAATAGATGGCTGTCCAAAGAAGGAACTCTGAGAGTTAGCACCATAACCATGCTGCATGTTCGGAAACTGTCCAAAAGATGGATCCTGTGGGAAGGCACCACTATGACCTTGAGGAAGGTTCTTAGAACGCACCTTCTTCTTCTTTTCGGGCTCTGTACGGGATCTCATAAATTCAGCAAACTTCTCACTTTGTGTGAGCTACATAAATACATCCATAACACCAGCCAAACGATCTTTAAACCGAGCATCATCATCCTCTTTACCAAGTACATCTTCTGGCTGTGTTACATCCTCATAATGCTCATCATCTGCAGCCTGTTCTCCTGCAAAATATCCTCAGATGCATTTCGCTCAGGAGAGGTCTCTTGCTCTTCCTCTTCATGATAAAAGTACTCATCCTCTGTATCTGACATGTTGCTGAATTTTTCAGCGATGACTTTCCTCGAGGCAACCACGAGCTCACCCCCTTAAGAAAGTTGATGATTGTTCCCGAGGACGGAACCTTGAAACCGGCCTCTGGTAGAAACCAAAGTGCGGTAGACTAGCAGTCACCCTTCCACTTGTAGTCCAGATATGAAAACAAATATGATTGGAGCTAGAGTGCTCCAAATCTGAAAATAGAACGACACCTATTGGCCCCAAAGCTTGGCGCCCCTTGCGGTATTTCTTTATTCAATTTCAAAAATATGAAAGGCTGAGTACAACAAAACCAGCCAAGAGAATACACATGTATGGCCAATTTGGCAACCCACAATACTTCTTAGCACAGAGGATTCACACACAGATCTGTGTCTCAAAGCAACACTCCGTGCTTCCCTCTGATCAGCCAAGACTATTCAGCAGGACAACCTTGAGCATACATCTGGCATATCTCATGCACATGATCCCACAACTCAGCACAAACATACATTCACTGTCCCAATCTTTGTTTCCACCCTTTTCAATCTGCCATACCCCTCCTCTCACAAGGGGCCAGATAGTACAAATCTGCAGCAGACATAAGCTAATGGAAAGAAAGGTAAATGAACAAATTCAGAGCTTACCAAAATCAGCTCGTGGATCTGCACCGGAGGAAATGACCGTACTAGTCTGTACTTGCAGACACTTGTTTCAACAACCCTGCTTCACACGTGTGAGTGTACCTGTTTGTACCTTCCTCCCTGCATCCACCTCAGTGCTGTACCTGCAGCCCTCTGATGCTGCGCCGACTGTACCAAGAAAACGCCGCCTGTATCAAGAAAAGCGCCGCCTGCAGCTGTACGGCTTTGTCTGTACCAGTCTCTGGACAAAAGTGCAGCAGTTCCAGCTGCACGTGCGTGTGTACCTGTTGGACTGGTCTGCGCCTACAACACAACCTGCACTCGTACTGTCCAATGCCGCTTGCTCCAGACCCGTCCGTACCCTGTACCTGCAGTCGTACAGTGCTGTACGGCCTGTACCAGCAACTGCCGTCGCTTGCAACAACAGCCGCCGCCAACACTCACAGTATGGATTCCTGTCAGCGCCGCTTGTACCTGCAGTCGTACAGTTGTACCTGCAGTCGTACAGATGTGTACGGCTTGTTTTCTCAACAGCTTTCAGCAACCAAAATTCTCTGCAGCAGCCGACTAGCTTCCTTCTCCTCTCCACGCTTGAGCCTACACGCATGTCTCCCAAAAGCAAGAGAGAGAGTGAAGAGAGAGAGGCATGCACTCCAAAAGTGGAGTTGCCCCCTCTCCAAACTTGTCCTAGGGCCCCAACTTTAATAATAATTAAAGTTCCCTAGGGGCCACTAAGGCCTAGGGGCAACCATACATAAAACATAAAAATATTAATGTTCTAGTTCCCCCCTTCACACTTGGAGATGTCCACACATCATTATCTCTGTCCGGGCACCCCAAATGTGAATCATTTAATATTTTGACTAAGCAACCACCATGCCCACACTTGTGCTGTTCCATTTTCACAGGGCCATGACACCACCCTTCTTGGGGACTCTGTCATCGACACCAACTTCTCTCTTGAAATCTTTTTGGCATCCTCGGACACTCCCTGTTGTTGAACTTCATCTATGGATGGACTTACCACTGTATGTTCTGCCTTTCTTGCTTGGATCTCTTGTCGGCAACTTGCCAAGTGGCTCTCCCACAGCTGGAGACTCTCCTCCCTCCCCTCTATCCTATATGGTGCCACTATGCTCTTGTTGAGATCAATGTTGGTGGTGGAGCATGCTTTCTCCGAGGAAATCAAATAGCTCTCTTACATCTGTACCTGTTGCATATGTACACGAAGAAAACAAACACATCTTTGTGGTTAAGGACTTGGCGAAGGTTTTATCTTTGTGCGATGGAAGAAGGGTAGGTGTAGCCAATTGGCTTAGGTAGGGAAGCCACATCTACCGGTCTGTAGGAAGCCACATATACCTGGCTGTATATAAATGCTACCCTATCTGCCCCCTCCATCCACAAACTGGCTAGCTTGTAGCACGTCCTTGGAGGCACCCTTCTGCTGCATTTTGTTGCTGTATTATATGGCCGCCTACTGTGTGCTGTCCTGCTGCCTGAATGGGCTATGTTTTTGCGGAATCTGGTTGCCTACTGTGTGCTGTCCTGCAGCCTAAACAGGCTGCGTTTTTTCTAAATCTGACTGTCCTTATGCTCTCCCAGAACTGGCCTTGGAGTGCCCATCATCGGACCCCCCCTGCTTGGCTGCGTTTGAAGCACCAACAGGCTGCCTTGCTTGCTTGCTCTGTCCGCCCTCTACTTGGTGCGTTTGGCCCTCCTCCTTGTCCTTTGGCTGAGCGCCCCTGGCACACGTAAGAGCTATTTGGTATAGAATTTGCAAAACGCAGCCTTGGTGATAAAAACGCAAACCTGAGTGAAAAATGCAGATGATGATGGGCTTCTTCACGATGGATCTCCTCGCCCTTATGAGATAAAAAATTTGTAGCCTTTCTTCCGTCAAAAACTCGACGCTTTGATACCAACGTAACATGGGGAAGAACTGCTTGTCAAGAACTATGCAGAAACGGAATGATGTACATAGAGAAGAGATAGATATGTTGCTGAAATCTGTGTTTCCTGTATATATGTATCAAGATGTACATAGATCCTAGCCAACATGGCCTCCAAAAGGAAAACACCTAAGCCTACGACATATCCTACCTATCAAGTATCTGATGACTAAACAACTAACTGCTCTAGCCTATTTATAGGCTCATGGATCTTCTCCTACTTGTACTTGAATGCTGTTGGCCAGGTCCTTGGACAGCAAGCACCCAAAATTCCCATGAAAAAGCTGGTTAATGCCTAGAAAGGGCTCTAAATTCATAGCTAAAATAGAGGGTTAAGTATGTCCACATCTGTGCATGTGACAACATGGTAGAGCTTTTGTGTTTGTGTGCCAGATGAGAGAGTCAGTGATGGGTGTGGGTGGTCGATGTTCCAAGAGCTTGTGCCAGGCCTCCTTACTATCTGCCATCAAAGAAAGTTGGTATAATTCATTCTCAAGTCTGACTCGAAATGCTTCTTGCGTGCAGTAAGGCATGTAAAAATCTGTTGCGGATTTGCCTGGTGGCTTGCACTTGCAAGAGGCAGGCTTGCACTCTGCAGCCGCGAGGAGTTTCCCATACCACATACAGACAGGACAGCCACCTACATCTGGGAGCATGCCCCAGAACTGATGGTATGATGATGAGTGCAGAAACCTTTACTGCAGTCTCCGAGTGCAGAGGGCTCTCGGGGAGATCACCCAGAGACAGGCAGGCACGAGGATGCATACTCACCCGCCGTAAGCGGCGCGCTTATGAGGAGGCTCAGTACTGGGACACATATCACATGCTCATGAGCAGAGATGCTGCTGCTGCTTGGAGGAGACTCAGAGAGCCCCATCCTCCCACACCTATTACCAATCCTTAGACCTGGCAGACATATGCAGAGAGACTCTATGATGTGCCTGCACAGCCCCCTATACCACAGCCCATAGAGCCATGCCCCACAGTCTCCACCTTCTTCACCCCACCTATGGTTAGGAGGGCCATATGCCGACTCCAACATGGACGGGCGACAGATCATACATGATTACATTACAGGGAGAGCATCTCATCTATGCTATTGATACATTGGCACCATTTCTTGCTCATCTCTTCAACAGAGCTCTGTCAGAGAGGTTTCCGGCTGAGTGGACGATGCACACTATTGTGCCGATCCATGAAGCGGGAGATGTACTAGACCCCGGGAACTACAGGACCACATGATTGGCCATATATTGGCCAAACTATACGGGGCAGTTTTGGAGGCAGACCTGAGCACTCATGCAGAGGATGGGGGATTGAGAGTAGCAGGCCAGGCAAGCTTCTGACGAGCCTTCTCGACCATCGACCACATTCTTACATTGAGGTGCCTGATTGATCAGGCCAAGGCACGGAGGCAACGGCTCTATTGTTGCTTTGTGGATTTCCGCAAGGCATTTGATACTGTGCCCAGAGAGCGCCTCTTTCGGCGACTACTGACACTAGGCATACCCTCAGACATGATGTGGGGCATATACAGGCTATATGAGGAGGTCTTTGGGAGAGTCCGATGCCCAGGAGGTTTGTCCGACACAGTTGCTAGCACCATTGGTGTGAAGCAGGGGTGCCCGCTCTCCCCCACGCTCTTTGGGCTCTATATTGATGAGGTGGTCGACTACATCACACAGGGAGGAGGCTCTGGCGTTGAGCTATCAGGTATTACTGTCCATGTTATGCTTTATGCTGATGACATCGTCTTGGTATCCGACACGCAGGTTGGGCTTCAAAGACACCTTGTGGCTCTTGATGACTTCTGTGCACAGCAGGGTCTCACAGTGAACCTTGGGAAAACCAAGGATATGATCTTCCACACCTCACCCGCAGTAAGGAGCCACACTACTCTCACATTAGTAGGAGGGCGGGTCGAGGTGGTGAGCTCTTATGTTTACCTTGGCATCACATTTACTAGCTCAGCTGGACGCTTCTCCATGGCTCAGGCAATCCGAGACAGAGTGACCCGGGGGTATGCAGCTCTTGCTGGCCTTGAGCGTCAGTGCCATCAGGCACATTTTCAGGAACCCCGCACGAAGGGGTGGCTCTTTGATACATTAGTGACACCAGCCTTGATGTATGCAGCAGCGGTTTGGGCACCAGGGCTTGCAACCTCCACATGGGTACAGCTGGAGAGACCATAGATCTTGATGCTCTCGAGGATGATACGCAGCAAACCATCCGTCCCGCACGACATTGTTCGAGCTGAGTTTATTGCACCACCTATGGCAATGGAGACATTGTTCCAGACGATCTCCTTTATATATAGGATGAGGGAGATGCCCATGGAGAGATTATCCCGCCGAGCTTTTGAGGCATCCAGACAGCTAGCCGAGGCTGGACACACTGGATCTTGGTTTGCACAGATGCTACAGTGGTTCTCACATCATGGGATAGACATTGAGCGGTTGCCACCTTTTCAGTATGATCAGTCTGCTCCACAGGGTTACCTCTCTCTCAATGAGAGGAACAGAGTGATGAGACAGGACGTATGGCAGCGCTACATACGAGAGACATGGACAGCACGTCAATGATAGGCCACTCTTTAGGGTCCTGAAAGGCTCAAAATTACTCGCTTATAAGTAGCTTTAAAGGGAGCTCAGAATTTATTGTGTGTGCTAGAGCATAGAAATACATGTTCCTCTTGGAGAAAAGTCTTCCATTTTCTTTGTGTTTGTGTGTGTGTGCATGCACATGCGCGCACGCGCAAGCATGTATATTATCTTAAACATGTGTATGTGTTGGGGTAAAGGCATAATGCCCACCCTTATAGTGTGTACAAGCCCATAAGTTATAGTACATAGTACACTTAGTACTTTTAATGTACTAAGTGCACTATGTGTACTAGTGCAATATACATGTGTGATAGGGGAGTCACACACTCATGCTATTGATGAGTTGACTTATCCCCACAACTCTCTCTTTCTCTCTCTCTCCCTTGTTCTCTCTGTGTATGTCTCCCACATGAATTAACCTAACCCTAATTCTTCCTTCTTCCACACAACTGGTATCAGAGCAGGTTTTTCATATTCTTCACATTGCCCGGAATGTCTGACATAGCTTGCAAAGCAAGCCATTTGTTGATAACCAAAGAGTCTCTTTTCCATTGCTCGTAAAACTTGGACAGCACTTCAGTACGCAATTCCCCAGGATTTTGAGCAATGGCTGCCAACGCCACAATCTGTTCCGTCATGTTCGTTGCTGCCTTGTACTCATTCAAGGCCAGATCTGTTGTCTCGGGCTCATTCAAAGATGCAAGGTAGCCTAAGGCAACGTTCTTCAAAGCCCGTCTTGCCATACTTTCATGATCGAAAGCATATGCCTCATTGCTACGATTAGCATTAATTGCATCAAGAAACTCTTGGCGCAAGCTTGAGGCAATCTCCTTTACAACAAAACGACGGACTGTGTGAACTGCATCAGGATCAGCCACTTCCATCAAATCCATCACTTCACTTTCTGCCGGGAGGGTTATTGCCTTTGCAACAAATTCCTTGTCTAAGGTTGAGTCACAGAGAATGCTGCGCAGTCCATTGACAAATCCATTATCAATCACTAGCTTCTTGTCATTCTGCACAGAGCTGACTAGGGAAAGGATCAGCTTCCTTCCCATGGTTTGTCCTGCTTCCCAACGGTTAAACTCATCTGAGTCATGAGCTAGAAGGAAGAAAAGGGTCTCATCAGAGAACTGTAGAGATTCGCACGGGCTGCTGCAAAGGAGTCCTTCATCTGCACTAATTCTGCAGCAGCATCAGCAAACCCCCCTTTTCCTGCAACAAAAACAAAAAAATTAGAAATTTTGTTCAATTTTTTTTGGGACTTGCAATTGAGCAGGTACAATTATCAATTGAGCAGGTACAGGTGCCGAATTGCTCAATTTTGAGCGAAATTGGCAAAAATTGGGTGACATTGGTCACAATCAGGATCAATTTGGAGGACATTGGTCACAATCAGGATCAATTTGCAGGAAATTGGATGTCGAAATTTGGGGCTTTTGATGTAATTGTGCAATTAAGCACTCATACATGCTGTATGATGTGAAGAAATCGCACATTTGGGCAAAATTGCAGCAAATTGCAGTGCAAATCAAGGGGCTTTTGTGCCAATTGGGTTGATTTGCATGCAGGCGATCGCATTTGATGCTGTGGATAATGTGTTGATGCCTTACAAGCACTCAATGTGCCTGTAAATCAAGGGGGTTTCATGTATTTGATGTATATGTGGCCAGGGGGAAGCATCGTGAACACTCTGGATGCCTTCATGTGCGTCGATGTACCATGTATGATCAGAAATTGATCTTAAATCAAGGGGCTTTTCAAGTTCGTATGCTTGTTGAGCTTGGCAAAGCAGCAGGCAAGACATTTATGTCTTGAATCCTCAAAAATCAGCTTGCAGTCAAAGGGCTTTTGCCCAATTTCTGTTCGGGACTGTTGTATGCAGTGTACAGGACTGTAAAAGTCTGATTTTCACTCATTTGGACAGCCAGGAGAGCATTTATTGCTATTGTACCTGTTGGTACAGATTTGGCACAGCTTTGTGCAAGTTTTGGCATGGCTGTACACTGTTTTGAGTGACCAAAAGGCTCAATTTCAGCTGCTGTACTTGTCGGTACAGGTTTGGTACATCATTGGTGAGCACTTGGTACTGCTGTACAGTACTTTGGAAGGGCAACAGAGCACATTTAAGGTGCTGTCCAAAATCTGCAGCAACCAGATTTTGGTGATTTCATCACATAAAGTGGGAGAAAAGTTGCATTTGTGCTTCCGCAGTGGGAGATAAAGCTTGGGAGAACAACTGTGAGCACTTTGTGTGCTTTTGGTGCAGTGTTTGCACATTTTGCAGGGAGTCAGGCATTGACAGGTTGCATTTTGCTATGGCAACCACAGGTGAGAGCTCTTCATTGCTTCACATCAAGAAGCTTGAAGGCTCGCATAATTATGATATTTGGCAAACCCAGTGCTACAATGTGTTGCTCCAGAAAAAGCCGCACAAGCCTATCAAAGAAAGGGGTGTGATGCCCGCTTCTCTTACTGCTGAAGAGTGGGAAGATATGGATGAGCTGGCAAGATCTACTATCATGTTGTCTGTGTCAGACTCTTTACTTTTCAGCATTCGTGAAGAGAAGACAGCTTGGGGAATGTGGCAGAGATTGCAGGACTTGTATGCCCAACAAAGTGCCTCAAGCAAAGTGTATTGGTTGAAGAAACTCATAGGTCTTCAGATGAAGGAAGGGGCGTCTATGACAGCCCATCTAAATGAGTTTAATGGTATTGTCAGCCAGGTCATTAATCAAAAGTTGGCAATGGACGATGAGTTCAAAGCCACTTTTTTGTTATGCACTTTGCCAGAGAGTTGGGACACATTTAGGACAGCCACTAGCAATTCGCATGCTATGCTGTCATATGCAGATGTTGAGGGTGCTCTTCTTCAAGAAGAGATGAACAGGAAAAACAACTCTGTTGGAAAGTCCAATGCAATGAATGCACGTGGGAGATCCCCGCAAAGGGGGAAAAGCCAAGAAAGGGGTAGGAGCAAGTCTCGCTCCAAAAAGGATTTGGAATGCCATTATTGTGGCAAGAAGGGACACATTAAAAAGCAATGCTACAAATGGAAAAATGATCAAAAAGAAAAGGGAAAAGTCAAAGACAAAGAGAAAGATGAAGCCAAAGATGTAAAGCCAAAGGGCAAAAGTGGAGTCAAGATTGAAGAAATCAATGTGTCACATGCAGGTGGCAGTGAGGATGAGGTCCTATTTACGTCTTCACTTGATGCCCATTCACTTCTTACAGGTGGTCATGGTATGCACTCATGGATCATTGATTCAGGTGCCTCCTTTCATGTCACAGGTTGCAGAGACTTGTTTGTCAGGTATACTGCTGGCAATGAAGGAGTGGTTTATTTGGGTGATAACCATGCATGCAAGATTCTTGGCAGAGGTGATGTGAGGCTTGTATTTTCAGATGGCTCACAGCTTATGCTCCATGATGTCAGGCATGTGCCTGAGATCAAGAAGAATCTGCTTTCTACTGGACAGCTTGATGATGCTGATTATGTTACCACATTTGGTAGTGGAAAGTGGAAAATTAGTAAGGGCTCACTGGTTGTTGCCAGAGGCTCTAAGGTGGACACTCTTTACTTTATGCATGCAGGTGTTTGTCACCATGCTAATGTAAATGCAACCGAGCTGCCGGAAATCTCTATGTGGCATAGCCGGTTGGGACACATGAGTGTCAAGGGAATGGAGCAATTGTCTCGTTTGGGTTACTTGCCTTCTCTAAAGTTTTCAAGTTTTCTGTTTTGTGAGCATTGTATATATGGTAGGCAACTACAGTGCCCCCACAAGAAAGCTCTTGGACAGAAAGATGCTCAGTTAGAGCTTGTGCATACTGATGTATGTGAGATGCCTCAGCTTTCTTTGGGAGGGGAAAATATTTTATGTCTTTTATTGATGATGCCACACGCAAGGTGTGGGTTTATCCTCTTCGTTTGAAGAGTGATACATTCTCAGTGTTTGAGAAGTTTGTTGCTCTTGTTGAGAATCAAACTGGCAAAACACTGAAGGCTTTGCGTTCCGACAATGGTGGAGAGTATATGTCCAAACAGTTTCAGGACTTTTGTGATGCTAAAGGCATCAAGAGGGAGCTCTCTACTCCTTATGATCCTCCACAAAACGGGAGAGCAGAGAGGATGAACAGGACCATTCAGGAGAAGGTCCGTTCTATGTTGTCACATGCTGCATTACCTCATGGTTTTTGGGCTGAAGCTGTTATGACAGCCGTTCACCTTATAAACAGGTCACCTAACACGAGGCTTGGTGGGAAAGTGCCAGAAGAAGTATGGACAGGGAAGCCTCCGTCATACAAGCACTTGAGAGTGTTTGGTTGCGTTGCGTACGTGCACATACGCAGGGAAATGCGCACCAAACTTGATCCTAAGTCTCACAAATGCATATTCCTAGGATATGGTGACAGAGGTGAAATGGGGTATAGACTTTGGGATCCCATGAATAGAAAGATCATACGCAGCAATGATGTCATTTTTGATGAAGCATGCATGTATAAGGAGCCTGCAAGGCAACAGGAGCCTGCAAAGCAACAGGAGCCTGGCAGAGTCATCTTTGATGATGATGGACATCATGGACAACAACAAAGGGCTGTAAATCAGCCATTACAGCACGAAAACCAGCCCTTAAATGGTGCTGAAAATGGTCCAAATGGACAGCCAGAGATGGCAGAAGATATCCCTATGGATATACCACAGTTAGAGGAGATACCGGGCATGATTTTTCAGCCTTATGGCATGGAACAGGAGCCACCAATGGGTGATATGCAGGCTGGACAGCAACCTGCAAATGATGGTCATTGGGTACGGAGGTCCACAAGACCCTCCAGAGCCCCTGACAGGTTTGTTCCAGGGGTTGACTATTTGATGCTTACTGACTGTGGGGAGCCCTCATGTTATAAAGAGGCTTTACAGAGGGCAGACAAGGCTCTTTCGGAGCGTGCCATGAAGTCAAAGATGGATTCTCTGCATAAAAATGGAACTTGGAAGTTGGTGCATTTGCCTGCAGGCAAGAAGGTTTTGCCATGCAAATGGGTATACAGGCTCAAAGTTGCATCAGATGCAAAGCCAAGATACAAAGCCAGGTTAGTGGCTAAGGGCTTTAAGCAAGAATATGGTGTGGACTTTGATGAGATCTTCTCTCCAGTGGTCAAAATGACCACACTTAGAGCTGTATTGGCTTTGGTTGCTCATGATGATCTGGACTTGATTCAGATGGATGTGAAGACTGCTTTTCTTCACGGTGATCTCCATGAGATATATATGCAGCAGCCAGAGGGTTATGCAATAAGTGGATAGGAAAAGCTTGTATGCAAGCTAAAAAAGAGTCTTTATGGGCTCAAACAGGCACCAAGAGAATGGTATCATAAATTTGATACATTCATGAAATCTCAGAAATTCAGGAGAAGTGACATAGATCACTGCTTGTACACCAAGAAAGCTTTGGATGGCAGTCTACTGATCCTCATCTTGTATGTTGATGATATGTTGATTGCCGGGAAATCTCGTAAGGAGATGGATACCTTGAAGCAGAGGCTGCATCAAACCTTTGATATGAAGGATTTGGGTGATGCAAATCACATTTTGGGTATGCGGATACTTCGGGACAGAAATCAGCATGTGTTGTATTTATCTCAGAAGGAATACATTGGCAAAGTTTTGCAGAGGTTTAATATGGACGGGGGGAAGAAGACTAGTACTCCTTTGCCTCCATATGTGAAACTCAGTGCTATGGACAGTCCACAGTCAGATAGAGACAGGGCTGATATGGCCAAGGTTCCGTATGCTTCAGCTTGTGGCAGTCTCATGTATGCCATGGTTGCTACTAGGCCGGACATTGCATTTGCAGTGGGAGTGGTTTCTAGATACATGGCCAACCCTGGCAAGAAGCATTGGGAAGCAGTGAAAGGTGTCATGAGATACCTGAAGGGCACACAGGATATGTGCATATGTTTTGGCAAACAGGATGCTTTAGTGCATGGTTACACGGATTCGGATTATGCCGGTCATCCAGATAACCGGAAGTCTACTACCGGTTATGTGTTTACATTCACAGGAGGTGCTGTGTCATGGATATCCTGGATGCAGAAGTGCACAGCCTTATCTACTACAGAGGCCGAGTATATTGCAGCCAGAGGCTTGCAAGGAGGCATTATGGCTATCTCGGTTAGTGGTTGATTTGGGTTATACAGGGGATATTCCATTGTTGCATTGTGACAGTCAGAGTGTCATCCAGTTGGCAAAGAACCTTGTCTTTCATGCAAAGACGAAGCATGTGGATGTGAAGTATCACTTCATCAGAGAGGTGATAGAGAACAAGCAAATTCAGCTTGTTAAGATTCACACGGATGACAACCCGGCTGATCTGTTGACAAAGAGTTTGCCTCCGGAGCGGTTTGCTCATTGCAGACACTTGATGGGCATTGGATGAGGCCAGTTTCAGCCTTGATATGGCCTTGTATATTATCATGTACATGCTGATTTTTCTTTTCCTTTACTTAAGGGCACTTTGCCTTTAAGTGGGAGGTTGTTGGGGTAAAGGCATAATGCCCACCCTTATAGTGTGTACAAGCCCATAAGTTATAGTACATAGTACACTTAGTACTTTTAATGTACTAAGTGCACTATGTGTACTGGTGCAATATACATGTGTGATAGGGGAGTCACACACTCATGCTATTGATGAGTTGACTTATCCCCACAACTCTCTCTTTCTCTCTCTCTCCCTTGTTCTCTCTGTGTATGTCTCCCACATGAATTAACCTAACCCTAATTCTTCCTTCTCCCACACAGTATGTGTTTTCTTTCATGATGATTCCTTTAAAAATGTGTAAGTGAGTATGTATATGCATGCATGTATAAATGAATGCATGCATGCAAGCGTGCATTATATATATATATACTTACTGATACATGTATGTATGTATAAGAATGTATGTATCCATGTATAAATGCATGCATGCAAGTAGGTATCATATGTTCTTACCTATGATCCAAGTATTATAGCATCCTTGCCTTTTCAAATATGCAACTCTATCCTCATTTTGTGTTTGATACATGGCTTCCAAAGTATCCCAAGCTTGTTTTGCAATCTTGCATGACCTGACATGAGGTATAATGGACCTCTTCATTGAGAGGGCAATGAGAGACATAACTTGTGCTTCTCTTGCATCCCATCTCCTTTGTTCTTGAGTAGGAGCTAGTGTTGTTGCTGGCTCTTGCTAGCTACCGGCTGAGCAGCATTCATGGGAGGAGTGATTGGCTCTATAGTGGGTGGACGAGCATCGTCACCCCACAACAAGCCCCATAAGCCCTTGGCAACCATGAGACTCCTAACCATAAAGCTCCATTGCACTCCTAACCATAAAGCTCCATTGCTCCCTTCAAGCCTTACCTTCCTTGGCCAAAACTCCAAATACATCTCCTGCTTTTTGGGCCATAATGCATACAAGTAATAACAGAAAGCAACAAAATACGGCAAACTCTGTCGTGCAATATAAAATCCCCAAATGTGTGACCAATGCACTCAAGGCAAACCAAAATGATGTAGATTGCCTTTTTGTATCACAGTCGATTGCATTGAATGCCTGCTGAGATATAAAATTAACTGTAGAAATTATAATGCCTTAAAAAATTATTACCAGGGAAGAGTGCAAAACTCCGAAAAAGCACAAAATCGATGATTTTGCAACTCTCAAAGTCGATTGTGCAGGGCCTCAATTTTGATAAAAGCTGCAAATTCATGTTGAAAATCCCCAAATTTCACAAAAATGCACCAGATGTGCTTCAACAGGTGTACAATTGTATGTGTGACACTATCGGGTGCAAGTAGAGTACACAATGGGTACAGTTGGGTACACATGTATAGTCAGGTACAATTGGTACATTTGGGTACATCAATAGGCACAATTGGGTACAGGTGTGTAGTGGAGTACAACAGGTACAATAATACTCTACGGACACGTTTAGGTGTATGGCTTGTGTACGGAGCAGCACACGTGTGTATAGACGGTGAGGGTGATTTTCTTGAAAGGTGGCCTCTATCACCTTCTTCCAAAAGAAACACACTCACAAAGACAAAAAAGAAGAGAGCTCTTGATCCTAAACCAACTCAATGGAAGAATATAAAAGGAAGCATCCATGTCATAAATACACAATCCATTAATGGAAATTAAGGCTTTAAACATATGGAATAGACCAAAGATTACTTATTAGTTCTCAAAGTACATGGAGAGAGAGAGAGTGGCTTAATCACATGGATTTCACACACCTAGGGTGATGTTGGCAAGAGCCACATGATGCGGTGAGCATAGAGAGGAAAACAAAAGACTTTGGTGAAGGTATGGGTGATGGGGAAAGAAGAGGCTAGCATGAGTTTGAGGACTAAGAGAAACTTGTTCTTTGATGGTGATAGATGGTCCCTTTTATAGGTGGAGAGAGACTCCCTTAGCAAGGATTTAAGTGGTGTGAAAATGGTTCGATGAAGAGGTTGTAATTGGACTAGGTCTCAACTGTTGCTAGGTCCAAGATGGTGGAGAAAAATTCAAAAGATATGGTTACAATTTTCTTTTGAGCCAAGATATTCAAAGGCTATTTTAAATAGGTTTGGGGTGAAATCATTACAAAGTGGTGAATGTAATTGTGGGTAAGAGAATGAGTGAGGAAGAGGTTTGGGTAAACTGTCTAGAATTTTTGCAGTCCATTGTTTTGGCTGTAACTTTTTCTGTGTAGCTCGGATTGAGGAGCTTCGAAAACTAAAATTGAAGTTCGCCGCGTACTCGGTAAATTTTACTTGAACTGAAAAGTCTCATCCCCAAATTTTGAGTGGAAGATGGTCAAAAATTGAATTTAAAAATGTATACCCTGAAAAAAAGTCCTTTTGGTGGGTCTCCCATGTCTTCAAGATTTCTTTTGCCAAGCCATCTTGGGAAGAAAAGGTGTACATATATATATATAATATCAAATGGAATCTTGAATTATTTAGGCATAATGCTCACCTCCTCTCCTTTGGTGATGTAAGACTTGTGCATATGTGGAAAATTTCAATAAATGCCAAGTCTTTGGGCCCTCTTTGTGGATTATAATACTATCCCAATTCAAAATAATTTGAGCCATTATTCCCACCCTCCTTGACTTGGATTGCCAAACCTATTCTACTAGGCTTATTACTCACCTTATATGGTGAAGTCTAAAAAAAATTCCACGTGCCTTACATATGACCAAGATATATATATAAGAAAATAATAATAGGAATTTTTACATTTGGAATAGGCTATAGTTTTTAAATGTGAACAATGCTCATATAATTAAATAAATGCAAGATGGGGTCTAAGAAATGGTGAAGAAGAATTGCCTTGGATAAATCCTCAAAATGACAAGGTGCTCCCATGAAGATGATGAAAATGCAGTAGTGGTTTGAAATATATTGTGATAGATTGTGCATCTACTCTTAAGCCCTTTTTAAAAAATAAAAAAGCGAATGGATAACGTAAATGAACTAGTGCATGTAATATGTGAGGTTTTTTTACATTTTTTAAGGAGTGATTTCTAGGGAAGGTGCTAAGCAGTGATTTAGAGGGTGTGCAAGAATGTGATTGTTTTGGAAAAAGTGCAAACTAGTGTGTGAAAGGGTGAATTTACAAATATGTGGGTACAAATGGTGGTTTTAAATAAATATGGCTCAACGAGTATATACCACTATTAGGTTTAGGATAAAATTTAGGGCAAGTAATGAAGCTTAGGAAGCACAATCGAGTTGCTCCAAGCGCACAGAGAGTGGAGCACACAGACTTCCACGAGTTGATTAGTTTAAGAAAGCAAGTACACACCTTTTGTACAAAGATAATGAGGGGTCCACCCTCATACTGCCATGTGTCATACTCGGTTTGGCCATTTGAGCTATCAGCTTCTACAGCGAGCTTCGAAGGATGGATTGGTTGAGGGTTTACCGACCATCAAGGCTCCATCTTCTACTTGTTCCTCTTGTTTACAAGGGAAGCAACACCGAGCCGCCTTTCCGAAGGAGGCGACAAAGATCTTCGACATCACTTGCTCTTGTTCATGCAGACTTATGTGGTCCTATGAGTACCGCGTCTTTGAGTAAGGCGTTGTACGTGCTCGTGATGGTGGATCACTTCTCCAGATATACTTGGGTTTTCTTTTTTAAGACCAAGGATGAGGCTTTTTAGTACTTTTGTGATTGGAGAGTTGAGGTGGAAAAAGAGACTGGTTGCTGGGTCAAGGCTCTCAGGACTGACGGAGAGGGTGAGTTTACATCCCAGGAGTTTCAGCAATATTGTAGGACCCATTGCATTTGGAGACAACTTACTACAGCGTATACTCCATCATAGAATGGAGTTGCAGAGAGGAAGAATAGGACCATTATGGAGATGGCCCGTGCTATGCTTGAGCATTCTTCATTATCTCGACGTTTCTGGGTTGAGGCGGCTTCCACTGCTGTCTACATTCAGAACAGGTCTCCTACTGTTGCGCTTCCAGATAAAACTCCATATGAGGCTTTCCATGGTGAGAAGCCCTTCGTTGTTTATTTCCGGATATTTGGTTGTTCGACGTATGTTCATGTGTGTCAAATCCCCATAGGATCTCCTCATAGAACGCTCCTGGTACAAGACTCGAAACCTACAAACAAACCAAGCAAACATGACGGGGGTGCAGGCCTGACTCACCTCCCAACCTTGACAGCCGTGGGCAAGTCCACAAGTCTTGGCTGTCCCCACCGAGCCACGAGCTGAGCTAACTAGATGGACGTACCGACCAATCTCTACCTCATGATGTCCCATACCGCCACGAAGCTACCCTTGCGGGCCTCGAGACTGCTGCCGGCCTATCGGCTGCATAAAGCGGGTGCATGTCTGCACTAGATCCAGGCGTCCTGACCATAGAGCTCTCACAAAGACACGCGAGACTCTATAAACTAACGACTAACCTTGGCCACCCTTTTATAGGCTCTTGGCCGGTCATCGGGCATCCACACTTGGGCGCCCACCCGTCCATACTTGGGTGCCCGCCCGTTAGTTTATCCCTAACTCAGCTCGTCAATCAGCCTGCCTAGCTCCAAGCTTCCCCAACGTCGAAGCTAGTCTTGTGTGCGTGTAGCACACGGTAGATACACACTGTGCACATGACATACTCCCCTTCCTCTAAGAGCTCACTCCTCCTGAGCTCACTAAAAAGCCAGGGTAATCTCTCTGAAGAGTAGTCAATGTCTCCCATGTAGCGTCCTCCTGAACACGATCCTTCCACTTGATCTTGTATTCCGTGATAAGCGTATTACGCAATCTTCTTTCACGAAATCCAAGAATCTTTTCAGGTTTGTGTGGAACAAATGTCATGTCCTCGACATCTATGATTTCTTGAGGAGTAACTAACTGGTCTGTTCCACCCAGTACTTCCTTAAGTCTACTGACATAAAATACAAGATGAACTTTCACATGAGAAGGCAAATCCAATTCATATGCAACTGAACCAATCCGTCGTGTAATACGAAATGGTCCACAGTATCTAGGGGATAATTTCGGAGATCGACCTGTCTGTAAAGTCTCGGAATCTTTCGGAACTCGCAAATATACCATCGTTTCTTCAGAGAACTCTCTGGGTGAACGATGTCTATTAGAATAAAATCTGTCTCGGTCTTGAGCACTTCTAATAGATTCCTTCGCAACTTGTAATATTTCTTGCACATCTTGGAAAATATTATGTGCTGCATCATGCTGAAGTCCGGAGAATCCCACTGTAACAGGTGATCTAGGTTGAAAACCATACATAAGCATAAAAGGACTAAAACCTGTACTCGTATGCTTAGTACTGTTATATGCAAATTCTAACATAGGAAGATAATCCTCCCATGAACTCTGCCTTTTGGATACATATGCTCGAAGCATATCCTCCAAAATCTGATTCACTCTTTCAGTCTGGCCATCAGATTGAGGATGATCTGAGGAACTCAAGTTCAAAGTTGTTTCTAACTTCTCAAAAACAAGTTTCCAAAAATCACTAGTAAACTTAGAGTCCCTATCACTGGGGTTGGTAAAAATCTAGCCATTTTTATCAAGCGATCTAACACAACCCAAATAGAATCGTGGCCTTGATGTGTTCTTGGCAATCCGGTAATAAAATCCATGGAAATACTTTTCCATTTATTACCTGGGATTTGCAAAGGATGCAACAACCCAGCTTGTCTAAAACGTTCAGCTTTATTTGCTTGACAAACTTGACACTTGAGAACATCTTTGGCCAATAAAAAGTGTGTTTCACTAACGATAATGTTCTGTGTACCCCAGGGTGTCCAGCAGAAGGGGCATCGTGACACTCCTTAAGAATCTTGGACTTAATGTCCGGGATCTGTGGTACACAAATTTTGTCGTTACGGAATAGTAAACCACTCCGAATCATCCATTGGTGTCCTGCAGCCTGAATGGTAGGCTGCTTAGTCATTGAGTCTTGGTTAATCAATGAGCTCCCGTCCTGGAATCTTCTGCCAAAATGGACCAAAATAACTATCAGTCCTACAAAGCCCTCTCAATGACTGAAATAAGTCAGTAGAAATCTCGGTGAACGACAAAGTATTCACCTCTCTAATTCGACTAAGCGCATCTGTAACACTATGCATGGACCCTTTTCTATAACGAATCTCGAAATCAAAATCTTGCATTAATTCAGCCCATCGAGCTTTCCTTCCTCTCAAATCATCCGCATCACACACATACTTGATTGACTGATGATCAGTCAATACCACAAACTTGGAGCCATATAAATAATGTCTCCAAACCTTGAGAGCATGAATCACAGCATAAAGCTCCTTCTCAAGGGTTGGCCAACGAGATTGAGCGTCGTCTAGCTTTTTACTTTCAAAAGCAACAGGTCTACCATCTTGAAATAGAGCAGCTCCAATGGCATAGTCACTGGCATCAGTTTCAAGAACATAAGGCCGACTAGGATCGAGTAATGCTAAGATAGGTGCTTCCTTGACTTTATCTTTCGAAAGTCTGAAGGCCATATCTAGATCGTTATTCCAAGTGATAGGCTGATTTGACTTACGTCCACGACCTTTCAACAAGTCGGTCATCGGTACGACTATATATCAAAATATCATCCAGGAGCACAACCACAAATTTTCCCAAATGTTCACGAAAAAGATCGTTCCTCATTTGCTGGAAAGTGGTGCATTGGTTAATCCAAAAGGTAATACGAGAAACTCGTAATGGCCATACCTAGTCCGAAAGGCGGTTCTTTCGACATGCCTTTCATGAATACGTATCTAGTGATAGCCAGTATGTAAATCTATCTTCGTGAAATATTTCGCTCCTGCTAACCGGTCAATCAAGTCATCTGATCTAGGGAGAGGATAACGGTTCTTAATTGTCAGCTTGTTCAATCTCTTGTAATCTATACACATTCTCCAGGTGTTGTCCTTCTTTCTCCTAAGCAACACAGGTGCACCCCAAGGTGATTTACTTGGACGGATCTGGCCCATCCTCAAATAATCTTCGAGTTGTTTGGCCAACTCATCTTCCTCAGCTTGACTCATCCTGTACGGTGGAATACTAACAGGGTGAGCACCAGGGATTAGGTCAATACGATGATCTACTGCCCTTCCAGGTGGTAAGCCCGATGGCAGTTCCTTAGGAAATACATCTTGAAACGAGTCAAGTATCTTCTGTAATTCTTTGCTTTCAAATACACTTAATTCATTGACATCCATAGAAGGTATGAGAAATGAAGAAAGTGGAATTAATACACAATGGAAAGCTGTATACAAAGAAGAATCCATTATATTACCAAAATCAACTGTATTTACAAGAGGTCCCTGAGAGGGATGTATACAATCACCTAAGATACTATACTGGGTGTTCCTATGTTCAAAAGAAAAAATATGACTGGACCAATCTATCTGGACTTGAAGAGTCTTAAACCACTCAATCCCTAATAACAAGTCTACATGTTCTAGGTGCATAATATAGCATTCCAGAGTATCTTTGTAGTCCTGAATCCGGATCGGTAGCGTCTCCCCCTTTCGATCCCATACTTGCCGACCCGCAGGTAGGCGTACCTCATACGTATGATCGCTGGGTGTTGTGTCAAGACCCAATTTCTCAACAAGTTTGTAATTAATAAAATTGTGTGAGCTGCCAGGGTCTAGAAGAATGTGGATTCTATGGCCATTCACTTCTCCATAAACTCGGAGAAGATCATGCAAGCCAAAAACTTTAGAGTTGAACAGACAATCAGAACATGTACTAGGGCGAGAAAGTACAGTAAGTGACGTACCTGTCAAAGACAACTGGTTAGCTGCCTTTGGCTTGGGTCTTGCGTTGGTCTTTGCATCCTTTTGCTTCAGGCACTCGTTACACATATGTCCTTTTTCTTCGCAGATGAAGCAACGTTCCTCCTCCTTGAGCTTCAAAGCCTTAAGGAGACGTTTCTTCTTCGTTGGTGTCGAAGTTGAATTCTTCGAAGGTTGGTCCGAAGACTTTTCTTCAGTCGTGCTAGCCATTGGTGCGGAGAACTTCCTTTTGTGCTTGTTCCCGTGCTCGGTAACGGGTTTAGACTTGGAAGAGACCATTGTATCATCATAGATACGAGCGGAATGAATGGCTTCGTCCAAAGTTTTGCATTTGTTGTTTTTAACTTGTAAACGGTATGAGTCGGATAAATCGGCTACGAAGAAACCCAAAAGAGTTGTGGAATCCATCTTCGTAGCTTTCATCTGCAAGTCCCTAAATTTCTGGAGATAGACCTCATAAGTGAGGTTCTGCGAGGTCATGGTCAAAGTAGTAAACCGGGCAACAACATCATAGTCATCCTCTTTCTTGAGGAATTCTTTCTTGAAGACGTCTTCGAACTGTGCCCAAGTCGTTGGTTTAGGGTTGAGTTCCTTCCACCAAAGCAAAGCTTTGCCTGAGAGGAAACTTGTTGCTAATTGGATCTTTTTCCCATCGTCATATGGATGGAACTGAAAATGGACTTGTCACTTATGTAGCCAAGTGTCCACTATCTCCTTGGTACGTTGCTTTTGCTCGCCCCCAAATTGTTCTGGAGTAATATTGGGGCCTAAAGCAGATGCCAAGGTATCCATACCGAAAGATTAGATAGGGTAGTGGTCAACAAAGAGATGGAGTTTTGTAAAGCCTGCATCTGCGCGGCGATCTGTGCTTGACGTTCCGAGGAAGAAGCTTCGAGAGTAACTTTAAACTCTTGGAAATCTGATTTTGAAACATAATCGTCGAAAAGATCGGCATCGGTGGCTTCCGTAGCCAGCAGGTCTTCACGTTCGAGAATGGGTTCCGACTCGGATTCTTGCGTCGACATCTCGAAGAGGGCAAGAGAGGAGAGAATATTTATTTTGCACAAGGAGAGTTCTAGACAGCTTGAGAGCTTGAGAGCTTGAGAGATGTGTGGCAAGAAGCCCGCTTAAGGGGAATATATAGCCTTCCCTAAAAGCTAACTTAGCTTTTGCTTTTGTGGTTTTTTTTTGGCAAAAAAAATATATATATATATATTTATATACATTTATATATATATATATTCTGTTTTCTTAAAAAAAAAAGAAAACAAACACTTATAAAGCAATAAGTGGGTTTTTTTAAAACCCCTCTTCTAAAGTGTGGGTTAAATAAAACCCTTAGGCGCAGGTGAATACGCTAAAAGGATAGGTGATTCTTTTTTTTCAAAAAAAAAAAAGCTAAAATAAACCACTGACAACCTTGCCTTTTTTTTTTGGGGCTTTTCTTGCAGCACGTAGTGCTGCCGCCGACCTGCCACCCGTCCATCCACTCGCCAGCGTTGCCACTTGCGCACGAACGGGCCGCCTGCATACGGCTGTCGCCAGTGCACAACCTTGCGCACCTGCGCTTGCTGCGAATACAATCGGCCGCCAGCGCACAAACTTGCACACCTGCGCTTGCTGCGAATACAACGGGCCGCCTGAGCTTTATGCATCTACTTGGCTGCGAGTACCGGCCCGCCAGCGATTGCCTGTGTGTACCACCCTGCCCTGGCTGCGCACAAAAGCTTCAGGGCTGCGCTACAACACCCTGACGTCACTTCTCTCTCTCTCTTACAAACAGCCGACAGGCTTTTTCGTTTTCTCTCTCTCGTAATTGTTCATACAGTTACAAAACACATCTTTCCGGAGAGAGAGAGAAACGGGTCTGCACTTCGAAAGGCAGGAGAGAAGGCTGTTCGCCTAGCTATTTCGCTCACATTTTTGGACTTTCTATCTGAAGGCCAGTGTGATCGACATCCTTGCAGAGAAGGTGCGTGTAGCTTGGAGCTGCTTGCAACAAGAGGTATTACTATAAATACAGCAGGTACACTAGGGTTTCTAGCAAGTACTGCAGGTTCAGTAGGGTTTCCAGCAGGTGCTGCAGTACAGTAGGGGTTCTTCCAGGTACAATAGTTTCCGCAAGTACTGCAGGTACAGAAGAGTTTCCAGCTGCCGGTACTGTAGGTACAGTAGGGTTTCTAGCAGGTGACTTGCAGGTACAGTAGGGTTTCAGCAGGTGGTACAGAAGAGTTTCCAGCCAGTACTGTAGGTACAGTAGGGTTTCAGCAGGTACTGCAGGTACAGAAGAGTTTCCAGCTAGCACTACAGCAGGTGCTGAATTTGGGTTTGAGAGAACGAGTTTTCTTTGCTTTTGTACATGGCTTTGGATGACCCGGCTGCTGCTGTTGGCGACATGGCTGCCAATAGCCTTAACATGGATCTTATTGAGGAGATGATCGAGAAGGATGTGGGTTATGCTTCAGATGCCTCAGAGCAACAAAAACGTCAAAGGCTTGATGTTGATACAAGCTATACTCCGGTGAATGTTGGAGAGAATGCAGAGGAAAGTTCTCAGGCACCTTCTCCGGAGTTTGCACGTTTGCTGCAGATCACTGGTGAGCTTCTGCAAGAATATGTGAAGGCAAATAGCGTGCAAATGGCTGCGGTAGATAATAGTGGTGTGGCTGATGTATGCATGGAGACTCCTTTGTTGCTACAACAGCTAGCAGATTTTCATGATCGTGCTGCTATCTTTTTCTTTACTGGGCGTATTCCATTGTTGCCTCGTCTTAGAGCATGGCTGGGCCGCTTGGTGTCGCCTGAGGCACTTGAGGAGATTTACGATGGTCCGAGAGGCTTTTATGAAATACTTTTTCGCACTTCAGAAGCCCGTAGGGCAGTCTTGGAGCAGGTGCCACTTTTTTTGGATGGGCAGTTGGTTCATGTGGTTCCGTGGAAGCCTATGGCAGAGTACCAAGATATGTTGCGCCAAGCTTGCCCAGTTTGGGTTGAAGTGAAACAATTCCCACCAATGTTTTGGCGTGTTTTACGAAGTCTCATGCGAGGTATCGCTGATGTCTTGGTGGTGCCTCGAATGACATCTAGAAACCGAAATCGTCTATGCATGTTGTGGAATACTGGGAGACCTAGGCCGACACATTTGCGTGTCAATATGGCTGGGCTGCAACCTTTAATGTATGAATTGAGGTGGGATACATTTGCTGGCCACTGTTTCAAATGTGGTGAGATGGGCCACTTTGTCTCCGAATGTCCTAAGAAAGAACAAGTTGCTGCTACAAAGGATATCCTTGATGGGTAGTTGCCCGTGGAAGATGAGCATGATGCTCCTTCACATGATGCCCAACACATGGATGTACATGTGGATGTTCAGAATGAGGTTGAGCAGCCATGGGTGGAAGTACGTGGTAAAAAGACACGATTTGTTGCCCCGCGGGGGGATTTCTCAGATGCTGTTTGGCGGGGGCCTTTGCGTACTCATCAGGGGCCCTTACATACATATGCTCGTCGCCCTTGGGGTTCAGGTGCCCAGCATCAGACCAGGATTGAGAGGCCGGGAGGCCAACTTTCTCAAGGTACAGGGCCTCTTGGGGTGGATAGAGTAGAACGCTATCCTATTAGAAGTCGCCTAACAAAAGAAGCACAACAACAATTGCCTCTTGTGTTTGGTTCGAAGGGTGAGGTCATCTCGCCATGGGATGGTCATTACCCTTTGACACGTGCTCGGGAACTCCAAGGGCAGTTTGAGATCACAAATACCATGTCTAAAAATGCAATGCTTCAAAAGGTTCGTGATTTGGCAGATTGTCCTGGGCCTAGTACACGGCCTTGTTGATTCCTTTTCTGGGAAGGCTTATGAAAATTGTACCATGGAATGTAAAGGGTATTTCTTCGCGCCAAAAGCAGTTCAGGCTTTGGCATACAACTTTTTGTCATGGTTGGGATGTTTTGTGTGTAGTTGAACATAAGCAGCATAAGTTGGCTGCCAAA
Organism: Cibotium barometz; assembly: GCF_041138505.1. NCBI lineage: Eukaryota > Viridiplantae > Streptophyta > Polypodiopsida > Cyatheales > Cibotiaceae > Cibotium > Cibotium barometz. Next base: position 31,075,151 of record NC_141087.1, read on the forward strand.
GCCTATGTATATAAGGGGTTTCATGTTTTCTATAGAAGCGGACATCCTGCTTCGCAGTCAAGTGTTATGTTTGCTGTTCGTTCGCAGTTTCAGCCTTCTCTTGTGATTCAAGATGTTCATGGAAGATTTCTAGTGATACAGATTGTTTGGGATGATACGCCTTTATGGTTGTTAAGGGTGTATGCTCCAAATAATGCTAGTGCACGCCGTTTGCTGTGGAATGACTTGTGTGTCTTTCAATCTCTCATCCTGGCTTTGTGATGGGGGACTTTAATATGTGTGTCTCCAGGGAGCAAGCCACGTCGCCTCATTCTGTAATGGATGGCCCGGAGAGAAAGGCATGGGAAGCTTTTGCAGCAAGGTCGCTAAAACAAGACATGTGGTCTTGGTTGCATTCAGATGAAAGGGGTTACACTTATGCCTCACAACAGTTTCGGGGCACTTATGCTAGATTGGATAGGATGTATATTTTACATCAAGATCTCTTTTTGCCAGAGGTTCTTACTATGATGGTTGATCAACAACAGGTTTTGTCAGATCATTGGCCGCTTGTGTCTATCATCCTGTGGATGCATATAAAGGCTTGTTGGGACGCTTGCCTTTGCGCTTAAATCACACTTTTTTGGAGCATGAAGTTTTTGATGTTTATATGCGTCAGTTGATACGACATTTCTCCACAAGAGTGTCCATGGCTGATTATCATGCTTGGCCAGTGTTCCTTATCAACACTCGGAAATTAGCACGGCATTATGGTCTTGCTAATGCCTCTATACAAAAACAGCATGTGGCCCTCCTTAAGTCGCTTTTAAAGGGCTTGCAAACGTTCATGTTTATTGACTCTATGGATGCAGAAGTTGCGGATGCCATAGAATGGCTGAAGAAGGAGCTATCTAGGGTGCAGGAAGCACAGTATGTTCTCTCTAAACTACTTGCACGTCTTGATGCTTTGCGGGATGCTAACTGTCAATCTCATCGCTTCTATGATAAGTTGCATCAAAAACATATGCGTGAGAATATTGTTAGGCTGATGGATGCCAAAGGCAACCTTGTTACTCAACCTTCTGAGGTTATTCAGCATTGCATCAGGTTTTATGAAGATTTGCTTGCCCCTCGAGAGGATGTCTCACTGGCTGTCCTGGCTGCAAGGGAGTCATTGTTTGCTGAAGTACGATATCAAGTTGACCCTGATGTGGCGGTTCAGCTTGATGCTCCTGTTACTCAAGGGGAAGTGGAAGCTGTTCTCTCCAAACTTCCCATGGGAAAGAGCCCTGGTTGGGATGGTTTGACAAATGAGTTTTTCTGAAAATATGCTGATCAGCTTGCAGAGCCTTTGACGCTTATTTGTCAAAGGGTTTGGGATGAGGGATATATGCCTGCCGATTGGAAGTTGGGCATACTTCGTTTGTTGCCCAAAGTCCCTTCGCCTACTTCTTTGGCTCAATGGCGCCCGATCTCACTTATGGGTATTATGTATAAAATCTTTACAAAGATTTTTGCCAATCGCTTGCAGAAGGTGCTTCCTACTCTTGTTCATCCATATCAATATGGATTTGTGCATGGCAGGAATATTTTGCATAATATTCTTAATGTTCAAATTGGAGTGGATTATGCCAAGGCAAAGAAGCAAGAGATTGTGATGGTGCAGTTGGATCTTGAAAAAGCTTTTGATCATGTCAGCTGGTCTTTCCTTTCTCAGTTAATGACAGCCATGGGCTTTGGTCCCAAAATGGCTAATTTGGTGCATTTACTTGGCTCTGGCTCTATCACGCGGATTATGCTCAATGGAGGACTTTCGGATGGTATTTCTCTCACCCGTTCTCTCCGGCAGGGCTGTCCTCTTAGCCCTCTTTTCTTTGCCATTGCCACTCATCCTATGTTATCTCGCCTAGATGCTATGGCATCGCATGGTGAAGTGGTTGGTTTGCATCTCCCTCATGGCAAGCAACTGGTTGCTCAAGCCCTTGCGGATGACACTTTTATGTTTCTCACGGCCGAAAAAGGCAATATAGATCGAGCAATGGAAGCTTGGAATAATTTTGCATTGGCTTCTGGGCTGAAAATAAATTCATCAAAATCAGCCCTCATTGTATGCACGGAATTTGATCTTGAGGCATTAGGGTGGCAAGGCCGTGTGGTGCATACAGGAGACATTGTTCGTCATCTTGGATATCCGGTGGGTGTGGATGTGGACCCCCAAGCGCTTCTTGCTTGGATTTCTGCTCGGATCTCAGATAAATTTGTGTATTGGAAAGCTCAAGGGTGGCCTATGCATGTGAGGGTTAAGGTAGCTCAGGTTATTATGCTTAGCATGATTTCCTATTTTTTGCCTTTGCTACCTTGGACGCATAAATCTCTCATCCGTTTGGTTGCTCCCATTCGGTTTATGCTGTGGAAGAGGCAAGGAAATATTATGGGTCAAACATGGATAGCTTGGAATCACATTACGACGCCCAAAAGAATGGGTGGGGCTGCTTTACTGGATGTCCGCTTGCATATGGTGGCGCGTAGGTGGGCGCTTTTTCAGGATATGTGTTTGCAAGAGCAGCCTTGGGTATTCATGGCTCGTGACTTGATTGAGTTGGAGGGATTGTCACATGGGCGGACACGTGTGCAGGCTTCATGGTGGGACATTGTGAATGCGGCTCATCCTGTCCGTATTCGCTCATCACACATTTTATCGCATATTCTCCTTTCTTGGCATGAAGTTCTACTGTTGGCTCGGTGGGATCCTGGTTATGAAAGACTACTTTTGAACTCTTTGCAGTTCGAAACATTTGTGGAGTCGCGTGTCATTGTTTGGCCAGACAGAGATGCTTCACGCATACGACTCAACCGCATGGTCAGGCTAGGCTTGGTTAGAATCCGAGATGCTGTGATACCTGGTCGTGACAGGCCATATTCATTTCGTTGTATTCGGCAGCACTTTAGGGTTCCTCGGACATTTCAGCCACTATGGGTTGACATCATGCATGCAGTTGAGCCTTTTACTCCATTGCCTCGGCCATCTGCAGATCAGCCTTGGCTTGATTGGGCACTATGTAAATCTGGTGACTTGATATCACTCTCAGCTAACCAGGTCTATCATAAGCTTGTATCAGAGAAAGATTGGGTTTCAGCCAAGGCCAATAAGGTGTGGGGATTGCACAAGTCTAAATCATGGTGGCAGAAAACTCTTATGCGTGGTTGGCAGTCTAAACTCCCTTACCAAGGTAAGGTTTTCATTTGGAGGATGTTGGTGGGAGGGTTACCTACACGGGATCAGCTGAGCCGTCGTAAAATTACACTGGCCTCTTGCTTCTTCTGCACGACATACACTGAAACAGTTATGCATCTGTTCATGAGTTGTCCAGTGGCCCGTCAGATTTGGTCTTTTGTCTCTCGCGTTTGGGAGGCAGTAGAGAGGTCTACTGTTTCGGCTCATCAGTGGATATTTGGGATTTGTCCTCAAGTCATTACTTCAGACAGCCACCTTGTGATATTCCATTTCCTTAGATGGACAGGACTTTGGCATATTTGGACTACACGGAATGGGTTCATTTTTGATTCCTTGTCTGGAATACATGGGCACATTCTACGTATCTGCGGTTTGCTGCTTTGGCAGTTTTCTTCTCTTCTCTCAGCTCAGCTACTGGATGCAGATGTTATTTCGTTATGGTCTACGGCGGCTCGGCTGGCTTATCTTTGATGCTTTATCTGGGATGCTTATTTGGCTAGGAGGCTTTCTTATTAGTGTACAGGTTTGCATGGTCATGATCCTTTAGAGGATCTTTTGTGGGGGTTTTGTTTGGGGCCATAGGTTCTGTGTGAGCCATGTGGTTGATGTACATTTTACATATAATATAAAACACCATTTCACGAAAAAAAAAACACATCTTTCCTCTTCTTTGCAAAGCAAACAACCCATACTAGATCACAATCTTCTTCACGGGTTCCTACGATGAAAAAGCAACATGCTGAAATTGAAAAAAGAGCAGTATGCACAGAAAAAACAGCAAGCTTCTCGAACTCATACCTTTTCTTCGACCTCTTTTCTCTACCTACCGACTTGCTCGTTCACGAGGCTTGCTCTGATACCACTATCAAATCCCCATAGAATCTCCTCGTAGAACGCTCTTGGTACAAGACTCGAAACTTGCAAACAAACCAAGCAAACATGATGGGGGTGCAGGCTTGACTCACCTCCCAACCTTGACAGCCGTGGGCAAGCCCACAAGTCTTGGCTGTCCCCACTGAGCCATGAGCTGAGCTAACTAGATGGACATACCGACCAATCTCTACCTCGTGACGTCCCATACCGCCACGAAGCTACCCTTGCGGGCCTCGAGACTACTGCCGGCCTCGGCTGCATAAAGCAGGTGCACGTCTGCACTAGATCCAGGCTCCTGACCATAGAGCTCTCACAAAGACATGAGAGACTCTATATGACTAATGACTAACCTTGGCCACTCTTTTATAGGCTCTTAGCCAGTCTCATCGGGCGTCCACACTTGGGCACCTGCTGTCCATAATGGGGTGCCTGCCCGTTAGTTTATCCCTAACTCAGCTCGTCAATCAGCCTGCCTAGCTCCAAGCTTCCCCAACCTCGAAGCTAGTCTTGTGTGCGTGTAGCACACGGTAGATACACACTGTGCACATGACAATGTGCCTAAGGAGCATCGCTCCAAGTTGGACTCGAAGTCTTAGCGCATGACTTTTCTTGGATACAGCACTGTGTCCAAGGCATATCTTCTTTATGATCCTCAGGCCGGCAAAGTTGTGAGCCGTGATGTGGTGTTCGACGAGACTCCTACATCTTCAAGGGAGGGTGGTGAGCTTCTTCTTCCTCCACCTCCACCTCCTCCTCCTCCTCCTCCTCCTCCTCCCTGTGCTTCTGTTACACCTCCAACTGTGGATTCTCAGTCAGATGATGATGACTAGGCTCCTTCTCTAGCGAGTTCGAGCAGATCTGTGCCTGGATGGTACTATGAGAGAGTTCGTGATTCTGGGCTACATGAGCTTCCCTCTTCTCCTCCGCTTGGTTCTCTCCGGTGATCTTCCAGAGTTACAGGGAAACAAATTCATGAGGGCAACTGTTTGTTAACTATGCTCTTATGTCCTCTATCATTCATGGTCCTTCTGATCCCACTTCTGTGGGATCAGAAGGACAAATTCATGAGGGCAACATGTTTGTTGACTATGCTCTTATGTCCTCTATCATTCATGGTCGTTCTGATCCCACTTCTGTGGACGAGGCTCTTTCACATGAGCTTTGGCGTCGTGCTATGCAGGCAGAGCTGGATGAATGGAATGGCACATGGATTTTGGTGCCTACGCCACTGCAGCGTAAGGTGATTGGTGTGCGCTGGATCTTCAAATCGAAGTTCCGAGTTGATGGCAGCTTGGACAAGCACAAGGCGAGGTTGGTTGCCAAGGGTTATGCTTAGCACCCTGGAGTCGACTTCGATTAGACCTTCGCTCCGACGGCTCGGATGACTACCATTCGCACCGTTCTTGCTCTTGCAGGACATCATAGATGGCCTGTTTTCCAGATGGACATCAAGTCGGCTTTCCTGAATGGAGAGCTTACAAAGGAGGTTTATGTTGATGAGTTGCTGGGATTTGTTGTTCCAGGCAAACAGGATCTGGTGTACCGGCTGAAGAAGGCTTTATATGGTCTGAAGCAGGCTCCGCGGGCTTGGTACCAACGAATTGATGAGTTCTTTTAGAAGCCCGGCCTGCGCCGTTCTCATGCAGATTCGAACCTTTATATCCTCCTTGAGAGGGGGTTAATTGTTATCATTGTGGTCTATGTTGATGACCTCATCTTTATAGGTTCTTATTCTGTGAGGATCCGTTCAATCATGGATGCTTTGGAGACAGAGTTTAAGATGACGGATCTTGGCCTTCTGCATTATTTTCTTGGCTTTGAGATTTGGCAGACCTCGAAGGGCATTTTCTTTTCTTAGCAGAAGTACACACGGGAGATTCTTGACAGATTTCAGATGACTGGATGTAGACCAATATCTTCTCCTATGAATACTACTGAGAAGCTTTCTCTACTTGATGCTTCTCTAGGGATTGATCAGGGACAATATCGGGTTCTCGTCAGTTGTTTGGTTTGGTTGACCTACTCCCGATTAGACATATGTTTCGCAGTGAGTTTATTGAGTTATTTCTCATCCAAATCCCGTAAGCAACATTGGCGGTGTGCTCTCAAAGTTCTTCGGTACTTGCGTGGCACTCTGGACTTTGGCATCTTCTATGGCCAAGGATGCACTCTTGTTGGATGGTCTGATTCAAATTGGGCTAGAGATCCAGATACTCGGTGTTCGACCACTGGTTGTGTTTTTACACTCGGGTCTAGAGCCATTTCATGGAGCAGTAAAAAGCAGCCTACTGTGGCGCTTTCCTCTACAGAGGCGGAGTATCGTGCGGTTTGTTATGTTGCATGTGAGGCGATTTGGTTGCGGAGATTATTGGAGGAGCTTGGCTGTCCTCCTACCGGATCTACTCTTCTTTGGTGTGACAATCAGAGTTGCATCGCCATCGCCAAGAACCCTGTGTTTCATGCTCGTACGAAACACATTGAGATACAGTATCACTATGTTCGTGAACAGGTTCTTGCTGGAGATTTGCGTTTGGAGTATTGTCCTTCAGCGGAGAATGCTACAGATTTGTTCACCAAGCCGGTTTCTCGGGCTTCCTTGGCTCCTCATCTTTGGCTTCTCGGAGTTTGTTCAGCATTTGGTGCTGAGAGGGGATGTTAGCACATTCATCCCCAGTTTCTGCCCATTTCTGGTGTCCTTTTGGTTCCTTTTGCATGGCCCTTGATTGTGGGCTGGCCACCCGTATTTTATATATTTTTTTGGGATTTTTCCTAGCCCGTATGGTTTTTTCCCAGTCGGCCAGTTCAGTGTCTCCAGTCGGCCAGCATGCTAGAGTATATGCAATAGAACCCACCCAGCCCTCAGCAAGCCAAACGAAGCACATAGAACACATGCAAGAGACCGGTCTTCGTAATTGATCCCCGGAGGTTCTAGCTACTAGCACCTGTGGAGTTACCATATATTGGGCTGCCTTCCTCCAGAGAACCATACCAAACGCCCTCGCTCTTGAAGACTTAGGATATGCTTCAACACCACAAGGAGGTACGGTGTACCACCGTAGAGCACGACTATATACAACATCTAGGAGAGCAAACATCATTGAGGTCACGCTTGGGCGAAGTTCTCCTTTTAGGGTACTTCAACGCTAGGATTGGGAGCGAGCAAACCTCTGTACATGACCAGGAGGAGCCGACCATACAGGAGATAGACTCAGAGGAGATTGGCATTTAGTGATCATCAGAGGACAGAGGGGACATTATAGCATTAGGGAGAGAGTTCGTCATGCTGGGGACCACACATGGCTTAGCCATCTTCAACGGGATGTCCCATTGGCCTTCTTTCAGAGCTTTCACATGCTTCCCACATGGCAAAGGCTTGAGTACAATGGATTAACTAATGCATACATACCTTCACCATTCCCACCCAGCCCCTTGGAGCTGACCATGCCTCTCTCTCCTTTAGCCTCAGCTTTTCCTGAGGATCTCCTACGCGAGGTTGCAATTTGCCAAATCCGAGAGTGAGATGCTCAAAGGATTAACCAACACATAACGAGACGTAAGAAACGTGCACATGTTAAGGGCCAATACAAGGCCTTACACCAATCTCTCAAAGGTGTGAACTGCGCACTAAGGGCTAGAAGAAAATCCGGGAGAAACGCCCACCCACACCCATATGCACAATTCCTGTATGAAGTATTAGAGCAGCCCCCCATCTGACCACCATCGCATCCACGTCCCATCACATCCACTTTCTTCATACCCGCCATGGTAGCCCAAGCGACTCAAAACCGGTAGATCACAGGACCACGAGGGTCTCTTGGCAGAGCACATCTCCCATGCGCGGGAGACTCGTATCAATCACTTAGGATTCTGGCTGCCCACATCTGCGATTCTGCTCCTTCTCTGCTGGCTGCACCTCCTCAGTTGGCTGCGTTTCTGGCTACTGAAGGCGGCTGTTTTCTCCTTCCATCTGCTGTGTTTTCTGGAGCACGAAATACTGGCTGCATTTTTCTCTACATATCTGCGTTTTCTTCTGCCAGTGCTCTTCCTCATCAGTGTTTCGCTCCCCGGGCTGCCCTGTTGCTGCTGCTTCATGTCAAGCACCATCGGCAAGCTTCTTGGTGCTGTTTTTCAGCATTGATCGCGGTGAAAGGGCTGTTTTTCTCTGTTTTTACAGCGTGGACTGCAGTGGAAGGTGTTTTCTCGCATGTGGTGCATCCCGACAAGCGGCCCCGACATCTCTACTTCTCCCCCCTACGGTTGGGTGTTTTCGGTGAGTTTTAGTGACTGTTGTTGCTGTCCAGCCTCTTTCTCTCTCATATTTGAGAGGGGACTGATTCGTCCCGGTGCCTCGCTTCGTTGGAGAGTGCTCGAGAGGAGTCTTGGAGTTCTGAGATTTGTGTACTTTGTTGCTGTAGATAAGGCTCCCCCCCTGTATGAACAAGGATGACAAGTTGGATGGAACCAACTATGCACTTCAGTTCAAAATAAAGGTCGGAGTCGTTGCTTCTCATGTGGGAAGAGAGGACATCTGTCCAAGGATTGTTTGTCCAAGAAGAAGGACAAGACCAAGGGCAAGCCTTCATCTCAGAAGAAGGGCAAAGACACGACACACGATAGTGATACAGATACTTCTAGTAACACGTCTAGGATTCCTAGGGCGCTTCTGGCTCGGGAGAACCAAGATGGTGTACTTCTCCAGTATACATGCAGTTCCCCCCATGTACTTCTTGCCAGAGGAGGCTTGTGGGCGGGAGAGGGGGTTGGTAGCAGCTCCATTTGTTGGTGCATGGGAACCGTGAGTCGGAGTTCCAAGCATTAGAAATCTTGTAGGACATGGTTATCTTTGCTGTAGTAGAGATTATGAACTGGATTTGTTCCGAGTTCATTGTTTGAGGCTTTTGGGACATGACGTGTTCATCGTCCACTGTTGGGGATCATGGGCGTGGCGTGTCCAGCAGCTCATCATTTATTCTTGGAGTTCACTGCACACTTGTGTGGGAATTTGTAGCCAAGAAAGTTTCTTGCTGTTCATGGTGGCATTTTTTGTTTCGAGGAAACAGGTTGGCGTGTGGTCTCTCCGAGGTGATTCCGGTATCTGCACTACTAGAGGGTCCATGGTTGCATCTTCATCACCTTATCTTCTTCAGACTCTTGCACACACTGAGTAGCAGAGGGGGTGTTAGAATTGTGCATCTCAGTGTTATATTGGCTTTACCTATTTTTTGGGTATTTAGCTTTTTCTTCTATTTTAGGAAGTCATGAGCAGTCAACCAGCTATATAAGCTGTCGGCCAGCTTACTCTCTTCACTATAAAAGGGGCCTCACATAATCACTTGATGTAGTTCAATTCCAAGCACAAGTTCAACACTATTATAAAAGGTGATCTTGTCCACAAGCTCTCTCCTTTGCTCCCTCTTCTCTCTCTTGTTTTGTCTATGCTTTCGCCTGTGCATACTTGAACAAAGATCTCCTTTGATAATCCTCTTGGGCATCTCACCCATCCTTTGACTGACTCATATAATGCCATGATTTCCCAAATCATGTCTGATGGTACCCCCAAATCTTGGAGTTTCTGCAGTAGTCTGGCTCGAGGCATTGTATCAAATGCTTTGCGAAATCCACAAAGCAAGAGTAAACCTGTCGGTGTTGTGCTCTGGCCTCTTCTATGATGGCTCGGAGGGTGAAGATGTGATCCAAAGCAAAGCATGACCTGCGGAAGCTTGCTTGCTTTGATGCTTTGTGCCCATGTCTCTCTGGTAGTGCGTTGAGCTCACAGTGGGCCAGTTGTAGGTGTCATCACACTGCCTGAGGATATAGATAGGGAGAGCCATGGAGATACCTCGTGAGGAGAGGATATGCACAAGAGGAGGTCGAGTCAGAGGAGCACTTCATATATAGGTGCACCGTATACTTTGAGATTCGAGGGAGGTTCCACTATCTCTTCAAAGAGGGGTTTAGACCCTTATCCAAGATCATGGATTACCCAGATCAGCGGCTCTTCCTACTAGAGCTTCATCGCCATAGAGACTCACTGATTAGGGAGTCGAGACCCTATGGGAGCCTTCCCCGCAGCCCTAGGCGACCATCACTCAGTTCTTTTGACCATGAGAGGACGCCCCACCAGCCATGGATGACATACCCACAGCCTCATCGAGCCACACATTCTGGAGTGCACGAACCCCCACCAGACCCCACTCTGGTGTGACTCTAGACTGGGCCATGACACTATAGTGAGCCCGGCGTCCTAGACTCCTTGGACCTCGCCAGCAACACAAACATCAGCCCCAGCTTGAGGAGATCTTGGAGAGTCAAAGAGCCACCTTTTCATGCCCGGCCACAGATTTGTAGAGTCTTCTATAGGCTAACTCCATGCTGGATATCCTTGATGCCCCCCTCTCCCTACTGGGGGAGGGAGCCACCTTCCCATGCCTAGTGGATCTGTAGAGCCTTCTACAGGCTAACCCCATGCTCGATATCCTTGATAGCCTTCTCTCCCTACTGGGGGGTTAGCTCCATAGGTTGTATGATGATGATGGTCCCACTTTGTATCATATGGCTTGGATTTGACATTCCCATCTCATAACTCTAGTCTTTGTTTGCTTTTGTGCCATGATGAGATTACATGGACCCTATTGTATCAGTTTTGGTCTCATAGACCCACTGGGTCTTTTGAAGATGTTTAATATAACTTTTTTCTTTCTTTTCTCCTCTCTCAGCATTACTTCACTGTTAACCTTGGTAAAACCAAGGTAATGGTCTTCAATATCTCTTGCCCCTTCACATCCAGATTGAGCTTCACATAGGGAGGAGATCCTATGGAGATTGTCATCCTATGTCTACCTTGGTGTCACTTTTAGTGGTTCATGCTTCACGAAGTGCATGCCAGAGTGACATGGGGATATGTAGCCTTGAGCTTACTTGAGCGGCAGTGCTTCTAGGAACACTTCTTGGAGTCCAAGACGAAGGGTTGGCTTTTTGACACCCTCGTCACACCAGCCTTGATGTATGGACCAGCCTTGTGGAGGCCATATTTATGCGATGAGGCTTCGCAGCAAGTTGAGAGGCCACATGTCATGATGTTCTTCCGTATGATCCACAAACCATGAATCCCACACCAGATTATCCAGGCAGAGTTTGCTGCAGCACCATACCTCCATTGCATCAGTCACATGGATCCCCACATGTACCCGAGGCTTGCCCTACGGGTTTCATCCCACTGGGACATGAAGAGCTGAGTGTCTTTAGAGCCTTGGAGCTCATACAGAGACCAAGGGAGGAGAGGATCTGCCGATTATGCCACACAATGGTTGAGATAGAGGAGCATTACATATGTCGCTGCCCAGTGTACTATGAGATCTGCAGAGGTTTCACTATCTGTTCCATGAGGGATTTGGCCCACTTCCAAGATCATTGACTTACCGAATCAGCATTGACTAGGGCTTTTCTTGCTCGAGCTCCGTAGACACAGGTACACTTTCTTGAGAGAGCTTCGACCCCATCCACCTTGTCTACATCCTAGATCTCTCTGAGATGCAAACCTGCAAAACAACCATAAAACACAGAAAAACGCAGCAAACCCTAACCCTAGAAAGCAAAGAAGAAACAGGTCTCGGGTGCAGGCACACTGGCCACCCAACCATGCTGATCATGCTCGATCAGTCCCGTCGAGCCCGAGCTAGAAAACCTCGTGGAAACGGCCAGCTGCCTTGCAAGCCAAGCCACCCCCCCCTGGCGTCCCATACCGCTAGGTGATCGCTTGCGCTGCTAGCTCCATGCTCTACATCTCCACTGGCTGGTGTGTGACTCTATGGCCTTGGCACTCCTTATATAGGCTCAACGAAAAGTGCCTGCCAATAATAGCACACAAAAGCAAAAAGTGATGTTGCTGACCCATTTTCCCACGGATTGCACTCTAGCTCATTATCTGCCTGCCTGTCCCTAGCGTGCACATGACATACTCCCCTTCCTCAAAGAGCTCACTCTCGAGGTCACAAAAACTCAGTAGTAGTCAAGTCGCAACACTAGAAATGACTCACTATCGGGCGAAACCCATAGTCTCGAGGACAATCCTACCAGGAGATCAACCTGCTCAAAAAAATATCCCATGAGCATGAAATCCTAGGCAAAAAAGCAACATCTGTGTCAAATGAACCATCGGAGTAACTCTACTCTGACAATGCTACCAATACCCACGGTAAGCAACATGCTTTCAGTACCCAAGGTAAGCAACAGCTGTCCCAAAGATTTAACCACCATGCTTTAATCTCGATGTCCTCTGCTCTAGGGAAAAATCGAATACTTGGAAAAATCCTAGAATCTACTACTGGACTATAGTAGTCTCTTCCCAAAAAAAGGGGAAATATTAAATCTTCTTTCCAAACTCGGAAAGATCAAATCCATACTTCCAAAATTCGGAAGCGAGGTCAAATCTAACTTCCCAAACTCGGAATATTTCATTAGCCAAATCCACAAACTAGTGTTGTAGTAATCATAGCACGGGGTGAGTGGTGTATTATGGTGGTATGGGATGCCATGATCCATCACATGTTGCCGGGGTTATGCGAGAGTGTCCAGATCTCCTTCGGACTCTGTCCCTACGAACACATGACTGTCTTTTTATTTTTGAAATATAGATTACTTATACAGACAATTATGAGATGCTAGCTTGAGTCATACCGATGTCTGTAGGAATAGTTGTTCTCGATACTCATAGCTTCTTTGAGATTAGCTGGTCCGATTTGCTTTGAGTTAGGACAACGGATTTAGCTTTTTGCGGTTGAAAAGCATATATTTTTGACTTTCACAAACTGAAACAACCGCTCGAAAAGTATAACTCTAATCGAGACCAGGGACCATAACTCGGTCTAGGGAATAGACAACATCTGCGCGCATATACAAATAAATAAAAACTTCCATGCCTAGTGTCCTAGTCAAAGCATCTGTCTAAACCCATCAAATCGTGGAAACTAAATGTGTTTCTAAATCTTGTACTCTTAGGAGTTGGTCTATGAACAACCATAGGTCTAAATCGTTGGTGAAAAAGTAGGCATGAACACTCGGAACAGGTTGGATCCATGTACACACTCTTGCTGAGCTGAGCTAATGCGACGCCCATCTAGACTGTGACCTACTGGTGTCCCATACCACCAGTAGGGTCTCGTGAGGGACTTGGTTTGCAGGCAGGCTCAGCTATGTATGAGTAGCAGGTGCGCGTCCGCACTAGATCCAGGCTCTTGACTGTCGAAGGTAAAAATGGAGGAACATCATAGCTTTAACTACGATAAAGCTAAAAAGAATTACATACCGTAAGGAGTCACATGATGATCCTGTCATGCAAACTGACGTCCCACTATGTAATCTTAGTCTTGATGTGTCCAAACACAAATCCGTGTAGCCATTGTATGAGTGTGGTCAACTATTCCGTAATCCTATGCATGTGCGGTAGATATGGCCCATCAAACCAACCTAATAATGGTCATTCGAATTAACTGCTAGGTTTCAAGGCTGAGCTGTCATGGTGTAATACCATAATATACTCTCGCGTGTGTGTGTGTGTGTTTGTCCGTCAAGTTCTTGGAATAAGAACTCTTTGGTGTACCCCGGAACAGACATGTGTACTTTCATAACACGATACACCACTGTGCTTTTACTGCTAATCCCTATCTAGCATCTGTCTTGCATGTGAACCCGGACACATACTTAATAACACGCTGGTCCAAAAATGAGATATAACAAAACATGTGCATCCAAAGCTCGCAAGTGCAACGCAGAGTCCCGTACACATCCCGGACATCTCGGAGAGAAAAGAATCTGAGGAGAGATCTTGGGAAGACCTGTCACCGTCTCTTGTTGCTGTAGAGCAGCCCACTAATGGTCGTCCGTCCCCCATCTGATGCCCTTGCGTGGCTGTCCAGAACCTCTGGCTGCGTGGGGTAGACGTCGAACAATGCAGATGGCTGCTACACGTGCTACTCTGCTAGACTGCCCTGCATCTGCATGAACGGGTGCACACACGTCATGCGTGGCTGCGTGGTAAACAACCCAAAAGCTTGGCTGCTACACCCCAAAAGGGTCCCCCACCAATTAAGGCAGTTCGAATGTGGCTGTTACAGGCCCATAATCAGCCAAGGCAGTCTCCATGTGGACTAGTACAAGCCCATCTCTGGCCTGGCCTGTCGCACGTCAGCAGCTGAAGGGTCCAGTCAAAAACGACAGCCCTCACACCCTGACATGCCGATGCCCCATCACCTTGTTATGGGGATCTAAATCTGCCCCAAAACTGTGGAAAAACTGGCCTATAGACTGACTAGAACAGGCTGAAAACTGCCTATGCCCATGGACAGTCCAAAAGAGAAGAGAAAAGAGAGTTTGTTGTGGGCATGAGAAAGATTTTTTGCCCCCAAAAAACTGATGTTTTTTTCTGCACGAATATCAAAAAAACTTTTTCTTTTTTGCAAAACACTAGCTCGTAACCCTAAAAAGCAGCAGATTTTAATTTTAAAAAAAGAGTGTTTTATGGAAAAACTGCCTATAAGTTTAGAAAAAAAAATGGTCATGCTTTTTTTTCCAAACATTGGGCAAGAACAGCTCGTGCTGGCACGCATGATACGCAACAAACCGTCAGTACCTCAAGACATTATCCGAGCAGAGTTTGCTGTGCCATCCTATGATGGTAGAGGCCATATTTCAGACTATATGCCTGCTAGACAGATTCAGAGAGATGCCACAGGACAGATTGTCATACAGAGCTTTTGAGGCATCTAGACAGCTGGCTGAGGCAGGAGACAGAGGATCATGGTATGCACAGGTCACACATTGGTTCTCACAGCATGGCCTAGACATGGATCATCTACCACCATTCCAGTATGACAGGGATGCACCACATATCCGTCTCTCTCATAGTGAGAGGAACAGAGTATTGAGATAGGATCTATGGCAGCTCTATACACGAGAGACATGGATATCGCCTACACAGCCTCTTCCACCGAAGATGCTATACTACAGAGATCACTTCATGAGTATCACTGATGATGGATTTATAGAGAGGCCTAGATACATGGAGGGCTTTTTACCACACGGCTCCTGAGTGGCTATTGGTCAGCTCAGAGTTTCATCACACCGATTGGAGATTGAGACTGGCAGAGTAGCACGGATCCCTCGAGAGGAGAGGGTATGCAGATTGTGCAGAGAGGAGGTGGAGAGTGAGGAGCATTATGTATGCAGATGCAGAGCATATACAGCCATTAGAGAGAGATATCCCATTTTATTCAGAGAGCCACATTCCCCTACGCTAGATCTTTGAGGCAGCAGACCAGCGCATACTGGGGAGATACATTCTAGACATACAGCGCCACAGAGAGACATTATTACAGGCTCAGACAGCTCCAGAGGGGGGGCGACAAACACAGATTACTACATTTTTTCAGAGATCCATCCCCCTCCCAGCCCCTACACGGCAGGGAATTACTTTCCAGAGAGCAGAGACACTTAGAGCCCGCAGGAGACAGAGGACACCTGGCTTTCGGACACCACGCCTATACCAGAGAGAGATGACAGAGATCAGAGCTCAGTTTCACAGAGAGGGTGCGGAGCGACAGGCTCGCTTCAGATATACCATTTTATATCCCCAGTATGGTATAGGATGGAGCTAGCTAGGTTGCATATCATGATTGTATACTCCATGCATATAGCTTTGCATTCTCCTAGTAGTAGAGCTCCATCCCAGATTCAGCTTTTTTGTTCAGTACTTTTTCATTTTGTTGGGATGACAGAGGATACCCCATACAGGTACTCCGATTTGTCTCATAGGCCGAGTTCGGTCTTTTGGAAGACGTTAATAAAATCTTTCTTTCTTTCTTTCTTTCTAAATCTCTTAAGTTTTGAAGTGATAAAAGTGGATTGCTAAACTCGCGAAACTCGGGATAAAGAGAGTGGTGTGAGACTTGTATGACAGGATCTTTAATTACGAATACTTCCGCTACATGGAGATGATGTAACATTTTGATCTCATAGGTCATTTTGGCCTTTTGAAGATGGCAATACAACTTTCTTTCTTTCCTTATTTCTCTCTCATCAGCTAGCCATGGAGGGAGACACTTCATGTTGGTATGCGCATATAGCATCTTGGTTTGAGCTCCATGGGTTCAGTTTAGACAGACTTTCACCCTTCGAGTACTCTCTGGAGGCACCCTCTCTCACCTTGACACATTCTGAGATTAGTAGTAGTCATCAGACAGGACCTCATTCAATTGGACACTAGGAGGACATGGCTAGAGCCCTCACAGGAGTTGGGGAAGAAGATGGCTTTCTATAGAGACCATCTTCTCCGCACCACTGAGGATGGCTTCATACTTGGACTGAGCTACATGGATACCCATGTGTCTGATGGATTGAGGTGCACCATTGAGGAGATCCGCACCTCTTCACATCAGTTAGAGACATGCAGATGTAGAGGCATACCTCTAGGGGATAGGATTTGTCAGATTTGTTGGATAGAGCCAGAGACGGAGGAGCACTACATATGTCGCTGCACAACATATTATGAGATTCGAGGGCGCTACCATTGCCTTTTCAGAGAGGGATTTGGACCACTGGCTAGAGTCATGGACTATTGTGATCAGAGATGCTTGGGTTTTTATCTCGTGGAGATCCGCAGGCTCAGAGAGTCCATTATCGGGAGCAGACGCCCGATTGGCAGGGAGTCCACACAGAGACAGATTACTGACTTCTTTAGAGGGACTACTCAGGAGGACACATAGCCGACAGCCCAACAGCAGGCACCCCGTAGGACTCTAGTTGAGAGAGCTATCCAGTTGGGCAGATCGAGACGCCCGAGGGTTCGCGGATCCTCACATCGGAGACGGTGCCTACACTGGAGGATTTAGAGTATCATTGCGAGGCATCGGGCTCGTCCGACCAGGCATCTCACTATGGCAGATATCCATGCCATCTGGCAGAGACCCATGCTAGAGCTCCTAGGATGATTACCACTGCAGCCATATACTGTTGTACTCACTGTCACTTTTGTACTCCCCCATATTCATGTATTCATGTATCCATGTACTCATGTACCCCATTTTGACTAGTAGCATTAGCTTCCCACTCTCCCTAGTTGCTGCTTCCGGATGCTCCCTACTAATGTATTGTAGGGCTAGATGCTTACCTTCAGTTCTTTCTTTTCTTTTCCAGATAGTGTATCAGATGTCACATGGTTGTAACTTTGGTCTCATAGGTCACTTTGGCCTTTTGAAGACGTTAATATAACATTTCATTTCATTTCTCTCGAACAAAGATGAGAAGACTACCGACTAGATAGAACTCGAACAGCTAAGGGAGGAGGTCACGAACCTCCGTTCTGAGATAACCGCCATTCGGGAAGCCACAAGGATGGAGGAAGGTGAGCTCTCCAGGCTGGAGAGTCTAGAAGCCAATGTGCAAGACAATATACCTTCAGCCCAGAAGGAACTGGAGGAAACGAAGAAGGAGATGGAGAAGGGCTGGGCTGATATGGTCAAGGAGGTCCAGAAGGAATGGAGACATGTCACTAGTAGATAGCCGGTACCCGATACCACCTTGGAAGAAGAGAAAAGGAGGAAAATCAGAGCCCTACATGTCAGGGTAGTGGGATGGAAAGAATCTACACCCTCATCATTAAATTTGGAGATATGGAAACCAAACAGGCTTTCCTCAAAAGAAGGAGAGCCCTCAAAGGGGAGAAGATTTACCTTGAGGATGATGTGACTCTGGAACAAGTGGCACACAGGAAGGAGTGCAGGAAGGAGTGCATGCCATGCATCTTGGAGGCATGGAAGGGCAGAAATGGGCAGTATACAGGGATGGGAGGCTGATTATTGCAGAGAGATGTGTTAAATGATGGCACGCGACCTATGAGACCAGTCTTTAGATTGCAATCTGGAATTGTAATGGGGGCCTGGGACTAGATGCAGGATTATTTGAGGAGGCTCTCAGGGACTGGGATATAGTCTTGTATACAGACACCCGTGCCAGGGGAATACGCTACCCGGAGAAGCAGGATACAGGTGGGAATCGGTCCATTCCCCAGCCACGCATCAATGGAGGGACCAGGGGATCTAGAGGTGTGGCTATGCTCTACAGACAAGAACTCCACTATACGATACAAGTGTCTAGACGGGATGAGAAGGCACAATACATGTGGATCAGGGTCAGGACAGAGGATGCCTATGACATATATATTGCAGTTTGTTACTTCGCCCCAACCAAATCCCCATATGCATCCAGGGAACTCGCCATACCAGGCCCTTTACAGGGACATAGCTGAGTTCTCCAGGATAGGAGACATCCTTCTTACAGGGGACTTCAATGCCCGGACTGCCAGTGTTCAGTTGCCCTTTTTTGTGACAGAGGACCCCAGGAGGTTGATATTGGGGAAACTGAGCTTAGCCAAACTTCAGCAGATATGGCACCACGCACAACATATGGAGACTACCTACTCGACTTGGGAGGAGCTCATGGACTGGCCATATTTAATGCCATGGCTGGTAGGAGCATTCACATGTTACCTTAAGGGACATGGATCTAGTACGGTCGACTATCTTGTGGGCTCACTCTCACGGATACCTCTCATTTCGGGGTTCATTGTCTCACCCAGACCTATTGGAGTTGCAGCTGATCATGCCTACCGGGCTTTCTGTCTCACCTGCGGATACGCCACTCAGCCATCCTCCATACCCTATCCCTACTACCTGAAGTACCTCTTTACCAAGGAACCTCGCCTGTCTATTCCGATCACCTCTACTGCAGCCTCTTCGATCTAGATCCACATGGTCCCATGGATGACTTCACTACCTAGCTAGCCGACAAACTCCACACATAAGCATCCATAGATTTGCCTCGTACTCAAGCCACCTCCAAGACACCCTGTGGAAACGTCCCACAGAATAGTTGGTATGATGTGGAATGCCGAGAGACCCAAACCCTCCTCGACTGCGAGGTAGCCCAGGGCTCCACCACACACGGACAGGCCTGTATTGCTTTCTGTTGCCTCGTGCGAAGGAAAAAGCGAGCCTACCTAGCCAAGCTTGAACGCGAGTTTTCAGTCTGAGGATGGTGAGAGATGCAATTGACAGGTTGGAAAATGGGAAGGCACATGATCATGACGGTTCGGTAGCTGAGCACTTTTCCCAGAGGCCAAGGACATTTTGTGAGGGCTTTCTTCACAGCTGGTCATGCAACACTATCGTACCTATCCTGAGGGCAGGAGATGCTATGGATCCAAATAAGTATAGAACTATCATGATTAGTCACACACTGGCCAAGCATCTATTTTGGAACATGAGCTGAGTAGATGGGCAGAGGCACAGTGACTTAGAGCACGTGCCACCAGGGCAGGCAGGATTCAGGAGAGGGCATTCCACATTAGATCATATTTTCACATTGAGGGCCATCATTGAGGAGGGGAGAGCTCACAGGAAGAGGATCTATTGCTGCTTTGTAGCTTTCCGCAAGGCATTTGATATAGTCCCACGAGCCCAGCTGATGAGGAGACTACAGGACTTAGGAGTCCCACTGGAAATGTCATGGGCGATTCTCTGCCTATGCGAGTCCGTGACAGGCCGAGTATGTGCCCAAGGGGAGACTCAGATATCATACACAGCACGATTGGAGTATAGCAGGGCTGCCCATTGTCCCCTATGCTCTTTGGGCTCTACGTTGATGAGGTGTCAGATTGGCTGGACAGACAAGGAGGGCAGGGAGCACCACTAGCAGAAGTTCTGATTACATAGTCCTCATCTCGGGGTCTGCCCTGCATCTCCGGAAGTTTGATAGAAACTTAGTTGAAGGGCTTTGTGTGAATATATGCTCTCATGTGTGTGTGTGTGTGTGTGTGTGTGGAGTGCGTGTGTGAGAGCATATCTTGATACAGAGTTCTACACCCACTATTGGGCACTGTGACATTAGCGAGGATGTCGTAGTATCTAGTCCATACTATGCATAATGGAGTTGATAGTTATATAGTCTTGTGGGTTGACTACCATGAGTATATAACATGAACGTTCTTAAAAGGTGCATTTGGGCATGTTCTTGGATCCATCTAGGTATATATATACACACCATGATTAGAGATGCCTAGGACTCTCTCTTTGGAGCTGTGCAAACACACAGTCCCTACTACACCATAGGCCAACGGCAGTGAGGGGAAGGCAGAGGCATGTATAGACTTCTTCCGGGCAGACACTCTTAGAGCAGTCCCCCCTCCATCTAGATCCCATGTAGAGACCTCTACAACAGCCCCCACCCTATCACCCGAACCCCAGGCGGCAACCGTTTGAGCCCAACCTAGAGGAGTGTGATTAGACAAAGCCATTGAGCTTTGTAGAGCACGACGCCCTCACCCACGGGGGCCTTGCCCACGACCATGATACTTTAGGCAAATCGGGGCCGTCATCTCCCACCATAGGAGGACCTTCTCTTACGAGCTTAGTCCCACCACCCTGAGCACCATGCAAATGCTCCCGATGAGGGATATATTAGGATGAGGGTAGAGAGCTATACGCTCTCAGTTCTAGTACTGGCTTTAGCTTTTCATTTTTAGTTTCTAACTCAGACATTGTATCACATGGACTTGATGTAATTATTTTGGTCTGATAGGTCACTTTAGCCTTTTGAAGATGTTAATATATTGCTCAATATGATTTCCCCATGGAACAGATTGTCTCTAATGACAATGATCTTCTTTGTAGGAATATCCATGAGTCATAAACCTTCTGCATGGAAAATACATTTATGCTTTTTAAAGATATCAAATCCATGCACAAAGCATGTCAAAACAAAAGGCCAAAATTAGCTGATGTGAAATACTCCTTTCACTGGTTTTCTGCAATGCTAGTGAGTAGGAGATTGCAAGTGTCCTGCCTATTGCGCAAAATGCAGTAGGAAGGCCATGTTACCTCACAAAATTGCATGCCACCTTTCTTTGGTCACTCTAATTTTGGAGTATGTGCCATATATGGGTTCAAGTGGTGTTTTACTTAAAGTGACTTAAGAAGTCCCTTTTTGTCCGGGCCCACCCTACCATCAGGTGGCCCTTCTCCTGGATGCCTTATAGATCGTTAGATTTGTGAGTGGAAAAAAGTGGGAGGAAGGGGACAGGGGATCTTTTTAAAGCCACTCTTATATGCTCCCTATACTCCTGTCATTTTTGAGGAATAAATTAAGATTTTCTTATGGCTTGCATGATGCATACCTTGTCAAAGGCTTTATGTATACTCCATAACTGTTTAATGCTACTTGGTGCACAGCCCTGACAATGTAATATGTCCATCTTCTTTTGCTGTGATGACAGATAGCAGTCAAACGGTTGAAAGTTTGGAGCTCAAAAGCTGAAATGGAGTTTGCCGTGGAGGTCGAAATTCTGGGCCGAGTTAGGCACAAAAACCTGTTAAGCTTACGTGGGTACTGTGCAGAGGGACAAGAGCGCCTCATTGTTTACGACTACATGCCCAACATGAGCTTATTGTCACATTTGCATGGACAGTACAAATCAGAAGGTCTATTGGACTGGCGAAAACGTATTACGATTGCTCTTGGTTCAGCAGAGGGACTTGCGTAAGTTTCATCCCTAGGTTTTACTCAATATAAAACTGTAAATCTTGAATGCTTGTACTTGCTGATTTTTTCAAATTTCTATGTCTGAGAGTTTGGTTTGAACTAACTATAAAGAGGACCATATTAATTCAAAGAGATACATGAAGCTGCATCCGGAAGCAGCAACTAGGGAGAGTGGGAAGCTAATGCTACTAGTCAAAATTGGGTACATGAGTACATGGATACATGAATACATGAATATGGGGGAGTACAAAAGTGACAGTGAGTACAACAGTATATGGCTGGAGTGGTAATCATCCTACGAGCTCTAGCATGGGTCTCTGCTGTATGGCATGGATATCTGCCATAGTGAGATGCCTGGTCGGACGAGCCCGATGCCTCGCAATGATGCTCTGAATTCTCCAGTGTAGGCACCGTCTCCGATGTGAGGATCCGCGAACCCTCGGGCGTCTGGATCTGCCCAACTGGATAGCACTCTCAACTAGAGTCCCACGGGGTGCCTGCTGCTGGGCTGTCGGTTGTGTGTCCTCCCGGGTAGTCCCTCTAAAGAAGTCAGTAATCTGTCTCTGTGTGGATTCCCTGCCAGTCGGGCCTTTGCTCTTGATAATGGACTCTTTGAGCATGCGGATCTCCACGAGATAAAAACCCAAGCATCCCTGATCACAATAGTCCATGACTCTAGCCAGTGGTCCAAATCCCTCTCTGAAAAGGCAATGGTAGCGCCCTCGAATCTCATAATGTGCTGTGCAGCAAACAGATGTAGTGCTCCTCCCTCTTTGGCTCTATCCAACAAATCTGACAAATCCTGTCCCTTGGAGGTATGCCTCTAAATCTGCCTGTCTCTATCTCTAATTGATGTGAAGAGGTGCGGATCTGCCCAATGGCGCACCTCAATCCATAAGACAGATGGGTATCCATGTAGCTCGGTCTAAGTATAAAGCCATCCTCAGTGGTGCGGTGAAGATGGTCTCTATAAAAAGTCATCTTCGTCCCCAACTCCTGTGAGGGTTCTAGCCATGTCCTCCTAGTGTCCAACTGAATGAGGTCCTGTCTGATGACTCTACTAATCTCAGAATGTGTCAAGGTGAGAGAAGGTGCCTCCAGAGAGGGCTAGAAGGGTGGAAGTCTGTCTAAAGTGAACCCATGGAGCTCAAACCAGGATGCTATCTGCGCATACCAACCTGAAGTGTCTCCCTCCATAGATAGCTGATGAGAGGACTCTAAAGCAAGTCGTGCATACCGGTGCCGGGGAAGCTCCCAGGTGCTATGAATGAAGGACACTGATCTGGCAAGAGCCTCGACTTCTCGGATACGGAACTGGAGGAGGCTCTTCAGGCACTTCCTTGGGGCAAATGCCCTTGTGAGGACGGTCTCTCAGTGGCTTTCTTCCAGAGGTACTGGGGTCTCTTGCCTAGGGGTTTCAGATTGGCATTCCAGGAGATCATGGAGTCGGGAGACATGCCGGATAGCATGGCAGAGGGGTTGATTCACTTGATCCCTAAAGAGGGAGGAGACAGACTGGAGATTAGACAGAGGAGACCGATCACCTTGCTAGGCACGGCCTACAAGGTCCTAGCTAAGGTGATCAGCAGGCGGCTTCAGCCTCACCTTCCGGACATCATCCACTCCACGCAGACAGGCTTCATCCAGGATAGGAGCATCCTGGATAACATCTTCTCTTTCTGGGAGGCTACGGCTTTGGCTAGATTTCGGCAAGAGGATCTGGCAGTGCTCCTTCTCGACTTCGAGAAGGCATATGATCGGGTGGACTGGGCCTTCTTGGAAGGCACTATGGAGAGGATGGGCTTCCCCCCTCAGTGGATCCGTGGGGTCTCTGCACTCTACACATCGGCCCATAGCCAGGTGGTGCTGATACAGGGCGTGCGCGGAGAGAGGTTCCAGCTCTCGCGCTCGGTGCGGCAGGGGTGCCCCTTGGCGCACTTTCTTTTTCTTTTTGTGGCGGAGGCCATGACTACTTTCTTGACGGCACAGAATACAGGTTTGCGGGGCCTCCAGCTCCCCATCCGCACCACGGAGCTCCTAGACTCGGAGTTTGCGGATGACACTGCTGTCTATCTTCAGGGAGGGGAGGAGAACCTCCGCCGCTTCGCCTCAGCCATGGACAGGTTTTGCAGAGCTTCGGGCGCTTTGATCAACTGGCACAAGTCGTGTGGGTTGTGGGTCAGTTCTGTGCCCCCCCGACTTGGAGGCCAGTTGATGGGTTTCAGTGGCTGCCCCCCGGCACTACTGTGCGTTATTTGGGATGCTATGTGGGCATTGACATATCTCCGGAGCAGCAAATAGCCCCCCTTCTTCTGAGCATTCGGAAGAAGCTTCTGTATTGGAGTACCGCTCGTTTATCTCTGGCTGGCCGAGTGGTTGTGGCCAACCAGGTTCTGCTTGCTACCATGTGGTACATCACTTCTTGCTGGGCCTTCTCGCCGGCGTGTATTGGCCAGGTGCAGAGGCTCATCAGGAACTTTCTTTGGTCTGGTGGCGACGGGCGGCCCGCCAGGGCCAAGGTGGCATGGGCTGTGATCACCCAGCCGAGGGAGAGAGGCGGCCTGGGCATAGTTGATCCTATTTGTCAGAGCCGAGCTTTGCTTGGCAAGTTGGTGGTTCGTGGCCTCCTACCAGGTGCTAAGCCGTGGAAGGAGTTTCTTGTTTCCAGGATTCTCAGCCGCACTCCTTCTCTTAGCGGCCCCTGGACCCCCAGCATCAGGTGGATCTTTACAGAGCAGCGAACCAAAGGAGTGGGCCTTGGCTTCGAGGAGCGTTTTGCAGCTAGCCTTTTGAGGGCCTGGGAGCATCTGAGGCCGTCACTCTTCCAGACTCCACCGGGCACCGATGAGGAGCGCTTGAGGCAACCATTGATTTGGAACCCCTTGATCCGACTTCCCAGTGGTCATATGGTTGGATCGCGATCTCACGTGTCGTGGGGCCCGTTGAGCTCCGGCCCAGCCCAGTCCCTAGACGACTGGATATGTTTTCAACAGCTGCCTCCAGAGGCTCAGGAGAGGAGACTCAGCGGGATGAGGGGCAGAGAGTTGATGAGGCAGGACATTGAGGCGGCCATCCCCCGGGAGTGGCGGACTCCAGTATAGGACCCTCCACCTCCACAGTGGATGGGCGTCTTTACTCGGCATGAGATCCTTCTAGCGGTCTGCGGCTCAGCAGAGAGAGTCGCCCCACTCACCTTCGAGGTGGGAGAGGGAGGCCAGCTTCAGAGGACCCGACTAGATTTGGATGAGTTTCAGGGTTGTATCTTTCAGAGGGTGCGGGTGGTCGGCTTTCATCAGAGACAGTGGCATGTAGACCCCTCACCGGCCTCGATAGGGAAGGACTATTCTTGGAGATTATGGGCTTGGGACAGCAGGCCTCTTATTCGCCTTCAGTGGGATCCAGGCGAGTGGCTTTGGCGAGATCCCTACTCGGCCCCTACCAGCCCAGGCACCCGCTTTTTTCAGTACACAGCGAGGCTGGGGCGGCGGATCCAGAGGCACAGGACAGCGGGTACCCCGGCGGCGGCCGAGCATTGGCGGCGACAGGGGCCCTCCCATGCCTTCCTTAGGGACTTCTGGCAGCGCCTTTGGGCCAGCTTCCGGCCCCGGAAGGTGACTCTTTTTCTCTGGCTTACAGCGCATAGAGGACTGGCTGTGGGGGCTTGGGTAGCTTTTGGCAGACACCCAACGTCCTGCCCTCGGTGCGGCCATGCACAGGAGTCGCAGCGGCACTGCTTATGGGATTGCCCACAGGCATAGCAGGTCTGGCAGCGCGCTCTCAGGATGGTTTTTGCAGGCTCGCCAGGTGAGATGATGGCGACGTGGGGTGCGGTGGCTTGGGCCACGGACAGCGGCCCGGCCCTTGGATACGAGGACGTCCCTAGCAGTGTGACCATCCAGGTCTCTGACAGGGCAATGGCGGTGGTTCCGACGCCAGACTTCTCTTCGGCAGTCTCCCAGGAGGGGGACGGGCATAGATGGGAGATGATCAGTAGCATGACGGCTTGGCACATATGGAGAGCCCGATGCAGGGAGGCCATAGACCACCAGGCGACTCCACCGGCAGAGGTGGACATCATTCACACCTTGAGAGGACACTGGGGGAAACTTCAGGGCGACTCAGATCGCATGAGAGGTCGCCGCAAGGCATTCCTCCGCACTTGGCAGCGTGGCCCTTTCCTCATCGCGAGGGGCGAGGATGTCACTTGGCACTACAGGCCTCCAGTTTGGCTCTTCTCACCTCCTGCATGTACTACTAGGTAGCCCCCCCCAGAGAGCGGCCAGCCACGGGGGTGGAGCTCCGGTGTTCACTGTGTTTATCCCTCCTTGAGAGGTGAGCTTTGTAGCCTTGTGGCGTTTTCTCATTAACTAATAGAAGGATCGTTTTTTCACCAAAAAAAAAAAAAGGAAGAAAGAAAGAGGAAGTTTTGCTCTGGACTGCAACCAACATATCGTTCGGGCATTGAATTGCACCTGAAACATACTTTGCAACAGCTCACAGCCTCTGCTCTTGCTACGGAGCAATTGGTGCTCAAAATTAAGCAGGATCAAGGCGGTTCAAAGGGGAAAGACAAGGCTGTCCCAAATCTGCAAAAAGGTGGACAGCCACCTAAAAAGAACTTCCGGGAGACCCACAAGGGAGGTAGAGCTGAAAATACCTCATCTAAAGATTAGGGCCCAAAGAAGAACAAATTCGGCTTGACCCCGGAGCAAAGAGAGCAATATGCTAAGGAGAGAAAATATTTTTCTTGTGGTAGCAAGGAGCACATGTTTCGACAATGCCCTGACCGCAAAACCAAAGCACGAGGACAAGCAGACCAAGGCTAATCTACATGCAGTTCCCGATGTGCAGGGAAACACTGAACATGATGCAAAAGAGCGAATGGTATGCAAGGCTTGGGGTCAAATCAAGGATCAGCCCGCCTTATTCATGTTTGATGACCGTGCAACCGATAACTTCATCTCCATACAAACGGCAGCTGCATTGGGTATTGAGGTTGAGAACATGGGACCTCAGATTGAAGCCCAAGCTACATTTGTTGTCATTCCGCATGTGCGTGGACTATAGAGCTTTAAACAAGCTTACCATCAAGAACAGATTCCCAATTCCGGGTATTGATGACATTTTGGATAAGCTTGATGGTTCGGCTTGTTTTAGCCAACTTGATTTGAAGAGTGGTTATCACCAAATACGAGTGGTTCCACAAGATGTCCATAAAACTGCATTTAGGACAGCCTTTGGATTATATGAATTTTTGGTAATGCCTTTTGGTCTCACCAATGCTCCTGCCACGTTTGATCGTATGATGGATAGGATATTCCGATCCCATCGCAAATTCACATGAGTATTCTTTGATGATATCTTGGTTTTCTCTAAGAATGAGCAGGAACACAAAACTCATTTGGTCACAGTGTTCGAAGAGTTGTGGAAGCATAAACTTTTCATTAATGCCAAGAAAAGTGAGTTTTTTCTTTCAGAGATTCATTATTTGGGACACATTGTATCCAAGGATGGAGTTACAATGGATCTTGCAAAGATAGAGACCATTCGGAATTGGCCAGAATTGCAAAACGTACATCAAGTACGTAGTTTTCTGGGATTATGTTCGTATTATAGGCTTCAAAAGAACAGGATGCTTTCTTGCAGCTCAGGCATGCTATCATATGTGGTCCAGTATTGATTGTTCCTGACTTGCACAAGTCATTCGTAGTTGAATGTGATGCTTGTGGTGATTGTATAGGAGCTGTCCTAAATCAAGAAGGGCATGCAGTTACATACGAGAGCCGTCGTTTGCATGATGCTGAGCTTCATATGGATATCTATGAGAAAGAGCTCTTGGCTGTAATTCATGCCTTAAAGATCTGGAAACATTATCTTCTTGGGGCTGAATTTGTAGTCAAGACAGATCATCAAAGCTTGAGATACTTTCTATCTCAAACAAAGCTTTCGAAGAAGCAGATGAGAATGGCAAACTGTCTTTCCATGTTTCATTTTTAGATTGTGCATACTCCAGGAAAGAAAAATGTGGTGGCCGATGCATTATCCCAGGAGGCCTTATGTAGCTGCAGTCTCAGTGGCCTCTCATGGGGACTTATCTGCTATGCGAGATTTGTATCATTTGGATGTTGATTTTTGCCATATATGGACTGATTTGTTGGTTGGTCATTCACATGCCTCTAATGTTATCAACGAGGGTTATCTTATGAAGGATAATTGCCTATGTGTGGTGAAGGATTTGCGTCCAAAGGTTATGGAGGAATTGTGATATTAAGTTGTGCTAACACGCGTGTGGGTGTCCAACGGAGTCTATTCCCACTTGATGGGATCGGTTTCAGTTACAACCATGTGACATCTGATACCTTGTCTGGAAAAGAAAAGAAAGAACTGAAGGTAAGTATCTAGCCCTACAATACATCAGTAGGGAGCATCCGGAAGAAGCAGCAACTAGGGAGAGTGGGAAGCTAATGCTACTAGTCAAAATGGGGTACATGAGTACATGGATACATGAATACATGAATATGGGGGAGTACAAAAGTGATAGTGAGTACAACAGTATATGGCTGGAGTGGTAATCATCCTAGGAGCTCTAGCATGGGTCTCTGCCGGATGGCATGGATATCTGCCATAGTGAGATGCCTGGTCGGACGAGCCCGATGTCTCGCAATGATGCTCTGAATCCTCTAGTGTGCCCACTGCTGGGCTGTCGGTTGTGTGTCCTCCCGGGTAGTCCCTCTAAAGAAGTCAGTTAATCTGTCTCTGTGTGGACTCCCTGCCAGTCGGGCGTCTGCTCGTGATAATGGACTCTTTGAGCGTGCGGATCTCCAGGAGATAAAAACCCAAGCATCGGTGATCACAATAGTCCATGACTCTAGCTAGTGGTCCAAATCTCTCTCTGAAAAGGCAATGGTAGCGCCCTCGAATCTCATAATATGCTGTGCAGCGAAAGATGTAGTGCTCCTCCGTCTTTGGCTCTATCCAGAAATCTGACAAATCATGTCCCTTGGAGGTATGCCTCTAAATGTACCTGTCTCTATATCTAACTGATGTGAAGAGGTGCAGATCTCCCAATGGCGCACCTCAATGCATGAGATAGATGGGTATCCATGTAGCTCGGTGATGACACGGAAGCGGTATAGCTATTGGTACAAACACACCCAGAACACCAGACCCAAGAGCATGTACAAAACTTTATTTCAATACAAGTCTTCGTCTTTACAGAGTTGAACATCCATTACATCCTCATAACCATCTTCATCTAACACCCATTCAAAATCAGCCCACTCCCCTTCAGTGATATGAACTATGACTGATCAGTACCCTGCATCACTCTCAGAATAAACGACCTCAAACATAGAACCATCTTCAAAGTACAGTTCTTCGATATCCGGACCAAACTCCAGAACAAGATACATATCTGAGGTGGGCTACCCTCAAAGCTTTTCTTCAAGTTTACAAGACTGTATTTTCAAGACAGCAAACTATTACAAACATGTATACAAGAGCTTAGTTCCAGCTTTGACTCTTTACACAAAACTTCATAGAAAACCCGTCCAGTATACTCTCACAGAGGGATTCAAGCGCTGGTGTTTGATTGATCAACCAAGAACACATGCATATATTACCATCATCATCATAATCATCATCATGGCCATAGAATGCACCAATGTCCACAACCCACAAAGGCAGCAATACAATCCTAACAAAGGCCCTATGGCAGCCAACCCTTGCATTCCACAGTCTCTGATTTCATGGCTAGCATCTTGCTCCCCTGACGTGCATTGTTCTGTCCACGCCCCAGCTCATTGAGTATCAACAACAACCAAGCAGGCAGCCACGCGCGCAATCTTCTGGCCTGTAGGTCACAGAGCAAGTCCTCCCCCTCTAAGGCTTCTCCCCTGCTCCACACAAGATCTTTTGGCCACTTGAGTGGCTCCTGTCTCTTCAAAATCAGATTAGCCTACTCCTCAGGGAGCTTGATACTGACCAGTGACCCTCTCTTTCAGGTCGCCCTGCTTCCTACTGCACCAGTATGCAAAAACAACAACACTTCTCTCCAAAAATCACGTCGCCTCTCTTCTCTGGCTGTCGTGGCTCTGTTTCTAGGCAAAAAAATAGTCGCCCAGCTTCCCTCCCGCTTCTGACATAGTTCTTCAGCAAATATTCAAATGCATACCTCTTCTACACGTAGGGAAAGCAAAAGAACAGTAACTTCCCGTGATGGAAAATGCTTTCTCTGCCAAGAACTTGTTGCCCAAAGCCTTCGAGATGTAAATTCAGCAACCTTTGTTGGCGAACTGCATTCCAAGCTCACTCACAAGCTACTCTCGCTCTGGTTCTTGCTCCCTCAAGCCTCCCCTCAGCAAATTCAGCAACCTCCGCTCGCCATCTTCTCTCCGGGCATCCGTAGCAAGCCCACAGTTGATCTTCTCTGCTTCCACGGCTTTGCAGCTTCCCCAAATTCAAAAAAACAGGCGCCTACTTCATTGCCATGCTTCCCCAGGCTCCCGTTTCCACACGCTTCCAGTTAAGCTCTCGCAGGCTCTAGAAACCAGGTGCTTACCCCAGGAGGCTTCTTGAGCTGACACTTGGCATTGGCCTGCATGCCTGCCACCTATTCAAATCAAGCTTCCATTGACACATAGGTGTCCAGTCACATTATCAACATCCATCAAACAGTCTACCTTAATCCCTCTTCAAAAACCTTGGAAATTGTGCCAGAACCTTTTTATTTTTTTTCTTTTCACTTTCTCTCTTCTGTACATTAAATTTAATCTCAACCAAAACTCAAAACTGACTCAAATTGATTACATATTCCTGAAGCTCTTAGTATTCTACACAGTATATACACATCATTGGTCTCTGTTTTTGTCCACACATATTTAGCAACCCCTTATTTCTGCTGAGACATTCATGTCTAGCAGCTGTACAAACAGAGATGTGATATTCAGGTCTTCCTCTGTACTCTCCACAACCTTCTGACATGCATCATAAGCTTCCCGATCTTTTTCTTTCAAGGCTAACATCAACCGAGCAAAATATCTCTTTAATTGAAGACCATTCACCCTTCTTTTATGTTTCTTTCCATTTAAATCAGTAAGCTGATAGCTTCCATTATCAAACTCTCAACTTTGTATGGACCTTCCCACTTTGTCTGAAATGCAGTATGAAATGTACTGTCCAGCTTGCTATTATACCTGAGAACCAGATCACCTTCTTCGATTTCTTTTTGCTTCACCTCCGTATTCTCTTTTTCTTGTCTTTTCAATTGCATAGTGGCATAATGATCAAAAGCTAGTTCTCTGTCTAATTGGACTGTTTGCAAAGCCAACAATCTTTCTCTATAATAATTGATAGGTTCATATCCTTCTTCAACGAGAAACTTCAAAGCTGGAATTTCTACATCAATAGGCATGAGTGCTTCTTTCCCATAAACTAAATGAAATGGTGAGAATCGTGTACCAGATTTCACCGCAACTCTGTATGCCCATAATACACGATTCATCTCTACATCCCAATTTTTGACATGACTTTCTGTCATTTTAGTCATCATCAACTTAAATTCACCATTGAATTTTTCATTCAAACCATTGCATTGAGGGTGATAAGGAGTGATATACTTGTGGTTGATATTTAGTCTTCTGCATAAGTGGTCAACTACCTCTCCTCGAAACTCAGGACCGTTATCTGACAATAACTCCAGAGGAATACCAAATCTGCAGTATATATGTTCATACACAAAATCAGCCACTTCCTTACTATCTACTCTCTTCACTGCCTTTACTTCTGCCCGTTTTAATAGGTAATCCACCGCAGTAAGCATATAACACTTCCCTCTGGCCGTCCTGGGAAATGGTCCAATTGCATCCACCCCCCACCTCTCAAAAATGTCATATACCAGCATGATATTTCTCGGCTCCATTTTTAAGATTCTTTTCCCCATTCTCTGGCACTCATGGCAAGACCTGCACGAGTGTTGAATATCCTTCTGGATGGAAGGCCATACATAGCCCTCCAGCAATATCTTTTGCAGAGTGATCTTAAATGCATAATGACCGCCACAAGCTCCCTCATGATTTGAAGATAGAATATGATATATTTCTTCCCTCCAGGGAATTCTTCTCAATACCTGATCAGCTCCTTGCATGTACAATTCATCTCCAATCATGACATAATGCTTACTTTTCCTGATAAAATGATACTTTTGGCCTTTTTTGAGCTCCTCAGGCAAGCGACCTGAGAGTAAGTAATCCACCACTTTAGACAGGTATTCTCTCCTCCAGTATAATGGTTCTTCAATTTTTGCAATTACTGGGTCCTGATTAATTACCTCCTGGGCTATGTGCAATATGATTGTCCTTCCGCCGCACATGTTGAATACTCCATGCTGTAAATTGATGCAGCAGCCTTCTAACATCGGCCTGACATCCTTTTAATCTCGGATTCTTCGCCTGCCAACTACCCAAGACCTGCTTTACTACTAACAGGGAATCTCCTTTTACAATTAACTTCTGAATTTTCTGTTTTAGAGCAGGCTGCAGCCCCTTAAACAACGCTACGTATTCAGCCTCATTATTACTTTCGGCTTTTAGACGTATTCCATCTTTTAGAATCAGCCCGCCTTCTGAATCCTGGATTATATAACCCCCGGTGGCATGATGTATACTCCTCTTATATGAACCATCAAAGAACAAGACATGAGCTCCGGGAATGATAATTTGTTCCTCTTTTTCTATCTTTGAATCCACTTCTTTCACCAGGATCGGGCCTTCCTTATATGTTAGAAGATCTGCCAGAGTTGCCTTGCAAGTATCTTCAATTAAAAATGAGAAATCATATTCTTGAAGCTCCACTAACCATCGCATCATATCTTTTGAGAGCGAAGTACCATTCACCAACTGAGGGAGAAGAGTGTAGTTCGTCAGAACCACAAATGGTCTCATCAGGAGATATGACGTGAACTTCCTGCAAGCATATACCAGACTCGACAAAACCAATTCAGCCTCTGTATATTTCCTTTCTGCTTCCGTCTTCACTCTACTTGCATAATATACAGGTTTCATGTATCTAGACTCATCTCCTCTCTGCATTAAAATTGCTCCAACCACATCCGGACCAAAAGATGGATTCACATAAAAGACCTGGGAGAAATCTGGGGCTTTTACACTGGAAATACCTCCCAATACCTCCTTCACTTTCTCAAACACTTTCTCGCATTCTTCATTCCATTGCAACGGTTCTTTTCTCATGGCCTGTTGAAGAGGATAAAGCAATTGAGATACTAAATGAATAAATCTCGCCATATACTTTACCTTCTGGACAAAAGTCTGCAGTAGATAATAAGATAAGAGCTTTTATTTTCTCTGGATCAGGTTCAATTCCATTTTGAGATATCATATGACCCAACAGCTTCACTTTTGAACATCCTAAATGACACTTTTAGGATTCAACTGTCCACCTGCATCATCCATTTTAGAAAATACTTGCTCCAATTTATCACCATGCTCCTTTTGAGAACTATATACACATATATCATCCAAAAAAGCTCTCACAAAATCATCTCTAAGAGGTGCAAGTACTCTATCAGTATTCCTCTGATACCATGAGGGCGCATTTTTCAAACCAAATGGTACTACTCGATAACAATAGCAACCCCACAGTGTAATGATAGTGGTTTTAGCTTGGTCTTTCTCAGCAATTGAAATCTGAAAATACCCAGAGAAGCCATTACATACACTATACCTCTCATACCCAGCCACCTTGTCTAAAATGTCATCAATGAATGGCAGAGGATAGTGATTGCTTTTTGTTGTAGCATTTAGAGGCTTGTAATCAATACAGACTCTCCACCCACCTGTATGCTTTGGAGTAATGACCACTGGATTTGCCCAATCTGAGTGATCTACTAGATAAATTTATCTTGCCTTTAATAATTTACTCAACTCTTCTCTCAATACAGGCAATAGCTCTCTGTTTATTCTTCTCAGCTTCTGAAACACTGGCTTCACACCCTCCTTCAATACTATAGGCATTGGTTCACATTTGAATCCTCGGATCTCTTCATATGAGGTAATGAACAAATCTGGAAATTTATGTATTACCTTCATATATTCATCTTTTTCCACTGCTGCAAATTGGGATTCAACATACCCTGTAATAGCTTCTCTTTCTCTGCACTGGGTGATGGAGGCTGCATCAGACTGTCCATATCTTCAAGTCTACTCTCTTCTTCCTCCTTTGACATTTCTTCAACTTGCATTATATACTCATCTTCTTCTTTCACTAAGAATGATACCTGACCTTCATCATGAGAAGTAGAACTTTCTTCCTAAGTTTCACTATCTGTATATTCATCAACACTTGTTTCTTCAGGCTCACTCTTCATTTCCAGCTTGCTACTCATATATTGAACTTCCTGGCTCTTCCTCTCTTATTATGTACAGTTATAGTACCCCTCCTCCAATTTTGGATGGCACCCACCTGTCTGAGTCAAGGCCTACCTAAAATCAGCGGATAAGCTCCCAAACCAGCCGGCATAATATGGCAATTTATGCTGCAAATCACACCAAAAGCAGTCACTGGTACTCCTGTACATATACCCAGACACTTCACCTTTGCATGATTTGCCAATCGGAGTCTAAAATCTGAATCAGCATTCAGCTTTAACCCCAATCTCTCCATGTAGGATTGAGTCATTACGCTGATTTGTGCACCGCCATCCACATATGCCTCTCCAACACTCACACCTCCACACCAAGCATCAACCGACGGATAGATATCAGGAAGGTCTTCCACAGACATCAACTCCATTTCACCTTGCGTGGGCTCCTGCTCATTTGCTTTCCTCGGATTTGCCAGCCTCTTCCACTCTCTCTTGAGCTTCGGACACAATCCAAGCAATTGGGCGAATGTTATATTGGCTGCTCCTCCTTTCAAATCACCCATCAGGGCGTATTCTTCGTGACCTTGACTGATACGCAAATCTGAAGTTTTATAGCGTCTTCTTGGCTTTCTTTTCTTCTCTGGTTGAGGGCTGATGTCAAATTGGACATGTTTTCCCTTCTTAGATGACGGTTTAGCTTCCTCCATTGTACTTATTGTCCTCTTGGCCACAGGCATGATTTCTGGAATAGTCTCCACTCCTATCAAGCTAAGAGCCGGTCCCTTTCCTTTATCTTCTCGTTCAACTCCACTGGTAGAGGGCTGACTTGGATCTTTTACCTCAATACTGTGATTTCCTGATCTATCATTAGTTCTTTGCATCACGGGATACATTTCACCACCCACCCTGGGCGGTTTATCACATTGAGGGCTGATATGTCCCCGCTCCCCGCAATTACAGCATTTGACATTGCTTAAATAATAGCCTCGTTCTCTCCCTCATCCTCCCATATTTCCTTCACCTGTTGGCATAATATCTCTCCTATTATTTGGAGCACCTCGGCTTCTTCCCCTTCCACCTGCTTCCATCCAATTCAAACTTAAAGACTGCATGAGTTCCACTGCATCATAAAAGTCTCTTCAAAGTATCCTCCTGTTCAGGAACAACAACAGCTTCTCTTTCAGGATGCATACTCTCAATCTCTGGCATCTTCACAAACTTCTTTGGCTCTTCCTGTATTCCCAACTGCCTCAGACGCTTCACCTTCCACTCCTTCTCTCGAGCAACTCTGACAGCTTCCTCAAAGCTATCCAGATTCTTCAGCTCCACCTTCAGACGGAGGGTTGGCTCCAGACCACAGCCACAAACCGGTCTCTCTTTATCATCTGCGGGGGTATTTCAGGAATCAAAGCCTCACACCATAGACTCCACAGTCTACCAAACTCAATCAAATACTGATCCACATCCTGTCCATCCTTCTGCTGAATTTTACACAACTCTTTCCACACATCATTCGGACTTCTTACACGGGCAAACTGTGTTAAAAATGCAGCTCTAGCTACACGGTACTCAGGGTCCTGTTGATGAGCATTCCTGTGTGTAGTCACAAACATCTGTAGCCATGCTTTTGCATCACCCTGTAAGCAATAAGTCAAAATCTGAGAGAGGATCTCCGGGGTTGCCCTGTCTTTCATCAAAGCTGTAAATTCCATCTTTTCCAGAAATTTAAATGCACTTTCATGCGGTAATCCCCAATATTCTGGAAAGTCCTGAGCCATCTCTTCAATCTTTCTTCACACAAACCCTTGTCTTCTTTTACAAACCGAAGGAAATTTGTTCCTCTGTGGAGGCACCAAAAAGTGATGACACGGAAGCGGTATAGCTATATATGCCTTTATAGAGTGTCACACTTTCACACACTGGTACAAACACACCCAGAACACCAGACCCAAGAGCACTCAACAAGCTGTAGATCTCTGCGGTGTATACTACATCAGTCTCTCTACAAACTCCACATCTATTTCTCTCAACATCTCCTCCGAAGTGTCAAAGAAGGTCTGGTACTGAGCCGTTTGAGCATTAACGTCCCCAAGTATGATAACATCTCCCTCCCTGGAGAACTCCCATATGTCCTCATCTAGAATCATATATGGAGATTGCCCCTTGGGCGCTGCATACTGAGACGTGCTGGGTGGAAAGTAACGTATAGCAATGTATAGGGGTCTACCCTCATCTGCCCTCACTCTGACCCACATGTACCTCGCGCTCTTATCACGGTGCATAACATGGATGAGTGGCTGAAGCTCCTCTCTAAAAAGAATTGCAACTCCTCGAGATACGTGACCACCATGCTTCGAAGGGGCCTCCTGTCTACAAGTCGTCTCCCATCTGTATCCCTCCACTCTTGGTAATGTGCTGCCTGGGGCCTGATGTGTCTCCGAGTAGAAGATGATGTCCCTATCTCTGAAGCTGTCCTCAAAGGCCCCCACATCCAGTCTCAATGCTCCGTTGCAGTTCCATACTGCAAGTCTCAGACTGATCCCATACGTCTCGCACCGCCAGGTGGTGCGTCTCTCTAGTATCCCCACTCTGTCGCCTCTGTAAAATGCTTGCTTTTCTTTTCTCTGGCTGCCCTAATCTCCGGCATGCACTCCCTCATATGTGCTAGTTGTGCCAAGGTGAGGTCATCTCCTAAAAAGATGCCTGTTTTCTTAAGGGCGGAGCGCTTGGCCAAGAAATCCTTCTTGGCCTCCAAGGTGGGAAAGCGTAAAATGAGAGCTCTCTCCTTCGAGCTCTCTCCTCCATTCTTGTCTTTCTTGCCCACTCTCCAAGCCCCCATGTGTGTAGGCCTCGAAATGCCCATGCGTGTGTATAAATCTTTGGCTTCCTTCTCTACATTGTCACTGTCCTTAAGACCCGTGATCCGCACATGAAGTTCCCTTGTCTTTCTTCTTTGTTCCTCCTCAATGGCTAGGTGGATAATCTTCGAGGTAGATGTGCTTTCGGCCTCCTTGTTCTTACCTTTCTTGACCACTTCTATCCATTTCTCCGTTTCATGTACTTGCTTTTGCGTCTGCGTGAGCACCTCCACCCACGAGGAGGTGTCCCGTGCCTTCTTTTCTTCTCCCTCTTGAAGTGTTCTCAATTGGGCCTCGATGGTGTTCAGCACCTCCATCATGACAGGCTGAATTTCACCTTCCTCGAGCTTATGTTGAGCACGTGCTTCCTCTATCTCCTTCTTAAGATTTGCGATCAATTTGTTCTTTGTCCTTAACAGGATTTGGGTATTGCTCAAGCTTCTTAGAAAGCTAGGGGCGAGCAGAGAGAAGAGAAGAGCTTGTGGGGACGTAGTGAGAGAGAGTGCGTCAACAGGCGGACAGCAGGCGGGAGAGGGAGGCGACACAGGTTTGAAGAGAGAGAGATAGGGCAGCAGGCGGGAGAGGGGGGCGACACAGGTTTGAAGAGAGAGAGGGAGGCGACACAGGTTCGAAGAGAGAGAGGGCAGCAGGCGGTAGAGGAAGGCGACACAGGTTGGAAGAGAAAGAGACTAGAGTGTGTATCTAGCAGGTTCAAAGAGAGAGAGAGGGCAGCAGGTGGGAGAGGGAGGCGACACAGGTTCGAAGAGAAAGAGACTAGAGTGTGTATGTAGCAGGTTCGAAGAGAGAGGGCAGCAGAGAGAGAGAGAGAGAGAGAGAGAGGGAGAGAGAGGGAGAGATAAAATGAAATGAAATGTTATATTAACGTCTTCAAAAGGCCAAAGTGACCTATGAGAGCACAGTTACAACCATGAGACATCTGATACACTGTCTGGAAAAGAAAAGAAAGAATTGAAGGTAAGTATCTAGCCCTAGAATACATCAGTAGGGAGCATCTGGAAGCAGCAACTAGGGAGAGTGGGAGGAAGCTAATGCTACTAGTCAAAATGGGGTACACGGGTACATGGATACATGAATACATGAATATGGGGGAGTACAAAAGTGACAGTGAGTACAACACTATATGGCTGGAGTTGTAATCATCCTAGGAGCTCTAGCATGGGTCTTTGCCGGATGGCCTGGATATCTGCCATAGTGAGATGCCTGGTCGGACAAGCCCGATGCCTCGCAATGATGCTCTGAATGCTCCGGTGTAGGCACCATATCCGATGTGAGGATCCGCGAACCCTCCGGCGTCTGGATCTGCCCAACTGGATAGCTCTCTCAACTAGAGTCGCATAGGGTGCCCAGTGCTGGGCTGTCGGCTGTGTGTTCTTCCGGGTAGTCCCTCTAAAGAAGTTAGTAATTTGTCTCTGTGTGGACTCCCTGCCAGTCGGGCATCTGCTCCTAATAATGGACTCTCTGAACCTGCGGATCTCCAGGAGATAAAAAACCCAAGCATCGCTGATCACAATAGTACATGACTCTAGCCAGTGGTCCAAATCCCTCTCTGAAAAGGCAATGGTAGCACCCTCGAATCTCATAATATGCTGTGCAGTGAGATGTAGTGCTCCTCCGTTTGTGGTTCTATCCAACAAATCTCACAAATCCTGTCCCTTGGCGGTATGCCTCTAAATTTGCCTGTCTCTATCTCTTACTGATGTGAAGTGGTGCGGATTTGCCCAATGGCGCACCTCAATCCATGAGACAGATGGGTATCCATGTAGCTCGGTCTAAGTATAAGGACATCCTTAGTGGTGCAGAGAAGGTGGTCTCTATAGAAAGCCATCTTCGTCTGCAACTCCTATGAGGGCTCTAGCCATGTCCTCCTAGTGTCCAACTGAATGAGGTCCTGTCTGATGACTCTACGAATCTCAGAATGTGTCAAGGTGAGAGAGGGTGCCTCTAGAGAGTACTGGAAGAGTGGAAATCTGTCTAAACTGAACCCGTGGAGCTCAAACCAGGATGCTATCTGCGCATACCAACATGAAGTGTCTCCCTCCATGGCTAGCTGATGAGAGGACTCTAAAGCAAGTCGTGCATACCGGTGTCGGGGAATCTCCCAGGTGCTATGAATGAAGGACATTGATCTGGCAAGAGCCTCGACTACGATCGGTGGTGCTCCCATCTCGGCTCGGATAATCTCATGGGGTACCGAGGCCTTAGCCCGAATCATCTTGGAGATCATGGACACAAGTGGTCTCTCCATCGATCTCCATCCATCGTATGTGCGTCCTGATCGACTATGACGATCTAGGCTAGGCCCCTAGATCTATACTCCATATAGCATAGCCGATGTGACCAGTGTGTCAGAAAGCCCCGGCTTAGTGCGTGGCTCCTGGAAGTGTACCTGTGAGCACATTCTCTCTAGACCTCCTAGTGTTGGATATCCTCTAGTCAATATGGCCTCTGCTGCCCCCCTCATGGAAAATGTGGGCCTAGTGAACACCACTCCAAGATATG
The DNA here is from genome assembly GCF_041138505.1 of Cibotium barometz. Classification (NCBI taxonomy): domain Eukaryota; kingdom Viridiplantae; phylum Streptophyta; class Polypodiopsida; order Cyatheales; family Cibotiaceae; genus Cibotium; species Cibotium barometz. Next base: position 31,114,584 of record NC_141087.1, read on the forward strand.
TGTATGAGTCAACATACTCCACTGTCTCTTGCCCATATGTGAAAATAGGCGCTGATCTCCAGACCCACTGAGCTGTAGTGTTAAACACCATAACGTTGGTCTTACCAAGGTTAAGTGAGAGCCCACTGTCCTGTGCATAAGCATGTAAAGTATCCAAGTGCCTCTTCACACACTCTAGTGAGTCTGCTATAAACACAATATCATTATGCATATAAGAGCAGAGGTATCCAAGTGCCAGCCAACTGGGCTCCTTTGTCCCCTTGTGTCCCAAAATAATCAGAGATCTCATCAATGTATAGTCCAAATAGAGTCGGACAGAGCGAGCAGCCGTGTTTCACCCCTATAGTGGAGTGTACTGGCTGGGAGAGACCCTCTGAAGTCCGCACTTACCCAACTACTCTCTCATAAAGTGCCATAATACCCCAAATGAGCTTACATGGAACCCCCAAGTCTTGTAGCCTGGGCATCAGTCTAGCTCTCCGCAGTCTAGCTCTGGGCACTGTGTCAAAGGCCTTGTGGAAATCCACAAAGCCACAGTAGATACTCCTCCCATGTGCTCTGCCCTCCTCAATGATAGCCCCGAGGGTAAACATATGATCCAAAGTAGAGAATCACCTCCTGAAACCAGCTTGTCTCTGAGCTTAGACCCCTTGTCTCTCTGCCCATCTGCTCAACTCCTGCTCAAGAATAGAGGCATATAGCTTAGCCAGCGAGTGACCAATCATCATGGTGCGGTAGTTAGTCGGCAAGCTCAGATTTCCAGACTTGAGTACCGGCACAATCGTGGTAGTACTCCAAGTCCCAGGAAACCCCTCACACACGGCTCTATTAAACATGAGAGCTAGCAAGTCTGCAATCATCTCTCTAGCATGTATGAAATGCTCATCTACAATGCCCTCATGATCTTGTGCCCTCCCTATATGCAATATGTTGATGGCTCTCCTCACCATCTTTGCTGTGAAGAAGGTAGAAGTGGGTGGACAAGGCTCTGGAGGGTTCGGTAGTGGTGGCTGCTCTGGTACTGTGTAGAGGGAGGCTGCATACTCGCCCCATGTATCTGGAGAGGTAATGGCCGGAGGCAGGGGGTGCTCTCGAAGCAATCTCCAGGCCTCCCCAAAATCCTGACTCAAAAACAGCTGATACATGTCTCTCTCCAGCCGAGCTAAGAATGCTCTCTTCTTCCGCCGAATGAGGCATCGGAAGATGATGCGTGACTGTCTATATGTAGTAACACCTGTGGCCACCTCTCTCTGTAGCCGGACTCTGAGCTCCCTACAGTCATCATCTAACCAACTATTCTACGGCATGCTCCCAGGACGTGGTCGTACTGTGGGCTGCGTGTGTGGGAAGGCCATCGCTGCAGATGTATGTAAAGCCTCTGTCAGGATCTGTGTGAGCTTTGCTAATAGCCTCTGTGGATCCTGTGCACTCAACAAGCTGTAGATCTTTGCGGTGTATACTCCATCAGTCTCTCTACTACAGAAGGTATATCTCGGGTCATAGGAGGACTGCCCAACCCTGCGGGTACTGTAGTGGAAATCCACCGTAAAGGAGAGACGGCGTGGGGCCAATCGCAAAATCCTGGATACTCGGGATGAAGGCTAAAACATAATCCACTGTGCTGGCCCCATGTTTGTGTGGAAAGCAAGTAAAGCCACTGGCAAGTGGATACCTCTCTAGGCCATTTAAAATGGCCAGCCCATGTGCAGTCCCCATCTCCAAGAGGTATCTCCCATACTCAGTACACTCCACCTCATCCTGTGATCTCCGGGTCAAACACATCTCCTCCACATCTATCTCTCTCAACATCTCCTCCGAAGTGTCAAAGAAGGTCTGGTACTGAGCCGTTCGAGCATTAAAGTCCCCAAGTATGATAACATCTCCCTCCCTGGAGAACTCCCATATGTCCTCATCTAGAATCATATATGGAGATTGCCCCTTGGGCGCTGCATAATGAGATGTGCTGGGTGGAAAGTAACGTATAGCAATGTATAGGGGTCTACCCTCATCTGCCCTCACTCTGACCCACATGTACCTTGCGCTCTCATCACGGCGCATAACATGGATGAGTGGCTGAAGCTCCTCTCTAAAAAGAACTGCAACTCCTCGAGATCCATGACCACCATGCTTCGAAGGGGCCTCCTGTCTACAAGTCGTCTCCCATCTGTATCCCGCCACTCTCGGTAACGTGCTGCTTGGGGCCTGATGTGTCTCCGAGTAGAAGATGATGTCCCTATCTCTGAAGCTGTCCTCAAAGGCCCCCACATCCAGTCTCAATGCTCCGTTGCAGTTCCATACTGCAAGTCTCAGACTGGTCCCATACGTCTCGCACCACCAGGTGGTGCGTCTCTCTAGTATCACCACTCTGCCGCCTCTGTAAAATGCTAGCTTCCCTTTTTCTGTGGCTGCCCTAATCTCCGGCATGCACTCCCTCATATGTGCTAGTTGTGCCAAGGTGAGGTCATCTCCTAAAAAGATGCCTGTTTTCTTAAGGGCGGAGCGCTTGGCCAAGAAATCCTTCTTGGCCTCCAAGGTGGGAAAGCGTAAAATGAGAGCTCTCTCCTTCGAGCTCTCTCCTCCATTCTTGTCTTTCTTGCCCACTCTCCAAGCCCCCATGTGTGTAGGCCTCGAAATGCCCATGCGTGTGTATAAATCTTTGGCTTCCTTCTCTACATTGTCACTGTCCTTAAGACCCGTGATCCGCACATGAAGTTCCCTTGTCTGTCTTCTTTGTTCCTCCTCAATGGTTAGGTGGATAATCTTCGAGGTAGATGTGCTTTCGGCCTCCTTGTTCTTACCTTTCTTGACCACTTCTATCCATTTCTCCGTTTCATCTACTTGCTTTTGCGTCTTCGTGAGCACCTCCACCCACAAGGAGGTCTCCCGGGCCTTCTTTTCTTCTCCCTCTTGAAGTGTTCTCACTTGGGCCTCGATGGTGTTCAGCTCGTCCATCATGACGGGCTGAATTTCACCGTCCTCGAGCTTATGTTGAGCACGTGCTTCCTCTATCTCCTTCTTAAGATTTGCGATCAATTTGTTCTTTTTCCTTAACAGGATTTGGGTATTGCTCAAGCTTCTTAGAAAGCTAGGGGCGAGCAGAGAGAAGAGAAGAGCTTGTGGGGGCGTAGTGAGAGAGAGAGAGTGCGTCAACAGGCGGGGCAGCACGCGGGAGAGGGGGGCGACACAGGTTCAAAGGGAGAGAGGGAGGCGACACAGGTTCGAAGAGAGAGAGAGGGCAGCAGGTGGGACAGCAAGCGGGAGAGGGAGGTGACAAAGGTTCGAAGAGAAAGAGACTAGTGTGTGTATGTAGCAGATTTGAAGAGAGAGGGCAGCAAGTGGGGCAGGAGAGAGAGAGAGAGAGAGAGAGAGAGAGAGAGAGAGAGAGAGAGATTAACGTCTGCAAAAGGCCAAAATTGGCCTATGAGACAAACAAGTAGTACAATGATGTTCCTCCAGTCATCAAGAGGAAAATGTGGAGTGAGAATAAAAGGTACAAGTACGACAACACGACCATAGGGGACTCAATGGTGGTGTACAAACGAGAGGGTGTGGATGGAGTACTAGGGCTACTAATGCATCTCTATATGCTGAAGGGGTGATACAAGTATGATATGTTATCTACTCCTAACTCCATCCAGTCCCATAGTCTGGGTACAATATGTCATACATCCGATCTGAGGATGCCGTAAATGTCTTGAACATGCGTCTTGGATGAGAGAGAGAGAGAGAGAGAGAGAGAGAGAGAGAGAGAGAGAGAGAAAATGAAATGAAATGTTATATTAACGTCTTCAAAAGGCCAAAGTGACCTATGAGAGCAAAGTTACAACCATGTGACATCTGATACACTGTCTGGAAAAGAAAAGAAAGAATTGAAGGTAAGTATCTAGCCCTAGAATACATCAGTAGGGAGCATCTCGAAGCAGCAACTAGGGAGAGTGGGAAGCTAATGCTACTAGTCAAAATGGTGTACACGAGTACATGGATACATGAATACATGAATATGGGGGAGTATAAAAGTGACAGTGAGTACAACACTATATGGCTGGAGTTGTAATCATCCTAGGAGCTCTAGCATGGGTCTCTGCCGGATGGCCTGCATATCTGCCATAGTGAGATGCCTGGTCGGACAAGCCCGATGCCTCGCAATGATGCTCTGAATCCTCCGATGTAGGCACTATATCCGATGTGAGGGTCCGCGAACCCTCGGGCGTCTGGATCTGCCCAACTGGATAGCTCTCTCAACTAGAGTCCCATAGGGTGCCCAGTGTTGGGTTGTCGGCTGTGTGTCCTCCCGGGTAGTCCCTCTAAAGAAGTTAGTAATCTGTCTCTGTGTGGACTCCTTGCCGATCGGGCGTCTGCGCCTGATAATGGACTCTCTGAGCCTGCGGATCTCCAGGAGATAAAAACCCAAGCATCGCTGATCACAATAGTCCATGACTCTAGCTAGTGGTCCAAATCCCTCTCTGAAAAGGCAATGGGAGCGCCCTCGAATCTCATAATATGCTGTGCAGCGACAGATGTAGTGCTCCTCCGTCTGTGGCTCAATCCAACAAATCTCACAAATCCTGTCCCTTGGATGTATGCCTCTAAATCTGCCTGTCTCTATCTCGAACTGATGTGAAGAGATGCGGATTTGCCCAACGGCGCACCTCAATCCATGAGACAGATGGGTATCCATGTAGCTCGGTCTAAGTATAAAGCCATCCTCAGTGGTGCGGAGAAGATGGTCTCTATAGAAAGCCATCTTCGTCCCCAACTCCTATGAGGGCTCTAGCCGTGTCCTCCTAGTGTCCAACTGAATGAGGTCCTTTTTGATGACTCTATGAATCTCAGAATGTGTCAAGCTGAGAGAGGGTGCCTCCAGAAAGTACAGGAAGGGTGGAAGTCTGTCTAAACTGAACCCGTGGAGCTCAAACCAGGATGCTATCTGCGCATACCAACATGAAGTGTCTCCCTCCATGGCTAGCTGATGAGAGGACTCTAAAGCAAGTCATGCATACCGGTGTCGGCGAAGCTCCCAGGTGCTATGAATGAAGGACACTGATCTTGCAAAAGCCTCGACTACGATCGGTGGTGCTCCCATCTCGGCTCGTATAATCTCATGGGGTACCGAGGCCTTAGCCCGAATCATCCTGGAGATCATGGACACAAGTGGTCTCTCCATTGATCTCTCCATCCATCGTATGTGCGTTCTGAACGACACTGACGATCTAGGCTAGGCCCCCAGATCTGTACTCCATGTAGCATAGCCGATGTGACCAGCATGCCAAAAAGCCACAGCTTAGTGCGTGGCTCCTGAAACTATTCCTGTTAGCACATCCTCTCTAGACCTCCTAGTGCTGCATATCCTCTAGTCAATCTGGCCTCTACTGCCCCCCGCATGGAAAATGTGGGCCCAGTGAGCACCACTCCAAGATATGTGTATGAGTCAACATACTCCACTGTCTCCTGCCCATATGTGAAAATAGGCGCTGATCTCCAGACCCACCGAGCTATCTCTAGGCACTGTGTCATCAAAGGCCTTGCGAAAATCCACAAAGACACAGTAGATCCTCCTCCCATGTGCTCTGCCCTCCTCAATGTTAGCCCTGAGGGTAAAGATATGATCCAAAGTAGAGAATCTCCTCCTGAAACCGGCCTGTCCTTGATCTCTGACCCCTTGTCTCTCTGCCCATCTGCTCAACTCGTGCTCAAGAATAGAGGCATATAGCTTGGCCAGCGAGTGACCAATCATCAAGGTGCGGCAGGCTCGGATCTCCAGACTTGAGTACCGGCACAATGTGGAAGTACTCCAAGTCCCAGGAAACCCCTCACACATGGCTCTATTAAACATGAGAGCTATCAAGTGTGCAATCATATCTCTAGCATGTATGAAATGCTCGGCTACAATGCCCTCATGATCTTGTGCCCTCCCTGTATGCAATCTGTTGATGGCCCTCCTTACCATCTCTGCTGTGAAGAAGGTAGAAGTGGGTGGACAAGGTTGTGGAGGGCTCGATAGTGGTGGCTGCTTTGGTACTGTGTAGAGGGAGGCTGCATACTCGCCCCATGTATCTGGAGAGGTAATGGCTGGAGGCGGGGGGTGCACTCTAAGCAATCTCCAGGCCTCCCGAGAATCCTGACTCAAAAACAACTGAGAGATGTCTCTCTCCAGCCGAGCTAAGAATGCTCTCTTCTTCCGCCAAATGAGGGATCGGAAGATGATGTGTGACTGTCTATATGTAGTAACACCTGTGGCCACCTCTCTCTGTAGCCGGGCTCTGAGCTCCCTACAGTCATCATCATACCAACTATTCTGGGGCATGCTGTCACTGTCCTTCAAACCCGTGATCCGCACATGAAGTTCCCGTGTCTTTCTTCTTTGTTCCTCCTCAATGGTTAGGTTGATAATCTTCGAGGTCGATGTGCTTTCGGCCTCCTTGTTCTTACCTTTCTTGACCACTTGTATCCATTTCTCCATTTCATCTACTTGCTTTTGTGTCTTCGTGAGCAGCTCCACCCACGAGGTCTCCTGGGCTTTCTTTTCTTCTCCCTCTTGAAGTGTTCTCACGAGAGAGAGAGAGAGAGAGAGAGAGAGAGAGAGAGAGAGAGAGAGAGAGAAGAAAGCTGTATTAACGTCTACTCGAGGCCGAACTCGACCTGTGAGACAAATCAATGTACACTTGTCAATGTCTTCTGGATGTCCAGAAAAAAAAAGGACAAAATGAACATGAAGTAAACTATGAAAGTACTGAGCTAGTGGGGGGGTGTGATGGATGGAGCACTACTGCTAGAGGCTGAGTATGCAACCTATATGCGCAGGGTATACAAGAATGCAATGCAGATCTGTCTAGCTCCAACCAGTACCATAATGGGGGTGTAATATGTGATACATAGGCGATGGCGAGGCAAAAATACCTCGGAGCATGATCTCCAGTTGTGAGTGTAAGTGAGCTAGCCGCTCCCGGATATGGTGCTGATGTCGAGCCCGTATCTCTGCGATCTCCCTCTGATGTAGTCTGGGAGTCTCGTAGCCTGGTGATCTCGGTCTCCGTCTGGCTCGGAGGTCCGAACTGTAACCCCCTCCTGTGTCAGAATTAGCACTGGGATAGATCTCTAGAAGAAATCAGTGAGCTGGAGCTGTCGCCCACCTCTCCCTGTGGTATGAGTTCGTAGCAGTGTCTCTCTATGGCGTTGTCTCTCTAGCAAGAACTGGCCAAATTTGCGCTGGTCTCTACGGACTCCATGATCTAGCGGAGTGAGGGATGTCCACTGAAGATGGTGGTGTATCTCTCTCTAATGACACTATATGCTGTGCATTTGCATACATAATGTTGCTCACTCTCAACCTCCTCCTGGCATAGTCTGCATATCCTCTCTGCTCTAGGGATCCGTGCTGCCCTACCTGCCTCAATCTCAAGATGGTGTGATGACACTCTGAGCTGGCCAATCACCACTCGGGCAGTTTGAGGCATGTACACATCCATGTATCCATGTCTCTGTATGAATCCATCCGTTGACATACGCATAAACTGATCTCTGTAGTATAGCATTTTCAGTGGTAGAGGCTGACTGGGTGTAATCCAAGTCTCTTTTGTGTATCGCTGCCATACATCCTGCCGAAGGACTCTGTTCCTCTCACTGTGAGAGAGCTGGATGTGTGGTGCATGTCTATCATACTGAAAAGGCGGCAGGTGATCTATGTCAAGACCATGCTGAGTGAGCCACTGTATCATCTGTGAATACCATGATCTCCTATCCCCACTCTGTGCGAGCTGCCTGGACGCCTCAAAAGCTGTATGTGAGAGTCGATCTGATGGCATATCTCTGATCCTCTGTATGATGCAAATCGTTTGGAAGAGGGCCTCTACTAGCATAGGAGGTGCAGCAAACTCCGTCTAGACAAAGTCATGTGGAACGGAGGTGCTGCGGATCATCCGTGAGAGCATGAGAATCTGAGGTCTCTCTATCTGAGACCATGTGGAAGTGGCGAGCCCTGTGCCCATACTGCAGCAGCATACATCAAAGCAGCGGTGACTAGTCGGGAGCCGTGTGGTAAAAATCCCTCCATGTATCTAGGCCTCCCTAAAAATCCATCATCAGTGATACTCATGAAGTGATCTTTGTTGTATAGCATGCTTCGGTGGAAGAGGTTGTGTAGGCGATATCCTTGTCTCTCGTGTATAGAGCTGCCATAGGTGCTGTCTCACTACTCTGTTCCTCTCACTATGAGAGAGACGGATATGTGGTGCATCCTTGTCATACTGGAATGGTGGTAGATGATCCATGTCTAGGCCATGCTGTGAGAACCAATGTGTGACCTGTGCATACCATGATCTTTGTCTCCTGCCTCAGCCAGCTGTCTAGATGCCTCAAAAGCTGTGTATGACAATCTGTCCTGTGGCATCTCTCTGAATCTGTCTAGCAGGCATATAGTTTGGAATATGGCCTCTACCATCATAGGAGGCGCAGCAAACTCTGCTCGGATAATGTCATGAGGTACTGACTGTTTGCTGAGTATCATGCGTGCCATCATGAGGGCCTGTGGTCTCTCTATCTGTGTCCACCAATGGGTAGCAAGGCCTGGCGCCCATATCGCTGCTCCATACATCAAGTGTCGGTGTGACTAATGTGTCAAATAGCCACCCTTCGTCCGGGACTCCTGAAAATGCGCTTGGTGGCACTGTCTCTCTAGCATAGCCAATGCTGCATATCATCGTGTCAATCTAGCTCTGGCTGTTGAACCCATGGTTAAGCGCGTGGCTGCTGCAGAGAAGGTAACGCCTAGGTACACGTATGATGTCACCACCTCGACCTGGCGTCCTGCGAGAGTGAATGTCAGCTGACTCCTGCCCTGTCTCGCACCCTTGGCCATGTCGATGTACCTCGGAGAGATAGAACCCTAACACTTATGTTGCTGCCTTGGAGGCGTGAGCAAGGGTGGGTGGGAAAAGAAGAAGGAAAACGGAAAGGGAAGCGGAGGGGCTAGTAGACGGGCCAGCATAGCGAGCTAGTCCAGGCGGGAGAGAGGGCGGCGAGCAGGGGCGAAGGCGGCGGTGAGCAGGGGCGCGAACAGTGAAGCGAACAGAAGGAGAGAGAGAGAGAGAGAGAGAGAGAGAGAGAGAGAGAGAGAGAGAGAGAAATGAAATGTTATATTAACGTCGTCAAAAGGCCAAAGTGAAGCGAAGCGAAGAGAGAGAGAGAAAGAAAGAAAGAAAGATATATTAATGTCTACGAGAGGCCAAAGTCGGCCTATGAGACAAAAAATAATACAACTGTGTTCTTCCGGTCATCGGAAGAAAAGAAACAAAAGAAAAAGTGTGCATGTGTCTGGATACAACTGTGAATCATCATGGATCGGTGAAGCCCATATACAAACAATATAAGGGGGGTGGGGATGTGGATGGAGTGCTAAGGCAAGATGCATCTCTATATGCTGAAGGGGTAGTACAAGCATGCTTTGCAGATCTATGTCTAACTCCATCCAGTGCCATAAGAGGGATATAAGATATCATACATCGCCGATGCTGAGGCTGTGAATGGCATGAACATGTACCGTGAGTCTGAATGAAAGTGAGCTAGCCTCTCCTGTGTCTCCATTTGGTGTCTCATTCGGATAGCTGCTATCGCTCGATGACGGAGTTGGGGTGCTCTATGTATAGTTCTCTGGAAGAAATCTGTGAGGTGGGACTGTCTCCCACCCCTAGTGGGAGCGGGTGTCTGGAGGAGTCTCTCTCGAGAACTATGAAGCTCTAGTAGTAGTCTGCCAAGCTGTCGCTGGTCCGAGGCCTCCATCAACTGATGTAGTGAAGAGTGCTCCTCAAACAATCCTGCATATCTATCTCTGACCCCTTGGTTGGCTCTACATCTACATACAAAGTGATCCTCAGTCTCCACCTCCTCGGGGCACAATCTGCATATCCACTCAGCTCTGGGAACTCGTGCCGCTCTCCCAGCCTCTATCTCTAGCTGATGTGATGAGACTCGTAGCTGTCCAATAGCAACGCGAGAGCTGTGTGGCATGTATACATCCATGTACCGCGGTCGATGTATAAACCCATCCCCTGAGATGCTCATAAAGTGGTCTCTGTAATACATCTTCGGTGGTAGTGGGCTCTCTGGTGTTGTCCATGTCTCCTGTATGTAGTGCTGCCATATGTCCTGTCTCATCACTCTGTTCCTCTCATTGAGAGAGAGGTAACCCCGTGGAGCAGACTGATCATACTGAAAAGGTGGCAACCGCTCAATGTCTATCCCATGATGTGAGAACCACTGTAGCATCTGTACATACCAAGATCCAGTGTGTCCAGCCTCGGCCAGCTGTCTGGATGCCTCAAAAGCTTGGCGGGATAATCTCTCTGTGGGCATCTCCCTCATCTTGTATATAAAGGAGATCGTCTGGAACAATGCCTCCACTGCCATAGGCGGTGCAGCAAACTCAGCTCGAACAATGTCGTGCGGGACGGATGGTTTGCTGCGTATCATCCTCGAGAGCATCAAGATCTGTGGTCTCTCCAGCTGTACCCATGTGGAGGCTGCAAGCCCTGGTGCCCAAACCGCTGCTGCATACATCAAGGCTGGTGTCACTAATGTATCAAAGAGCCACCCCTTCGTGCAGGGTTCCTGAAAATGTGCCTGATGACACTGACGCTCAAGGCCAGCAAGAGCTCCATACCCCCGGGTCACTCCGTCTCGGACTGCCTGAGCCATGGAGAAGCGTCCAGCTGAGCTAGTAAATGTGATGCCAAGGTAAACATAAGAGCTCACCACCTCGACCCGCCCTCCTGCTAATGTGAGAGTAGTGTGGCTCCTGACTGCGGGTGAAGTGTGGAAGATCATAACCTTGGTTTTCCCAAGGTTCACTGTGAGCCCCTGCTGTGCGCAGAAGTCATCAAGAGCCACAAGGTGTCTTTGAAGCCCAACCTGCGTGTCGGATACCAAGACGATGTCATCAGCATAAAGCATAACATGGATAGTAATACCTGATAGCTCAACCCCAAAGCCTCCTCCCTGTGTGATGTAATCGACCACCTCATCAATATAGGGCCCAAAGAGCGTGGGGGAGAGCGGGCACCCCTGCTTCACACCAATGGTGCTAGCAACTGTGTTGGATAAGCCTCCTGGGCATCGGACTATCCCAAAGACCTGCTCATATAGCCTGTATATGCCCCACATCATGTCTGAAGGTATGCCTAGTGTCTGTAGTCGCCGAAAGAGGCGCTCTCTGGGCACAATATCAAATGCCTTGCGGAAATCCACAAAGCAACAATAGAGCCGTTGCCTCCGTGCCTTGGCCTGATCAATCAGGCACCTCAATGTAAAAATGTGGTCGATGGTCGAGAAGGCTCGACGGAAGCCTGCCTGGCATGTTGCTCTCAATCCCCCAACCTCTGCATGAGTGCTCAGCTCTGCCTCCAAAACTGCCCCGTATAGTTTGGCCAATATATGGCCAATCATGATGGTCCTGTAGTTCCTGGGGTCTAGTACATCTCCTGATTTATGGATCGGCACAATAGTGTGCATCGTCCACTCAGTCGGAAACTCCTCTGACAGAGCTCTATCGAAGAGATGAGCAAGAAATGGTGCCAATGTATCAATAGCATAGATGAGATGCGCTCCTTGTAATCCTGTATGATCTGTCGCCCGTCCATGTTGGAGTCGGCATATGGCCCTCCTAACCATAGGTGGGGTGAAGAAGGTGGAGACTGTGGAGCATGGTTGTGGGCTGTGGTATAGGGCGCTGTGCAGGCACATCATAAAGTCTCTCTGCATATGTCTGCCAGGTCGTCTGAGGATCGGCAATAGGTGGGGGAGGACGGGGCTCTCTGAGTCTCCTCCAAGCAGCAACAGCATCTCTGCTCATGAGCATGTGATATGTGTCCCAGTACTGAGCCTCCTCATAAGCTCGCCGCTTACGGCGGGTGAGAGTATGCATCCTCCTGCCTGCCTGCCTCTGGGTGATCTCCCCGCGAGCCCTCTACACTAGGAGACTGCGGTAAAGGTTTCTGCACTCATCATCATACCATCGGTTCTGGGGCATGCTCCCAGATGTAGGTGGCCGTCCTGTCTGTATGTGGTATGGGAAACTCCTCGCGGTTGCGGAGTGCAGTACATGTGAGAGCTGGGAGGTGAGCATGGCCATGGGTGCCGATGGATCTAAGGCAAATAGTTGATCATGAACATGATAGTCATACACCTCGGCTAGGTCTTGAGTGAAGTGAAAAATAGTGCGTGGTGGCTGTATGATGGGTAGGTGGGTCTCCAATAAGCTCCTGAAAGTGAGGGATAGGTATGTATGATCCGCCCCAATGGGGCATGGTGGTACGGTGAAGTGAGACACCATATCTGCTGCCTCCCGGGATCCCATCACATAATCCACTGTACTACTGCCGCCTCCCACTGGAAAGCAAGTCAACCCACCTGAATCTGGCCACTGAGTCATCCTGTTATAAATAACGAGATGGTGTCGGGCCCCAAGCTCCAGCAAATGTTGCCCATATCCAGTGCTGTCAGCTCCTCCATCAGTGGAGATCCGAGTGGTCCCTATATCCTCTGTAGCTAGTAGTGTAGAAAATATGAAAGCAAGAGCAAAACTAGAAATGAAACAAGAACAAATGAAAGACAAAGAGTTACCTTGAGATGAGTGTAGACAAGACACAAGATTGATTTATTCATTGATGTGACACCTACAATTTATAGGTGAGAAGTACAAGATTGAGTAGACTCACTTATGGGATAAATGTAGAGGTGCCACATGGCACTAGACTCAAGACACAAAGACTGAAACTAGACTTAGAGAAATAGTACACCTAGTGTGCACTTATTTCCAACAAGTGGCTCTAGTCTCAAGGGATCCTCAAAGTCATAGATCTCGCACTGTCTGCTTTGAGTCCGTGCATTGAAGTCCCCCATCAAGAAGACTTCTCCCAGTGTCGAATAGTGTAAGATCTCCTCAGATAAGACAGAGTATGGAGACTCACTAGCCTCTCCTCCACCCGGCTCCTCGGTGGTGGCAAACCGCGACCCCTTCGGAGGAAAGTAGCAAAGGGTGATATAAATCCATCTGGTCTCCGAGAGGCGTAAGCTAATCCACATGTATCTCGCCTCCGAGTCTCGTGCTACGACTCGAACTTGCTCATCCCTCTCCGGGCTCTCATGTGTCTCTGTCATCAAGGCCCTCCATCACCTCCTCAAGTCTCCCTGGATGTGTCCATAGGACTCCATTAAGGTTCGAGATTGCTATGTGTATCTCTTTGTCTTCATGTTGTTTCCTCCGTATCTCATAGGCCAGATGGCACTATTCGATGTAGATGTGACCATCCCTATAATGTGCCTTCTTCCCTTCTTTGCGTGCCGCCTTGATCTTCGGCATGCATAATCTTCTGTGCTCCAGTTGCATCCATGTGAGGTCATCATCGAAGTAGATGGGGTCCCCTGGCAAGCTCCTCAAGATAGCCCGTCTTCTCATAAAGCTCATCCTACTCTCCTCGTCTAGGAACTGTAGCACTAAGGCCTTGCCTTTGGTGGAGTCCTTTGGGGTTGTCCTCCAAACTCTAGTTAATGGGAGCGGCTCATCCTCCTTTAGTCCTAGCTTGGTACATAGGTTCCGCCCATCAATCTCGGGCGTGGAGGTAGTGCTCTCTGGTATCCCTGTGACTCGGATGTTGAGGCGCCGGATCCGTCGCATCTTCTCTTCATCAAGAGTAGACTGCATCATGTGTACATCTTCTTGTACCTCCTCCTTGATGTTCTTCTTCATCACTTGTACATCTTCTTGCACCTCCTTTTTGATGTTCTTCTTCATCACTTCTACGGCGGGCCGCCTCCATTTTCCCCTCGATTGTGTGGGTGAGGGTTTTGGTGATCTCTTCTTTGATTGCCTCTTTGTCCACCTCAAGAGTCTCTCCTTCCTCCCGTGGACGATCGCGTAAGAATGCCACTTTGCCCTTCAAAAGGTTGATTTCCTCCTGCATGGCGAGCTTTTCCTTCTCCCACTCCTCTTGCATGGTAAGTTTCTTTTCCTTCCATATTTCCGCTTCGGCCTCCAGCTTCCCCATGTCAATAAGTCCTTGATGGCGGTGATGGTGCTGTCCAATGTCTTCTTCTGGTCCTTGATAAGATCCCTAAGGATATGATCAAGCTGGCTGATTTTGTCATCTACAGACCCTCCCATTGTAGAGGGAGGGAATGTTTGAAAGGAGCAGGTAAATATGTGGGAGAGAAAGAGAAGAAATGGATGAAATTCAAGTCCCCATTATGTTGCTGCCTTGGGGGCCTGAGCAAGGGTGGGTGGGTGGGTGGGTGCGTGGGTGGGTGGGGAAAGCCCGCGGAGAGAGACGGGCTACACATAGAGGGGGCGAATGCAGGCGAACAGTGACAGAGAGGCCTGGCGAAAGAGAGGGGCTACACACAGAGGGGGCGAATGCAGGCGAACAGGTGTGATGGATGGAGAGAGAGAGAGAGAGAGAGAGAGAGAGAGAGAGAGAGATAGGGGGTGCAGGCAGGCAGCGGGAGGGGAGAGCGAAGAGCGAAGAGCGAAGAGAGCAGCGGGAGGGGTGTGCGCAGAGCAAAGCGGGAGGGGTGCAGGCAGGCAGCGAAGCGGGCAGCGGGAGGGGTGGGCGCAGCGGGAGGGGAGAGCGAAGAGTGGGAGGGGTGGGCGCAAAGCAAAGCGGGAGGAGTGCAGGCAGGCAGGGAAGTGGGCAGCGGGAGGGGTGGGCGCAGCGGGAGAGGGGGGCGCAGGCAAGCAGCGGGACAGGGATGGTGTGATGGAGAGAGAGAGAGAGAGAGAGAGAGAGAGAGAGAGAGAGAGAGAGAGAGAGAATGAAATGAAATGATATATTAACGTCTCTAAGAGGCCATAATGACCTATGAGACCAAAACTGAGAGTACATTTGAAGTTGGTGCCTCATCAAAGAGAACAACCAAATGAAACTGAAAAGTACAATAAACTGACTATCTTACAGTTATAAGAAGTGTAAGTAAGATTGCTAGATGATATTGAGTAGAAAATACTGGAAAATGTATATCAAGTAGATCCATGTATGCTGATCAGTTGAAGTGTTGCCCTCTCCTGAGATCAAATATCTCCGCCATGGGGATGTCTAGAATGGAGAGGTCATAATAGCGAGGTAGGCGCCTTCGATGCCGAGCAATAATGGCTCTGATCTGGCGATGGTGAGGATGCCGTGGTGGGGATGGTGGTGGGCGTGGCCAACGAGCATGACATAAGACGATTGCTCTATCAATGGTGACTCCCTGGGAGCGTGGGTGGTGTCTTGATGACCCGATGGAGGAGGTATCAGGAGGTGTGTGGGCTGGGCTGCTGGTGCAGGTGCTGAAGAAATCTGTGAGGATCCTCTGTCTAGGTACATCATGGCTCGGTCTCCTGTTTGCCAAGAGGGTTTGTTTGTGTCTCCTGAGCTCACGTAGGAACAATCCCAGGCATCTCTGATCCTCAAACTCCATGACCTTGCGTAACGGCCCAAAACCCTCTCGGAAGAGGCAGTGATATCTCCCTCGGATCTCATAATAGACTGTACATTGGCAAATGTAGTGCTCCTCTGTCTTTGTCTCCTGGTAGCATAGTTGACAAATGCGGTCATCCGAGATCTGATGCACATATCGCCCTGTCTCAATCCGCAGCTGGTGTAATGCGGTCAGGATCTGTCCAATGGCACAATGTATCCCATGTGATAGGTGTATATCCATGTATGCCAGGTGGGTGATAAAACCATTTGGTGTGAGGTGTAGGAAATGGCTCTTGTAATGAGCCATTTTCGTGCCTAAGGGCTCAAGGGGACTAGTCCATGTCCTCTCTGTGTCCACTCTGAGGATATCCATCCTAATCACGCGGTTTTGCTCTGAGCGGGTGAGATCCAAAAATGGACAATCCAAGCTGTACTGAAAGGGTGGGAGTGCCTCTATCCACAAACCACGTAGGTAAAACCATGATCTCATATGAGCATACCGGCACGAGTATCTCCATCCTCTGCCAACTGTATGGATGAGGGGAAGTACCTTTGGTGAGGGAGCTCCCATAGCCGTTGTAAAAAGGTAACTGCCTGGAATAGGGCCTTGGTCACTATTGGTGCGGCCCCCAACTCAGCCCGAACAATCTCATGTGGTGCCGATGATTTACTCTGAATCATGCGGGCAATCATCATAATCAGTGGTCTCTCCATATGCCTCCATCCCTCATCCGTCCCTCTCTGAGATCTGTGATGTATGCTGGGCCCCCAAATTGGAGCTCCGTACAGGAGGGTCGGTGTGACAAGTGTATCATATAGCCAGAATTTGGTGCACGGCTCTTGAAACTGTATGTGTGCACCTTGTCTCTCGAGTACCCCCAAGGTTGCATGCCCTTGAGCTAATCCAACTATTGCTGCCTCCTTCAGGGAGAAACGCCATACTATGAAAGTAACAATAACTCCCAAATAGACATATAACCTAATGTACTCACCCGGCTTCCCTTGGAAAGTGAAGTGATACTTTGATCTCGTTACCCATGCCTATGTGGTGTTAAACACCGTAAGCTTGGTTTTCCTAAGGTTCACTGTGATCTCTATCTGCACAGAATGCCTGTAGTGCATCCAAATGTCTTTGTAATCCCTCCAGAGAGTCTGAGACTAGAACAATATCATCTGCATATAACAAGATGGGTATCAACATCCTTGCCAAGCATGCCCTTGGGCCTCCCAATTTGTCTACATAATCAGAGACCACATCCATGTACAGCCCAAAGAGGGTGGGTGTTAGCGGGCATCCTTGCTTCACCCCTATCGTGCTGGTCACCATATTGGATAGTCCGCCTGGAGCTCGGACTCTGCCTGTCACAAACTCATACAAAGCATATATCCCCCACTGCATATCCTTAGGTACCTCAATGTCCTGCAATCTGTTCATAAGCTTGGCACGTGGTACGATATCGAAGGATTTGCGCAAGTTCACAAAGCATCAATATATCCTTCTCTTTTGTGCCGTGCCCTCTTCAATAAGTGCCCGAAGTGTAAGTATGTGATCCAGGGTAGTAAATCCTCTCCTGAAGCTGGCCTACCCTTGTGCTCTGCGACCATGCCTCTTTGCCTAGCGGCTCAGCTTTGACTCCAATATAGAGCCATATATATATATATATATGTATATATATATGTATATATATATGGCTCTCTATATATATATATATGGCTCTATATATATATATATATATATAGAGAGAGAGAGAGAGAGAGAGAGAGAGAAAGATTTTATTAACGTCTTCCAAAAGACCGGACTCGGCCTATGAGACAAATCGGAGTACCTGTATGGGGTATCCTCTGTCATCCCAACAAAATGAAAAAGTACTGAACAAAAAAGCTGAATCTGGGTATGCAGGGGATGGAGCTCTACTACTAGGAGAATGCAAAGCTATATGCATGGAGTATACAATCATGATATGCAACCTAGCTAGCTCCATCCTGTACCATACTGGGGGTATAAAATGGTATACATCAGTGAAGGGGGTGTCCACAGCTCCTTGAAGAACATGCCTGGGTGTGCTCTGAAGCGAGCCCGTCGCTCCGCGCCCTCTCTGTGAAACTGAGCTCTAATCTTTGTCATCTCTCTTTGGTATAGGCGTGGTGTCTGAAAGCCAAGTGTCCTCTGTCTCCTGCGGGCTCTAAGTGTCTCTGCTCTCTGGAGAGTAATTCCATGCCGTGTAGGGGCTGGGAGGGGGATGGATCTCTAAAAAAATGTAGTAATCTGTGTCTGTCGCCCCCCCTCTGGAGCCGTCTGAGCCTGTAATAATGTCTCTCTGTGGCGCTGTATGTCTAGAATGAATCTCCCCAGTATGCGCTGGTCTGCTGCCTCAAAGATCTGGCGTAGGGAATGTGGCTCTCTAAATAAAATGGGATATCTCTCTCTGATGGCTGTATATGCTCTGCATCTGCATACATAATGCTCCTCACTCTCCACCTCCTCTCTGCACAATCTGCATACCCTCTCCTCTCGGGGGATCCGTGCTGCTTTGCCAGTCTCAATCTCCAATCGGTGTGATGAAACTCTAAACTGACCAATTGCCATTTGGGAGCCGTGTGGTAAAAAGCCCTCCATGTATCTAGGGCTCTCTATAAATCCATCATCAGTGATACTCATGAAGTGATCTCTGTAGTATAGCATCTTCGGTGAAAGAGGCTGTGTAGGCGATATCCATGTCTCTCGTGTATAGAGCTGCCATAGGTCCTGTCTCAATACTCTGTTCCTCTCACTATGAGAGAGACGGATATGTGGTGCATCCCTGTCATACTGGAATGGTGGTAGATGATCCATGTCTAGGCCATGCTGTGAGAACCAATGTGTGACCTGTGCATACCATGATCCTCTGTCTCCTGCCTCAGCCAGCTATCTAGATGCCTCAAAAGCTTTGTATGACAATCTGTCCTGTGGCATCTCTCTGAATCTGTCTAGCAGGCATATAGTCTGAAATATGGCCTCTACCATCATAGGAGGCGCAACAAACTCTACTCGGATAATGTCATGAGGTACTGACGGTTTGCTGCGTATCATGCATGCCATCATGAGGGCCTGTGCTCTCTATCTGTGTCCACCAATGGGTAGCAAGGCTTGGCGCCCATACCGCTCCTCCATACATCAATGCCGGTGTGACTAATGTGTCAAATAGCCACCCCTTCGTCCGGGGCTCCAGAAAATGTGCCTGGTGGCACTGTCTCTCTAGCATAGCCAATGCTGCATATCCTTGTGTCAATCTAGCTCTGGCTGCTGAACCCATGGTGAAGTGTGGGGCTGTTGCAGAGAAGGTAACCCCTAGGTACACGTATGATGTCACCACTTCCACCTGGCATCCTGCGAGAGTGAATGTCAGCTGACTCCTGCCCTGTCTCGATGTATGAAAGACCATAACCTTGGTTTTCCCAAGGTTCACAGTAAGACCCCTCTGTGTGCAGAAATCATGGAGTGCATGTAGATGCTGCTGTAGACCACCTGGAGACTCAGACACTAATACAATATCATCAGCATAGAGCATAATATGTACTGAGGTACCTGCTAAATCATCTCCATCTCCGCCTCCCCGTGTAATGAACTCAGCCACCTCATCAATGTATAACCCAAATAGCGTGGGGGAAAGGGGGCATCCTTGCTTCACACCAATGGTGCTAGCAATAGTCTCGGACATACCTCCTGGACATCCGACTCGCCCAAAAACCTGCTCATATAATGCATAGATGCCCCATGTCATATCTGCTGGTATGCCAAGAGACTGCAGGGCGCTGAAAGAGCCTCTCTCGTGGTACTGTGTCAAATGCCTTGCGGAAATCCACAAAGCAGCAATAGAGCTTTCTCTTCCTCACTCTGGCCTGATCAATCATACATCTCAAAGTGAATACATGGTCAGTGGTAGAGAAAGCTCTCCTGAAGCGTGCCTGCCCTGATGAGCGTAAACCTGCTCGCTCAGCATATAAGCTAAGCTCTTGCTCCAGCACTGCACCATAGAGTTTGGCCAGCACGTGGCCAACCATAACCGTCCTGTAGTTGCTCGGATCGAGCATATCCCCTGTTTTGCGAATCGGCACAATGGTGTGCATCGTCCACTCCGCAAGCAAACCCTCTGCTAGTGCATTGTTAAACAGGTGTGCAAGAAAAGGAGCTAAACAATCTACTGCATATATGAGATGCTCACCCTGTAGGCCCATATGGTCAGCGGCCCGTCCATGGTGTAGGCGGCGGATAGCTTCCTGTACCATCGAGTGGGTAAAGAAGCTAGTTGTGGTAGGTCGAGGCTCCTGTGGCTAAGGTATAGGTGGCTGCTGTGGGGCATTGTATAGGCCCTGCATATGTGTGCCATGTCTGTGGGTCTGCAATAGGTGTCGGGGTCCGGGGCTCTCTGAACTGCCGCCATGAGACAGGGCTATCTCTACTCATGAAGAAATGAAAGAACTCTAGCTCCTGTATCTTTGCGAAGGCTCGCCTTTTGCGGCGGTTAAGTCTCCTCATCTCTCTCCTCGACTCCTGCTCTGTGATGGCTCCCAAGGCTCTCTGTATGCGGAGCCGTGAGTATAGGGCTCTGCACTCGTCATCATATCATCTGTTCTGGGGCATAGTCCCAGGTCTCGCAGGCTCTCCTGAGTGTACACGATGTGGGAAGCTCTGTAATGCAGCCGTGTGTAGGAGTGATGCGAGCTGGGCTGTAATGGTATCCATAGGTGCCAGGGGATCCATGAGTAGGAGCCCATTCTCTACTCTGCCAGTGTAAATGTCTGCCATGTTATGTGTGAAGTAGATGGTAGTGTGTGGCGTCGGTATGTGGGGGGCTGGTGATACGGGTGATCCGGCTAGTGAAAATGCCAAGTATGTATGATCTGCCCCAATAGGACGAGGTGGAATGGAGAATGAGGTGACAAGCTGTGATGCCTCCAAAGACCCCATAATGTAGTCTACCACCGTGCCTCCGATCCGTGTATGACCCCCATGTGGGAAGCATGTCAGCCCTCCTGATCCCGGCCACTGTAGCATCCCGTTATAAATAACGAGACGATGCCTGGCTCCCAACTCTAGTAAGTGGTCCCCATAATGTCCTCTGTCTGGTCCAGTGTCCTCTGATGCCCGACTAGCCCCTATCTCCTCTGGATCCACAGGGTGGAGGATCTCCATGTCATCATAGTCCTACACCTCACACTGTCTGCTCTGTGTGTGGGCATTGAAGTCGCCCGTAAGAAATACTTCCCCTAGTGTAGAATAATGCATAATCTCCTCTGACAGACAAGTGTATGGCGAGGCTCCTATCTCCTCCTCCTGTGGCATGTCCTCTGTAATGACATAGGAGGATCCTGATGGAGAAAAGTAACATAGAGCTATGTATATAACCCTATCCTGATGGAGAAAAGTAACATAGAGCTATGTATATAACCCTATCCTGTGAGAGCTGTAAGCTGATCCACATGTATCTGGCCTCTGGATCCTGTGCTACCACTCTCAGTCTCCCCTGTAGCTCCCGTCTGAATAGAACTGCTACTCCGCTGTAGCTCCCGTCTGAATAGAACTGCCACCAATGGGCCTATGAGACCAAAGTGATACAATAATGTTCATGGCATATCTCATCATGGAATGGAAAATAAAACCGAAAGAAAACATAAACATAGCTATCTCACTTGGGTGATACAAAACTGTCCATGGAAACTCATGGAAATACTAAGAACATAGAAACATGAGAGGAGAGAAAAAAGAAAGAAAGGTGTATTAACGTCTACTAGAGGCCGAACTCGACCTATGAGACAAATCAATGTACAACTGTTAATGTCTTCTGGATGTCCAGAAAAAAAAAAGGACAAAGTAAGGTACTAGGAGCTCCTAATGGATAACATCTGGGAAGGAAAACTCCAGCAACAAAGGTAATCATCATATACATCACTATCCAAAGATGTCTCTCATCGGTCGATGGCGGATATCCTCAATGTCCTCCATGGTGAGTACTTTGACTGGACGTCTCCCATGCTGTGCTAGTATGGTCCTGATCCTCTGTTGTAGTCTCCGCCGGTGTCGAGATGGGCCTCTCATCTTGGGGCTCCTGGACCGCCCCAACTCTATAGCCCGATCAATCACTGTACCTCTGGTGCGGCTATACTCTGGGGCTAGCTGCAATGCCTGCTGGCCTGACTGCTCAATCTCTGGTCGAAAGAAGTCTGTAATCTGCCTCTGTAGGTGTCTCTCCCTCTCTGATCCCCTCCCCCTCAAGAGACCCTCTCTATGTCTACGCAGCTCCAGCAAGAGAGAGAGAGAGAGAGAGAGAGAGAGAGAGAGAGAGAGAGAGAGAGAAAAGAAAAGATATGTTAACGTCAACGGAAAGCTAGATTGGCCTATGAGACAAATTTGTATACAACAAGTCCATGTCTCGAGTATCATGGAAAGAAAAACTGAAATGAAAAGCTAATCCTAGTCATATGCAATCACTATGCAATCACTGTCTAACATGCTATAGATGTACAATCATGATAGGTGGTATACTACTAATTCCACCCAGTGGAGATGGTGGGGTGTAGTAAGAGAGAGAGAGAGAATATGTTGCATGACTCAATGAGACACTTGATTAGATATGATTGAAGTGATGTTACTCATTAAATACAATGCTTTTTGTAGGCTTGAGAGTAGCCTTATCTTTTGACACACACATAGGACACGTGTCACACACACACACACACACACACACACACACACACACACACACTAATGACATGTGGCACACTTATCTTATCCACTCAGAAGAGTGGGCTCACACACACACGGACACAAACACATACAAGGGCTTGTTCACACACATAAGCTCTGAATACCCAACAAACCCCCCATTCGGAGCAAAGGTGAATATATTGATTGAGAAGACTTTCAAAATGCTCTATGATGGCCTCCAGGCTGTATTATATCTCCAACTAAGACATGTTCTCTATGCCAACTCAGCGGCTTAACTCTGATCATGTCTTAGAGGCTCAACCAAGTACACCAAACTTGCATATGAGTGTGGCTCTCAGAGGCTAGAAGTCTAAGCATGGTTGCACAGACACTCAGCGGTCTAGGAGACAATGGCATCCACATCCTAGAGTTCGCATGCAAGGCTTGACTCATGGGAGCTCCATCCCTAAAAGCAGCATACATCGGCTCGCAAAATAACCCCTTGTGGCTCTAAGTAGGTTTTGTCATGGGAAAGGAACCTTTTATATGATCAAGGCTCTTTTTACAAATATAAGAACTCACATGGGAAAACACAGAAGAGATTATTTAACTCGGTTTTGAGAGTCTTGCTAGGCAAAGGACCCATGATCCACACATAAAAATAGAAAATGGAGATAAAATTGGAAGTTTAACGACTTCTTGGGCGCTTAATGACACTTATCTTATCCACTCATAAGAGTGGGTTCACACACACATGGACACTGTCACATGCACACCTTAATCCGGTGTCATGTAGACATGATTATTCCTTACAGCCGCTTTAAGGGCAAATTAGGGGTCGTATATGGGCAATTTGGAGCCATTTTGGTAGCCCTATAGGTGCTCAGAGGTACCCAAGACAATGGTTGGGACATATTATGGGCACAATATGAAGACATTTTATGACATTTTTGATGACTTTTTATGGCCTCAAAAGTGAAAACCGACCTGATTACGACTTGCTATCACTTCCCTATATAAAGGTAGGTCATGTGTCATTGATACCCATTCAAAGACAGAGATTTGTAGAGCCAAGACCAAGGGCATGCAATCTAACAGTTTGGATCAGCCAAGTACATCTCGAAATCAGCGTTTTCCATTAATGCACAGAGGAGGACAATAAGCATTAGTTCAAGCATAGTATTCATAGTCTAGACTCTAGATCTACATTGGATCTATAACAATCATTGTAATTACTCATTTATTCAGTAATATATCGTAGCAATAGGTTAGGTGAAGAGTCTCTCTCTTCTCCTTCTCTCTACTTCTCCATATTATGAGCATGTGATTAGCATTGATCTTTATTGCTTTGTGTTAATCATCATTAAGGACATTTTCGCATGGTAGTCATGTTACATTGGTATCAGAGCATGTCTAGGTTTTTCCTAGGAAAAGGTTTGCATCAACGCTAGAGTTTGCATATAAATCAACAAATTGGGGTTTGTGTTTTAGGTATTCAAAGAAGACTGTGTCCTGCAATAAGCCTCAATCTTGAGTAGATGAAGGAAACAAACATCAGATCAAAAGAAATTCTCTCAAATGACCACAAGGAAGTCCAAACATGTATTCTCAAATATCCTCAAGATCATCATCAATCATTCAATTGCAGAAACTCTCAAGAGGCTTCACTAGCTGGTACAACGGGGATAGCTTGAGCAATCCTCAAGACTGGTCCAAGTTCTAACAGTAGTCCTCCTTGGGAGGTTCTGAGACACCATCCACCACCACAAAGAACCCTCTCCCACTCCTGCAACTCCGTGCTCTGGACACACCTTAGTCTTCTTTCACAAACCCACGTCGTTTTCAACACAGAAGAGTCCCTCAGATAACCAACTTCAAAACAAACTCACAAGACCAAAGCAAGCTCTCTTAGCACAACACCAAGGCTCTCACACAACTCTCTCATACCAAATCTCTCACCCCCAAAAAAAGAAACTCCCTCCACTTTTTTCTTTGTGCGCAACAATACCCTATCTCCATGCATGCTTTCACCTACTCTATCTAATTCTATCGGCTAGCCACCATGCAACAAATCTAATAGGAGCTGATTACATTGAGTTATGAATACGCAGCCGCCCATGCAAGATCGTAAGCTTCCTAATGTTTTTAATTATACCCAATACATTATTTTATTCTTCTTGGGGTTGGGATGAGCATCCCCATAGGGCATATTCCGTTGGCGATTAAAAATTCCATCGTCTTTTGCCCAACCCCCCCCATGGTTGAAGCATTTATGTTCAACCACTTGCTATGGATTCTTTGAGACAATCTTCAGCAAACAATACCTTTAGCTCCCAACAATCTTCTTCATGCTCCTCTGCAGCAGCTTCATCATTAGACAAGTCTTCATCCTCTATCTCTATATCCTTCTGGACTGTTATGACGGTGCATCAGTATGGCTTTTAATCTGTAGCCATTTACTCTTCTTGAATGAAGTTGATCATCCAGGTCTGCAAGCTGGTAGGTTCCATTCTCATACCTGTATACAACTCTAAAAGGGCCTTCCCATTTAATTTGGAATTGTTTGGAAAGTGTTATCCAACTTACTGTTATACCTAAGCATCAGATTCCCTTCCTTCATGGCTTTATCCTTCACTGTCTCATTGAACACCTCTGTTGTTCTGTTGCTCAGCTAAATGTAATGATCCAAAGCTTCTTCCCTTGCCAGCTGTAACTCCTAAAGATCCAATAACCTCTCTTGATACTCATCTATGTCTTTCCCCTGATGCTTTAATAGAAACTATAGACTTGGGATTCCCACTTCAATTGCAATTAGGGCTTCCTACCCAAAAAACCAGATGGTATGGTGAAAACTCTGTAGCTGTTCTCACAGTTGTTCTATAGGCGAGCTGAAGCTACATGTAAGTCCCATTGCTTGGGATGTTCTTCCAGACATTTGGTTAACATGGTACATAACTCCCCGTTGACCCTCTCAACCAACCCATTACATTGTGGATAATAGGGGGTTGAAAACTTGTGAGTAATGTGCAATTTTTGTATAAGTTCCTCAACAATCTAGCCTTTGAGACCAGGTCCTTGATCTGTCAATAACTCCAAGGGCATACCAAATTTGGCACAAATATCCTCAAAGACAAACCTGGCTACTTCCTTAGCAGTAATGCTTCTTACACATCTAGCCTTAGTCCACCTAGTAAGATAATCCATTCTAGTTAAGATGTAGGTCCTACCCCTGGCAGTTGTGGGTAGAGGGCCAATGGCATCTAAACCCATTTTTCAAAAGCTCATGGTTTTCCTCAACTCATGGTGCAATACTCTCCTTCCTTGCTTTTGACATGGCTCACAGCTTTTGCACCAATGGTAGACATCTTTCCTCACACTGGGCCACACATAACCTGCAGTAAGAATTTTCCTCAAAGTCAACATCAGGGCAAAGTGCCCTCCACAAACCCCCTCATGACATGCAACCATTATGGCAAAGATCTCTTCTCTAGTTGGAACCCTTCTCAGAACCATATCCTTGCCTTTCATGTATAACTGATCATTAACAATAATGTACTTTAGAGCCCTTTGATGAAACCATACTTCTGTTTTCTAGATAAACTTGAAGGTACCATACCTATATGCAAAAACACTCTTCCACTTCATGTAAACTCTCCCTTCCAGCATAACTAGGGTGGGTTACAGCTATAGCATATGTATCCAAATCTTTGCCTAACGGTTAACCCCCTCCTTGCTAATGTGTCTGCAGCTTGGTTCTGTGCTCTTTTCACATGTTGAACCTGAACTTCTTGAAACCTCTGCAACATCTTTCTTATTTGAAAGCACCACTCCTTCAATTTGGGATTCTTAGCCTTCCAGACATTCTGAAGTTGACTAATCACTAGTAAACTGTCTCCTTTAATAATCAGTCTGCTAACTGTTGGAGTCCATATTCTAAGGTGGCATACTCAGCTTCATTGCTGGTCTGCACCTGTAACTTGATTCCTTCTTGATATATTACAGTACCTTCTGGATTCAACAAACCAACCCCACCATTGGCTACCCTTGAGATCCTCTTAGAAGCTCCATCAGAAATAAGAGTAAAAGCATTGGACAGATTTGCTTCAGGTTCTTGCCACCTGGGCACCTTCTTCTTCACGGTTTCTTCCCTCAATACCAAAGGGTTCTGTTTGTAAGTCAAAATATATGCCAAAGTAGCCCTTGTACTATCCTCCACTATGCAAGTTAATTGGAACTCTTGCAGCTCAACTAACCATTTAGACAGTCTCTTTGATGGAAGATCAGATGGAATCAAATAGGGAAGTAAAGAATAATGTGTCAATATGGTGAAAGGCTTAGGAAGTAAGTAAGACCTAAACTTTCTTAGGGCAAACACCATAGCTACCATTACAAGCTCTGCCTCAGAATAAGTCCTTTCTGCACTTGTCTTTGTCCTGCTCACAAAATATACTGGCCTCATGTAAGAATGCTCTCTTCCTTGCTGCAGCAACACTGCACCTATGACATCTTGTCCCACACTAGGATTCACAAAGAATTCCTTACTCCAATCTGGGGGCATCACAATTGGCAGTGCTCAAAATTTCTTTAACCTGCAGAAAGGCTTCCTCTTCCTTGGCTTGCCACACAAAAGGATCCTTTTGGGATGCTTGGTGCAAGGGATACAAAGCTTGAGAAAGAAGGTGAATAAATCTAGCTAGATACCTGACCTTATGCATGAATGTCATCAGTTGTTTCACATTCTAAGGTGCCTCTAACAAAAGCAAAGCTTCTACCTTTGTAGGGTTTGCCTCAATTCCATTCTCAGAAACTACATTTCCTAGTAAGGTGACCTTGGCTTGTACTAAGTGACACTTATCAAGGTTTAACTGTCCACCGAGTTCATCCAGTTCATCCAGCCTCTTCAATGCCATCCTCAGCTTCTCACAGTGAACTAGTCTGCCACTCTATATATATGGAAATCATCAATGAATACTTTGATGAAGGAGCCCAAATAAGGCTCAAACACCAACACCAGGTTCATAAATCTTTGGAAAGTAGCAAGTGCATTAGTGAGCCCAAAGGGCATTACCTTGTATGCAAAGCACCCCCATGGTGTAATAAGAATAGTTTTCTTTTGATCCTCTGAGGCTATAGAGATTTGGAAATAACCAAAATATCCATCACAAACACTTCACCTCTCATTCCTAGCTACACTATTCAAGATTTCATCTTGAAAAGGCAATGGGTAATGGTCCCTCTTGGTCACAACATTCAAGGGCTTAAAGTCTACACAGACTCTCCACTTCCCATTCTTCTTGGGAGTAATCACAACTGGAGAAGCTCACTCTGAGTTATCAACTGGAAAAATGAAGCATGCAGTCAACAACTTACTTTGACGGAGTCCTGTGACTCGCATCCTCTTACTATTTGGAGGAAAGTCTAGTAGCCATTCTACATCCCATCTTTTGAGCTAAGCCTGTTTGCCATGAACGCATCCTAATGTTAGCAATGTGCTTCTCATTCAAGCCTTGGCAGCCTTTTATAGACATGAGCTTTAAATTTGTGATATAATCGTACTGTGTAACGCAGATATTTCCAAGGACACGCTCCTAATTTTTAACAACAGGATGGAGTACGAGGTAACAGTCTTATCTCCATGCTCAAGGTCAAGCTTGACTGCTTGAGAGAACAATGTATCCTTTATTATTCTCTTTAGCAATTTCTAGCATTAGTTTTTTCAGCTGTAGATTTCCTACAACCTCCATGGACACACCAAACTGTTTCTTCATGATTTTCCAACTAGCGTGAAGCTTGTTTGCATTTGCACACATTGGTTTAATTGAATGCCCATGAAAGATG
Source organism: Cibotium barometz (assembly GCF_041138505.1). Lineage (NCBI taxonomy): Eukaryota > Viridiplantae > Streptophyta > Polypodiopsida > Cyatheales > Cibotiaceae > Cibotium > Cibotium barometz. The sequence goes on from NC_141087.1 coordinate 31,142,553, forward strand.
TGTTTTCTTCATGTATTTGTACAACAGGTACCTTCATCATTATGCAACACCACACATTATCCACAGGGATGTGAAAGCTAGTAATGTCCTTCTAGACTCTAACTTTGAAGCTCAGGTAGCAGATTTTGGGTTTGCCAAGCTTATTCCTGAGGGTGCTAGCCACGTGACCACGAGGGTCAAAGGAACACTTGGATACCTTGCACCAGAATATGCAATGTGGGGCAAAGTTTCAGAGAGTTGTGACGTTTACAGCTTTGGAATTTTATTGCTGGAGCTTCTGAGTGGGAGAAAACCTATAGAGAAGCTTGGGAAAGGTATCAAGCGCACCATAATGGAATGGGCAGCACCTCTGGTGCTGGAAGGAAACTTCGAGGATATAGTAGATCCAAAGCTCAAAGGCAAGTATGAAATAGAAGAGTTGAGGCGGCTTGTTCATGTGGCAACAAAGTGTGCTCAGAATGCCCCAGAGCAAAGGCCAACGATGCTTGAGGTTGTTGAACTGTTGAAGGACTTGAGAGATGGCACGACCTTCAAGTTGCAGAATCAGCAAAATGGCAATCATGTGAAGCTAGATGATGATGGAATGTCAAAGAATGATTCATGTGCTTTGTCAACTAAGGATGTCACACCCCTGCAAGCGATAAAAAAATGAGGTTAGTTAAGAAGGACTATGTATACTTATTAAAATGCAAGTGCAGCTAGAGAGCAAAGGACCTATGGAAAATTTATGCTGAAGAGCCAGCATATGTGATGTGAAAGAGCATGGGGGCAAGTTTATACCAAACAGTATGCCTTCTGGGCTATACCCAAGGTATAGCCCGGGAGACAAGTTTATACCAAAAAGTATGCCTCCTGGCTATAGCCGAGTGGTAGCGCCCATGCCTCTCTAAAAAGAGGTAGTGGGTTCGAATCTATCCCAGTGGCATCTAAATTCAGTACCATCTCTTGTAAAAAAGAAAAAAGTTTATACCAAACAGTAGTGTTTTCATGCTGGCAAGGCAGCGGCAATGCTATGAATGGTACTTGTGCTATTTGTGTACTGAACCACAAGAAGGCTGCAGATTTGTCTGATGAGTGCTGTATATATCAATTTATGCACTTCTTAATTATAATGTACAATGTGCTGCAATTGATGTTAAATACTTAAAAGATAGAAAGGACCTCATGCCCAGCTAGATCATACAATATGCATGATAACTCTGTCTACATATTGGATAGGTTGATAATTGTCCACAAATCTTGACATCATGCATGGATGATTAAAGCTCATAATATTGAATTTGATTTGATCTGAGTTATGTATATGTGTGCCTTTTTTTTCCGGACTGGCCTTAGGCCCAAGATCCTCCCATAGTTACCATTTTTCACTGCATGTAGGAGCCTTTTTATCCGCCCTTAGGCGATGCCACTGAGGAAGCACCATGTGGAGTATTGAACCCAGGACCTCTTTGTCCAACATCTCTACCACTTGAGCTATCACCGCATTGGCGTGTAGATGTGTTCCTTGCTAGTGCTTTTGTGAACATTGAGAACTCTTTGGCAAAAAGAAGGTACAATGGTACAAATTTGAAAGCCTCGAAACAGGCAAGCTGCAGTACCCTTCCAAGGGGAGTGCACCCTTCACAATATTGATCCAGCTATTTATGGTCTTTACACACTCAGGCTGGTTACGAAACCCCCCCACCATGGAATGGCAGGCATGCATGCTTAACACCCTCACATCTTCTAGTTGAGAAAAATGTCATTCACCGCGAGAAATGAATTGAGGTTTTTCTAACTCAACTGTCATAAAAGAGAAATGCCATGGAGCTGGAGTCCCATGAGTCTTCGACCCCCCCTCCCTCCCCCGTGCCCTCCCCCTTCCCTCCTTCCTACCCCTCACTTTCCTGTGCTTCTCCCAAGTCTTGCGTGTTCTTGTTTCAGCACTGGTACGCAAATTCTGGTTCGGAGGACCCGTTCCATCAACCCAACTGAGACCATTCCCTGGTGTCATTTCACCGAAGTGGGTCTCCAGCTCCTAGCCTCATCCATTGCCTCGTTGGAGGCCACCACCCTTGTCTGTAAGTTTGTTGGCAGGAGATGGCGGCACACATGGCCAGATCAGGGATCTCCTACAGTCGGGCCTTGTGGGAGAGCATGGTCGGATTACTGATGTCAAGTTCCTGGGAAAAGGTTATATCAGGATGGAGTTTCATTTGGCAGTTCTTGCTGAGAGTACCTTGGCGAGAGTCCGATACTGGTTTGGAAGGCATAGGTGTTCTTATTAGCCCATTGCACTATGGCTTATCTCCCAACTCAGACCCTTCGGCAGGAGCCACTGGCTTCCCGGTTATTGTATGCTTTCCTGGGCTCCCCAAGGAGTACGTGGTGCTCCTTCCAGCAATTGGTTGCTGGGATTCCTTCGCACTGGGTGCTTCTGGCCTCACTAGAGAACCTTCTCTAGGAGGTTGTGATTCGGGGCATCAGGGCACCAGCCAGGCTCCTAGGGAGTCACCACTGATAGAGCAGTCGTCTTATGTCGTGCTTGTCGGCCAAGCCCACTAGGATCCCGACCACGGCATCCTCACCATCGCCAAATCAGAGACATTATTGCTTGGCATCGGAGGCGCCTACCTCGCTTCTACGACCTCTCCATTCTAGACAGCTCCATGGCGGGGATATTTGATCTGAGGAGAGGGCAGCACTTCAACTGATCAGCATACATGGATCTACTTGATATTCATTTTCCAGTATTTTCTACTCGGTATCATCTAGGACTCTTACTTACAGTTCTTATAACTGTAAGATAGTCAGTTTATTGTACTTTTCAGTTTCATTTGGTTGTTCTCTTTGATGAGACACCAACTTCAGATGTACTCTCAGGTTTGGTCTCATAGGCCATTATGGCCTCTTAGAGACGTTAATATATCATTTCATTTCTCTGGAACCTCCCTCAGAGTCGACCTAGAAGCAGATTCTCGATGAGCAGAAGACAGAAATTTTGGCAGGGAGGTGTCCTCTGCTGAATGGAGGGTGGGAGTTAGATTGTGTGCTCTACTTTTGTATTAGCAATGTAGCCTGTCGCAGTCTAGTAGGGAGGCTCCACCCATGAGGAGACACTAGCCCCCCACCCCACCACACATGGGAAGTAGGTTGTTTGTTCTATTTTCGTATTACCAATGTAGCCTTCCTCTGAGAGCAGCCAGCCATGGAGAAAGTTCCCCTGATGTGTCTCTGAACCAGTCAAAAACAACCGTCGCCTATTGCCATCATCTTTTTCGAGCTACTGACGTGTCGGAACCAAGTCGCATACTAGAAAATTGGGTCATCCGATGGCTGACATGTACTTGCGTACATCGGTCATGGTTGCAGGTTGTTGGAAAATTAATCTGCAGGAGCATCAAGATCTCTTTTCTTCAGCAGTGCCATCAAGAAATTTATTTATTTTTCACCTGGCCTTAGACCCAAGATCCCCGTGTAAATACCATTTTTCACCACCTGTCACTTTACCACTTGAGCTATCACCTCATTGGCCGAGGCAACAAGTGGCCCTCAATCCCCAGAATTCCAGTAAAAGCTAATGTGTCAGGCACCCTTTTATTTCTCATCACAATCACTTCAGAACGAGCACACTGTCGTCATCACTCTGTCTACTGGTAAACTACCTGCTCTCACCTCTCCGTTGACCCATGATGGCAGGGAAAGGCTTGGAGTTGGAAGAGAGCAGGGATGACTGGCGGGACTCCCTGGAGGAGAGAGGACTCCCAGCTCCCACTGGTTGCCACTCGGTTCCCCCTCTCCTCCAGGGAAAGGCCCGGGGAGTCCTTTCCCTATGCCTTCTCCACCACCACCGGTTGCAATCTTTCCTTTCCGCCAACACACTCAATGAAGTTGGCACAACCCTCATAAGTCCGATTTATGGTTTTCACCCATGAAGAAGCCGAGCGAGATTGGCTCTTTGCGGTCTTCCCTTCAGATGTGGCTGAGCACTTCACGGATGCTCGTTTACTTGGACATGCATGAAGCTGCCAGAAATATTTTAGACTACAACCCCTTGCCATTGCGATCCAAGAAAATCCCATTTTGCCTTGGTTTTGACCCAATGGGCAAGGACTAGTGCATTACCACCATTTGCTTTGATGTGTTGATCATCTAGAAGCATAAGCTTGAGGAATGACAGTGCGATAGATCGGGCAAGTAAGTATCTAGACATACTTTTTGGTCAGATGCAGTTGGCTCTACAAGGGGGGTTTGCGACTCAGTACCTTCTTCCATCCTTCCCTCTAGTATTACTCATGTTGTTATTATGCATGCTAGGGCACAATGGAATATTATTTTGTAAGACCACATCCAGGTTATTCTTTTGAATATCTGTGCTCTCAATCTAAGACGATAAAGGGGTTTTCTTCGGAAATTGTTGACAAATGATTCTGATGCTGATTATTGGTTTGTGGGAGGAGATTTTAATATGATTGAGCATCCACTTGACCAAAAAGGCAGGCAAGGTGTTGTGCATCTTTTGGAGAGGGCTGTGTAGGAGAGCTTTATCTTATCAATCGGAAGCAGAGATTGCTTGTGCTGATACACGTGTGAGATTGTCTAGCAGTCTACTTTCAAGGGCACTGCTCTAAATGCCGGGGTCGATGCCCATGCCCCCTCTATGGCACGACTGTATGATCACGCTCCCTTGGGGCCCAGGCATGCCTCTTGTCTCGCTGCCAGTCCACACACTCGGCCGGCTAAGGAAGCCTCGCTGAACTTAAGTATAGAAGCTTCTTCTGAATGCTCAGAAGAAGAGGGGCTAATTGCTGCTCTAGGGAGATATCGATTACCACCGGCCATCCAAGATAATGGATTGGAGTGCCCCTTGGGATCCATTGAAAAGCCTCAACTAGACACCAAGTCGGGGCAAGCGAAGAGCCAACCCAAAATCAACACGACTTGTGCCAGTTTATCTGCATTCCAAATGCGCAACGGAAATATCTATCGCCTTTGCATATCTCTGAAGGTTCCCCTCATCTCCTGATAAGTATGTTGCTATGTCATCTACGAACTCGGCGTGGAACAGTGTCTCCTGTGCACGGATGGAGAGATGCAATCTCTGAAGCCGAGTCTTTTGAGCTGAGAGAAGACCTATTACCTTGCTTTGTACCACAAATGAAATCCTTGCAAAGGTAGGTAGTTTGAGAATGTAGTCTAGCTTTGATACGTAGAGTGGATTCCTTCAGGGGCAGGACCATATTTGATGATAACTTCTCATTTGGAAAGCAATATAATGGGTTGAGTCTAGTAATTAGTCCTTAGCCACTCTCTTGAAGGCATGCGACAGAGTGGATTGGGACATATGTGATGGAGCGGAAGCTCCGAACACATGCAAGCATACACACATAGAGATGATAAAGGAGATAAACACGAGATGTGGGTGGAGCTCTATCTCACAGAGTGTGAGGCTCACAATAGTCTTATTAGATAGACTATATGAAGTAAAGAATGGTTAGTAACTGAACATCGCCAAAATCTGGTCCCTACTTGGACCCTAAGGACCCAACTCCTAAATGAGTTGAATGAATCAATGAGGAGCACCACATGTCTATTTATAGTCTACTTAAATACATGGCATAGTGGTCGACTGCTGGTCGGCCAGCCTACAGTGCATAAATGCTTCAACGCTGTCCGACACGCATTCCTCCACTATTGAAGCGCCCTTGCATCTGACAGCCCTCCTGGTTCAGCCGACTCCAACTAGCGCAGCCGACAGCCTCTTCCAACGTAGCTGCCATGTCCTATGATAGCATCGCCTTTGTCTTCCATGCTCCAAGTCCACACTACTGCCAAATCAGCACTGTGTGCTCTAACTTCTGGTTCTATCTAGTTCATACTCTTTATTTGGCTGCCTCTTCTGGACTAGCATCTGAAAATGCCCATGGCATCTTTCATGCACATGACATCCCCCTCTGCTAACTTGATGACGGGATTCCAACCTGTTCTTGGATGACTGTAATCATCCCAATCTTTTCCTGAAATCCCTCTATTATCCATCCATCCCTGGCAACCCTTTTCTCTGAAAACCCAGCCCAGTCTCCAAAACCACTCTGTCTCAGAATAAAATCTATGCATCTGTTCCATCTAGTCCACAATCCATTCCTACCCTGACTCTGAACACTGTCTTGGTCTTCATTCTTGAGAAATGAGTCTGGCATTCTCACATCACCCCTTGGAGGATAATCCTCCCTTGGGACTGTTGCCCACGAACCGTGAAAGGATTTCCTCTTGGCCAAGATTTTTGCTTGTACACTGAGTCTGGGGGGAGCCGCAAAGCGCTAGATGGATCTTCACGGAGATGAGAACCTGTGGCTTTAGCCCATCTTTTGATGACAGATTTGACCTCAAGCCGGCCCTCCAGCAGTCTATTCCAATAGCCTTCGGGAAGCGTCTCTGACAGCCCTTGATTTGGAACCCGTTTATCCATTTACCTAGTGGTCACATGCTAGAGCCTCGCCCTCATGTATCCTAGGGAGCTTTGAGCATGGGCCCTGCTAGGTCCCTTGGAGATTGGCTTACTTCAGACAGCTCCCACCAGTGGCTCAAGAGGGGCCTGACTGGGAGGCCTGACTGGGATCTGCGGGGCAAGGACAGACTCAACCTTTGCCATTCCTTCGGAGTGGTTGACCCTGATCCCTAACTCTATTCCGCCGCAATGGTTGGGAGTGTTCACCAGGCATGATATTCTCCTAGCATTTCATGGCTTGGATGAGAGCTCTTCCATGCTGAAATTTTCGTTTGGACCTCACGGGAGATTAGTGAGATCAAAGGCCCCCTTGGAGGACTTCAAGGGATGTTACAAAGGGTGAGGGTGATCGAATTCCATGCACATGACTGGCACATTGACCCACCACCCACCAAGGTGGCCAGGGAGAGACTCTAGCGTTTATGGATTTGGGAGAATTGGCCCACCACGTGCCTCCAGTGTGGGGAGTGGACTAGGTGTGATCCTACAGAGAGGGAGGAGACTCCAGGTACCCCATTTTTTGCATACACCAATCCAGATGCCTGAAGTCAAGGGCATTCCGATAGCAGCAGGACACTGGCAATCTCAAGGCCTCTCACCGCACACACTCTCAGATTTCTGGAAGAGGCTCTGGGACAATTTTCGACCTCGAAAGATCACTCTCTTTTTGTGGCTGCTGGCACATAGAAGTTTGGCAGTGGGCACGTGGTTTGCCATTGGAGGTAGACCAGCACCATGTCCGAGATGTGGTCATCCCCAGGAGTCTCAGCGACGACATCTTTGGGATTGCCTGAAGGCTCAGCAAATTCTCCACATCTTCACTATGGACAGAGCCTCTTCCCGTACTAGAGGCATTGTCACTCGGGCCACTGAGGCCGAGGTTATCATTGCTTATGAGGAGGAAGGTGGGGGGCTAGCCCTTAAGGTCTCTCACCTTCGCATCTCGATAGTGCCAATCCCAACCCCATCTACTGGTCATTGGACTCCTGGTTTGAGCCAGAGATGGGATACTTGAAGCAACGAAGCCATTGAAGGCACCCATACCCTGCCTCTGCGGAGTCCATTAGGAGCATCTGGCTCGACATCATTCATAAAATCTCCAACTTTATGAACGGTGTCCATAGATGGGATACTTGAAGCAACGAAGCCATTGAAGGCACCCATACCCTGCCTGCGGAGTCCATTAGGAGCATCTGGCTCGACATCATTCATAAAATCTCCAACTTTATGAACGGTGTCCAGCAAGCTCTACATCCTTATACAAAAAGTCACGTATGCACACACAAGGGTTTTGAGCCCTGCTGCCCAAGCTCTCTAACACAGAAATGACTAGATTTGGTGGTGCCACACAATTCCTCTCTTGTTAAGAACCAAATCATCACCATAGAAGCAATCTAATCTTGTATGAATGCATCCATCCTCTTGCTGTCTATTCAGACCTTGGGCTTCGTATCCGTGTACTTTCTTGTACCTTGGACCTGTACACCATCATTGGGACTGATTCAGTGTTTAGCTTTGCTGAGCGTGATGCTCTGATACCAATGTAACACGCGGAAGCTCTAGGGGTCTTCTTTCAGCCCTAAATACTCCTGGAAACATGCTGATGCAAAACGCAGATATGAAGAGAGAGAGAGAGAGAGAGAGAGAGAGAGAGAGAGAGAGAGAGATGCTAGAAATTCAATATATTAATATGGTACAAAAGGTACTTAGTCCAGAGCCCTAGGCAGTCTTCATAAAAGGTGAACATCACCAAAATTTGGTCCCTACTTGGACCTTAAGGACCCAACTCCTAGATGAGTTGAATGAATCAATGAGGAGCACCACATGTCTATTTATAGTCTACTTAAATACATGGCATACTGGCCGATTATTGGTCGGCCAGCCTACAGTGCATAAATGCTTCAACGCTGTCCGACTGGCATTCCTCCAATGAAGCGCCCCTGCATCTGACAGCCCTCCTGGTTCAGCCGACTCCGACTGGCTGAGCCGACAGCCTCTTCCGCAAAACTGGCTCAGTCGATAGCCTCTTCCAACGCAGCTGCTAGGTCTTATGATAGCATCGCCTTTGTCTTCCATGCTCCAAGTCCACACTACTGCCAAATCAGCACTGTGTGCTCCAACTTCTGGTTCTATCTGGTTCATACTCTTTATTTGGCTGCCTCTTCGAGACCAGCATGTGAGAATGTCCATGGCATCTTTCATGCACATGACAGATTGCATAGCTCGCTCCCACTTAAGCTAGTCATCCCTTAACATAGCTTCCTCATAGCAGGAGGGCTATCCGCATATTGTTAAGGAGGACGTGGAACCCTTGTAGACCTCCTTAACACAAGCTCAACATTATCACCATGTTGTTCCGCTCTATTATCATGCACAATGGGAGGATTTTGACCTTGCATATCTTGTACTTGTTGCCCAACATTTTGTGCATTTGGCACTCTGTTATGCACTGGTCCATGTTCCTGTATGACCACCCTACGAATCTCCACTGTAGGAATAGGCTTCTTATGCATCTTATCTTCATTGAAGTAAACATCATGGCTTCTCACGATCTTTCTGGCTTCCAGATCCCATAGACGGTATCCCATCTTACCAGACTCGCCATATCCTAGAAAAATGCACTTCCTTGACTTTGGATCAAGCTTACTCCGCAGTTTTTTTGGAACATGGCAAAATGCTTCACAGCCAAAGACTCTAAGATGCCCATAAGAAGGTGGTTTTCCAGACCATAACTCGTCTGGAACCTTCTCATCTATAGCCTTATTTGGTGATCTATTAATAAGATGAACCGCTGTCACTACAGCTTCTGCCCAAAATCCATTAGGCAATTCTGCATTGGACAACATGCTACGAACCTTCTCCTGAATCGTCCGATTCATTCTCTCAGCGACACCATTCTGTGGAGGATTGTATGGAGCAGTCAACTCTCTCCTAATACCTTTTGAGTCACAAAACTCCTGAAAGGCTTTAGAGACATACTCTCCACCATTATCAGTGCGCGGGCACTTCAGCTTTTTGCCACACTAATTCTCCATTAGTGCTAAAAACTTCTGAAAGGCCTGAAACACATCAACCTTGTGCTTGAGAGAAAATACCCACACCTTCCGTGAGTAATCGTCAATGAACGTAGCAAAGTATAATGCACCTCCCAAAGATAATGTAGGCATAGGCCCACAAACATCACTGTGAACGAGTTCTAAACACTCATTCCTACGTTTGCCACTTCTTTTATGTGGTGACTGAGTTTGTTTACCGTAAAGACAATGCTCACACAGAAAAATTTGAGAAATTGAAGCCAGAAATATAGCCAAAACTGGAAAGTACTTTCATTCCCTTTTGGCTCATATGGCCCAACCGGCAATGCCACAAAGATACGTTTGGCTGCTCGGTTATAGCTATTACATGGTTTTTAACACTAGACACATGTAGCATATACAGATTACCAGATTCAGACCCACGAGCTACGACAAGTGACCCTTTGGTAATCCTCCAAGAACTGTCACCAAATGTGATGTGATATCCTACATCATCCAGCTGTCCAGTGTTAACCAAACTTTTTGTTAGCTTAGGAACATGTCTCACAGTCTTTAGTGTGAAAGAAGAACCATTCTGGAACTTTAGATGCACATCTCCAACTCCCACGATCTCACAGGCATAGTCATTGCCCAATCTGACGCAACCTTTCCTTGACACATCATAAGTAGCAAACCACTCCCTATGTGGAGTTACATGAAATGATGCACCTGAATCAATGATCCAATCATGAAAGATAACATCAACAGCGGTAACAAGAAATCACCGTCCCCATTCTCAACACAAACTGTATTGATCTCCTCTATCTTTACGTTAGACTCTTTCTCTTCTTTCTTACCATTTTCTTGCTTCTTCTCTTTGGCTTTCTGGTCTCTCTTCCACTTGTAATAGTCTTTCTTGACATGGCCTTTTTTGCCTCAATAATGGCATTCAATGTCTTTTGTGTCCTTACGACCACAAGACTTGCTTCGAGACCTCCCCCTTGCATTGGATCTTCCTTTGTCTGAAAGAGCATTACCACCTTTCGAGGCATCAACATTCTTTCTGTTAACCTCTTCTGTCAACAAGCTGCTTTCAATGTCAGCACTCTTCAATCCACCCGCTGGTGCACTATTACTAATTTCCATTCTGAAAGTATCCCAATTCTCTGGCAAAGTAACCAGCAGAAACATAGCCTTGACCGAATCATCGAAAGCAATCTTCTGTGCTGCCAACTGACTGAAAATGGCATTAAACTCATTTAGATGACTCGACATACTTGTGCCTTCTTTCATCCTGAGGTCAATCAGCTTTTTCAGCCAGTAAACTTGGCTCGCAGCACTTTGCTTATCATAAATTTTTGCCAAACCGCATAAGCACCGGCTTGAGCATCTTTCACATTAAAATAATTTGACTTCGAAAGAGAAAGCATAATAGTGGATTCAGCAAGTGCATCCAACTCTTCCCACTCTTCTGCATCTATATTCTTTGGCTTAATCCCTTGCAACTTGATTGGTTTCACCTGCTTCTTTTGCACAAGAACATTGTAGACCTGCTCTTTCCAATACGAAAAGTTAGTGCCATCTAACATTTTTCAATGTTAAAGAGCATATTATTTGACGATGAGGCCATAGTACAGCAACAGATATGTGCATACAACACACTGCGACAAACACTTGTCACTGACGTGATAGCCTGGCAGTATTTTGGAAGTATACCAACAATACAGACCAAAAACAAGTAATGCCGAACGAAACAAAATGCCAAACTAATCAATGTCGACGCATCAGAGAATCAACAGGTGCGTAAGGGTATAACCAATCACTGTATGTGGGAAACCAACTGTAATCATAGACACATCAACTGTATGATGTCAATGCCACATGGCAAATGAGCTCAAGCATGTCGTACGCTGTCCTGTCCACATAAACATACATCCGTCATCCCAGAGCCATAAATGGCATATGAGGTCTTTGGCGACGCTTGTCGGGGGATCGCTCCAGTACCTAATCCACCCCCAGAGGAGCTTCAAGAAAACCTCACTCGACCCTCAGCAAAAGGCTGCAGCTGATGACCAAATACATGTTCCACATTGGACATACATAAGCCACAGTAGATGACTGACGTGAGACTGCCTTTGCGCTAACAAGGCCACAATCGACTCTACATAGGTGGTTGTCTGCAAAGGACCCACAAAGTCTCATACATGGACTGTCTAACAATGCAAGAGTACAACAAGAGAAACTATCTGTAATCCAGAAATGCAATCCGAAACACCAACTAGTGAGCAAAGCTCACTCAAAAACCATAAACACCTGGCTCCCTGCAAGGAGTATGCTCGTCGAGTGAGCGCATACACACCAAGATAGTCGCATACAAGGACACTCTGATGCACTGTGGCTACCAAACTCATGCGCATACATTAAGCACACAAGCACATGTCACTGCCTCTTGAAGGGTGCCCTCATGTTGCATCTTTTCAAAAGAAGTTCAATGCTCGCTAGTGAGAAAAAAATCGCTCACAACCTGTAAATGTGAACTCCTTTATGGCTGAGAAAAACACTATGCATAGATCTTCACCTACGCAGTGCCCACTTCTCTACAGCTACAACCACCTGCACTTCCTATGCAAAAAAAAGGAGCTGGCTGTTTGATGCAGAAAATTTCTGAAATCGGAGTCCATATGCAAGTGAGAGAATGAGCGATTTGAAGTTTCTTCTGCTGTTCTCTGAAGTTGCGCGTGGAACCTGTGTATGATCAGTAAGCTCTTTGGGAGCTCTCTTTGCTCTGATACCAGTTGATGGAACGGAAGCTTCGAACACACGCAAGCATACACACATAGAGATGATGAAGGAGATAGACACGAGATCTGGGTGGAGCTCCATCTCGCAGAGTGTGAGGCTCACAATAGTCTTATTAGATAGACTATATGAAGTAAAGAATGGTTAGTAACTATGAGGTTAGTTTGTACTAGTGTGTACACGGGGTTGGGCATATTGGCCTTTAACCCCAACAATATGCATGATGTTTTCCAAGCTTTGGATTAGAGGAGTTTCATGCGACATAGATGCTCATAGCATCCTCGGGCGTGCTCATCACATACCCAAGCAATTCTATCCCTTTGCTAGAGACTCTCTTAATAATTCCAGATGTGTGCAGTAGGGACGTTTATGAGCACTTCCATTTTTCTACAGTAGGGATTCTAGGCCATTAGGGGAAGGTTGAGGTCTCTGGGGGCCCTTTAAGCTGCCATATTATGTTTTTAAGTACTTTTGCTTCAGAACTCTAAGCAAACTTTGACTAGGCCTGACAAGGGGATCTTTATGCAATAATTATTTGAATTTCTATTTTTTCAAATATATATTTGCTTGAGTTAAATTGGGGATAACTTTTTGGTTTTCCCAAATTCAAAATGGCTGAAAAGCCTTCCCTCCTCTCTTCCCTCCACTTTTAGGATCCCCCCACTTTCTCTCTCTACATTCTCTCTCTAAGACGCCCTCGTCTCACTACCACTCTCTTTCTCTTCCCCTTTCTCACATTTGGGTGTGCCATGGCTCTACATCTCTGCCATAACCTCTGCACTTCCAAATGTAGATATCTCACACTCTCTCATCCTCCATGCCTCATCTTTTTATCATTTTTTGCTCTCTCTCTCTCTCTCTCTCTCTCTCTCTCTCATGTCTTTCCCACATTGAAGTGCAGGAAATCCCTCTGTCAACCTCCATAGCTTCAGAGCTTACCACTTTCCATTCTTGCATTGTTTACCATACATATCCCCTACTTCCGTCTACAATCTACATCTCTCTCTCTCTCTCTCTACTGTATTATGTTGCAAAACCTCAATCTACCATCTTCTATGCCTCTTGCCATCTTCCTTATCCTTTCTCCTATTACCTAATCAGAAGATCTATGATCTTCTAATATTTTTTACAGCAAAACTTCATTGCACTCTCCTGAGAATACCCTGTCCTCACTCTTGCATTGTGTTCTACAAGAAGCTCTTTTCAGCATTGCCTAACCCTAAAGAAAATGCCACTTGAAGATATATCTAACAGAGCACCAAAGTTCAGGTTACATGTAGATTTGGCTGCTGAGTATGCTACCATCCGCAGCACAAAAACAAGTGGTGTGACCAATGTGCCATTGGGTACTCCGATCACAAGGGCGAAAATGTATTGACCTCTGGACGAATGGATTCATATACCCTATTGACCCGCTCACCAATGCTCCACCTCATTTTGTTAATATCACTACATTTCTTAGTTATGTAGGTGATGGAGCTAATGGTCTATTTGGCTATTGTAGGAGGCTTTCTTTTGTTGCAGCTCAGGAATCGCATTCAAGAGTGCATTTTCGAGGCTTATGGCATGAGTTGCAGCAGCAACACAAGAAGGACATTAATAGGCTTGAAGAAGTGGTGAACAACTTGAAAACTCAGAATCAGGAGCTTAGGAAGAACAACTTGTTGCTTAAGCAGGCCTTTGATATTGAACGGGACAAGATGAATGCAGCCAAACAGGATGCATGAAACAAGCAACGACACCTTGCAAGCCCGAAGAAGCTTCCAGTAGGCTTTCGACAACGAAAAAGAAAGCGTCAGTCTCTAGAAACCTTGGCAACCCTAAGTGGAGCAAGAAAAAGACGTGTACGAGCAACAAGGTAACTTCTATTCGTGCCATTGTTTTGCAAGCCATCTGTTTTGTGAAACATATTGATGTTATTTTGTATTTATGTTCCATGTAGAGATATTGCTGGGGATATGATGGAATATGAAGGTGGTGCTGAGGAATGTAGAGCAGGCATATTGAAACATGTTAAGTTATCAGACATATCAAAGCTGCTAGAAGATCCCACATGTAAAATATCTAAGCAAATCCGAAACAAAATTTCTGGAGAGCTGCAAAATATGGTAAGCCCTATACAGATTATGGATGCATGTGATAGTGCTGGTGTCAGTAGGAAGGGATATGAAGCCATTTACAGGGTGTTTACACTAGGTCATCGTGCTAAAGGACTTCTTCGACCCATGCTACGAACTCCATATAGTGTAACCATGGCAAGAAAAAGTACAAACTCAGAAATTGCGAACATGTTGGATGGCTACCGTCATGTGGAGGATGCTCTGCCTGTATGCACTACAAAGGTATTTGAATACAAGTACAACAATGTCTTTATTGATTTAAGGACCCTTCAAAGAGCTATGATTTCTTATTATGGTCTAAGCATTGAGGAGTGCCAAGGTCAGGTTGTATTTGTGTTAAAGCTTGATGAGTGTCAAATTGTAAAAGGATGAAAATTAGAAAGAGTCAGTCTAACACTTATGAACAGGGCTATCAAAGGAAATCTGGAACAAGATGATAATCTTCTTGACTGTAGTGCACAAGCCTCAAATTCCAACATGGAAAGTCAATCTAAGAGAAAAGATTACTATGGAGTGCAATCAAAAAAGAATATATGGTGGTTGTCAGCATTTGAGCTTCCACAGGAGATGAATGATACATTGCGATGGTACCTTACCCGAACAGGCATCCCAAATGTCATATCATTGCAATCAAAAGGAGAAACTTTGCATGTGAAAGATGTAGGAACATTTACAGTTGAGTGGCACATGGCAGGTAATTTAAAGACATTGAAGTGTATGCTAGGATGCAAGCTAGGAGCAAATACTTTTTTTTCATGTATTTATTGCTGCCATTTTGATTTTTTTTAAATTGTTCAGATTTTGTACTGGCAGATTTCAGTTGGATGTTAATTGACAATATTTGAACAAATATTTGATCATTATCAATGAAATTTCCTACACATTCACATGCCTGCCAATAGTTTATAGGGCATAGTGCTGACATAACAAATAAACAAGAGAAATGGTTGAGAATTCTTAAAAATATTACAATTAAAAAAGTATACATTTTGTATTGATTTCGTATAGAAAGAAAATTACAAGTTTCATAGAAGATTTCTGAGAGCTTCTTTAGCTTCGTCACTCTGTGTGGCTTTCTCACCTAGGTTTTTAGCTATAATAATAGGATTGGTTACACCTTTGGAGATTGATGTAGCACAATGGCTTAGCACATGGTCGGTGTAGTTGCCTGCAAATGTATACATAGCTGCTTCCCTGCTAATAAGTATACATTTGTTTGCATTATTTGCTAGCCCATCTTCGGTGAGAACCCCACTTAGAGCTTTACACTTGATGAGCTCTGCTTGTGCCTCCTCAGAGTACTCTAAATGGATTACTCGAATAAATGATGGAGAGAGGCTAGGAAGGTAATGAATCAGGGAGGTGTCTCGTCTATCGGATTGCACACGAACTCCACCTCCACGTGCAGCAAACTTGTCAAAAATATAAGCTTTCTACAAGAGAAAAAGTTTAGGTGTTAGTAATAACTCACTTATAAATATGAAGGCACAACTTTGATTTAACCCCACCTCAATGTCATCATCACATTGGCTTGTGCGTGGGTTGCATATGTCTATACTGCTTCCACGCTGCTCAACTGATGTATCTACATGCAAGCGCTTATGTGGTTGAAATGCTCCTTGAGAGACACTTTCATACTCTGCTGCCACATTTTCTATAGCAACAAGAGCATTGGAAACAGTTTCCTCAATTGTATATTTTGTATCATAACCTTGGAATGTTAGCGCTTTGGTAAGATCATGGTCATCAAAATCAATCTATACACCTGCAGTCTGTTGCTCAAGTATGTCTTCTTTGTAGAAACCAGACCCAATTGCTAATATGCTTAGGGTCTCATCCTCCCTTAACCTCAAGGATTTAGAAATGTCATCAAAGGAAAAAAAATTCTTTGTTATCCATGATGATGGGATTCAAAGTGGTTACATCTAACTCAGGGATCTCTTCCACAATTTCATCCCCCTCGAGGTCACGATGAGGCTCTTCAATCCTCAGTTGACCCTTGTTGGAGAAGCACCAAGGCCATGGACGCTTCAGCTTCTTCTGAGAAAACCTCTTCCACCACCTCGCCTTTGGATTCCTTCACAAGAGCTACTTCTTTACTCATTGCCTTTCCCTTCTTTTTTTCTGCATCCCCGGCTTCTTGCAGAAACAGTGCTAACGTCATATCCCATGAAAGGAAGGTGGTGCCTACATTACCAACCTGCAATTCATAAACGGTGTCATCATCTTCGACCCTGTAATTGCTAGATGTAAGCCCTTTCAAAAATCGGTTGAGCCTGAATCGGAACGTCTTGTCACCATATGGTACAGATGCCTGATTAAGTCCACTGGAATCCATTTAGTGGTGGACTCAGGCGATTGCACGACATATTGTACCACTACATCATTCATTTACTAGACTTGCTCTTGAAAAGCCTCTGCGTGAAGGTCTATAGTTCTCTGCATATCAATCACCCCCCCTCAAAAATAGCGATGTTCTGACCTGCACCTGCTGAGAGTCCAATTTTCTCAAGCTTTGCGTGTAGCGAGTTAGAGCTTGAAGCCATGGCGGGATATTGAAGGGAAATAGAAACTGCGAGATCTTAAGAATGAAATGAGCTTTATAGAGCAAAACCTATTCTTATAAAGCATTCCATTTAAACATTTAATAAATTTATATAACGTACTTAAAAATTTTAAAATTAACAAAATTAAAATCCAAATTGCAGTGAAATAGAGAGGACATTGGGGCTATGGTGCAATCAAAAATTTTGTATTCAGAAGTACACCACTACAAATTATCGCCAAAAATCACTCAAAATGTTACCTAAGTCTGCAACTTAATAGTCTTTCAAGCTAAGGATCCTAGGAGGCTCCAATGACACATAGAGTGTATGTTTCTCTGACTTGTGACGCATAGGTCGATTAGAAACAACAAACTTGAATTGGTTCCTTACATTAAAGGACATGACAATACAATCTCTCAATTGCGCAAAATTTCAATCATCATTAACTACCACTGTATGCTCCTCTCCTGGGTGAACTTCAATATGAAGTTCTACCTCCTCCCTAGCATAGAGATCAGAGTCCAAAGCTTCCCATTCACCATGCGAGCATTTCCACCTTCTAATAGGGTACACCATAGTTAGATTTTGCTTGCCTATCTGATACCTGCATCTTACCATTGACATTACCGCTGAGCACTTTATTACATCGCCCTGATGTTCTACCACCTTGGTGGTCCAATTGCCTTTTAGAAATGTATCTAGAGCTTCAAAGGTCCCATCTTTGCTTATCCACATTGTTGGGGTGCGATGGAACTTGCCTACTTTGAAAATAGCAATAAACACATGTAAAGGCATGAAAAGAGATACACTTATCCTGTGGGATCCATATGCAGCCTTTAGGCTTGACTGAATGTCATGGAAAATCCTGCGCTGAAAGCTCTCCATTGTGGTGGGGTCTGGAATGGGTCATTCCGGGCTATTTAGTGCAGGAGGAGAAATTGGCTCAAGTGCTCCAAACCTTCCCCTCTGTGACACAACATATATTGCAGCAATGAAAAATACTCCTCTATTTGCAAGTTCGGAACTTGTTCCCCAGCATATATAAGCCTACCTAGATCAACATGACATGCTTTGAAGGTCCTTGTAAAACATTCTAGAGGCTGTCATTCCACACATGTTGAAAAGAAAACGTCTGCATACAATAGAATACATTGGAGTTCTTGATATTCACATAGTCTTCATGCAACCATTTCTCTAAAGCAAAGAAACATTAAACAAGTTCTGAAACTTACAGTTAGTTGGGAACCGTGGTGAGTTCTCATCTTCAAGATGTATTTGGCTTGAGGTGTAAACATGTTGCACCTTTGCAAGCAGCTTTCCATCCTTGTTGCAAACTTTGAATTCTAAGATCCTTCCTTTCTAGTGATGGCTTATGGAAGCCATATGCCTTCGAGGAACCTTGTGTGCACCCCTCAAACTGGGCTGCATTGTTATCCACATGAACCGCTTAAAAACGGTAGGAATCCAATAATCTTCATCATCCTGTACTTTGAAAATAGCCATGGACTCGATAGTGGATGATGGCCTGCGTACACACTGAAGAGCCATAGATTGCCCAAATGAAAAGAAAGTGAATGTTAAGAATATGGCAAAAAGGCAAATACCTACTCAGAGAGAGAGAGAGAGAGAGAGAGAGAGAGAGAGAGAGAGAGAGAGCTAAAGCTTCAAAGAAAAGGGGAGGTGGAGGCTGTGGGGTATGCCATGCAGTGTTGTAATACCTCCTCACGTCCCTTACTCTACCATAGTCTGCAAGTTGCTTTGTAACGTCTGCAAATCGCATCGAAACATAGTCATGTTCATACTCAAACTTTGTGGAATAGGTTGTATGAACATGCCAACGCGAACGGAATCGCTAAAAAAGTCGGTTTGTGAAAATCAATCTCCGATCCTCTAACTTTTTTCTTCGAAGCATTTGAAACTTGATGCAAAACATCAAGTTTTGTGGTAGAGTTGATATTTTGCATCAACTTTGATGCAAAACATCGAGTTATGTGAAAAACTCGATGTTTTGCATCAACTTTGATGCAAAACATCGAGTTATGTGAAAAAGTTGATGTTTTGTATCAACTCAATGCACAATATCAAGTTGTGTGAAAAATTGATGTTTTACATCAACTCGATACAAAATATAAAGTTGATGTTTTGCATTGAGTTGATGCAAAACATCAACTTTTCCACACAACTTGATGTTTTGCATCGAGTTGATGCAAAACATTAAGTTTTATGAAAAAGTTGATGTTTTACATCGATTTTTATGCAAAACATCAACTTTTTCATAAAACTTGATGTTTTGTATAGAATTAAAGAAAAAATATACCTAAGATAAGGTGATATAGATGGAACACAGGTTTACGGCTAAGGACATGAAAAATACATATGGTCGCAACCTTTGACTACAAATTTGAAAGGAGGTCATTAAAAAAATGCTATGTAACCATGTAACCTTTGTATCGTAAATAATATTGTTACATAGTAGATGCCAAAAAATCATGATAACAAAGAGCTAGATAAAATAATTCATGATGACCTGTCATTGGTTTAATCCAAATGTGCAAGACTCCGTTGATTTGGAATACCACAAGTCGATTGATTCGCCAATCTTGATTTTTGTTCTACAATTCAATTTTAAAGCTAAAGAACTATAAGCAAATAAACGTGGTACGACCATCTATGTCAAGGAGGGAGGTGCATATGAGCCTGGACTCTGCCATGCCTATGTGTACATGCCTATGTGCAGTAGTATGCTCTCTAGCATAGGGGACCTTGAATCTACCGCCATCGTGAAAGCTCTAGCTCTTCTCTACCACCATTTTCAGAAGCCCTAAGCTCCTCTCTTTTCTCTTTGTACACAAAGATAATGTCGCGAGCGAAGATTGCATCCTTTGCTACATGTCCTCTAAATAATTACCAGAGTTCATTCTACACTACCCTTAGACATACCATCTTTCAACATCCTTCACATGCACTATAAATAATTATAACTAGAGCTCATTCCTAAACTACTCTTAGATATACCATCACCTATGTTCATAATAATGACTATCTGGATCAAACATCAACATATACATACTATGAATTTTTACCACCATCACATATGTACATGATATCGGCTACAATTTCTTCCCGCCACCCTTATTCATATTGCATAACAAAAATTTCCTTCATGAAAACAAATATCTATGTGATGGGTCGAAATTTACACGCATAAGCTACATGATATCATCCGCTAAGATTGTCCTATACTGAAAAAATATCTCTTTTAACATGCTTAGGTTTACTCAGAGCCTCCATTATTACCATCTTCTACATATATATATATATATGAATACAAGTCTACCTTTGCACACCTATAAGTTGACCTCTTTAAACTCTTAGCATTGGTTGTATATCATGCCCACTATCTACTTATAAATAATAGGACAAATAATTATATCATGCAAACTGTCAAGGTAAGTATATACTAAAGACTTTACTATTTGGGTCTAAAAATAGACTTAAGGATGTTTGTAGATTTTTTCATAAATTATAAAGCTTATTTTGTTATGTATTCTAATATTTTTTGAGTGCTTATCAAATAATGTGCATATTTATGCATAGTGGTAGAATTTGTCCCAAAAAGTCTATTAAAAAAAGTGTCTTATATTCATGAAATTTATAAAATAATTTTTTATTTGAAAAAGATTGATATTTCTTTAAGTTATGTAGACTCCTATGTAATTTTGTAAGTCAAGTTTATTTTTATGTCACAAACAGCAGCAGTTTATAAATCTACGAAAGTCACGTGTTTTCAATCTTGAAAAAAATAGCAAAGTTCATGTATTTTTTAAATTTATACATGGAATTCTAGATATGTTTTCAAAAAACCATGTTTTTAAGCCATTTTTGAGATTTCACACATTTTGGGAGCGAATCTTTTTAGGTAACCCTCGTCAGTTACCTATTTTGCTCGCAATAGTATTTGACTACTCCAACAAGTAGTTATGGAATGTCTCATCCTCCATATCCTCTTTTCTCCTCCTCCTTGGGTAGCTTCAAATAGCTTCTTACGTTCTAGAGTGACAGCTCTATTCATCACTGGCCACCAATCAGAGTGTATTCCCCGCTCTATTGGTAGTTATTGACAGCCTCCTCAGTGATATCCTCCTGTTTTGGCACTATAGATCCATTGCTTTCGGTAGTGTGCGACTTAGTGGCCTTGTCCTTTGTGTCCACTGCACGCATTAATTTTGCCATTAACCATACATAGAGACTATGTGAAAAAATAAAGGAGAAAGAGTAGGAAAAACTTTCACAAGGGTTGGGTTGCGCTTATCGCATCGGACAATTTCGAAGCAGACGCTTTCATCTATTGGGAGCTCTCGAGGGGGTTGTGAAGAGGGTGAAGCTGTTGGACTTCTCATCGTCGTGGAGCTGTTGCACATCTCCGCCCACACCTGAAAGAATATCTACAAGAAGAAGGCCAATTGAGGAACAATTGAAAGGTCGCCAATATTGGGTGACCTATCACCCAATATTGGGTGACCTATCACCTTGTACGATGGCCATGACGTAGCTAACAAGGGGAAATCACTTCAAATTGCAAGTTGTTGTTCAACAAGTGTTTTGGCTACATCAACAACGGAAAATCACTTCAGACTGCAAGTTGTTCTTCTTTATTTTACTTCCTTGATTTCATTTTCTATAATATCTTCTTTATTTTACTTCCTTGATTTCATTTTCTATAATATCTTTAAGGAGCGCAAGAAGGCAAAGGTAACCATCAAAAGAAGACGGTGAGCATGTATGTGAAAAAAGGTGGGCTACAGTTGTGAAGCCGCCCACAAGCCATGCCAGTGGCCATGGCTGCCATCAAAAAAAGAAGAAAAGAATGCCCACCAAGACATTTCAGTAAGGGAGGAGTGGGTGGTCATTTGAATGATGAGTTTGAGGCGAGTTTGAGGGAAAAAGTGGTGCACTGCCCACCACTAGCCAGGGATGTGGCCATTTTCAAGAGAAAAACGCTTAGTCGCACACCAAGCATGTGCAGTCCCAAGGCCATCTATAAAGGGAAGAAGCTCACTTGCAGCCAAGCCTACCCGGCCAGCAGTGGCACTCACCCAGTTAGAGCCAGTCAAAGAGAGGCGACTGGCTAGACCATTACACTCGTCATCAATCACAAGATCAACGAAAGGCGTGGAGTCATGGGTGGTGATGTGTAGTGTTGCCTACCCATCCATAGCCACCATAAAGTCATTGCCTGCCCCTCCTGTGCCCGCAGTAGAGCTGTGTAATGGAGCATAAGGCAGTGGTGCCCACCTGCAACTAGCACTCAACAAGCACATCCCCTTACAATTGGCACATAATAGACCTCGACACCCTCCTGCAACATGTGTTAAGCAAGCCCAGCTCCTAGGTGATGAGTAGCATCGCTTGTCCGGGGCGCTAAGAGCTTGTGCACGATTCAAAGAAGGGGCTATTGTTGTCACCTATAGACGGTCGCGTCGATCACAAAACAGCCACTATCACATCTACAAGCATCTTGAAGAAGGCCACCTAAACTTGCAACCATCGTACAAACATTATGGCAGCGAGACGGGGACAAGCAACCTTTTTTTTTACTAGCGTTTGTTTTAAGCATAGCCTCTATTTAAGTGCCTTACCTATTACCTCAACATGTTCTTTTTAGCATGCTTTTTTTAGCCTTGGATAGCCATGTGGTTTTCTCTCGATACTTGCTTTTGTGCAAGCATCTTGGGCTACTCAAGGTAAAGAAAGAGCGTGTGCGTGCTTATTTTGGCTCCCCATTGAGTGAGGTTAGAGTGTTCCCCACATGGTTCAACTAGGTTTGTTCGCAAGTACCTTATCGGGAAGTCCAAAAGTGACCCTTGAACAATTCAAAACCCTTTCGAACACACCATCTCACCAACTCGATCATGTATTGTTCACATACCAGCCTTGTATTGCTCATGTAATGATTGTGCACTTACCAAAACCTAAGGACTTAATCCATTGTGCACAAGGAACCTTCTTGCCATCCACTTCATCACCCCTCCCTAGGCACCCCTCCATAGGGAGCCCAGAAAGCGGTCTCTCGATCTTCCAGATCTATTTGCCAAAATGTCCTTGCTATTCAAGGTGATTCTTGCTTCCTCGATCCGGCTCTGCATTATTTGAGGTTGCCTACTCCATGTCTGAGTTAAAAACCTCCTAGGCAATCTCTTTAGGGTCGCCTACCCATTGGCCAAATAACATGCCGTATTCCATTTACTTGAACTCGCTCCTTTCCTTGACAAGGTCGGTCTTACGGCCTTTTGCAATCAATCCCCATGGGTCTCGAATCTCTCTTGTAGGACTTCTATAACACCGTGTACTCACTATGCTTGCCAAGTTGGTTTTCGGCGACAAATTGAGCCGAAGCCTTCATTACTCAGGTCCAAAGCTCTTGTAAGAACTCGATAGGCGAGATACATTGCGTACATATGCTCACAAAAATTCTTTATCATGCCATTTTCAAATTAACCATTAGGTATATGATACAGATCCCTATAACTTCAGATTGCAAATCGAAGTTGGTTTGATACTCCAACCATCCCGTACAAATTGGTTACCCTTAATTTAATGTAATTTCTGGTGATTTTATGCTGATAAATTTGTTGTAATCATCTATTAAACACCAGATTGAGTTGTAAAAGGATAGACACTGCCCTTGAATCTTGAAATTGGATCAAGAGATAAGATCCCCTTCACATCACCATGAGTTCAGCACAGGAAATAGCCAAATTTAATGGGGAGCAGTTTTAGACATAGTAGACAAAAACCATGTATTTGCTCATGAGGAAAAATCTGTGGGGATTAGTTGAAGGGAGAGATGAATGTCCAAAGAGAGGAGAAAATGAGTGAAAGAGTAGGAATGAAAAAGCATTGAGACTTATTGCACTCAGTTTAAATGATAAAATCATTCATCACATCACAAGGATACAATGGGCAAAAGATGCATGGGATGAACTCAATAAATTGTTTGGCACACAAGCAAAAAATTCAAAGATAAATCTGTTAATGCAATTCTACAAATTGGACATGAAGGAAAGTGAACCTTTAATCACACACTTGAACAAATATAAAAGCATTAAGCAACAGATGATAGCTATTGGCAGCAAAAAGGTCAAAGATGATGAGGCACTAGCAGTGCTTCTGAAGAGTGTGGACAAAGGTGATTATGAAAACATTGTAGCAACATTAAAGAATGTACCTGAATTGAAGCTACACGAGATAGAAGCAGCTCTACTAGAGTAAGAGAGCAGAGGCAAAGAGAAGAAATGGCTCGACTCAACAGCAGGAGAAGAAAAGGCATTCTTCACCCGAGGAGGATTCTCTCAAGGACGAGGACGAGGAAGAGGCAGAGTAGGAGGAAGGACCTTCACTTGCCACAAATGTGGAAAGCCAGGACACATGGCAAGAGACTGCTACAGAAAACCCAGTGGAGAAGGAACGACATCGGCAAACTTCATGGAGGCTCCAAAAAAAGGAAGTGGAGTGGATCATCTTTTTTGAGAGAGAGAGAGAGAGAGAGAGAGAGAGAGAGAGAGAGAGACCCCACAACCCAATGTAACCTGCCCTAATAAAGTAAAACCACCTCTGAGCCACCGATGATGTAGGCCACGTGGTAGATGTATATGTGAGCACTTTAGTCAAGGTCGCGGGCACTTATAGTAGCCTTGGACACATAGAGAGAGAGAGTGTCAAGGACTATGGAGTTTAGGGACTTGAGGCACTGGTCGCGGGCTATCAAGTAAGAGAGAAACTTGGTACAGGGTCCAGGTGTGCTAAGTTAACTTGAGGGGAGGAGTAGATACTGGTCGCGGACTATCAAGTAAGAGGAGGCAAACTTGGTATAGAGTCTAGGTGTACTAGGAGTATTCACTTGAGGGGAGGTGTTGAAAATACAAGTAAATAGGGTGTGTGCAGGAACAAGCCCTTGGTTAGAGGCTGTAAAAGAGATGTAAATGTGAAAGAACCTGTGAAAAGGTGAGAAGAATCTACTGGGAGAGAATAAAGGGTAGCATGAGAAGATTTAGGAAGTGTGGAGATATTCTGGGAAGTGTGGAGTTATTCTGGGAGATATTCTAGGAAAAGTGAAGAGGTGGAGAGAATCAGGGAAAAGAGGTGGAGTGAATCATGGAGAAATCAATGGGATTTGATGCTTGATGTAAACTCTATAAATTGAGGCATAGCCCTTATGAGAATTTGCTGGTTTTTGAGTATCCATGCCTACATTAATCTATTTGCTAATTATCTACTAATTACATCTTAATTATTTACTAATCACTTTGTTAATGATGTTGATTCTAGTGTTTGATCCACCATAGCTCATCATTATGCTCAAATTTCAACAATGAAACCACTCGGCCTCAACTTCCCCATCCATGAGGACTCCACTCCCTTCACTCTTGAACATGATAGCCCTTGTTCACCGAGCAGTGAAGTCTACTTTATGCCAACTTTGTAGCATGCTTAATAATTAGTAGAACTCATTGGGCATCCTCCGACTATATCATGTAGTCTACTCTTACCTTAAACAAGTCCTCACCACCAATGAAGCTACCATTTACACCATCCATGTGTCTTACCCACATGACATCTCTGTGAATAAGGTAGAGAAGGCCTTCGCCTTTTTTCCAAAGCCGTAAGCTTGAAGATAAGGAGGACGACATCGACAAGTTCTAAGAAGCCACCGAAGGTGGGCAACAGTCTTCTAGAGAAGAAGCCCTTGCAAGCCAATCAAGCCCCCTCCCTGGAAAGCACTTTGGATGACAAAGCAAATCCCCCAAAGCCGCACCTAATCACCTCTCCAACTGACCCACCTCCATACCCCACCCATAACCCTCTTATCAAGCTATCCACAACATCTTCCATGGGGGCCACTTCCTCTTACGCCACTCAACCTCCAAGGCTCGACCTTCTCAACTAACTAAACCCCCTCATCTACATTCACAAGCCCCCAACCTTGAATCATTCCACAAGGGACCAGATCTCAATGACGAACCACTGCAGACTACTGAAGAAGAATCTAAAAACTAGCAGTAAGGACAACGACGAAGACCTAGGGGTGTGTCCATGAACAATAACTCACATACCCACCAAACGTGCATGTTCTCACATTCCAAGGAAACTTTCATAGTCACGTGGATACACCCTTTGACATGGCTAAAATTCGTATAGTGAACCAACCCATAGATTCCTTATTTGCCCAATGGAAGATCGACCAACTGCGGCACACCAAAGGAGCTTGGCCCTTTGTTGATCCCAAGGACTACCCAACCACATGTCACATAGGAGTCCAACCCAAGTGACACATGCCCTATCTTCTTGGTGATCACCAAATGTGACTACAATGCATGGCTGCACCCAAAGAAATCGGCACTGACCCCAAGTTTATGCCAATCAAATGGAGGTGGTCTTGGCACAAGTTCATGTGCATGGAAGGAAAAGGGCCAGCTTACAACTTCCCCTACATCGATGGTCTCACACATCTCATCACCACTGAGACACGACGACTCGGTATGAAGAACTTCAATCACCTCTCACCAAAACGGAGATGCAACTCTACATGAAGAACTTCAATGACCTCTACTATGCCAAGGTTCCCAACCCCGCTATCATCGCGCCACATGTCAGTTCTTCCAGGTCATCATCCTCATCCTAGAGCCTCATCCTAGAAGAGGTGCCTAAGAACCAATAGACAAGCAAAGAGCGACTAGTTTTTGATCTCAATGAAGATCCTAACTTTTGTCGGTAGCTCGATCTTTGTTGTATGGTTAAATACTCCCACACCCATAGAGCGATCACCTTCGAAGACATGATCGATACTGGGCTTTGGAAGCCCTTTGAGATCATGCATCGAACCAGGTTGATGGCTTTCCCGTCAGCAAGCTCTTCATCACGTCCTCTCTCTCTCTACAAGCAGGCTCCTAATGCAATCTCTCATTAGCTTTCTTTTGAGGAAAGCTCTTTGCTACCAGCTACTTAGAGGAAGCTCTGTTATCAGCCCTTCTCTCTCTCTCTCTAGAGGAAGCTCTATTATCAGCCCTTCTCTCTCTCTCTAGAGGAAGCTCTATTATCAGACTCTCTCTCTCTCTCTCTCTCTCTCTCTCTCTCTCTCTCTATGCAAGCAGGCTCCTAATGCAATCTCTCATTAGCTTTCTTTTGAGGAAAGCTCTTTGCTACCAGCTACTCAGAGGAAGCTCTGTTATCAGCCCTTCTCTCTCTCTCTCTAGAGGAAGCTCTGTTATCAGACTCTCTCTCTCTCTCTCTCTCTCTCTCTCTCTCTCTGTGCAAGCAGACACCTAATGCAATCTCTCATTTGCTTTCTTTTGAAGGTTTAGCTTTCTGTGTGTGTGTGCATGTGTGTGTGTGTGTGTGTGTGTGTATGGATTTGCAATGTGCAGTGTGTGCATGTGTGTGTGTGTGTGTGTGCATGTGTGTGTGTGTGTGTGTGTATTGTGTGTGTGTATGGATTTGCAGTGTGCACGTGGGCGGTGCATGCATGGGTGCAAAAGGTTCATGCACATGGGTGTGCTGTGTGCAAATGCGTGAATGGGTGCACATTTGTGGTGTAAATGTGTATGTTTTTGGTTTTTGACGTTTCTTATTATGTTTTTTGGGTTTGTGTGTTTCTTATGGACGTAACTATACACTTGAGCCGGCGGGTGGGGGGTATGTTACAATGCCCACCTTGGCGGTTGTTGTCGATGGTGTCGGAACTCTTCAACTCCCAAATCATGATGTAGGACTGCGTGGCTAAAGCACAACGAATGGATGATGTCACCAGAGGCAAGCGAGCAGAGCCGAGATCCCAAAGTATGGCAACAACGAATGGAGGATGTCACCAGGGGCCCAACGACGCAGAGAGAAACATCCGGCGAGACGGGGGGGGGTGTGGGTGTGGTTGGGGTGGGAGGCTGGTGCCGAGGCGTAGGTGGCGCAGGAGGGTCAGCGGGCATCCGGGGGGCGGGGGGCGCGGCGCTCGTCGGGCAGCTGCCGTGCAGCCATGGAGAAGAAGGCCACGACAAGAATGACGCACGCTGTGAAGGGGCAGGTATGTTAGGGGGTCTTTTTAATATATTTATTTGTGTGTAATTAATAATAATATTTTTTTTAATGGAAAGGGCAGGTCGTTTTTCAAATTTAATTAATTACTAATTAAGTAAGCCCGCCCTTTTTTAATAACTTGGAAAATTACAAAAGCGAGGGGGAGTGTTATATGGAAAAATAAAATAATAAAAAGAAGGGAGGGGAAGCAAAAGCAAAAGTAGAAATAGAAATTCCAAGGAAAAAGAAAAAAAGAAAAAGCAACTTAATAATCAAAAGAGGAAGCAAGGGGGAGAGGGGGAGGTTGCGTGCGCATGAGGGAAAGGATTTGTGCACATGAATGTGTAAACATGTGTGCGAATGGTTGAGTGTGGTGCGCGCACCAATGTGTTATGTGCGGTGTAAATGGGTAAAAGTGTGTGCACGTATGGAGGTGAGTGCGTGTGCGAAAATGAATGTAAGTGCACATGTGGGTACGTGGGTGTCCACGTGCAAAATGTATAAATGTGGGCACACACGTATGCACGAATGGAAATGAATGGAACAAATGGGGGTCTGAGTGAATGTGCATGCATGGGGGTGTAGGTGTGTGCAAATGCATGTGTGCACATGCATATGCGAATGCAAGTGTGTGCACGGTGTGGATGCAAATATACGTGCACTTGTGTGTGCATGTAAGTGTACATCCAGTGTGAATGAAAGTTAGGTGTGTAGTGTGCACGTGCAATGAACATGTAAATGTGGGTACACATGCATAGTGTAGGCATGTGTATGTGTGGGTGAATGTGTATGCGTGATGTGCTAATGAATGTGCATACACGAATATATGAGGTGCACGTGCATACACAAGTGTACGATGGGTGGGACACACACATGGTGTATAGACGTGTGCACGTGCAAGATGTAAAGTGATGGGATGCACGTGCAGGGTGGGTGCATATGGGCTTGCATGGGTGTGTGCATGGGTGTGTGCATGTGCAAATGAATGGGTGTGTGCATGTGCATGAGTGCAAAGTTGGGGGCATGTGTGGATGCACATGCAATGCAAGTGTGAGTGCACACAAGGGTAGGGGGCGTGAGGGGGGTATTACAACACTGCATGGCATACCCCGCAGCCCCCACCCCCTTCCCCCGCCGATGTGTGCACGTGGGCGATGCATGCATGGGTGCAAAAGGTTCGTGCACATGGGTGTGCTGTGTGCAAATGCGTGGACATTCGTGGTATAAATTGTGTATGTTTTTAGTTGGTTTTTGACGTTTCTTATTATGTTTTTGGGTTTATGTGTTTCTTATGGACGTAACTATACACTTGAGTCGGCGGGTGGGGGGGTATGCTACATATGTACACATGGGCTTAGGGTTTGAGGCTTACCTTGGGCGGGCTCATCATCAGCGGGGGAGGCCAGAGAATCATTTGACCATCCACTTGCCCATCCAACGACAAAATCTTGGATGCCACCGCGGTCGACTTTACTAGTGTGCTCGATCAACAAACTTTGGCCTTCCAATTGGCAAGTTGATGTTGTTGCGTGATGCAAGGGGGTATCGTGGGACCGTAGGGATCTCTTTATCTTAAAGCTGTGGGGCAATTTTGGGGCACAGGGGAACACTTGGTATCCTTGGTGGCTCATTAAAAATTGAAATTGTCTCAGATGCAACAAATGATGGTGCGTCGAAGGGTGGGTTCTTCCGCTTGCTTCATTGGTGGTTTTGGCATGCTCTCAATTCTTGCTAGGACTTTGAGGGTGGTGTTAGAGGCAAGACCTTGGGTCTCCCACCTAGATTTGATGTTTGAAGGTGCATATGCGGGGGTCCATGGCACGAGTTTCTTCAATTTTGGCATGCAGTTGTGGGGGTTTCCTTTGTAGAATCCTTGTGCTTCTAGCAATTTTGTTGAGATCCAAAGTAGCATCGCGGTAGAATGGTGCTGGGTATTGAAGCCATTGCTTGGATCTTTTTGGCTTTAGGGTTTGTGCAGACGGCAAGGTTTTTGGGACACAAATGGATTGGTTCCCTTTGTGGAAGAGCTAAAACTCAATGTGGTATGCACACTTTGCTAAATTTATGCCAAAAATGCCATGCAAGAAGGGGACAAGGCTTGGGATGTTGATATGTTCAAGGTATCCTCGTCCACCAAGGATACAGTAACTATTTTGTAGGGGTGCTCGAGCATTGTGGCCCTTCTTTGCCAGCTAACGATGCAATCCATGGTCACTATCCAAGGATGATTCTTTCTCTCTCTCTCTCTCTCTCTCTCTCTCTCTCTCTCTCTCTCTCTCATCGTACCTACGGGAGTCACATAGAACTTATACGACACAAGTTTAGATCCAATAAGAAACTATGCTTCAAAACAAACGAGAATCATGGATTGGGAATTGTTTACCGCATTATGGTGACTACTATAGAAGGTGTGAGGCGCAAGTTGTAGTCCACGTCTCCCAAGATAAAACATTGTGGCTATGGTCCACGACGATCGATGTCCACAAAGGCTAGCCACGCCGCTAGATGGTCTTCTTGGGGGAGCTCTAACTCAAGACGAGCGCGTTCCATGTGTTTCTATTTCGGCCACATCGGATCGGCTCCATGTACAAGTATTTGTATGCTTCGGGGTCTACGGCCTGTTTGGGTTTTCTTTTTTCTGGCGATGGGCTCGAGTTGTGCCCTTCATTTTTCATTCTCAGACTCTTATTTCCTTTTGTCAGGCAACTGCATCGAGGCATGCCATCCATTTTTCATTGTTAGCCTCTCGTTTCTCCTCCTTTTTCTTGTGAATTTGGAAGAGCATGTCCTAGGTGAGAGGTCCATAGTAGCACTTCAGCTTGCTACCATTTAAGTAGCTTTCCATCTCAATCTCATCCAAGGTCTCTATCTTAATTGCATCTTGAGGAGCAATCCAAGGCCTCTACACTTAAGTTTCTATTTGGTGTGCACCAAGTCTCCTATCTCCATACAATTATCCTTAAGTTAGTCGTCAAACCAGTGCTTGTGTCGTAGTTTTTCAATCACTGATCCGTAAGTAGATCGTAGTCTTTGCTCACTAAGTTCCTCTAAGGCAACTAACCTCTCCATGAGAGGGTTTCCCTTGAGGTTATGTTTGGCTACAATTCAGAGGCTTTGGAAACAAGTTTTACATTGGCATGACTACGTTAAGCCCGAATGCAAGCTGAAAAGGTGTGCTGTTGACAACTACCTTGCTTGCCGTGTGGTAGGCCCATAGAGTGGAGTGCAACTTGTGCTCCTAATTTCTCCTCGAAACTTCTACCGTCTTGGTGAAAATGGTGCACAACTTCTTGTTTTTGTGCTTTCGGCCTAGCCACATTCACTTGTGGGTATTAAGGGGTGTGCACCACAAGGAAGTGTTTAAGTAAAAACTCCACCACTTCGTTGATAGAATGTGTACCACAATCGCTAGTGGGCAATCAAAAAATGGGTAATCACATTCCCTTAAAAGAACATGGTGGTAGTTCTCACGTCAGCTTTCTGTGTAGCTTTGGCCTCGGCCCCCATTTCGAGAAGTTATATGTGGTGACACTGATGAAATGCGCCTGGGTTCCCTTGGCAGCTAGGCTACTGGGACCCACAAAGTCTAAAACCCATAAGAACTTGGTGTGGTAGCTCTCACGTCTGACCTAGGCCCATTTCATGAAGTTATATGTGGTGACAATGATGAAACCCAGCTGGCTTCCCTTAATAATTGGGCTAATGTTCCAAAATTAGAGGGGTTAGGAGCATTCGGTTCTTCTCATGGACTATTACGGTGAACCTATGGCATTCATTGCAAGTGTTTGACAAACTGAGTTGCATCTCCAAAGAGTGTAGGCCACCAAAGTCTGGCCTAGAGAACCTTGCGGGCAAGTCATGTCCTTGCCAAAGTGTCCTCCACCTATGCTGGAATGGGCTTGCTCAAGAACGGTGACAAATTAATCTTCATGAACGTATTTTTCCATGATGCCATCTTGCCTTCTTGTAAAGCATTCCCACTATCAATTGATTGGGGGGATGCCTTCCTAATGAGGCATTTGGCTCTGTCCTTTTTGAAGGAGCGGTCAATGGAAAATCTATCGGCCAAGAAGTGGGTGATGTCTTCATTCCATTCTGGTATATGGTCAATACCGAACAGTGGAGAAGCATTGAGAAGATCATCTTCCACTCCTAGAGTTTTGAATTCTAGAGGGGTGGTTGGCATGGACGTGCACAAACCCCTTTTTGCATGGTGATGGTGAAATCCAACTCCAGAAGAATGAGCAACCATCTGTGATTCACCCTGTGGTGCAAGGCTAATTCACCTAATGCAACAATGCTTGATGGGATAAACAAAACAAATTTGGTAGCTAGGAGGTAATGCATGTACTTCCATGACATATACCATGGCTAACCCTTCTCTTTTAGTGGTTGTGTAATTGTGTTTAGTGTCATTGAGTTGATGGCTAGCAGAATTCACATGGAAGCCCCTGTTGTGCTCCCTCGACTATGTCAACACACATCCAGTAGCATATGAGAGGCTTTTGTAGAATAGATTTCCGTGAGGCTATAAAGTATGCACAAATTTCATGTCTCTCTTAATCCAATCTTTTTTTTCCAGGAAAAAGATCCTTCTATTAGTTAATGAAAAACATCCACAAAGGGCTAGATACAATCATGATGGGCTAAATACAAAGTCACCTCAGTTAAGGGCAAGAATTAAATGATCAAAAGGGGAAGAGACACTTCTCCTTCAGCTGGCCGCTCTGTGAGAAAAAGGCTATCTCATACAGGGGGAGGGGGGAGAACAACCACACAGGTCGTTTGTAATGCCAAGTGGGGTCACCACCTCTATCTGCTGTGATTGAGAAATAGGCTAGGCCTCCAAAGCCATTCAAAGATGATCATCATCTTATACAAATGTTTGGCATATATGGCATACAAGAAGATAAATCTTATACAATACCATGTGCGCCCCATGATTCACTATAACGCTAAGATCACGTGGATCTTATTTTCATCAATGGAGATGCCGTTATTGGAAATGATGTGTCCAAGGATGACACCATGTTTAACCCAAAATTGACATTTGAGTGGGTTTAACAAGATGAGATAGAATTTGCACCTCTCAAAGATTGGCCGAAGATGAGCAAGATGCCTTCCACTTGGACTGTACGCTTAGGTTGTCGATGAATATCACCAACATCTTCCAAAGGAGATCCTTGAAGGCTAGCCATACACATCAACCATTGGAGGGAAGCATAGGAATTGGTTAAGTCGAATGGCATGACACGATATGCATAGGTCCCCATCCCATAGCAAATTTCATCTTATATTGGTTGGATGGAATGATATCACTTGGCTGTTCCAAGACAAGCCATCCAAGAAGCTGTGAGCTTCTGCTTCAACGACTCTTTCTAACATGTGGTCTGTGTAGGGCAAGGGGTAGTGATCATTGTTCCCGTGGCACTAGTAGTGAGCACAAAATTGTTGTTGTCTAGGCCTGAGCATTGGACTTTCTCTCAAGTGGAGATACTTGGTTCTAGCAATGTAGTCCCGCATGGTTTCTCCCTCCTCCTACTTGAGGTTATAGATCTGTGCAATGGGGCTCCCATTTGGATCCACTGGACGAGAATCCCACTATGAAAGGGTGCCTCAAGACCTCATAGCTGGCCTTTTCTAGTGGGTTTAGAGGCATATCTTGATGGGCTTCTCTAGTGGGTTTAGAGGCATATCTTGATGGGCTTCTCTAGTTAGCATTGGATATTTGCTTCCATCAAATTTATTCATCATCCTTGACATGTGGATTGGCTTGGTTTTGCTCGTATTCATGTGGCGGTGGAATGTAAGGAGGTGGTTAAACCCTCTATTTCAAAGTACAGAATCTCTTTACCTATGGGATTGGTATGTGCGGTTTCTAATGGAGCTTATCCTCTACCGGTTTGGTTTTGAGGGTGCAAGCTTGTTGGAGTACATGTTCAGTGATTTCCCTTGTAGATCCCTTTATGATGAGGTAGTTCTAAACATTGGCTCCGTACCACATTCTTCGTCTAAACGAAGAAAAAGTGAAACTTGGTTCTATAGTAAAAGTGGTTCTATAATGGGCTCCTATGGACAGTGGGACTGCTACCTTACGCTGTGTGTGCTCGTTGTTGGGTGTACTTATGAGAAACACTTGTCCTTGATGGTACATTAAGAGACATGTTTAGTTTTTGGGACTATTGTTGTTGGGATTTAAGGTGTTGTTTACAGAACTAGTTAGTGAATCCAGAGTTCGGAGGCATGTGGACTCGTGTTTCCAGGGGTTCCATTCTTTCTCCACTCACAGTTGTGTTTCATTAGCTCATTTTTTCCCAAAGCTCCTCGCTTAGGTCTAGCCTCCTTAATGGGGGAGCACTCTGCTAAGTGCTCCCTCGTTAAGGAGGCGAAGTGTGTTGGTTGTGGGATCAAAGGCTTAGTGGGTTTAAGGAAGTGTAGTTTGATGCACTACAATTGACTATATTATCGTTTCCAACTATTAGTCTAGATCGGGTTCGCATCAAAGGTCCCTAGTGCTTCTGGAACAGGTCTGGCAATGGTTTCAAATAAGTTTTTTTTAATGGGTATGGTCTCTATTACTAGTCTTAAGTAACTATGTACATGAAGTATTTCCCTATTTGACATTAAACGTAAGGTAAGAGTGCTTTATATGTTCCAGTGCCATCTCTTGCGAAAGATAAATGCTGTTTGAGCAGGTAAGATGGCAAAGCGCCTTACTATAGGGTGGGCGGGTGAAACCACATTAACCAATGGAGTGGTTACAATGGTCTACAATGGTCTAAACGCAACAATTAGAAGAGATAAAAGTGGATTCTTTGCTATAAACATAACAAAATTATGGACAAATCTTCGTGATATATTTATACTAGCATAACATTGTAAGCAAGTATCTTTAAAATAATTATATAAAATCAGAATATATCAACATAAAAATCAAATTATTTTTATATAGCTGGTATGAAAATTAGAATAGATTATGGTATTTCTTTTGTTACTTATAATAGGTACTCTACCAACTTGTTCCTTTAAAATAAGAATGGTGATATGTAATACAAGTTGCACCATGAATAAGTGAAGATAAAGATGTTAAGAAACATACTTTTTCTCTAGAACAAATAGAAGAAGAAAGAGACATTACTAGTCCTGGAAGTAAGTCAAAGTGATGCTCATTAATCAGCTGCTGGCAGGTCGATGTCAATCCAAAGCAATCGATCGAAGAAGAGAAAGTCTTATCATTATATAATGAATCCATTAATAGTATCTCCTCAAATACTTCCATGAATTAATGAGCTAGATTTTAATCCCATCTTGATATAGGAGAAATGGAAATAGCATTAGAAATCGATCTCTTTGGAGCCATAAATCTTGC
The DNA here is from genome assembly GCF_041138505.1 of Cibotium barometz. Classification (NCBI taxonomy): domain Eukaryota; kingdom Viridiplantae; phylum Streptophyta; class Polypodiopsida; order Cyatheales; family Cibotiaceae; genus Cibotium; species Cibotium barometz. The sequence continues at coordinate 31,177,955 of NC_141087.1, forward strand.
TGAAGATGAACAATTGTAAATATGACTTTATATTTACATAATTATTTATAATAATAATGTATTTTTAAAAAAATATGCCCAAATTAAAGTTTTTACATTTTTTGGCGCACATATTGACGACCATATCGATGTTGTTTCTGACAAAAATACCAATGCACATGCAAATAAAATTACCGATGCACACACCAATGACACTACCCATGGTGTCTCTTTGGAGTTTACCTCCTTCATCATGTGGTTGATATGTAATAAGATTTGGTTTAGAGGTAGCGTGCTAAGGCCTAACCACTAAGGTAGGTAGCTACGCGGTCAAAAAGACTAGTAGCTAGCCTGACTGGTGAGGCTTGGTTCGGGCTCTCATGTCTTGGGACTGGGGATCCTTCCATTGAATCAAAATCAGACGAAGTATCACTAGCCTTGATTGCATATCCTTGTACAATGGTAACTGGGGTCTGACCGAAGGTCGTGAGCCTAGTGTAGGCTGGTATGCACCTAGCACGATAGATGCACTATTGTCTAAACAGGCCTCTAATACATGTCCAGACCAAAGTAAATGTGACTTAAGGCTGATCCGAGGTGAAGGAAAAGAATTACCTTTTTTTTTGTAAAGAAACTTGGCCAAAGTGGGTTTTAGATAATTCTGAACACTTTAGGAAGGGTTGTGCATGCAAATTTTTTGGGTTGACCAAAGGGTTTCCTAATGTTGTGGGTTCCTTAACTATGGGAAATGACAAATTTTTTTAAGGTTTTGTATCAAGTGCACCAAAATGATTGCAACAACCTGAAACATATAAATAAGCAAACTTATGCATGCACTTTTCAAAAAATCTCTTTACTTTTTTTGCCCGTGAACATTTTACCTTTTCCTTTTTCGCTTTTTTCTTTTTTAATTTTAATTTTTTACTTTTTACTTTATCTTTACAGTTTATGGTTTTCGATTTGTGGTTTATGGTTTTCGATTTGTTATAGTAGAGATCTATAAGGCAAAGCATACACATGGAAGCGGAGCAAAGCATGGGTTTAGGGCTGATTTTGGCACTTCAACTATGGGCAAGACTTCAAGTCGTGTTGCATCTTACACAGATCCTCCTAGATTCCTAACAGTTAACATGCTTCCCCTGTTGATGCGTTTCATACACAAAAGCTTATAGCCATTGGTTTTTTGTTTGTAGTATGATATGTGGGTCGCCAAAGTCTTATTTATAACATGGGAAAAAAAGTTTTTTGAATCTACTAGGAAAAAATGGATATAAAATGTGTCAAACGTTTACGAATTGTTTTATACCTAAAACGTGTTACATAGCTACTATGGTGTACATAGTTGCTTAAGATTAGTAATAGATACCGGACCATTTTTAGTTTGGCCAACCTAGAATGAAAATAGTCACTTCTATATAAGTCATTTTTTAAAATAAGAAATACACAATCATTCCCTTGGAATAGTTTTCTTCTGAGCTCTCCTTCTCCTCTCTTCTTACTTTGCTATTGAATCTTGCTAGCTTAATGGATACATGCTAGATAGGTTTGTTTGTAGGTTTTTTTCTTGCATTAGCTTCCTCTTCTTCCTCGAGATTCCCTTGCCACCCTTATGCCTCAATGTCAACATTCCTATGGTGCCAAAGTGTTCTTCATCGCACCTACCTCATTATTAAGAAAAGCTCCATGGGGCTGCTCCCCCCCTACTCACAAAGTTTCACCCCCATGGGTGTGATGGTGTCTTGCCACAACCCACTCTTTTTTGCATAGTGCCCAAGGGGTCCCCTATGCATTATTGAGATACCCTCTTAGGAGAAGAAGGTGTATACTATAGTGTGATGTATACAAATTTTTCGAGGTCTACGACACGATTCGGGCGCATTTTGGGCACCGCAAGGTTTCTGTAGATGTTCTGGGAGAGGCGTCATTTTGGATTGGTTCTCCTCAATTTTGGGTGTTTGGGCTGTGTAGCGGTAAAGATTTGGTGTGCAGCAACATCTACTGTGTCTTCAACATCGATCGTCATACTTTTACCGGTACCACTCTATTCTCTACTCTGTGTTATTTTTCATACACTTTGGACATTAAGAAGAACTTGCTGTTAGTTTTACAGCCTTAGCCTTGTCAAGCTTGACGGTGAAATTTATGGATGATAGATGTACAGTTCAGGATAGAAATGATGGTTATTCTATCATTACCTCAGGTACCTTGTTTCATGGCCTATATAAGATGGACGTATTTGAGAAGTTGCAACATAATTCTTGCTCAGTCTCTATACGACTAGTGCTATGAGTGATGCAAAATTATGGCATGCACGATTTGGCCATTTGACTTATGGTAGTTTGTTATGCCTTCAAAGGCATGATATGGTGTCTAAGTTGCCAAATCTTGAGACCCCTACTAGACATGTATGTGAGGGGTGTATTCTTGGTAAAATGCATCGGGCATCATTTACAACGAATGGATCTATGAGAGTTGTTAAGAAATTACAGCTTATACATAGTGATGTATGTGGTCCTATGAGGACACCATCTATTGGGGGAATATCTCTACTTCGTCACTTTTATTGATGATTACTCCAGATATAGCTAGGTGTATCCATTAAAGCAGAAGTCAGAGGTTTTTATGTGCTTTAAGCACTTTGTATCCATGGCTGAAAATGCATGTGAATGTAAAGTTGGCACCCTTCGTTTAGATCGAGGGGGGGAGTATATTTCTAAGGAATTTCATGCATATATGGCTGAAAAAGGCATAAGGTATCAATGTACAGTGCCATACACACCTAAGCAAAATGGTGTGAGTGAGAGGAAGAACAGGTCTCTCATGGAGATGGCACAATGTTGAAAGCCCAAGATTTATCTCATGGTTTTTGGTTAGAGGCAACTATGTGCGCAAACTATGTGTTGAAAGCCCAAGATTTACCTCATGGTTTTTTGGTTAGAGGCAACTATGTGCGCAAACTATGTGTTGAGCAAATGCCCTACCAAGGTCCTACAGTCTAAAACTCCTTCTGAAACTTGGCATGGCAGGAAGCCTTTTGTGGCTCATTTGCGTATTTTTGGTTGTCTTGCTTATGCTCTTGTGCCTGACCGCAACAACACAATAAGCTTGATGATAAGCAGCTAAATGCATATTTGTGGGATACAATTCAGAAAGTAAGGGATATAGACTCTACCATCTGGTCTCAAAGCGGATTTTAGTAAGTAGAGATGTTGTTTTTGTCGAAAACTCAGTTCAGCCCATGCTTTCATGCAAAAAACAGCAGAATGTATGCTCAGATGACATGTTTGATTTGCTCCTACCTTTGTTTAATGGAGGGCAGCTATATGTAGAGCAATTGAATGCTCAACCAAGTACTAAAATTCAGCCTTTACAGGTGCAAAATCAACCAGCAAATCAGCCTTTTGATGAGGCAATTATTGAGGATGTAGTGGATGAGGAGAGAGCAGCCATAGAAGAATCTAGGCATATGCCAAAATGGCTTGTGCAGACATTGAGGGATAGCAAGTTGGCAGCTCCTTTATCTACTAGCAGAATTCTGCACGTTCTCATCATGCAGATTATTCTCATGTGGATCATATTCTCATTTCTACTTTATTTAATGAGGAGGAACCTGCTTCCTTTGAGGAAGCACAAGATGATGATCATTGGATGCATGCTATACAAGATGAGTATAACTCTATACTTAAGAATGAGACCTGGTATTTGACAGATCTACCTCATGGAAAGAAGGCCATTAGTACTAAGTGGGTTTACAAGTTAAAATGCAAAGCAGATGGTAGCATTGATCGCTACAAGGCCTGACTTGTTGCAAAGGGGTATGCCCAACAGCAAAAGGGCATTGATTATGATGAGATCTTTGCACCCACATCTCGTATGACTACCATTAGGTGTCTCATTGCTTTGGCAGCACATCATGGGTGGAATGTACATCAGTTGGACATTAAGGATTGCATTCTTGAATGGTGATTTACATGAGGAGGTGTATGTATCGCAGCCTCCTGGTTATGATGTGAAAGGGGAAGAGTCTAAAGTATGTAGGTTGAAAAAGACTCTTTATGGCCTTAAGCAGGCTCCTAGAGCATGGTAAGAGAAGATTCATGCATACTTGGTGGCAAATGATTTTTACAACGGTCCAACAAAGAGTACCCTCTATGTGAAGAGGAGTAAGGACACATTTTTGGTCATTGTTCTATACGTTGATGACATGCTGCTCACGGGACCCAATATAGATCAGATTTCAACCTCTAAGGCTGATTTTCAGTCATCATTTTGAGATGTCAGATTTGGGGCCCTTGCATTATTATTTGGGGAGTCAGTTTTTATGCAGCGCAATGATGGCATTGTTATTGTGTAGTCTAAATATATACAGAAGCTATTGAAGAGGTTTAATCTTGAAGATTGTAAATATGTGGCTACACCTATGTGGAGATAGGTACTCGACTTAGTCTTCAAGATGCAGGAGACTCTTTTGATGCTAGTTTGTATCAGGTAGGCTGTTGGATCCCTTCTTTATGTATGCAATACGAGGCCAGATATACAGTATGTGGTCTCACAGTTGAGCAGATTTATGCATAGTCCAGGTACAAAGCATTGGGCAGGGCAGTCAAGCGGGTTTTCCGCTATTTATAGGGCACTTAGTATTTTGGATTATTTTATCCAAAGGGGGGTGAGTCACAGCTGCATGCCTTTAGTGATTCAGATTGGGCTGGATGTTATGACACACGAGTGTCCACTAACGTGGGGTAGATATTCTAGGAGGTGGTGCAAAATAGGTGATTATTCTATAAATTCTTTGGAATGATCTAAAGTCTTGATGTAGAGGCCCACATAGATGCTCGGGTGCTTCTTTGATTCTAAACAAGATCATGGTCTAACATAAATTTTCTCTAAACATCCCATCCTAACTAGAATAGGCATTGATTAATAGTGCACCCCTAGAACCAATGGCGTCTCTGCTCAACATGAGTAGGAAAGTAAAGTTGCTCAAAGTGATGCACACTAAGGCAATCCTTCACGCCATCCACAGTTCGACAATAAGTGTTTGAAACAAAAGGCTATCATGTCTATCTTGGTCGATAAGCTTGTAGTCCCTAGATAAACCAATCGTCTCGTAGATATATCTTAGTTCATGAGAATATAATGAGTATTCTCATAATTCCAAGTAATCCATCAAAATCCATAATCACTAATCTCATAAGTTTATCACATCTAATTGAGGTGGTAGTATTGGGAGCAGACATCGCAATTGGGGCAATTTATGCATATCTCCTGGTAGGGGGTTTTGATAGATAGGCACTGGAGCTTATGCCTCCTAGGGAGTGACTATGGAGATCACAAGGCCAATGGGTTGCCTTGGCACCGAGAATATATATCATAATGTAGGTCCCCTATCTCTTGGTTCTGGATGGACAACTTCTACATCCTTGTCTTGCAGATTATCTACTAGGCCTATTACCTCGTGTGGCAACACTCATTGAAGATGTAGTGTCTAGACCGATAGAGATGTTCATGAAGCCTCTTGCTATTAAGACAAATCAATCAGTGATAAATTATCCAGTCTTTCGTGGTTGTTATTGCATCTCACATGATGGAGATACTTGGTTCTAGCATTGTTTTTCCCAGATTATTTCTCCCTCCTCCTACTTGAGGTTATAAATTTGTACAAAGGGGCTGCATCTGGCTCCACTGCGTAAGGATCTCATAGTGAAAGTGTTAGAATTAGTGCATCTAAGTGTATTTGGGTAGTACCTATTTTATGGTATTTTATCCTTGTAGAGTGAGTCTACAGCCCGTTCCAAAGGCAGTCGGCCAGGTCACATCCTCACTATATAAGGCTAGTCCTTATATTCACTTGTATCCATCCAAGCCCTTGCACATTGTTCAATATATCTTGCTGGCTATTGCCATTGTAAAAGCAGTTTGCTATTATAAAAGGTGATCTTGTCCATAAGCTCTCTCTACTCTCTCTCTTGTTCAGTTTATACTTTCGCATGTGCATTCTCCAACATGGTATCATTCGCTTAGGTTCAGGCTACTCCATCATTTCTGCAATCTTCTCGTCGTCGTCGATTTTCTCATCTGTGCCTTGTGTTTTCTTCCATAGCTTCTCCCGACTACTAGTGATAATAGTTGCTGCATTTTCTGTATACCCTACTGCATTTTCTGTATACCCTACTGCATTTTCTGGTCCAGCTACCTTCTTGCTGTCAGCTAGCCCTTTTTGGATGCATTTTGTTCTATAGAAGTAAAGTGAGGAATTGTGGTTGCGTTTTTTGCTTCGGCATTAGTTGGTGGTGGTGAGTTTCTTGCATGTGGTGTTGCCAGACAAGTGGCTCTACATCTTCTTCGTCCTCCATGAGTCCCGGACATTCTGATAGGAGGTTCCTAGTGGTTCTAGGAATGTTTTGCTGCTATCCAATCTCTTTCTCTCTCAAATTTGAGAGGGGGATGATTGGTTATGGAGCCTCGCTTCGTTGGAAAGCACTTGAGAGGAGTTTTGGAGTGCTAAGATTTGTGTTCTTTATTGTTGTGGATATTTCTCCCCCCTATACGAACAAGGATGACAAGTTGAACGGACCTAACTATGCTCATTGGAAGTTGTAAAGGCGGATCTGGTTCATCCACACAAGGGTTTGTGGTGGGATATTGTTTAGGATAATGAGAAGAAGCCCGAGCGTCCTCAGAACTCTAGGAGGTGGACTCAGGATCAAGAGGATGAATTCCTTGTGGAATTATAATATTGGGAGAATTAGGATTTGAAGACGCATTCAGTGCTTATGCAGACCATCACACATGAGGTCTCACCGGCCAGGCAAACTCTCACCAGTGCTCATCAGGCATGGTCTAAATTGGAGGATCTCTTTGCTCGAGATTCGTAAATGAGGGCAGTTACCTTGAAAGGGAAACTCTATGGTTTGTTATTTCTTGAAGGCAGTTCTATGTAGTTGTTCCTCTTCATGAAGGCCAAGGTTATCTCGATGACCAATTATTGGCGATGGGTGTTGCTTTGTCCTTTGCTTAGTTGGCTGCACTTATCCTATAGGCAGTTAGTTCTATGCAATCATTCCTCATGAAGGCCAAGGTTATCCATAACCAATTACTAGTGATGGATGTTACTTTGTCCTCTGCTTAGCTAACTGCACTTATCCTCACGAAGCTTCCCCCAGAGTATGATATGGTTTCTTGAGCTTTGCGGTGCTAGGTCACAACCACTTAGTTGGATTTTGATGATCTTAGCTCCCTACTCTTGGAGGAAGAGTCTATCCTCGTTTCTCAGGGTAAGATAAAGTGTCTCTTAACGGTTCTGATCAGGCTTTTACTTCAGTTCAAAAGAAAGGTCAGAGTCTCGTTGCTTCTCTTGTTGCGGGAAGATAGGACATATGTCTAAGGATTGTTTGTCCAAGAAGAAGGACAAGACCAAGGGCAAGTCTTCATCTTCGAAAAAGAGCAAAGACATGATAAACAACAGTGATACCAATTCCTCTAGTAACACATCTAGGTCTCCCAGGGTATTAGGCGAATTTTGGACTCAACTTTGGGCCTTTTTCCTCTAGAGAGAGAAAGGCTTTCAACTAATAGGAAGAGAGCCACTGTAACGGAACTTTTGATAATTAGACGTTTTTCATATATTCTTTATATGAATATATTGTTATTAAAGAAATACGAAATGCATTTGACCACACTTTATAATGTCATTTCTTTAATATATATGAAAATTAGAGTGTTGTCAGCTCATTTAATAAATCTCAGCTCATTTAATGAATGGTTTTCAATCTAAAAATTTCCCTCGTTCAACTCATTTAATAAAAGTGTTTTTTCCTCTAAAATTTTGAAATGTTCTCTTCGAAGTTCCTAGGTCATTTAATGAATGGATTTTCCTCTAAACATTTCACACGTTTTGGAGGTTATCTCTTTTGCCATCTCATCTTCTTCCATCTGCTTACACCTGCTTTTATTTTCTATTTGCTTCCATGGAAACCAGATGTCCTAGGCATCCCTGCTCCTCTACTAAAGCTATTATAGTATACAACATATTAGATATGGATAATCAAAGGTGGATTCCTACCACAATCTCTATTGGTAGTTGGATTATGTTGCAGACTAGGAAGCGAAAAAAACAAAGAATGAGTTCATCGACACTTACAAAGGCAGAGTTCAAGACTTCAAACTCTCTAGCACAGGTAGGAGCATTAAGGAAGTCCTTATACAACATGCCTACATGCACTTAGAACTGTGTCTACAACGTTTGCCTAATGGAATCCCACTCCATAGACCAAACTGTAAGTAAATGTTTTTACATTATGTTTATGTAATGTGTTTCATTTCTATACTTATGCTTCTCTTGTATTCGTCTGTATAGATATATATCCTTCAAGCTTGGTTGACTGGCAGCCTATAGATAGTATTGTGAGAATCTTCGATGTTTTTCATGCATCTATTGGTGAGCAACTATACAAAGAAACATCAAGCAGGTCTTTGGCAGAGAGAGGAGTTTTCTTTTATAATGAATTTTACACGGCACCTTATAGTGTTACAGGTTATGGATCTTTGAAAGCATTACCACTGTCTTCATTCGACAGTCCAGAATGGCCCATAACAACAACAAAAACAAGTGAGTACTTTAGATTAAAGATATACCAATACGTGCAGAGGTGTATAAGACCAAATGTAAATCATCAGGTGAAAATCATTGTCTTTATTCCATTGCATGTTTTTGTCAACTTCTTTTACGAGAAGGTCAAAAAAACATCGTTAATGTTTATTTGTAAATCAGCGAAATGTTTGGATTTCTTAGGTCAAAATTGGAATTTGAAAGAATTAAATGGGGTTACTTGCAAAATCCATAGGAAATCTATTGTCTATAAATATATGATTAGCTCCCAGAATTTTATTTTGGCCTTTCATTATATGAGATGGCATTATGTCAATGGAAAACTTGTAGCAATTGATCAGGACTTGGAGGATGACATTGAAAATCCATTGATGTTATTAGAGCTATGGTTTGAACATGAGCTCTTGAGACAGTACTCAATATAAGGTCAAAAATCTCACTGCATCAAGTGAGAATAGACTTGGCAAATGAGGATGACCTACAAGTGCTTGATGACTGTGTTCAAGTGTAACGGCCATAAGGTATGTTATTCAATCTAATCTCGAAAAAGTATTCATTCCAAAACTATGCCATAATCATTATTACTTATATACATTACTTTGATTTTTGAAAATAGGTACTAAGGAGAAAAGAAAGGACCATTCAATGTAAAGACATTACAAGGAAGCAAGTTTTTGTGGTGCAAACGACCATCACATAGAGATAAATGGAGATAAATGTATTTTTGACAGCATATAGTTACATCAATTATAACAACATTTTGTATTTCTTAGAGTAATAGAAACTAAGACAAATATTCTTAATATACTCAATGGCCTCTTCCCTGAATAGCCCTAAATCCACATTGGAGTATTCTGATAATCATGGATTCTACAAAAAGCCAAAAAAAAAAAAGACGTGTGTCGTCAAAGAATGAGGAAGGAAAGTAAGATATCATTAAAAAAAAGAAGCATGCCATCAAAATTTATCGAACTAAACCACGGACACATCAATATACACGATTTTGAACATCGAATGGGAGATTTGATATAACCAAGCTGCACAAGAAAATTACATTATATTAGTTACTTTGGACAAACAACCCACTTTATAATCAAGATGATGAAAAGGACGTAACAAACCTTAGAATTGTTATGATAATTCTATCGTTGACCTCCCTTAAAACATTGGATTAAACATCAATCTCCTCCGTACCGAAAGGAAAAAATTATGCAGTGCCTCTCGCACCGGAAGTCTAACGTGAAACGAGGGGACAAAATAACTCAAAGCTCTCACATTCGACTTATACATTTCCCAAATAGCCACTTTCTTCAACTGCAATTCTTGGAGGTCCTGCATCCTGGCTTGGTCGCCAATCCTTTATGCATTGAGCCTTGTGTCATGTGAATGACTAGCCTCTATCACTTCTGTGATCTTAACTTTCTTCGTAAAAGGCAGGATTTCCAAAATCCCCTTCATTCACTTGTCACTAAGTAGGACGGTGGGCTCCAGCGTCGTACGCTCATATTATCTGAACCTAAGCAAACGAAGTGAGTTCATGTCTTTCGGCATCACAGTGATTCTGTGTGCATGCACGGCAAGGACATAGCTATCCTAAAAAAACTCAACAAGCCAGTCTTCTGCAGCCTCTTGCAAACATCCTAGGGCGCAGAGGCATGCCAATGCATATTAATGCCAAAATTCTCACATGTAGATTGGACTACATGCTGGAATGGCAACTTTGGAACCGCGTAATGCATATGTTTCTCCACCTTCCTTAGTTCAAGAAGGATGGATCTATGTTGGTCATATCTGCGTCTCCTCATTGAGCGTAGTGCCGACATTTTCTTTCCCGAACTAGCTTCTCTACCTAATTGTTGAGGATCATCTGTAGATGAGAGCCTTGCGGTCTTCTGCATACGCGTCATTTGAAAATAGTCATAATGTTACATGATAAGTTTCTCAATAAATACATAGGACAATAATACAAAAACTACTAAAAAAGTTAACTTGGATAACAAAAGTTAACTTGGATAACAAATTGTTGAGGATTATCTGTAGATGAGAGCCTTGCGGTCTTCTGTGTATGCGCCATCTGAAAATAGTCATAATGTTACATGATAAGTTTCTCAATAAATACATAGGACAATAATACAAAAACTACTAAAAAAGTTAACTTGGATAACGAATTAGCTTCAAATTACTACAACGCAATATGGGTACTTCACACAAAATCTACATCAACTCCTTGTGTTGTATTGATTTCTCAAAGAGACCCTTTCATTTGACAAAATAACACAAGAACAATACATCTAACAGCACCTATGACGATAAAATAGGTCCAAATCACTACAATGCGATAGAGGCACATAAGACCTAATCATCATACCCTCCTCGGGTTGTAGTGATTTCTTGCACAAAGCGTTTTATTTCACAAAGTAGGCCATGGAAATAAGTCATTAATGACATACATGACACAGAACAATGTATAGGACAAGAAATTATGTCCAAAACACTATAACGCAATATGGCTACATCACAAAAAAATCATAATTCATTCTTCCCGTCGTGGTGACTTGTCAGACATTGCCTTTCATTCGACCCAATATCTAATGAACATAAGTAAAACATGATATATATGATTGAATATAACATTTAAGACCAAGAGTGATTGCTTGAAATCTCACCAAAGAATGATGCAGGGAAAATGTTGAGGTGATGGATGCTTGCTTTTTGATAAATTGCGGAGATGGCGTAGATGAGGCACGGCGGAGGAATACATGTAGCTGAAGGAGGGAGAACGAAACGAGGGCGAAAGACAAGGACACTTGACATTTACTGAGGACAAGCACGACACACGTGCGAAAGAGCATGTCCACACATGCGAAGAAGAACGTGGGGCCGTACTCATCATGATGATTACAATCAATCAATTTTTGACATGTGTCACCATACGTGCACAGAGCACGTGGTGTGCCATCATGCATGTCTGCCACGTGTATAGACCGTTAGTTTTCGTGTGGATAAATGTGGCCAACATTCATTATTCGTTGCTTCTTGCTCTCATGCAATTTTTCTCGCAGCCCCATCATCTTCTCGTTGCTTCTTGCTCTCCCACAATCAACTTCATTGGTTGCTTCTTGCTCTCCCAGTGAATTTCGGGGTATGTTTTCAAATATTTTCGTGTTTCAATTTGGCCGAAGTTGTATAATTGTTTTATAAATATTCTATCAAAGATTGCTACTTTAAGATTTTTAAGAATTTAATTTATTTCTCCCAAATATTTCATCAAATCACTACAACGCAAAGAGGGATCTCGGTGAGAACTAACGTACCCATATCACATTGTAGTGATTTTGTCCACAATGGTAATTTGCTTGCATAAATTTCTTAAAATCACTACAACACGAGAAGAGGTCTTGGTGCGTTCTGAATTTGAAATGTTAATCATGGATCTATGGGTATCCATATCTTCCCATTTCTTTGTTTTGTTCCTTGCCATTCTGCATGCTTAATACTTGCATTAGATCTCCTCCATATATCTTGTTTTCTTTCCTTATTCACAAGTTTTATTGCTTGATTAATTTGGGATGCTTTGAACTGCTGCTTCTTTTTGGCTTTGTGTACAAGCTTCCTATATGTCCACCACTGATGTAATTCCTCTAAAGTGTTAGCTTTTTCTTCTCCTCCACCATGTCTTGTATGATTGAAATACTCGGAGTGTGCTTGATAATGTGTTTTCTCCATTCCCTGGGTTGACCATATTGATAAAACTACCATACTTCTTTGCAAAAACCAAGGAGTATGATGGTATATAATATGCTTCAAGAGAATAAAAGAATACATTAATTAGTATATTTCTTAATATACAGTATAAAAACTAGTTCAATGCATAATCAATCTAATACCATATAGTGGGTGATGTGTTGATCCATCCATGCATCAATCATGCATCCATCCATGCATCAATCATTGATTTCTTGAACTCATTTAGCACTGTTTGAAATATCTCATGGTCCTCCTTTGTCCACACTTTCTTGTTACAGAACTTAAACATAGTGTCTAGAGATTTTCGCACCTTGGCTTTCCGTGTTCTTGCTTGACCATTGTCTGCATGGTCTACTAATGTATTGTGAATGCACTTCCATCTGTTGTATTTTACGATTTGCACCGACCGTCTTCTTCTACGACCTTCTGGTGTTGGTTCAAATAGAAACCTTCTTGCTTTAACACCCCCAATGGAAGGTTTCTTAGGTACATTCTTCCTATCCTTAGACCTTTTTTCATCTTGTTCAATTTTTGCATGCCCACCATGCAAACCAATGTCTGATAGAACTTTCTCTAGTGCTTTAATGGATGTAACCTTTGCTATATTATTAGGCTATAGAGTCCATGCAAAACATATGTATAAAAACAAGAGTTTTTCAAATGATTCTGCAAAGAGCATGCATTGTACAAATGTGGACACTTGACAATGGAATATCGAGAATTGGCTTGAAGTTTGGGTCTTTCAAGTGCCTATCCGGTGCCTTCTTCCAATACCTCTTATCAAACAACTTTGTAGTACTGCACATGCAATATAAGCAAGGACTTTTTGAATTGGCACCCTTTGACACATTGTGCATACATTTCAGAGTTTTAAAATCACCCGCCATATGCCACTTCACCACCTTATATTGTCCCATGCCTTCCACGTCCAAGATTTTACCATTTCTCTACTCGTTGATGATCTCGGGTATCGATGTCTTATGAAAGACCCAATGTAGAACATCAAAATTCTCTAATTCTACCTACAATACATAAGAAACATAGGAATGCAACACCCATTAGTGTTTTTTATATGTAATTTGTTTTTCACAAACATATTCGAGTCTAATAAATTTTACCTCAAACGATCCCAATGACAATATATTATTTTCAGATTGAACACTAAACCATCTAGGATCATCTTTTAGAATAGATGTATCAAGTACCCTATTCATCAGTGTGATGGTAATCCTTTCTAACTTTCTCTCCTTCACAGTTTGACACTCATCAAGCTTTAGCACAAATTTGAGGACACCATCACATTCTTTAAGAGAAACTTCAAACAATTGAACAGCATATGATTGTAAGGCCTCCAAGTCATAGAAAATTTTATTGTATCTATTGTAGACCACATCTCTTGTTGGTGCAGCATAGGTGTCTTCAAAATGAAAAAAATATCACAATAGAAATAATAAACGAGTTAATAGAAAGGAGCTTACTTGATTGCATGTATTCTCTTCTTGATGCCACCGCCTCCTAGCTTCGTTTGCTCAATATTCCTTAGTTTTTTTTTGTCGTCTACGGAGACCTAATGAGGTCTACTTATGTCTTAATTCAAACATTTATTTTTCAAGCCCTGAAATGGTCTCCTTATTGCTTAATAACTTCTGCACCACACAATGCTCCATGGTTTTCTTCAAATGAATGTTCTCCTTCTCAAACAAATCTCTTTCTAATTTAAGAACATTGCTTGTTGCTTCCAAATGATGTGTATATCCTAGGAGCCCATTATAGCCATCTCCAACAAAGTTAAGCAGAGATGTCGTATTCCTAAATGGGAGTGTGGAGTTTGTAAAAGAGTCTTTTGGATATAACCTCCCTTCAAACCATAAATCTATGTTTTTCTTCCCTTACATCCTCAACATTTCTTTAGAAGCAGTATACAAAGTATTAGGTTTATTTCTCTTACTCTTAGAGGTTTATATTTATGTTCAAGCTCAATGTGCAGGTTGTAAATGTCTCTTTTCTCTGTATTCCTCCTTGCTCTTGATCCCTCTGCCATCCTCTTGATTCTCTCTGTGTTCCTTCTTGCTCTTTATTAGTAGAAAAATCTGAATAGAAAGAGAAAGGTGCCAAAATAGTAAAAAGAAGTAAAGAGTCCAACTAGTTTGCAAGAAAAACCTTGATTTTGAAGGTACCAATACCTGCAAACTTTGATATGTAAAACCTTCAAAATCTGAGGTAAAGCTTTTTGCAGGGAGGGAAGTCAAAAACCTTCAAAATTTGAGGTTAAATTTCTTGCAGGGAGGGAACTCGAACTATTTTTGGATGATCCTTGGTTCAAATTTCAATAAATATTCTATTTTGGCTTGTACGTAGAGATTTTGAGATATAAGCCATTAAACTTGGAGAATTGACCAATTCATTGTCCACGTAGTACATATAGTACATGAACAGATTCAGATTGAAGACTTTGAGAATTGGCAATATTCTATCATTTTTATGTACATTTAAGAATAGAAATATATCTTTTATATCTCAAGAAAATGCCAAGAGAAAATACACCAAAATCAATTTCACCTTATTTTTTAGGCTTTTTGAATTATCTCTCTCTAAGCTTAGTTGGCACTTCTTAGAGGGCCCAAAGTTGAGTCCAAAATTTCCCTAATGGTGCTTCTAGCTTAGGAGGACCCAAATGGTGTACTTCTCTAGTATACATGTAGTCCCTCTCATGTGCTTCTAGCCCCAAAGGAGGCTTTTGGGCGGGAGAGGGGGCTGATTGTGCAGCTCCATTTACTGGTGCATGGGATTCAGAGTTCCAAGCATTAAACATCTGGCAAGACATGGTTATCTTTGGTATAGCATAAATTATGAACTGGATTTGTTCTGAGTTCATTGTTCAAGGCTTTTGGGACATGATGTGTTTTTCGTCCATTGTTTGGGGATTATGGGCGTGGTGTGTCCAAAAACTCATCATCTATTCTTGGAGTTCACTCCACACATGTGTGGAAATTCATAGCCAAGCAAAGTTCCTTGCTATTTGTAGTGGCATTTTGTTGTTTTGAGGAAATAGGTTGGAAGGTTCTCTCTCCGAGGCGATTCTAGTATTCGCGGTGCTAGGGGTTGCATCTTCATCAACTTATCTTCTTTAGACTCTTGCACACTATGACCTACAAAGGGGGTGTTAGAATTAGTGCATCTCAGTGTATTTGGGCAGTACCTATTTTATGGTTATTTTTGTATTTTTTCCTTGTAGAGTGAGTCATGAGTTGGTCGGCCTATTCCAAAGAGGCAGTCGGCCAAGTTACATCCTTAATATATAAGGCTGGTCCTCATATTCACTTGTATCCATCCAATCCCTTGCACATTGTTCAACATCTCTTGTTGGCTATTGCCATTGTAAAGCAATTTGCTATTATAAAAGGTGATCTTGTCCACAAGCTCTCTCTTGTTCAGTTTATGCTTCCGCCTGTACATTCTCCAATAGAAAGCGTGTCTCCAAACCTCATAAGCTAGACTTTTCAAGTGCGTTTAGTGATCTAAAACCATTGGCTTGCTTTGCCTTAAAGAAGAAGTCCGAATGAGCTTATCTTCATGGGATTATCAATCCGCCCCCCATAGCCTCACAAATCTGATCGAACATCTCTAATTCCATCAAATTTGGTCATCAGGGGGGGTGCGGGGCATCACGGCACCGCACGGGGGGGCTGTAGGCCGTCACACGGCACGGCACCGGGGTGTCATGGCACGGCACCGAGGGGGGCTGGCGGGGAGTGTTCAAGGTACAGCTCACGCGATAAAAACCTGCCCAGGTCTTGACTAGCCTGGGTATGGTGAAAAATGGTGCGCTTCTGGTACGATGGGTGAGGGCCGACGAAGCGGTCCCTGAGTGAAGTGCCAGCACACCTAAGGAGGATCCTAGAGGGTTCTGACCAGGCGATGCACGGGCTCGCGGTGCTTAGGACACCCATGCGTATGTCGAGGAAGATATATATATATGTATGGTGACAAAATGATTATTGTAATTTGTTTTATTGGATCTTGTTTTCTGACCAGTTGGTCCCAACGGAGAGTCCAGAGTGGTATTGTTTTTGTGAAACAAGGGATTGAATGGAAATTTTGAATTATGAAATCTGTGACCAGAGACTCAGATTGGCTTGGTTTTATCTAAGTCTAAGCCTCTAGGTGCTAACTCGTTTGGCTAAAAGATAATGGCAAAACTTTTTCATTAACAGAAACTATTGACAATCCTTCTCTCTTTATGCCCATACCCTTCCCATTTCAAACACCAATGTTCTGTGTATTCAGGTGGTGGAAGAATGTAAGGAGGTGCGTGAAACCCTCTGTTTTAGAATATGGGATCTTTTTTTCCATGGGGTCGGGTTTTGTGGTTTCCAATGGAACTTGTCCTTTGTTGGCTTGAGGCTATAGGCTAACATGTGGTTGAGGGCACGTTATGAGAATGCTCTTATGGATTCCTTTGCGTTGAAGTAGTTCAAATACTATCTCTTTACCCTTCTATGTGTTCCTTGTTCCTTGTCCGAATGGAGAAGAACTAGAACTTCGTTTCATGGTAAAGGTGTTTCTATAATGCGCTCGTGTGGAGAAAGTGGGACTTCATGTGTGCTTTCTATTGGTGGGTTTATTAAGGAACACTTGTCCCTAATGGTACAGTAAAAGAGATCTCTCTCAATTGTTGCTAAGTGTAGTTATCGGGCTACATGTTAGTTGTGGTTAGCATGGGATAAATCCAACTTAGTATCGACACAAAATGTTTGAAACATTATGGTGTTTGACATGTATTAATGCTAAGAGATAGCTTTGAGGGAACCACTACCTCAATGTGTCATGGGGATTTTTCCCCAACAATCGAGCTTGTAACCCTTGAGGTCTCAAAGTGCAACACCAACCTTCTCCTGTGAGTGACATTGTCACACCATTATGTTGCTACACTATGGGCACTACTCCCTCCTCTCACATCAAATCACTCACACACACTCACTAGCATGAATTAGAGGGAAGATTAGAGAGAGGTTTAGCAAGAGGGAAAGCTCAATTACACAATGGGAGAATGTACTTGCATTATGAGAGAAATTGCCTGCCCAAAGCTTATATTTAGCCTATTGCTTGTACATCGCTTTGTCTCATAATACATTGATGTACTACAACACTAGGGAGCACATCCTAGCTCATTACCACACTTTTGGAGCGGGAAATGCCATTAATTATCCACCGAACCTTTATGGGTGCCAATCTAAGTTTGAGATTTGGACAACATTGCTTCATGTTTTGCTTATACATGAGTTTACAATTTCATGGAAGTTTCACCAACACGTTTTTCAAAATCATGCATGTGGCTCATTCATAAAGAAGAATAGTCTTTAACTAGCTAGTCATCCTTCTCTACTACAATCAAAGGAAGAAAATGCTCAATAAGTAAACCTTTACTCAACCATTGATGGAAACCTCATCATCAACACCTTCTGGCCTGACCCATGATATGACTCATCATCTAGAATTTCTTAAAGTTTAGCCTCATTAACCAGTAGCCAACAATCTTGTCCAAATAACCTCTAGCTTCCACCACAACCTTGCAAGTCGACTAAATCCTTTCAATCCTCTCGACATCAAAAAGGGGGGGTGTTAACCCATTTTATGGTTAGCAAGGTTATTACACCCAATTGTATGTGAAAGCATGAGTAATCTACATCAAATTAAGAATGGGTTTTAGGGGTGTAAATATGATGAGAAAACATTATGGCGATGTGGTTGTTACAGGTGATCATTGAAGAATCACGACAGTGATGAAAAGCCTTTGTTTACACCAAATGATGATTGATATGCATTTAGAACAAGGAAGAGCACATGTTCTCATGGAGTTTGAGATTAGCTAAGTCAGTGTGATTATGTAGAAATAAGAATCACAGGTGTGATTCTTATTTTTGCATGTATATTGAAGGGAGATGACTTTAGTAGTTCAGACATGATGAGAGAATGCCAAAATATTATGCACTTCAGCACTTGGTTGAAGATTTTTCTTGACATGATTCTCAGGAATCACAGGCGTGATTCTTAAAAAAATCATAGTAATACAACACAAAAAATCGGTATAGAATATGCATGTAGAGTGCAATTTGAAAGCAATCAGCATTGACACATGTTGGCAAAACCATGATTCTATAGTGTAGTGTGATTAACCAATCACGGTGATATTGGAGTGAAATCACGGTGGCAGTGAAAAAACCTTTGAATCATCGGATGTGTTGCTTTTTTGTTGATGTAGTAGGCTTTCATGAGGAATATGACTTTTGGTTGACAATTTTTGGTGGACATGATGTGATTCGATGAATCACGATTGTGTTTTTATAGGTGCCATAGTTGTGATTTAAAAATCGTGATAACTTAGCCTTATGTTTTTCTTCATTTTATGATGTATATTGCATCTACAATATCCTTGTATCTGCAAATGATTGAGAGGGAAATTCTTTACTAATGTTGGTGCAAATGATTGAGGGTGATTCTTTATTGGTGTGATTAATAATCATTACGTGATTCCTATGCGACGTGACTGTAAATCACGACACGATCCCTATGTGGCATGACTGTAAAATCTTGCTATGATAAAAGTTGATGTTTTTGGTGATGTTGATGCTCCTTTGCACTCCATGATGCTTACGCTTCATCATTGACACATCCTTTGAATGTCTGTTGAGCTTTGAATGGCGTGACTTTTGAATCACGACTGAGTTGATTTCTTGATGTTACCATGTTTGAAGTCTTTTTTAATCATGTAGAGCATGTATGCAGCTTAAACATCTATTTTCTATGATTTTTAGTAGCGGGGTACGTGCTTGCATTTGAGAATAAAATTATACCTTTTCCTTGAAGATTACTTTTTGGTAGCATCTTAATGTTAATCTCATTCATTGTGTAGGCATCCTAAATGCTTCGGAGGTTGTTATTGTGGGAGGTTCTGCTAGCATTTTGCCTTTTCAGGCAATGGTTCTTGTGGTTCCTTGGCATTTATTTTACCATCATGTGAGCAATAGGTTCTTGTGTCTACCTCCATTTTTAGGAGAGTAGGTTCTTGTGTCTACCACCACTAATATTCTGCAACTTTAGTTGTTGGTTCAAAGACTGGGTTCATGTAGATGATCTATGGGGACATCTCCAATTGCATTCCTTCATTGGATGAAGTGATTGATAATATTTCCTAGTGTAGGCAAGTGGAATCCTCCATATGGTTAGGTTGTTTGTGTTTGGAGACTAAACCATTAAATTCTTTTGAGTACCCTATGTGTTGATGATGACACTTGATTAATCTTGATAGATTTAGGCACCCATATGATGGTATTGCCATCATAATACCCTTGATCTTGAAGGAAATTTGTAGGTATCCATCTTTGATGAATTCTTGGGCATTGAGCATGGTGTTATGGATGTTGGACTCTCCGTTTTAGTGTAGGATTCTTCCTAAATGTAGACCTCTTCTTCTTTGGGGACATGGTTTGCCTTTTTAGGATCCAGACATGAGTTGCACCCTCATGGTAGCCTTGGGCTTATAATAATACTCTTGGAATCCAAACCTGTTTTACTGCCATTGTTATATTTGTTTTGAATGCCATGACTAGGGTTGCTTTATATTTTTCTTCTTAGGCCTTTGAAATTCCCTATATGAGTGTAATTTGGTCAAACTTGGTAGCCAGACAGGATTGCTACCCTCATAGAATCCATGTACTTGAAACAGTCGCTTTTCCACCCACCTTTTGATGCTTTGGAAATATCTTAATGGTCTTAATGGTGGCAAAGAATAAGCTTTCCTTTGCTAGAATTAAAGATTTGGTACCCATTTTGGATATGAGTTGGCGAGGCTTTAGTTATGGGTTGTGGTAGCATTGATGATGATGAGGCTGGGTCTTTAATAGAGAAGGGACTACCAATGTTGAGGCTATGCCTTAAATTTTACTAGATCCAATTGTGAATCTGATCTCTTTTGTTATTATAGACTTAGGGACTTTGGCACGAGGGGTTCTCATTGACGAGGTCACGACGATGATGATAGTTTTTCCTTTGTCAGCTATAGTAATAAACTTGGTTGTCATGGTCAAGGGTTGTGGAGTTGGCAAAAGAGAGGCTATTTATAATGAGGATCCCTTAGTGTGAGCCTTTTCTTTTGTTGATGATGTCGATTGAGAATTTTTCCTGTAGTAGAATTTCCATCCTTGGGTTCTTTGTTAGACATGGGTTTGACCATTGTGGTGACATCATTGGTGATTGGGAATTGTTTCTAGGGGTGGCTGCTATAAACGAGGTTTTGTGGTTGAGCTCTTGGTACTTCGTTGGTGACACTTATGGTGGAAGAGATCCTTGAGAAATAGTGGTTGTATCTTGGGTGACTCCTTCTTCAAAAGATGTGGCCCTTACCTCATTAGGAATTTTTTGGACCCAAAAAGGACCTCCTAAGGATTCCTAATTTTAAGGAATTAGAGCTTAAAAAGCTGGGCTTAAGGGAGACAAAGGCTATGATGACCCCTATTTTTTGCCTTGCCACATCAGCCATACCCCCCTAGTTTCACTTTTTAAAGGGAACATTCTCATACTCTCTCTCTCTTACTTTTTGACTTTTCTCATACTTTCTCTCTTACTTTTTGAATTTTTTATCTTCACTCTCTACAAATTGAATCTTTCTTGTCAGTTTGAAATCTACTTTCTCATTAACTCCCACCATATCTCCCTTCCACATCAGCAAAACATTCTCGTATTTAGGTGGGCTCCAAAAAGTGATTTTTTTTTATTTTTTTACATTTTGAGGTGGAAAAAACACCACCCAACCAATATGTATGATGAAAATAAAATTTTCCCTCCAAAAAGCTTGTAATTCAAGGGTCACGTCAGAAGCCTATCAAGAGCCAGTACATCCATAACTAACTGTCAGGTCCCCACAACCCCATAAACATAACTAACTGTCAAGAACCACTACATCCAGAGATCCCAAAATTGTGGGGACCCCAAAAATTATTATTTTTTAATTTTTCTCATAAATGTAATTTATTGATGAAAAACTCCATGTAGTATATTTGTATACTAAAAATATCATTTTCTACTTAGAAAAACGGATTTATGTTAAACTTGCAATAGCAAAGTTTTAACAGTCTCTCTCACTCACCCCCCCCTCTCTCTCTCTCTCTCTCTCTCTCTCTCTCTCTCTCTCTCTCTCTCTCTCTCTCTCTCCCTCTGAGGATCTCTCTGCTTTAGCTTCTTCCTCTGCTTAGCTATGGAGCCTTTGCAAGCTGTGTGTGTAGCCCCTTGTGAAGCTAGAAAACGAAAGGTTGATTTACACATTCGTATTCCTGAAGCGTATGGCAGCTCTAAAAAAACCCATCCTACTGATGCACAATCTGTCCAAGATCGTAGGATAGCTAAGGAGAAAAATGTAGATCTTTGGGTTGATGGGCATCTCTATCCAGTTGACCCTCCATTAAGAGCAAACCCTCCTTTCTATAATTTATCATCTTTTATGCAATTTGTTGGTGAAGGAGAGCTTGGCTTGTTAGGATACTACAGAAGATTGACTAGAAGTGGAGCTTGGCAAACCCATATCTCCAATCTCAATTGCAAGCATCATAATTCAGTCTTTTACAATGTGAAGAAGGACTTAAAACATCATCAGATAAAATGAAAGAGATCCTCGCAAAGAATGTGGAGAAGGATGCAAAGATTCAAAGGCTAGAGGAACTTATCAAACGACTCAAAGCAACGCCAAATGGTGCTCGTGAATGCAAAAAGACATTGGCTGGTATAGAATCTCTTGCGTTTAAAGATGGAGCACGGAAGAAAAGGATTCGTACAACAAAGTAAGTAACATAAACTTTCATTATGCACTCAGTGATTTAAACAAAATAGTCATGATTTACGTTCTGCCATGAATTTTCTGCAAAGAGGTGTGTGGTTCTAATGAAGAGGGATGGAAGGATTTGGTCAAAGCCATTCTGAATACCAAAGATATTCTCTCAATTATTACTGACCCTTATCACGCTTGTGATGCGGTTGGAATCAGCATGAAAGGGTACCAAGCACTCCATCAGGTTGTAAAAGATGCATTTCTAAGACAAGGAATCACTAGCACTTTATTTCCTACACTCAAGGTAATTCACAATGTCAAGCGTATCCATAACGATGATATGCAGCGAGCTATAGGACAATTTTATCACGTTGAGGGCACACTAACATTAGACACAGGGTCGAGCAGAAAGAAAATCAAGACAACAAGTACAGAATTTCACTATGATGTTTACAATAACATCGTTGTTCA
Organism: Cibotium barometz; assembly: GCF_041138505.1. Taxonomy (NCBI): domain Eukaryota; kingdom Viridiplantae; phylum Streptophyta; class Polypodiopsida; order Cyatheales; family Cibotiaceae; genus Cibotium; species Cibotium barometz. The sequence goes on from NC_141087.1 coordinate 31,200,583, forward strand.
TATTGAGAGACTACAAATTGCTATGGTGAAGTTCTATGGTCTTTCACCCCAGAAGGTTAGAACTTGAAATTGCTACTATTCATGTTTTTCAGTAGAAATGAAGATGATTATTTTGTTTTAAATATTGTAAATTACCGTTTATTTGCAGTTTTGGGGAGCACACTTTCATTTGTGCTCAAGCTAGATGAGTGCCAAATTGTGAAAGGTCAGAAGCTGAAACATATGAGCATTACGCTCATGAATGAGGCCATGATATGTGCATGGGAAAAGACTACCAAACCAAGTTTTAGTGTGCAATCTGAGAGAAAGAGGTATGGTGGCTTAGTGCATTCGAGGTACCGAAGAAGACACATGAGGTATTGACATAGATGTTTGAAAGGACTCCCTGGATAACAGATGTCATTAAAAAGCAAATTGATGGTCAACTTTTAGATGTAGAAAACATAGGAAAGTTCAAGGTGGATTGGCATCTTGGGGGAGATTTGACGACAATTAAATGCATGATGGGTTGTGCTCAAGGCGCGACATCAAGATGGCCTTGTCCATACTGCAATGCTCAGATTGATATTTCTAGGCAGAAAAAGACACATAGAAAAGGTATACAGAAGGTTGGTTCTGTTGGGAAGGATGCCTCGAAAGGTCCCAAGAAAGGGAAGAAGCAATAAGAAGATACAGTAGATCCAACCGAGTCAACTGATGATGAAGATCAGGAACAACCAAATGCAAGATGGGTGGAAGGTGTCATGTCTCCTGATATGCTAGGAGAACCAAACAGGAATTCAAATTGGAGCCCCATCATTAATTTTCCACTAAATAATATTCACTTTTGCACACTTCATGCATTCATGAGAATCTTTGATCGATTGCTTAAGTGCCATATCGATTATGCATTCACAATGCCTACACAAGAGAAGAAAGTTGCAACCCTTGGTAAATTAGAACATCTTTTGAATTCGCGAAAACGTGAAAATTGAAGTGAATAAGCAGGCCTCTGGTATGTCATATGAGGTTGCTCAAAAGGTCTCCATGACTGGATCAAAGGCAAGGAGATTTTTGGAGAAGCCAGCGAACATAGAGAATTCAAAGAAGACTTGGGGACTCTGGAGAGACCTGTGTGCAATCACCACAAATGTAGATTATCCAATGCCAGCTCTTGTAAATATGCGCAAACAGCTTTGGATAAATTTCAATAACATGGTTCGCATTATGAATCAAAGTAGTACAACTGCCCAAGAACGAGCATCATTCCAACAACATATCATAGAATCCACCAAAAGTATGCTAGGTGCTTGGGGAGAGAGTAAAGTAACACACTATATGGTAAGCTGTACAGTAAAAAAAATAACTTGGTGTTTTAACCTTAACTTTTTCTAATTAAATTCTATTGTCATGTGTACAGCACATAGTTTATGCGCATGGTGTGTATTTCATGAACAAGTATGGATCGCTCGACATGTGGAGTACCCAAGGGATGGAGAAATCACATTATAAAGAAAGAGGGGTTCAAAAATACAAGACATGGAGGTGGAGCTTGTGCAAGAGGAGGAACACATACAAACTATCTACAACATATGTTCAATTGGTTTTATCGCACAACCTTTGGAAGGGTACAGGCCCAACAATCTAAGCTTGCGCAAGAGGCACGCAAGGCTACAAAAAGTCATGCTCGGCTTGAATGGTTGTAGACCAATGCTCGGCTTGAATGGTTGTAGACCAATGCTCCCCATAGGCATGGTGCTTGGCATGCACGAATAAGGAGACAAGGGAGGCGTTGGGTTGTGCAGGCACTAGTATAAATCTAGATGTAATAAGGCTAAGAAAATAAGTTTAGTTAGGTTTTTTTTTACCCTTAAAAAAAACTATTAATAGTTCCTTCTCTCACTTCATTTTCATTTAACTTTTTTAGAGAGCTTGAGCTCAAGATCTACATAGGCACCCACGTAAGGATACCAGCACATCACCATGTTAGCATAGTCGTACATGGATATGGCACGCACCAAGAACACCGCACATGTTACCATGCCTTCACAAAACACAGTGCAAGGCACCCAAAGACCACATACTGGCAACACCACGGAAGAGAGTGACCCCTTGGATTCTAGGACATGCCCAATGGGATCACCAGAGTCCAACCCTCCTCTCACAGCAACACCAATGCACACACATGCAAGGCCTTCTAGTGGGAGCAAGCATGTGAAGACCCCACAATGCAGCCACCCCAAAGATCAAGACAGAGAGGCCGATGATGAGCAGTTCGACTAGGTTGGTGAAAAGATTCCTACATTATGCAGCACCATAGGTGGCAAGACCCTACTACCCTAGGACAGGGTCCCCTACCTACCCGGGGAGGAACTTGATACACAGGTACCACAGCAACAACAGGGAGAGGAGGATTCAGACTATGAGAGAGACCAAGAGGAGGTTCGTGTAAGTGCGCGCAAGCATAGAAAGGTCAAGCTCTTCAAGCCAAGGAAGTCCCAACCTCGCCAACGCACTAACACAACACAGAGAGCTCCAAGGAGAAGGATGCACCAAGGACATAGGGCTCTACAAGAAATCAAGTTTTATCAGAGGAACACTAAGTTGCTGATAAGAAGAGCCCTTTTCGCTCGCACAGTGAAGGAGATTCTTCAACGATATAGAACAGAGTTTCGTGTGCAAGGGATTTCCCTTGAAGCATTGCAAGAAGCCTCCGAGGCTTACCTTGTTGGGATTTTTAAAGATACTAACCTCCTTTTGCAATACATGCAAAGAGGATTATCATATCTGCCAAGGACATGCAACTAGCTCGGTCCATTCGGTCGAGGCGAGTGAGACACGATCTAGAGATCTTAGATGCTAACCTTTTCCAGTTTGTCACCCACGGCATCAGAAATGCTCCTGGAGGAGTGAGGAAGCTGTGCCAGAACAGTGTGAATTTGGCCTCTGCAACGGCGATGTAGGCTCAAAATTCGCACTGTTCTGGCACTTCTCCCCTAGCCACTCAGGATCATTTCTGATGCATTTATAATGAAGTTGAGCACACTAGTTAATTGTGAGAAACAGTAGTTTACAAGATAAAAACACCTTTAATCATGTGTAAAAATATAGTGTTTATCATCCAATGCATCAGAATTGCTCCTGGAAGACTGGGGAAGCTATGCCAAAATAGTGCGAATTAGGCTCTACAGCCGGCGATGCAGGCTCAAAATTCGCACTGTTCTGGCTGCTCTCCTAGCCACTCAGGATCATTTCTGATGCATTTATAATGAAGTTGAGAACACTAATTGTGAGAAACAATAGTTTATAAGATAAAAACAGCTTTAATCATGTGTAAAATTACATTGTTTGTCATCCAATGCATCAGAATTACTCCTGGAGGACTAGGGAAGCTATGCCAAAACAGTGCGAATTTAGGCTCTGCACGACGATGCAAGCTCAAAATTTGCACTGTTTTTGCACTGCTCTCCCAGCCAATCAGGATCATTTCTGATGCATTTATAATGAAGTTGAGTACATTAATTATAAAAAACAGTAATTTTTGATGCTTTTCTGGTGCATTTATAATGAAGTTGAGTACATTAATTATAAAAAAACAGTAATTTACAAGATAAAAATACCTTTAATCATGTGTAAAAATATATTATTTGTCATCCAATGCATCAGAATTGCTTCTGGAGCGCTAGGGAAGCTATGCCAGAACAGTGCAAATTTGGGCTCTACAGTAGCGGTGCAGGCTCAAAATTCGCACTATTCTGGCACTGCTCCCCCATCCACTCAGAATCATTTCTGAAGTTGAGTACATTGATTATGAAAAACAGTAATTTACAAGATAAAAATACCTTTAATCATGTGTAAAAATATATTATTTGTCATCCAATGCATGAGAATTTCTCCTGAAGGGCTGGGGAAGCTGTGCCAAAATAGTGCGAATTTGGGCTCTACAACAGCAGTGCAGGCTCAAAATTCGCACTGTTCTGGTGCTACTCCCCCAAGCTCCCAGGGTTATTTCTGATGCATTCACAAAAACATTGATGGTACTACAAACTATAAAAAATAATGATATACTTGATGAAAATAAGTTTGCAAAAATTGTATTGTATTCATAATAAGAAATGATACATCATCTTTACAAAAGCTTTCTTACAATATTAAGCTTCCTTCTCTTGTTATTGGGCAGAGTGTGCTCAAGGAGTGATTGGGCTATTTCTTGAGGATCCTCTATGCCTATGCTTTTGGCTACACCTGAAGCTTACCCCTAAATCCATAACCAAAAACATCGAAGGCAAGGGATTTTTAAATTATAACTATACATTTGGTGCTCTGTGCCATAGAGGCTACATAGAGCACCTTAGAGAGGGCTTTCAAAAAGAAGAGAGTGAAGGCAGATTGAGGGGTGTAGTCCTTGTGGATAATGGTGATGCCATCCACAGGAAGTCGACCAAGATAGTGCGCCAAAGCAGCATCATGTCCATGGACCTTGGCCTGGTCTCTACTGTCGTCGCCTCTCCCAGCAAATGCGTCAATTTCAACCACCCTCTGCAATCAAAGGAAAAATCAAAATATTTTCCTATACATAATTACAAATGTTTCAAAGTTGTAAAAGGTCGATTATTACCTCTTGCTCAATGTCTTCTTTTGCCAAAGTGCTGGTAGGGGCGGAGAGGTCAATCGAGGACTTAGCCTCATCCTTTTTTGGTGCTTTGGTCTCCTCCATCACTCCAGCAGCAAGGGTATCCTTTTCAACCTCTAGCTTGTCTTGTAAGGTTGTGAATTCCTCCTCTGGAACTAGGGCTTGCTCCACGGTCTCAACCATAGTTTCCTTGACCAAAGCAACTGTCTCTGCGAGATAGATTCTCCAAGGGGTAATATAACACTATCTAGGTGAGGACCGAGGTTGGACGTATCAAGGTCCACCTCACATCGCGTGCATATAATGCCCAAGCATTCATCCATTCTCAAGCCAGCTGCCTTTTCAAGGTCATGAAGAAATAAGTATTCTTCACCTTCCACCACAATGGTGCTCAAGAGATTGATCTCAAGCTCTGGCAGCACCTTGCTCTCCTCATGTGGGAAAGATGGCCCCGCATCTTCTACTACAGTGGGCTGTTCAGCTATAGATTGTGCACCCTCTGGAAAGTGCTCTGATGCAAGTTGCTCTTCCACACCAGCACTCGTTCCTACTGCCTTCACTTCCTTGTCATCCCTCAAATACCCTACCAACTGCAATGCAAGCATCTCTACCTCCTCATCCGAATCCTCATCGCACTGATGAGAAACGCAAAAGTGGCGAGCCACGAGAGGAACCTAGTTCCTAAATTGCCCTTCCCCAACCTCTTCACCTCCTCCTTATTATTGAAGGTACAATAAGCTCCTGCGAGAGGATGCAAATGTCGATGAATCATTCAAGGCGCTAGATGTAGGGGCGGGCATATTGTTGAATGTACTTAAGCAGCTCAACAGGCACCCATCGATCATTGGGGCAATGGGGAAAGGAGATGGAGTGGGGAGCCAAGTGTTGCTCCATGTATGCAATCTGCATCTCATAATGTTGGGACGCAAGGGCAAGCAACTTTTCAAAGTATGCAATATGCATCTCATAATGTTGGGACGCAAGGGCAAGCGACTTTTCAAAGTCGACTTCACGAGAGAACATGACAAAGCGCTCGCTCTTGCCCGCCCATGGGGTGGTGGAGAGGAACTCACAGAAGTTGTCGTAGTGGGTAGCCATGTGAATGCAAAGAGATAGTGTGAGCTCGTGCTTGGTTTCTATCACGTGAAAATGAGAAAGAAGGCACCTTTGGCTATTTATAGTTAAAATTTAAAGTTTGGCCTTTTCACACTAGACCGTTAGACAAAAAAATTACAGTTTGTAAAAATATTAAGATTTTAATTAAATAAATATTGGTTAAAAAAGAGCCTGCTACAAAAATTACAAGCATGTCATCTAATCTAAAATTGTTATAATGTCTTCATTTTTTTCCCCTCTTATGACATTTACTTCATGTTGATCTCCATCTCGTTGTTGACTTGAAAGCTTGTCATTGCCTTCACCTCGATCTTGAAACTCTTGCCCCTCACGTGCATCAAAACAGAGGCTATTTTCCCATATACCCAGTTCATCTTCAAGCTCTTACACATGCCTACTATATGTGTTGGTAGGGCTATGCACCTTGCTTCTGCTGAAAATTCAAGGTCTCCCATTTGCCATGATTCTGAGACCATGGTTGTCCCCTCCTTACGCTTCCCAATCTGTAAAAATATAGAAAGTGGCACAATAACCAGAAAGTGTAAGGGTTAATACTAGACATGTAGTGGAATCAGATATACCTTTCTTCTCATCAACTTGAAACTTGACTCTTCCACATTGTCAAAGCCCATGATGCTAAAGTGTTGACGCATGTCTGCTAGGCTCCAATGCTTGCTTGTTGCCACTCGCTCAATCCATCCATTTTGCATCATCACACCTACCTCAATAGGCATAATTTCTTCTTCTGAGGCTTGAAGTGAGATCCATATCCCATGCTTTTGCATCCATCTTTGGTAGTGCAGACGCATGTACAAAATAGAGCGTGCCTTCAAGAACCTGAAAGACACTATAGAATCTACTACATTGCACTTGTACACATCACCTTGATGTGACCCCTCATTAACCTCCCAACCCTCTCCTAGAGTAATCCTTGAATGAGGTCAGACCGTACCTCCTTACAAATATACATTGTTTTTGTTTGGTGCATTGGTATGGAATTGAACATGTGCACAAAAACATGTAAAGGACAAAACCAATTTAGCCCTATTGACCTAGATGTCTTTGAAAACTTAAGTGATGTCTTGATATCACTTACCATCTTAAACTTTAAGCATAAGATGGTCCAAGCATCAGGTTTGGGCCATTCGGGATTGTTAAGAGGGGGGTTACGGATCTCTTCTAGCTTGCCAAATAAACCTGGTTTTTTATCTATAAAATATGAGTGAGAAAAGAAAAAGATATTATTCTGTACAAGATCACTTGGGCTTTGAGATACAAACATTGCCTCTCCAATGGATGCATGGCATAGCATAGAAAACTCCAATGAGGCTTTGGAGTGGTTGTTCCTCAATATAATTAGAGGGGAAAATATTTGCAGAGAGACATAAGAAAATGGAGAATCATAAGAAAATTTGAAACAAAATATCCAATATTAGCATGTTGTTAAAGCTGTGTTTATGTTACACTAACAATTTGAAGGAAACCTTGGTCTTTGGCCTTGAATGTACAAGTCTCCAAGGGTATACATATGTTGCACTATGGCAACTAGTCCTTCCTTCTTAGTATGCTTGAAGCCTTGTAGCCTCCCCTTCCAATGATGTAGCATATTCCCCAGTTGACGCACTCGATGTGGTCCCTTAGAGCTTGGCTGCATGTAGACCCAAGCCCCAACCCTGAATCTTATTGGAGCCCAAACTCCATTCTCATCTCTTGTGTAGCATATTCCCCAGTTGACGCACTCGATGTGGTCCCTTAGAGCTTGGCTGCATGTAGACCCAAGCCCCAACCCTGAATCTTGTTGGAGCCCAAACTCCATTCTCATCTCTTGTGTTATGCAGCACAAGCTCTTCCACCTTCTCCCTAGGTCTTCTCACATTAGTGTAAGAGGCCATGGTGGTAAGAAAAGAGAAGAAGGGAAAAGAAAAGCTTGTTTTACAACAGAGGAGTGGAGAGGAGAGATAGTTCAGGGTTTTCAGTGCAGTAATGGAAAGCTTAAAAGAGGGTTAGAGTTTGAGAATATGCTTCCTGACCTAGAGTAGACTAAAGAGGGATAGAGTTTCTGCAGCAATGGAGAGGGAGGGAGCTTGAGAGAGAGAGAGAGAGGGAGATTGAGAGGGAGGGAGCTTGAGAGGGAGGGAGCTTGAGAAGGAGGGAGAGCTTGAGAGGGATGGAGTTTTTGCAGCAATGGAGAGCTTAGAAAAGGAAGAAAGAGGGAGAGGGAGCTTGAGACTGAGGGAGCTTGACAAGGAGGGAGAGCTTTAGAGGTATGGAGTTTCTACAGCAATGGAGAGCTTAGAAGAGGAAGAAAGAGCTTCAAAATGAGCTTTCCAAACCTACAGTATGTTGGGGGGAAGTTTGAGAGGGAAAACACACTTTTGGGAAAAAATTAAAAAATTTTAATTTTTAGGGTTTTTAATCTACGCGATTCTAGTGGGGGGACCTCTAAGTTTGGGCCCAAGAGGTAGGGGGATAAGAGTAGTAATTAGGCCCCATTAGCAAACCAAAGCCTAGGCTCCCTAGGGTGAAAGAAGTCAAAAATATGCACCCAACCCTCTTCCTATTGGTCCATTCCTAACCAAAAGTTAATCCAAGAGGCCCTCTTTGGGTCCAAAAAATTCCTAATGTTGAGCCTTGGTGAAATGAAATGGTTGCCTTCATGGAGAGCTGTAATTTGAGGACTCTGAATATGTAGATTTGGGACTAGTTCCTTCTTTCGAGATATGGCTAATTTAGAGACTCCATTACAAAGGCTTTTTGATGGAGAGGGTAGGTCTTTAGCAAGAGCGGCTCCTAATGTAGAAGCCAATTGTCTCTTTTGGACAATGTCATAAAGAGCGTCAAGTGTTATTTCTTCCTTATCATAGAATGGTATCGAATGACACCACCACTTTTTTGTTAGAAATCTTCATGGCACATGTTTATCTCTTACAAAGTTTGACAAAATATAGTCTAACACACAAATCTTACATTTGAAGGGATTAGACTCCATATAAACTGTGCATTCAAAAGATCTTAGACATGGCATGCCTTGAATATGAGTCCTTAGAATCCATTTATGAGCCTACACATATGTCGTGAGATTTTGTTACTTGTAAGGATAGATTTGAGATTGGAATTTGGTTTAGTTAAAAAGAAAAGAAGGAGAGTCCACAAGAATACTATTGCAAGGGAATGATTATGTGCTACTTATTGTAAAAAGTGACTTAAATACAAGTGACTAGTTTTCACACTAGGTTGGCCAAACTTAACAATGGTCTGAGTCTTTTTTTACAACTATGTACACTAAGTCCATAGACTTTTCCTATTTGACATAAAGCACATGATAAGTCTATTTTATATGTTTTAATGTTATTTTATAAAAGTTAGGTGCACATTCGTGTGGGTAAGATAGCAAAGTACCTTACGATAGGTCGGGTGTGCGAAATCATGTTAACCAACAAAGTGGTTAACAAGAGGAGATGATTGAAGCTTCGTACGCATGTACCTATTTATGCTTTGTGTGAGAGAGTGAGAGAGGTGAGTCTTTATAGGGAGGTGCAACAAACTTCTTGGTGATAACAAGAGGGAGACTCGGAGATTAGAGCTAGCAATTATTGGTGGAGCTTGGAGGTCAAAGAGATCCTTGGCCAGAAGCAAGGTAAGAATCCCATGATGGTTGTTGCTTGTTTTGCTACTTGCTTGAATGGTTGAGTTCTTAGAAGAGTAGAAATAGACCATAACGTTGTAAATATTATGAGAAAAGCTGGCAAATAACCAAGCCTAGTAGTTTAGGGTTTAAGTTTGGGCGCCCAATTGTGAGTAAGGGTCAGTTATATATAAGTCAATTTCTCATAATACAATGATACAATCCCCCTTTGTGCGAAGTGGGCTCTAGTTATCTTCTTGCTCTTTGCTCTTATATGTGGATGAGAGAGAGAGGAGATGATTGTTGCTTATTACACATGTGCCTCTTTATGCTTTGTGTGAGAGAGTGTAGAGAGTGAGAGAGGCAAGTCCTTGCAGGGAGGTGCAACAAACTTCCTAGAGACAAAAAGAGGGAGACTTGAGATATTAGAGCTAGCAACCAATGGTGGAGCTTGGAGGTCAAATAGATCTTGGACTAGAAGCAAGGTAAGAATCCCACATGATAGTTGTTGCTTATTTCACTGCTTGCTTGAATGGTTGAGTTCTTGGAAGCATAGAAATAGGCTATAACAAAGGTTAAGATGACCTAAAAAAACGTGCTTCTGTGAGTAGAGAATACTTTGGTAGATCAAATAGACCTAAGATAAATTTGAGGTCGTCTTTAATGCTGGAGACACACATGAAATTGAGATATCTAATGCACACATTGTGAATAATTATAGTTTCAAACCGTATAATTATAAATTGAGTAAATGATCGATTATTTGATTATGTTACATTATAATTTGTATTTTTTGAAACTTTTCAAATTTCCTAACCATTAACAATATTGCCATATTCTTTTACATAGAGAGAGAGAGAGAGAGAGAGAGAGAGAGAGAGAGAGAGAGAGTACACTTTTGGTTGTTTAGAGGCTTACTTTCCTTCTTATTATCCATATCATCATCATGCCATACTCATTTCTTATATTGGAGTAAGAAAAAGAGAACTCCTTTACGTAACAAAAAAGGATAGTTTGATATGTGAGGTGTACAAAAAACATGGGTAAACAAGACACTAACCAAACCCATATGCCTTTGCAATGTTTCTTAATGAGCAATTTGTAATTTGTGAGCTAGCATTCTATGAGTTGATCAATGATGCAATGTTACCACTAATCAAAAGGCTAAGTGTGAAGCTAATGCTTACGTCATATTTGACCTTCAACTCCTTGAGCTTGGCGTTGATCATTGTGACTTGATTGTTGAGTAGTGACGAGTCTTGATCTAAGTGGACTATATATGAAAATTTTGAATGTAATGGGCTACTTGTACAAGGCATAGTGATATTTATGATTTAAGGATCTCGCATGTGGATCAACATAACACTTGGGCACTTGGCCTTTAATGAGAACCCTGTTGGAACCAGACCAGTAGTGAATATTTTGACCAAGAAAAGAGAAGTTTTGGAGAAGCAGTCTCCTGAAGGTTGCACAACTGAAGATATGATTGAGGCATGTATTCAGTTAGGGTGTTAGACCTCTTGGGGGATGACATATGGTCTTTAATTAATGGCATGGAGATGTAGCTGGGTCCGAATGTAAAGATGTAAAGCTGTTTTTTGTTTGGAAATATATATATTGGAATTTGGTCCCCAAAAAAAAAACACTTGGGCACGTCAGATCCTTAGGTCCCGCTTGATGAGAGTAGCATGCTTTTTCACCCCACGGGCGTCCTGCCTTGGAGCAGGAACGCCAGAGAGTCGAGGTTCACATCGCACCCTTTCTTCACCGTTGGATGCTCCAAAGACAATCTCATGAAGGGCTTTTGCCGGTCTTCCAACCATCCACTTGCACACCTCACCGTGACCCAATCGCAAGCCTCCGGGATGGTTACATCACATGCAGAGGAAACGGCTCTTGCAGTAGCCGCCGTTTGCCCACCGATACCCCAGCTTGGCTCCCTCGACTCTGTGCCCTCTAGCAAAGAGGCCCTTGGAATTGGCCTTCGCGAGCAGATGGACAAAGAGTCTGTGGTGTCGTCGCCCTCTCTCAGAAAATCGAGAATGCTTCTCGGGGACGGCTGCTCGGAGTCGCTTATAACGGCTTCTGGTGCAGCAGCTTGGATAAAAGGGTGCTCCAGAAGCTGGGCCGCTGTCCATCTGACTTTGGGATCTCTTTGCAGGCACTTGCTCAAGAAGTCCCTGCCCTCCTCAGACACACTCTCTGGCAAAGGCGGGTCTTCTTGCGTGCACCCAACCTTGAAAAGCATAGAGGCGACGTTTTTGCCTCTCCTCCACCCCCATGGAGGCCTTCCCTGCAGCATCTCCACCACTGTGCACCCCAGGGACCAAATGTCAGATGGGCACCCTTGCTCCACACCTTGCACCACCTCCGGAGCCATCCAGAGAGGGGTACCCTTGAGATTAGACCCTTCTGTTTCTGGTAATCCGAGCCTTTTGGCCGCCCCAAAGTCCGCAATCTTCACTCCACACGATCCCACCAGAACATTCTGCCCCTTGATGTCGCAATGAACAATTCCCTGCTGGTGGAGGTAAGCCAAGCCTTCCACAATCCCGCGGGTATAGCATCTGACCCGACCTTCATCCAATCGCCCACCACCCGATTTTCTCACCATCTCAGCGATGCTACCTCCATCCATGTACTCCAGGAAGAGATTGCGAGATGGCAAGCCATTCTCGGAGGAGTAATCTCCGCCCAAGCAGCTGAGAATTCTGGGGGAGTGGAGGCTCTGAAGGATGCAGAGCTCGCTCTCGATGGCCTGGAGTTGAGCGGAGGGGGATGAGCAAGGGGCGGACTTGACTGCAAAGACTTGACCGTCCTCAAGGTTGATGGCGAGGGAGACATTGCCAAAAGAGCCAGAACCAAGGGGGGAGCTACGGAGCCACAGCCGAATGGGAGGAGCGGGAGCCATGGTGGGAGGAGCTTATGAGAGAGCAACGTGTATCAGGTTGGCGTGCGGCCCTTATAAATGTGTTGATACAGGCGATTATATATTTATATATAATAGATAAATTGTGTCAAGAATATATATTTATAATAGATAAATTGTGTCAAGAATATTTATATATTAGGATTACGAGAAAGCAAAATCCAACCTCAGAATCTCAAGCCGAGAATCCGGACGGCTTTATTTAAAATCACCACCGCCAACCCATATATATATATATGTGTGTGTGTGTGTGTGGTAGTATATACACACAAAAAAATATACACAAAATACTGTGTGATCCATATTTTTTTAAAATCCACATAAAACCCTTCTTATTAGTGAAAGTGTGTAGGATACGCAGATGGAGATGGAGTCCCGTGCTGCAGGACACATGTCACAAGCTTACTCGAATTGAGATACGAAGTACTCGATTGTGCAAGCTGATGAAAAAGTGATCTGCGCGCCAGGTGTACACGCGGGAGTCGCTATCACCCAAACACGTTCCCAATGAAAAGGCCCCTAGTCTTTGAAGATGCACATGGCCGGTGTGTTCGTTGGGCTGGTTTTCTCTTTTGCTTTTTTATATTAGGTACAGCGTTTGTTGGGCTGAATTTTGAAAGATCTCATACAGTTGACCTACTTGTCAATCTCCCATTAGCCCACTTGTAAGCAAGGAGTTTGAGGATCTCTAAGGAAGGAGTTTGAGAGTCCCTAAGGAAGGAGTTTGAGAGTCCGCAGTCCGTAATGCACCGGTAAAGGAAGGAATTTGAGAGTCCATAGGTCATAGGTTCAAATCCCTGCAAGCATTTAGCATCTAGTGTGCGTGAGTAGTGTACTTTCAAAATTTACAGCCAAGCTCAAAAATAAAGTTGACTACTTTAAGAGCTTGAGACAAAAAAGCAAGTTGTAAATACCCCTTTAAAGTTTAAGCGCTTCAAACAAAAAAGCAAGTTGTAAATACCCCTTTAAGAGCTTGAGACAAAAAAGGAAGTTGTAAATACCCCTTTGCAAGAGGGGTATTTATAACTTAGCACTTTGTAAATACCCCTTTGCAAAAGGATATCTTGGCACTTCTAGTGTTTCTATTATAAACAATAAATTAGCACCTTGCACAAACAATAAATGCTAATCAAAACATATCACCAAATCCGAAAATTGCAAAAACAATCCTCCACCTTTGGATTGCTTGATATTGACTTTTTATCTAAAATAATAACTATACATATAAGTTAGATAAATTTTCAAGTTAGGCAAAGAGTGTGTGTTTTGGTAAGCTATAGAAGAGCGTCAATTTTTTGATTTTCGCCAAGATTAAAGAGAAACCTGTAAAAGGTTTCCTAATTTGGGAAGCTCAAGTTCATGAAAATCATAAAATTGCAGTTAGACAAGAGAAGAGGGACAACGAAGAGGTGAGAATCTTTACACATAACCCCTGCTCTTATGAGATGAGCAAGGCTCGGATTCTCATTGGGATGAATATCTCCACCATTGAGCCCCTCCCAAGTTAGGAAGTTTCCTAACTTGGGAAGTTCAAGTTCATGAAAACCATGAAATGGCACTTAGACAAAGAAGAGGTGAGAATCTTTACACATAACCCCTGCTCTTATGAGATGGGCAAGGCTTGGATTCTTATTGGGATGAATATCTCCACCATTGAGCCCCTCCCAAGTTAGGAATTCCACCTATAAAAGGTTTCCTAACTTGGGAAGTTCAAGTTCATGAAAACCATGAAATTGCACTTAAACAAAGAAGAGGTGAGAATCTTATAGCTCTTATGAGATGGGCAAGGCTAGGATTCTCATTGGGATGAATATCTCCACCATTGGACCCCTCCCATCAATTCTCCTTTCTCAATCACCTAGAGTCTTATCCATCTCATTCAGCCTCCCCATTCATATAAGATATAAGTTATCTACCTCTATTGGCGAGATGCCTTGCCCATGGAACATTGACTACACTCTTAAATTTAGAAGGAAAAAATATTGCTAGGATAGTATCAACCATACAAATGATAAAATTCATAAACAATAATTTAAATTGATGAGGAGTTATGGTAAATATATGTTGTATTAAGTTGGATATGTTACTACTAACATTGAAAATTTAGATTTAAGGTTTAATTAGAAATAATATCTTTAAATTTTAAATCTTTATAACATGGATCCTTTTGAATCTCCTACTACTAAATCTTGTAAGATCAAGCTAGTGTAATATAATATTAAGTTGGATATGTTACTAACATTCAAAATTTAGATTTAAGGTTTAATTAGAAATAATATCTTCAAATTTTAAATCTATATAACATGGATCCTTTTGAATCTCCTACTACTCAATCTTGTAAAGATCAAGCTAGTGTAATATAATATTAGGGCTGCTATCTTTAAAAACTTGAGAAATCTCACATATACCTTGTGGTCCTCACAATAAAATATTATCATGTTAGAAAAGTGAATCTTCATTTTGAATTACAAATTATTTCCCTCTTTCAATTTTCATGCTTTGATTTTTCTCCCTTTTTCACTTTCGCTCCATTTTCCTTGTGTGAAATTTGATTTTGCCATTTCTCTTTCTTCCTTGTTTCTTTTTGTATAAAATTTTATAGTTAGCTTCCTCTCTAGTATTTTTTTCCATTTGTAAAAAAGCTCATTCTAATAAAACCAATTTTTCATGTTGCCTTATAGTTACCCTTTCTCATGCTTCCTTGCTTCTTTTTCGACGAACAATGCACAATCAGCTTCCTCTCTTGTGCATGCATCTTCTGATAAAATTTAATTTCATTTGGGTAGAATCTCATGTCAATTTCATTTAGAAGTTCAAATAGAGTACTATAGCTCTCTCTTACATTATTTGAGGAAAGGTAATAATATTTTGTTAATTACATTATGAAGTCATTTAGTTGCCACTGTTTATTTATAATTAAGTCTTATTTTGCACTAATATGCAAGTTATAACAAGAAGTTGGTTTTGAAGGTCTAAGGACTTTCACTTCGCAGTTTATTAAATAAGTAAGAAGCATTTTCCTTTATGATGTTCTTTTAAAGTTTATCAAAGTTTAAGTTGTTATTTGTATAATATTTTCTTATATATTTCTAAGTTTTGATGTTACTCTATTGTAGGTTTTAAAACTCTATATTGTAGGTTTTAAAACTCTATATTTTATTGGTATTAAGGCCAATTTAGAAAAAGGTAATAAGAAATTCTTATTGTGCCTATTGTGTTGTTACTCACATTTTTCTCATCTTTAATTATTAATGTTGGCTTGTCTATTCTGTGATTTAGGTTTGTTTATTTGCTCTCTACATGTTTTGAATCTTTGGGTTTTATTGGTAATGTGACTACTTGTGATCTTGAGAAGAAAAAATGTAATAAGTTCATTAGGCTCTTTGTCATTTGGTTTATGCTTACAAAATTGTTAACCTTGAGTTTTTCATTATAATCTTTTAATGTTGATTAATCTAGTAAATTATGTTGAGGTCATTTGGTAAATATTTATTTGCTTTGCATATTTGTTTCACTATAGATATCCTAAAGAAGGAAGACCAAAATTAGTACACACACTATGGAGGTTTTCAATAGGAAAGATGAAATGGAAAATGGATCCCTGAAAAATACATGAAATTCTCATGGTGGGTGTTGATACAACCAAGCACTCAAGGATCTTTTAGAGTAAAGTAAAAAACACAGATGATTTGTGCAAACATTTGAAGGGAAATACATTAGAGTTTAGACAACATACCACTAGCGCAACTATGACAATAGATCTATTAAACATGTGTATTTGTGTAAAGAAATCCAATTGCATCCTGACAACCGAATTCTAAGGCATAAACCAAATATTGAGTATATAATATTCATTATAAAGATACTAATGTTTTAAAAGAGATTAGTGTTTTTAAATTTTAATTTTGTAGCATGTTATATGTACCCCTCTACCTTTGGAAGAGTGAAAGTCTATGGAGTGTTTAAGTGGAAAGATCATTGTATTGGTGCATTGTTGTATGGTAGCAAGAATGCAAGTTATTTGGTTGCCCATCTATTTCTATGATTTGCTATATGTTGTTCCTATGGGAGGAGATAATTCAAGTTTGCAAGCTAAAGCTTGCAAATGATGTTCAAGTTACAATTAAACCAGCCATAGTCATCTCATGATACAATTGAGTGCTGAGTTACAAAGTCAGATATTACCTTTAGGTGAGAACTTATATCCTTGGAATGGATGTGACCGTAAAACACATAGTTGTCCTAATATTGTTTTCATTGATTGTTATGTACTTCATTGCTTTGCTATGTATGCAATTCTAGGTACGGAAGAAGATGGAGGTTCTTAAGAGGTGATTGGTTGATCTTGGATCAAGATATGTGGGATCCCACACATTCTACTATGGTGGATGTGGTTGTTCTTTGGGAAGGTCATGATGTGGTTACAACCAACATACATAGTGATGTGGCCTCTTGCAGTTTGTAGTTCTTAGGCAAGAGGACTTTGCATTACAAGCATTATTTTGACATATACATGTACATGTACTAACATATTAATTTTCATATGCTTTGTAGAATGTCATGCATTTCAAGATTCAATTGTGAAGGAGTACATCGTTCGGATGATTAACAATGTCATCATATTCCACAAGACATGTTCTTGGATTAGCTCCAACATTTTTTTGACATTGGAGCACTGATAAAGGTTGCTACTTTCAAGACCATCCCCATAGTGTCTAGCTTGTTCTGATAGCAATAGGGGGGTTCACTACATGCACTTGTGGCAGTTTACCACATCAGTAAGATACATGATCCACATATCATCATCCAAAGGGAGATTTAGGGCGAGGCAATTCCAATACAAGCTATCAAAGCCCCTATGCCATCTTCTAGAGCCAAGTAGCAAGAGACTAGGGCATAGCCTCTCCTCTTGGTTGTATTATGTAATATTTTTCATGTAAATATCATGTAATGACAATCTTATTTTGTAGTTCTCTTTGCATCATGTGCTTAGATGTTTGGGTTTAATAATATTTTTATATTTGATACTAGTTTCTATTTGTTCAAAAATTTAACATGCATACCCAATGCATTAGACATTTTGTGTTTTTAACAAACTAAAATTTAATTCAATACAATTTCAAAAACTAATTAAACAATCTTAACCCGCAAGATTCAAAATGAACATAAGCACAAAAGGAGCAGATAAGAGGTCTTTATATTAATTATAATCATGAAACTACATATCATTGTTCCATTAGTTATAAAATTACATATATCTAATGAGTCTACGAGCATAGGTCATCTCCTAGAGTTCCCTTTATTTTCATAGATGGTGAACCACATACATATCCTTGTTTGTGATGGTCACCCTACTCGCATGGATAGCAGTATGTTATGTAAGCATGGTAGTAGTATGTTATGTGTTGCTAAGCATGTCGACTAGGTACCCCTCTACAACCACTTGTAGTGCCTCCAATGCCACCGCTTAGGCAAGAGGCAAGAGGCAATCGGCTTGGTGAACCCAAACTCTTCTTGAGTTCCTTAACCTCAGATCATCCATGATCTCTCGTACTAGCTAGATGAATGGGGCTATAGAAATAAGGTTGTGCATGGTTTTATCGTAGAACCTGAATTTCCAAACAAGGCTAAAGTGCCTACTCTTCATGTATGCTTGTGGTGTTGCAGTGGACCACTAGGATTTTGGTCTTGGGCTAGGGTTGGGTTTAGGCCTCAGCTTGGGCCCCCTAGATGAGGTGCAGGTAATTGGTGGGACTTGGGCAAGCACTGAGGCTAGGCCTCATGCTTGGATTCATCATCCGCTGGCAACATACACCTTCTTTTCTTTTGATACACTCTCCTTGTAGTTTACTTCGTGGGGCCATTGATCTTGAAGATGAAAAATAAGAAATGAAGTGAAATAAGGCCGCATTGGAAGTATTATTATTGTTGCAAATCCTCTAAAAGGAGACATAAATCCTTGTCCTTGATGGTGGTACGATTGGCATGAATGATTGCCAATTGGTCAATCATGCAAATCCAATAGATAATATTTTAGTCGCTCTACTAAGATCGATAGAGTTGGTGTGATAACGTGTGAAGAAGCTGCTCACGGATGAACTTTGTAGATCTTGCATTACTTCCCTAATAAGCGGATGGCACCTTTGGTATAACCAACTCTTAAGACTTTTGGTACTTTTTGCTGGTAGACTTTTGGTACTTCTGTATCTCTCAAAGAGCGACAGTGGTGCCCAATCTCCATCCTTCTAATCTTTGATAAAACTTGTTCCACTTCTAAGAAAGTGGAACAAGTTTTATTAAAGATTAGACTACATTGAGGCTAAGTGGAAATCAAGAAAGGATAAGAAAAAGTCACGTGTGCAAGTGTGAATTTACCATGCAAACCATGTTTTGAAGGGGTAAAGGCAAGAACATTTCTTTTTGCACACCCAGGTAAGTTAGTGGTCAATTTTGTTAGTGCAACAACCATAGAAGTATGATGTATAAAAGAAATTGAATATGGTTGTTTCTAATCAAAGTAATGGAGGAAGGATGTTGATAACAAAGGCAATGTGTGGATTGCATTCAATAAATTAGCCCCACTTCTACAAAATATGGCATTTACAATGGATGATGTAAGAGAATTTAACTTGGAAGTTTACTGTATTTTACAATTCAGAATCGCAAAAGCCTAGAGTTCAACTAGCATCACACATTACTTTCATTCTCATTTTACTAGTGTAAACATGCTCATGTTATTTAGTGTTTTAATTGTGAACATGTTAATATAACACATCTTATAGGCCCATGGTTCTTACTTCACAAACAAGGAAAGTTTTGCAATATGGTCTACAAGGCATGGAGTGATCTCATTAGCAATCTTAATGTGGCTTTCAAAAGACAATGGCTCACAGAGGTGGAATACATGATATTAATCCCATGAGGCAATTGGTTGCGTGGTGGTATAGAGGATAGCAATAAGATATGAGGAGAAGATATTGAAGTCCATTCCCAACAATGAGTTAGAAGCGGTCTACAGAGCAAGATGCTTGTCAAAAAAACATGCTATGAGAACTCAATAGCGAGTGGACACTATGCCAATTTGTTGAGAACTCAAGAAAGATTTGGATGGAAATATAAAGAATGGTCTGATGATGTTAATGTGCTAATGTTTAATTATTTTAATGATGTTAATGTAGAGAACGGTTTGATAATGATGTTAATGTAGAGAACGGTTTGATAATGCTAATGCACATAGCAATCCAACGATGCTAAAGTTATTGTTCTTATAAGTATGAGTATGTTACTCTAATTTTTGTTGAATACTTTTTGTACTTTATTGTTCATACATATATAAGTATGAGTATAAAGTGTGAGGGATAAAGTCATCTCACTTCACTTCACTCTCTTTGCTTGTGAGTTCTAGGATATTATGGTACACTCAAAGAAGTGTGCTTGAAAAAATCCTATTAATGTAAAACCACAAGTGCCTCCTAATCTTCTTATCAAAATTGATAGTGAATGTACTTAATATGGAAATGGTGCTGCTCCTCTACCTCCAGCATCTCCAAGAGCTTCACCTCCTCTTGCTCAAAAGGACTCTCCAATGAAGCTAAAGTTATTGTTCTTATGAGTATAAGTATGTTACTCTATTTTTTATTCAATACTTTTTATACTTTATTATTCATACATATATAAGTATGAGTATAAAGTGTGAGGGATAGTCATATCACTTCACTTCACTCTCTTTGCTTGTGAGTTCCAGGATAGTATGGTATCCTCAAAGAAGTGTGCTTTAAAAAATCCTATTAATGTACAGCCACAAGTGCCTCCTAATATTCTCAACAAAATTGATAGTTTAGAATGCCGACTCATGGGAATTATCCCACATACAAGCTTGTGTGCCTTGGACCTTACTATAAAAAATATTTTATACTAAGGCCTCCCCTATCCCTCCAACACCCTTTATGTTTGATTGGATTATGGGATGGAGGTGAAGGGGGGCTTTCCACTGTGTTGCTAGGCAGGTCTACACTGCCTGAGCCTTCATGCTTTTGAACATGGTATCTTGTTTGCCTCCTGTGGTTACCGGCTGTCTGCGTGCTTAGTCATTGGTTGTTGTATCCTCATCATGATCGCTAGATGCTTCTTCACCTCCCCCACCCAACCTTTTCCTAGGTTGACCTTGGGGTTCTAGCGTGTGTGTAAATGAGCCTCCACAAGCCCTATGCTAAGTGGCCGAAACACCTAAGTTGTGGCATGTGCATTGTAACTAGCCATGGAGGTCATAATAAATGGCATCGTAAACTAAAAAGGTGGTCATCGTAAACAGCATCGTAAACCCCTAAGCTAGCATCATAACTCTGACCCATGTTCATCATTTCAGGGAGGGTGTTGGAATGCAATCTCATGAAAATCATCCCACGTACAAGCTTGTGTGCCTTGTAACTTACTATAAAGAGTACCTTATGCTAAGCAAGTGCCACGTTTCCGGCAGCAGCGGCCTGCCTCTGGTTGCCACTATCGACGACGAGCCTTCCCATCACAAATTAACAGTGCCTTGCCTAAAGGTTTAAAAGACCCCATTCATATGTACCCAAAGCAATATTGGGCACTTGAAATGGTAGATTGATGGCTACAAGTATGCTTGCTTACCTAAGAACCAAACTTGTCTCACACAAGAGCTTGTAGTTAGGTTTTTTTTTCCCAAAAATAAAATCTTTTCCCTTCAAAACAAAACCGCACACATCTAATCAATGTAATCTGAGTGGTGTTCATAGAAATATCATATTCGAGGGTGCACTTTAATGTTTGATCTCATGTGGGCATTTCACCATGGTTTATCCATGATTACATGGAGCTTCATGTGGTGGTTTTTATGCTTTCCTTTGCTCAAAGTTGGGGACAACCTTGTTGGTGCTTTAAGAGCTTTGCCTTATCTTTTCAAAGTGTTGGTGGAAGAAGTTGGAGTGTGAAATTGAAGTTTGTGTCAAGAGTTTGTGAAGTGGGATGGGTATTGAGGTGGTCCCTTAATGGTGTTTAGAGAATGTTCGAGTAATTTTCAATTTAGGCCATACAGTAAACAACAAGAAGTTTGATTTGATTTGAGGGCTTTAAATGGAGTTTAAGGAGTTCAATCATCATTAGAAACATTAGCACTAACACCTTGCAAGGTCAAAACAAAAAATGAATTAGGTTTGCCAATGTCATAAGAGGACTGCATAATTCAGATTTCAAGAATATGATAGTTTTAGAACACTTCTAATTTACATAGAAACATGAATCTGATCTATCAAAAGGATAGTATATATCATAGAAAACACCTCTGCAAA
Source organism: Cibotium barometz (assembly GCF_041138505.1). Lineage (NCBI taxonomy): Eukaryota > Viridiplantae > Streptophyta > Polypodiopsida > Cyatheales > Cibotiaceae > Cibotium > Cibotium barometz. The sequence continues at coordinate 31,222,176 of NC_141087.1, forward strand.
AGTTGCAAAGTTTTGGATTCCATTTAGGTCATCAACAGCAATTCAAATCAGGTTTTAAGGACATGATCAGTGTGACAACTTCAAATTTCAGCTCATTCAAAGGTTTTAACTAAATTCAAGGAGTGGATCTTCACCAGCATTATCAAATTGAGCTACATATAAGATTTTGCTTAGTTCAAATGAGGGGGAGATGGCCAACCATGCATTTCATAAAATCAAGTGAGCCTAAAATGTAGGGTTGAGTTTGCATATGTTTTACACATAGGATATGAGCTATCCAAGCAAGAATCTACATCAGATGGCAAACTGGAATGTCATGTAGACATGCAACTAGAATCATGGAGATAGATTTAGCAAGAGGGAGAGATATTAGGAGGCACCACTTTCTTGCCCTTTTAAGAGTTTTTTGAGGAAGAATAGCTCAAGACAAGTTCTAGAAGAGGAGAAACACAAGTTCAGACTACTTTGGTAATAAGAGGGTCATACCTGACATGTGTACAACACCCATGTGTGGATAGAAAATTCTAAAAAATAATAAAGCATGCTCTTGCAGATCGAGGATAGTAATTCATTATGAGAGGAAACCATACCCTAATCGTGGAACACATTGACATGCACCTATACCTCCTGTGTAAAAGAGGTCTTCTCTCTTTCCCTATTTTTTCATAGTTTTAATCTTTGATTTGAAGCTGATCCATGAAGTGGTTGATATGCAATCCCTCTCAATTCTTTTCTAGCCCTAGAGAAAGCTACTGAGCTTTTGGTATCTAAGCACACACACATGACATATGTGACTATGCAACAATTCAAAAAATTTCAAGTTTCAGAATCAAAATTTACATTGCTAATCTGAGTTGGGGAGTTTTCTTGGGGAGGGGACAAAGCTTCCTTTTAAGTTTTTTTCATGGATCTGTAGTCTCATGCTTGTAAATCATATCATATATGAATATCATCTTTCCTAAATTTTTAAATTTCTCTCTGCAAATGTCTGAATCAGTTTCTGACTTGATCAATTCTTTTCATTTGATATTATATGGGCTTTATAAGTGGTGACGAGAGAGGAGCTACCTTGGATAGGACTTAGTTTTCTTTCCTAAAAAGGATTTTTAGCTTGTTTTGATCTAAGCCACCTTTTGATCACTGGTTTGTGTTCCTAGGGGTGTAGAGTCCATCTCTAGAAAAACAGAGCCATTAGTTTGGTGCCCCCACTTAGGACAGACGTTATATCTTTCTCCAAGGCTCTTTCTGATCTTTCATTATTTCTTTCAAAGAAGAGAACAATGGGATCTTTACCAATCTTTCATGGAGGATCAAGTGAGAATGTTCAAGACTTTTTTGATGAGTTGGAATTCTTCTATTTTTGGAATTCTCTATTTTCAATCAAGAAGGGATATGGTTGAAGAGAAGCTGAGGACTATACACTTGTTTCTAAAGGATGAAGCCAAAATATGGTTTAGAGCCTTGGCAACAGATACTCGTAGTTAGCCTTTGTTTTTGGAAGCCTTCGTACACAAAGTGTGGGAAAGGAGAAACTTCTAAAGCTATCTGGACTCATCTCCAACAACTCAAACAAAGGGCTTTAGAGGAATGTTACACATATGAAGCTCAGTTTCACTACCTATGGGGAAAGTGGGAAGTTTCACTACAAGGATTTGCACTTGGTTCTAAAATATGATAGATTTATAGGAGGACTAAATCCCATTTTGAAAGGTAAGGTACAGGCTAAATTTCCTCAGAATTTTGATGAAGCCATTACTATAGCTAGGCAAAAGGAGAGGAGAATCTGATTCGAATAAGAAATGACTAGGGATATGTGTAGAGAGAATCAGATTTCTGAAGAGGATCAGGGAGCTACTGATCAGACAAATCAAGGATGTGCTACAGATTCTCATTTACTTTCGAGGATTACTCAGCAATTGGAAAATCTAAATCTCCATATGATGCAAGGTTTGGGACAAAGATAGGCTATTCCAAACAAGGGAAACAAATGCACCAATTAGGAGGCAAAAAAGGAATATGTATGCTAAGGAATGAACAATTGTCAATATCCTAGAGGAGATATGGGGAAAATGCTCCTACCCAAATCACATCAAAAATCGAAGCAGCCATATTACAGAGACCAAAACATATAGGAAGGGTGTTTAATCAAGAGGATGGTCTACCCCCACCACCTATGCAAGAAAGAAGGCTTATGGAAGTGGGAGGACCAGCCCCGATAAATCCACACTATTCCAATTTAGGTAGTTGACAGAAACATCAACCTTATAGATGTTGAGGAAGATGAATTAGAAGATGATGAGGAAACAAATGAAGAGGCTGATCTTATGCCAGTGCAAAAGAGGAAACTCAGATTAAATAAAAAAGAAGGAGAAATAACTGAAACTTCTAAAGACTGTGTAAGAAGAAAAAGGGAAAAAGATGACAAAGGCAATGATGTGGATATGCAAGAGGAACCAGAAACAAGTAAGAAGAAGAAGAGGATTAGAAGGAAGGTAACCCTTGCTGATTTTCCATTAGGACATGCTCACAAACCCTATAACCTTTTCAAAGGCCTAAGCATGGGAAAAGGACCAAACATCACATGGTATCAACTTTTGGAGTTAGCACCAAATATGAGGAGCCAATGCGGTTGCCATTCTTACAACCGGGCTGAATGTCTCCTCATAGTGTATGCCATAAGTCTGCGAATAGCCCTTGGCAACCAATCTTGCCTTGTACCTACTCACTGAACCATCAGCATTGGGCTTGACTTTATACACCCACTTACATCCAATTGCCTTCTTTTCCTTAGGCAAAGGCACTAATTCCCATGTTACATTTGCATCCAATGCAGCCATCTCCTCATCCATGGCATCTTCCCATTTCTTATTTCCAATTGCCTACTCAAAGAAAGTGGGCTCAACCTCTTGTATTGCTTTTACCATGTAAGCATAATGATGGGCTGTATATCCATCATATTTCAACCTATCAAAACAAGGTATCTAATCCTCGTAGACCTACGTACACCTGGATCACTACCAAGTGTCCTCAAAACAGCCCTGGTTCTCCTTACACCAGGAGTAACCACAGACAGAATGCCAAGCTCCTGATCAAGGCTCTGCTCAGAGCCACTAGATTCACCATCTACATATGAGTGACTTGCTGACTGATCAGGCACAAAAAGTTGATCTACCTTTTCCTTCCCTTTCCATGATACATGTGTACCTACTGCAGCATTCCTCAACCTGCCTGACCATGGGCTAACATTGGATCCACTGCTCGAGGACTCCCCAGGTCCACTCAGCACCTGTGATTGCTACTCTACATGTGGTGGAACATTAGCACTTCTTACATATGCATCTTCTGTTGCCTTCACTATTGGTGCATACCAGCTACTCATCTCATCAAAGACAACATCTCTTCTGTTGCCTTCACTATTGGTGCATACCAGCTACTCATCTCATCAAAGACAACATCTCTGCTTACTTGCATCTCACGAGTGGTAGGGTTATAACATCTATAACCTTTTTGCTCCGTAGCATAACCAATGAAGATGCATTTCTCTACCTTTGGATCCAACTTTGTTCTCACTTCATCAGGAACATGTACATATGCAATACACCCAAACACTTTCAAGTGAGACACATCCGGTCTTATGCCTGTAAACTTATGTTCGGGAGTCATACCATGAACAGTTGTTGCAGTGGGTGTCCTGTTCATAATGTACACAGCTGCTTCTGCCCAAAATTAATGTAGCATATTCTTTTCAACCATCAAGACATGTGTCACTTCTGCAATGTGCCTATTTTTCCTTTCTGCAACACCATTCTACTGCGGAGTGTACCTGCACATAAACTGCCTCTTGATTCCTTGCTTTCTCAGGAAATCGCTTTCTCATTGGAAAAATATTCTCCCCCACCATCTGGTCTTAGGCATTTTATTTGCATGCCTTTTTCCTTCTTGACCAAGGCTTTAAATCTCTGAAAGTGAGCAAACACCTCACTTTTATCCTTCATGAAATAAACCCACACTTTCCTAGTGTGGTCACATCAATGAATGTAACATAGTACCTGCAACCTGCAATTGTTACAATCTTGGTTGGTCCCCATACATCTGAATGTATGACATCCAATGGCCTTGCACTATCATGCTTTTCATGTGGGAAAGCATGTTTGGCCTGCTTACCAAGTTGGCATGCTTCACATACCTTATGCATACCGTCAACCTTAAACTTTGGCAAACCTGCAACAATATTTTGGGCCTGCATAGAGTTCAGTATCACTATACATTCACATGACCAATGCGCTTGTGTCATATGTCAATATCTACAATGACACATGTTCCATGCATAAACATGGCTACCTTTATCACATCCAAAGTAAACATCCTGCCATTTCTGTTACCCTTTGCAACCAAGCGACACTTATTTTTGAAGTCTTCCACAAAACATTCTTCAGGATTAAACCTCACTTGTAGACCGTGCTCAACCATCTGTCCAATAGAAACCAAGTTCTTTGTAATATTTGGAACATGAAGTACATCAGCCAAGTACTTTATTTTGCCATCGTGCATAGACAATGGCACTTTACCAACATGTGCAATGGGATGCGCAGTATCATTACTTGTTTCTATGTAACCTGGTTTTTTCATTTTCTACATATCTCTAAACCACTCAGTATGACTAGTCATGTGGTTAGAGGCACCAGAATCCACATGCCATTTATCTTGAGATCCTAACACATCCCCTGTTATGGAACTAAGCATGTGTTGCATCACAAACAATTTCTCACTTCTGTCATCACCTCCATGTTTGCTAGATGATGCATAGTTGTCTTGCTATAACTTCCCACTTTTAATGTCATTCTGCTTTTTTTAGCAGTCCTTTGCCATGTGTCCTATTTTGCCACAGTAATAGCACTCTATGCTATTTGCATTTTGATTTCTTTGCCAACCACCTCGGCCTCTTTGGCTCCCCCTACCTCTAGACTGGCCTCTTCCACCTGTGTATGATTGCTGTCGTGAATCATTGGACTGTTGTTGTCCAGAATTCTGATTTTCTTATCGGCCACCACCTTGGCCTCAACCATGGCCTCTACCTCTGCCTCTTCCTGAATTAGAGTAGAAGGACTATTCCGATGTGTTCTTACTTTGTGAAGAAGAATCCTCACCTAAAGCCTTTTCTTCTATGATGATCAGCATAGATATCAAGTAGAAGGACTATTTCGATGTGTTCTTACTTTGTGAAGAAGAATCCTCACCTAAAGCCTTTTCTTCTATGATCAACATAGATATCAAGTCCCAAAAGTTAGGAATATTCTCCCTAACTGCAATGGAGGTCTTGAATGGCTTGTACTCTTTGCCAAGCCCATTCAGACAGACACTCACGAAATCATCATCCTCCACTGATACATTGATAGACCCAAGGGATTCAACAATGCCCTTGATCTTTAAGGCATATTCATTGATGGACATGCTTTTCTTTTCCATAGTATGCAACTCTTGCTTTAACTGCAACTTCCTTGCCTTTGTGTTAGTCTAGAACATCTAAACCAGATTCTGCCATACAATTGCTGAAATGTTTGCATCCTATATGTGTCCTATCATAGTGTCTGTGATACTAATTGAAAGCCAGTACATGACTTTTCTTTCACCCTGATTCCAATCCTTGAATGCCTTTATATCTGTAGGAGTGGCATTCTCCTTAGATAACTATGGAGGCTCCTCATTGTCTTCTTCTACATAATCCCAAAATCCTTTACCCATTAGGAAATTGGTCATTCTAAACTTCCACGTATGGAAGTTATTCTTATCCAGCTTCTCACTAACAATCTGATTAATTCTGTCAGACATGTTTTCTTGTAGCAATCAAATAACCTGCAAACAGACAACTTCAGTATGCAACTTGTAATACAGCAATATCTCATGTAACTGTTGTATAGCGGTACTTCATCACAGCCTGTGTGTCACCAAATGTGCCCCAGAGTACATGTACATACACCCAGTATCAACAATACATGTGCAAACCCTGTCTGCACTTCCAAAATGCACTGCTACACTACAATAACTAGATTTCGAGCAGAAATAGTTCTCTACCAGAACTTTCAGAAAACTACCAAAAATACGCTGCAGTGACGAAACGGGGCCCATAAACGTGCCCGAAACGTGAATCTGGCTGAAAAAACGTTGTCCAATAAGATAGTACACCTGCCCTCCTGTAGCTCCTTTCCCACAAAGATAGCTCCTCAATCGGAGATGTGTAGCTCCCAGAGCTACTGAGGGGGTGTTGTACCTAAACCAAGAAGGGGAAAGAGATGATGGTGCTCTTACCCATGTAGTACCACTTCCTTCCTTGCTTGTTCTTGCCTCTTGCTTGCCTCCTTAGCTCTCACACAAACCAGGCTCTCATACCATAAAGAGTGTGGGGGAGAGGGAGAGCTTCAAACCCTAGCAAGCAAACACACACACACACACACAAGAGAGAGCAAGACACAAGAGAGAGATGGATAGCTGAATTTTCTTCTATCTTCTGCTTCCCTACTCAACCAACATAACATAAAGATAAGAGTACACATTATATGGATTAGTACTCAACTGCTGCAATATACAAGGGTAGGTCCTTAATGTGAACCCGACTAAATGAGCTGGATGCCAATCTCTAGTAATCCAAAATGGTTGTCACATAGCCTGTCATCCCACTGGCTATCACCCATAATCTCACCAACCATGCCAGTGGTGTAGATGCAGAAGTTATCACCCAGGGGTCATCAATGTCCACCGTAGCACTAGTTGAGCTCGATATCTCAACAATCTATGGGTATCTTCTCTTGTCATAACACCAAAGAAGAATGGAAAATGGAGAATATGTGTGCACTTTAAACCCTTGAATGCAGCAACCAAGAGGGATCATTCCCCTCTCCCATTTCAGGATGAAATACAGACGTAGACTCATCGGTCTTTTGTTGGGTGTTGACAAGAGTAGGTGTAGAGCATGTAGAAACTTCTATATCAGCGTGTGCCTGGCATGAGGAGCTAGAAGCTTCATACGGCTCCCCCCTTCCTGAGCTAGGTGGTAATGATCGATATCGTTTGGGAATCCAAACTAACTCTGGAAGAAGTGGTGCGGAGCACTCTGTTACCTTTCCCTTACCACGGTCTTGAATTGTCGTTGGGGTGGCAACATTTGGTTTGCAAGGTTTTACAGGTGATGTAGAGGGATTCAGCTTATGTTTAGGGACCCAAATCTGGTCATTCCCCTCGTAGTACCCTTGGGCTACTAATAATTTTTTATGGATCCATCGTGATGATACATTTCCCTTTCTCGGGTGGGTAGCTGCTTTCCTTCTACGAGGCTTCTTGTCTGAACGAGATTGAGTAGGGGAAGTAGCTGTTAACGAAGCTTTTGGGACCCATTTGTATGTATTTTTTGGCATAGTAAGCGGAGCTTTAGAGACCACCCTGCATGTTTCGACTCTTGGCGTTGAAGCATTAGAGGGGTGGCAAACAATCAAAGATGGTTTTGCCACTGGACTTTGTGATTTTTCATTATCTAACATTTGAGTGGATGACTTAGGTGCGGGATTTTGAGCGGTCAGACCTAGTGTTGGTTCTTGCGTTGTGACTCGTCTGGTTGCCCAATCGATATTACACTTGGTGGCCATCATCCATTTGCGCTCTAAGTTTACAGTCCCTTCCATGGTACCTGCAGGCATAACCAAAAACTTTGAACTATGGTCCCCTTGTCATAGGCAACCGGAGTGTTCCGAGTTCCTGAGACAGGGGTTTTCTTCTTGTTGATTCCTTGAACTTGGATAGCACTCTTGGATAAAGGTGGTTTTCCAAGTTGACACCACACGCCATATGATAGCAAATTGTGTTGAGCTCCTGTATCCAATAATGCATTATACAGCACCTCCCCGTAAGGACTCTGTAACTCAATTGGGTATCTTAGAGGTGGGTCAGATTCTAATGAATCCTCCTCTGCCTCCTTGAAAAATACTTGCGTAATTCCCAAGTTGGCTTCTCGTTGGCGCCTAGCACGCTGTTGATGTTCTTTGGCTTCAACTCTCGCTTGTATTTTCTTAAGCTTAGCTTGTTCTTTAGCTGCCTTCTTTTGATGGATTGCATATAACTCCTCTTGGCTTAGGGGGTCATAGTATCTTTTGAATTTACTCCCATATTAAGGAGTCCAATGGTTTCAACTCCGTCGAGAGTCTCCACTCTGATGGTACCTTGCGGGGTAATTTCACATACTCTATACGATCCCTTACCAGCATATTTGAGCTTCTTCTTTTCGTTTCGCACTCCATACATCAGGACTTTATCCCCAACCTTGATGTCCTTGTCCTTTAGGTGGCGATCAAACCATTTTTTCCTTCTATCCTTCTCCACAAGGGCATTGTACACAGCCAATTGTCTTTATTCATTTAGTCGCTCAAGGATATACAGTCGCTCTACTAAGGGATTACCATACCAACCCTCTTGAGTAGCAACACGAAGACTAGGAATGACAATTTCCACGGCATGACTGCTTCTTGGCCATATACCATTTTGAATGGTGTGCAATTAATAGCCACTTTGTATGCAGTACGATAGGCCCATAAAGCTGTTGTAAGCTTTAGATCCCAATCTGTGAGATGAGCTTCAACTGTCTTTGTCAAAACAGAGATTAAGGTCTTGTTGGTACTCTCGGCTTGGCAATTCGCTTGCGGATAGTAAGGAGTAGATTTATGATGGGATATCATGAAATTTGTTGTGAGCTTCTTAATCACTTCATTTATAAAATGTATACCATTGTCGCTCACAAGTTCAAAAGGACAACCAAAGCGTGTGATTATATTTTCAAAGAGGTACTTGGCTGTTGTCCTTGCATCTGCCTTACGTGTCGCTTTCGCTTCAGCCCATTTGGTCATATAGTCAGTGGCCACAATAATATAGCGAGATTGTGTGTTTCGGGCCGTTGGGCTAATTGAACCTACAAAGTCTAAACCCCACCTTTCAAATGGTTAGTTTACTTTGATTGGATGTAGGGGCATCTGATCTTTCCTCTGGGGTTTCTTGTATCGTTGGCATTCATCTCGCAACCCTTCACAAAGAGTGATGCATCTTGGAACATAGTGGGCCACCAATACCCCGATTGTAAGATCTTTCGCGCAGTTAAGTCTCCTGAGAAGTGACCACCGGCTACACCCATATGTGCCTCTTGCAAAATGTATAGATACTCATCCTCTCGGGCACAACGCCTAAGAACGTCATCCTTTCCTCTTTTATAAAGAGTCCTGGCTATCAGGCAATAGGGTTCGCATTCTTTGATCAGCTTTCGAGCTAGATCTTTACGAAACTCCTTGGGTGGAAAGCCATTAACCAAAAAGTTAACAATCTTCTCACTCCATTCAGGCATTGTCTCCACCATGAACAGGGAAGTGTCAGGTAAGTCATCATCAACCCCTATAGGAGCCTCACCATTAGGTATGCGAGACAAATGATCAGCCATAACATGTTTTTTGCCAGGTCTCATAACAACAGTGAAATCAAACTCAAGAAGAATCAATAGCCATCGTGTGATTCTTCCTGTGGAGCATGGTTTGTTTACCAGATACAACAATGCTTGATGATCCACATAGAAAACAAACTTGGTGGCCAGGAGGTAATAACGAAATTTCCTTACTGCATATATCATTGCCAACCCTTCTCGCTCCGTAGTGGTGTAGTTCATCTCAGCATCATTGTGGCAAAGCTAATGGGGTAGTCTAGCTTGTGTTCTCCAGGTTGAGTTAACACACACCCAATAGCAAAGTTTGATGCATCAATATGCACATGGAAGATTAAATCCCAATTAGGTATTCGCAAGATTGGAGCACTCGCTAAGGCCTTCTTTAATAGCTCATAGGCACGGTCACATTCTTCGGTCCAAATAAACTCGATGAGAAGCTTATACAATGGTCGAGCTATCTCGGCGAAGAATAGAATAAACTTTCGATAATAACCAACGTGGCCCATAAAGCGTTGGACTCCCTTATAGTTGGTGGGTGGTGGGGGCAATTCCAGAATGACCTTGATTTTACTCTCGTCAGTGGAAATCCCATTTTTGGACACTATATGCCCTAAGATAACTCCGTGTTTAACCAAGAATTGGCATTTGAAAGGATTGAATGAGATGCGATATAATCTACACCTTTCAAATATTTTTCGTAAACACGTCAAGTGCTCATCCCAAGAGGAATGAACACAAAGATCATCTAAGAAAGCTTCACAGAAGTCCCTTAGATATTCCTTAAAGGCCGTGTTTATCAATCGTTGGTTGCAGGTGCATTGGTCAAGCCAAAGGCCATGACGCGAAAGGCAAACACTCCAAACTCTGTGATAAATGCTGTTTTAGCTTGGTCCTCGACTGCAATTGTGATTTGATTGTAACCCGAGTACCCATCTAAAAAGCTATATGCCTCCTTGCCTGCCACTCTTTCAAGCACATGTTCAGAATATGGCAAGGGGTAATGATCCCTTCTGGTGGCTGCATTAACCTTTTTGAGATCAACGCACACTCTGAGTTTCCCATTCTTCTTTGGTACGATGACTATCGGAGAAACCCATTCTGAGTGCTCAATAGGGTATATGAATCCACATTTTACAAGCTTTTCAATTTCCTCTTGTATAATCTTTGCGTACTTAGGATTCATTGGGTAGGGACGTTGCTGGACTGGTTTAGCAGTGCTAATCATTCGAATCGTGTGTTTCACCACCGAGGGTGGAACACCCTTTATATCATGATATGTCCAAGCAAATATGTCCTTGAATTCTTTAAGAAGCTTCGTAAGTGCAGCTTCTTCCGCCTTGGTGAGGTCTTGAGCAATAAAAACTGGTTTAGACTCCTCACCCGGATCTGCTAAGTCTATCTCCTTAACTACCGTAGGACCATCTGTTAACCCATGGGCGGACATGGCGACGTACTATATTTTACGTCATTAATTTAAATATTCTGAGTCATGGGCCGGGCTTGTCGGCACCATATGTTAAGAATGAAGGGATTGGGTGATCGCCGATGAGAGGCGCACCTTGGATATCAGTAGGATAAGGGTTAGGGTCGACCGGCCATGTATGGGCGCCCAAGTGTGAACGGCCAAGTCACCTATATGAGTCAAATGTAACCCTAAAATCCTCATTCTCATGTGTTGTGAATACAAGAGTGCTCTTGCCTTCTCTCTTTGGTTTCCTTCTCCTGCGTGTGTGTGTGTGAGAGAGAGAGAGAGAGAGTGAGAGAGCGATCGAGCGCACTGTGTAGCGGCACGGCGACGGCGGCGAGGCGGTAGAGCGGCGATGGCGGCTCCTCCTTCACGGCTGCGACGTGGGAATCCTTCAAGGCGGCAGTTAAGCGGTGAGTGACACACCTTTTGCATTCTGTTTTGAGCTTCCTTCCCTGGTTGTATGCTTGCAGCCATTCGTGGCTCACATACGGTGTCTGGCAAGTCCCCAGCTACGACCTGTGCGGTAAAAGCGCACATTTTTGGCGCCGCTGCCGAGGAGTTGCCCTACACCAAGCTCCAGTTTGTAGCTCGGCTGTTGCGTGAAGTTTAATTTACACTACTGTAGGAAAGGCATCTGTGTTGCTGTTGTGGTGTTTCTGTGGTTTTCAATCTCTGTTCCCGCAATTTGTCTTCTGCATTTCTGTTTCTTTTTGTTATTTTTTCGCTCCGCGTGTGGACGTGCATTCTGTTATCTGGTTTCTGCACGCGAGAGGGATTTCTGAATCCCCAGATCTGTGCTGTGTGTGCGAACTGCGCCGCGGCCAAGGCTGAACCCTAAGGAAACCCTAGAAAACTTATCTCACAAAAAAAAACAGAAAATAAAAAATTAAAAAAAATTAAAAAATAAGAAAGAAAAAATTAAATTTTATTTTGAAAGAAAGAACCAAACATGTGGAGAGGAAAGATTTTCTAATTGGAGAAAATTTTTTGAAAAGAAAGAACCCCACGACCCACGGCCCCGGCCTCGGTCTTTTGATATATATATATAGGAGAGTGAGCCTCCATAGCTTTCTTTCAAGTGAGAGCTTATGGGAAGTTGTGCCCTATATGTAGCCCACTCCCCAAGGAGTAAAGTGAGTATGTGGGATAAAGCCCTCACCCTTTCCTCCACAAGCAAATAGGCTTTTGCCCCTTCCCCCCAAGGGAAACGGACTGTTTTGAGGACTACAGGAGCTCTAGATAGGCGAACACGGTGCTGTAAAGCACACTAGGACCCTTTGAACGATACGCTCGTTTCGAGCTATCATACGCCCTAGTCCAAGTTCGACCGTAAGTAAGGGGGTCAAAAATGGGTTAAAAACAACACAAAAACAAGTAAAAACGGGGTGCGAAACACCTAAGAAACCACTTGTGTGAGTTTCAAGGGTAGTTACCAACGCACATAGGGTACCCACGTCACATGCATCTACGCTCTGGTCGGGTGCTGGAGTCTGAGCCACTAGAAAGCGTTTCAGTCCACGCAGGCTCACACCATCCCTCCATGTTAGCATCTTGGCCTTCGGCTGGAACCCAAGGGAGTGCGACCCAAGATCCACGAATAGTGGATAGTGACTCATCTTCTGACTCAGAAGCCATGGAAGGACACCCTACCAAGAACCCTGAGGAGACAAGCCAAAACATGCCAGTGTGGGTCCCACAACCTGGATCTAGCATGTTTAGTCGTCTAATAGAGACTTTTAGTAGAGCTACACGCTCTGAACATGCGACAAGCGAAGTAAATGAAGAAGGAGGGGTAGTGGATTCGCCATTCACATCTTATGTAGACCCTACCCTCCCAAAGAGTGTCCATGTGGATATTCTACCCACTTCGTTTAATGAGGGCCCTACTGAGCTACCACCTTCCGATACTCTTCCTAAAGTAGAGGTCCCTAGAAGCCAATCCATAAGAAGTGACATTGCGTCCACTTCAAGAGAACCGTTTGGCACACCAAGTCTAGATGGGATATTTCTCAATGAAAATTGGGAATATGATCTACACACAGAGACTCTAACGGACCTATACACGGGTTACACATACCATGTAGGTTGGTTAGAAGTCCTACAATCTACATCTAGCGCCACTAATCTAGAGGAGCAACAACACATGATATGTGATGTTATTCATAGAATTATCCAATTTGAGAGGCAAAATACGGGAGTGAACCTAGTTTCCACTGGTCCTATGAGGTTTTTGGATACGGGCAAGGCCAAACAACCAACCTTATCACAATTGGAGACTCCCTCGGTGAGTCCCATAGACCCTTCGTATGTTGTTTCGCCTGGAGTCTCAATGCAGGTTGAGCCCACGAGCAGTAACTTTAGCTTTCCAACCTTGGCTCAACTTTCCATTAGGGAATCCGCAATGCCTACCCCAATGATGAGCATAGCTGAAAGTGCACCTGTTACCGCTGTAGTTAGTACGACACCGCTACGTAGTGGAACAGTACCTACAACAGTGCGTGCCAGTGCCTATCAACCCTATGTACCTATCGCTACTCATGCTCAGGTAGCTCCTATGCCTCTTATTATGCCAATGGCGTATGCTCCACGACCGCCTTATCACCACCCTTATCCAAGAGGAGCTACGCCTAGCCACATATCATATCCTACGTCATTTGCCAACCTACTCAGACCAACGCCAACTCCTATCAGCCAGGCTATCCCGGAAATGCCTCCACCAGCTATGCCTTCTCACCTAGGTGATCTTGCAGCGTTTGCTCAGACGATTGGACGATCTATTGCGGAAAACATGCGGGGTATGCCTGAGAGAGAACCTAGAAGTAAGGCAGTACAAGTGGCTAAGCTCACTCAAAACTTCAGTGGTAACGAGGATGTTAGGAAGCACATTGAAGTCTTTGAACACGTGTGTGATTCCTTGGAAGAGCACAATGAGCTGCATAAGTGTAAAGCCTTAGGCTTAACCTTAAGTGGGAAGGCCGGAGATTGGTATCGAACCTTAAGGGTTGAAGAGCGCACTCACTACCCCACTCTCAAGAGATTGTTCTTAAAAGAATACATACGTGAGGGTGTGCTTTGGGGAGTAGCATCTCAACTCCAAAAAGCTGAACGCGAGGAAGGGGAGTCAGTGAGAGACTTTATAAGTCGATTGAAGCATCTAAATTCTCGCTGCACTCCCGATGAACGCTTCAATAACAACCAACTCCTCGATAGATTCATTCGAGGATTGCGCCACGAGGACATTTACAATGGCCTAGTCATTAGAGGTCTTACAACGTGGGAAGCAGTCACTGCCAATGCAATCCAGTTAGAAGACAACTTGATGATTTGCAGGTAAAAAGGTGTCTTCAGAAACAAAATCCGTTAGTTCGCAAGTATCTGGGCACGAGCTAATGACGGTAAAACCTATTGCCAAGGAGCCCAAGATATCTGAAATGTCTGTGACCGACCTTACTAAGGCTCTCCAAGAATACTTTAGGGGTAATCGAGCTCCTTAGAATAGCCATATGTACCCAAGGAGAGAGCAACAATGGTGTTCGGTGTGCTTAGGACCACATAGCACGAGTGAATGTCGGTTGTTGAAATACCTGTGAACAAGTTGGGTCAGTACTTTGAAGGGGACGAATCTAATGCCACCCTCCCCATTACTACCAAGGGGTTAACTCTAAAGGGAATCCTTGATGGTGGTGCTGGCGTGAGCATTGTGACTAAAAACTGTTGGGAATCTATGGGAAGACCTCACCTCGAAGTCACAAACATAGTGGTTAAGATGGCAAACGGAACCATAGCTAAACCTATTGGAATGTTAAGGGACCTTAAGATCAAGGTCCTGGGATACAAGGTAAAACATACCTTCACTCATTGTAATGGATTTCTCCAAGCATCCTATGTCATATCAAATGATCTTAGGACGTCCTTTCATGAGGGAAGCACAAATGGTGCATGCTTGGTCGAAAAACCATGTCTATCTACAATTCCAGGACTCTGTCATTCGAGTTGATCTTGAGAATGGTCGTGCACATCCTTTAGGAAGCAAGGTTATCATTGATAATCGATCGGATACCACTATTCACTCCGCCCCATTAAGGTATTGCTATACATGCAAAAAAGAGACTGATGATGGGAAAGATTCTCCTTACATGGATGTCCTACCGGGTATGACTGAGTCGGATAACGTGGATTGGGTACACATAGCGACAACCATAGACACATGGGGAAATAGAGACACAAGTTGGATAACACCTGAGGGGCAAGATATGCCACTGTTAGTGCCAATAAACATGATAGGTGTTATGCACTTGACTCCTGATGGCGAGAACGTGGCAAACTCCACCGACACTGAAAGTAGCGAAGACTCTGACCAATGCAACTCTGAGTATGAATCTCAAGAAGAAACTGACCCTGAGCCTGATGGGGAAAATGGATCAAATATTCACCCAAATGTAGAAGCAAGGTGCTCAAGGCCTAGGACAGTGGCCTCCTGCAGTTCATCCGAAAGTGAAGATCGACCAAGTGAGTCCGAATCTAATAGAAACACAAATCAAAAACTTGGTAAGAAGAAAACGAGACATAAGCGCCAACGCTATCGAGCTAATGTACGAACTGCAATAAATAAGGAGAGATCCACTGCAGAATGGCTTAGTTATGTAGGAGCCATTGATGCTCATCGGAAGATAGCGGATAATTGGGGACAATACCTCCAAAGTGTCATGTGGTGTATTCCGCAACCTCATGACGTCGCCCAATTAGAAATCGAAGAGAAGCCGAAACTAAGTCGTACTGCAAGAAGGCGGCAAAACCAAGAGTTGGCTCAACAACAAAAGGAAGCGGAATTGAAAGAAAAAAACCTGGCACAACAAGAACCAGTAGACTTACACCCCGCACCCGAGCATTTCAAATCATTCACCACAGGGGAACGTAAAGTAGTCTACACAAAAGCCCAACGAACGCCTACCAATGGGAGTAGCGGTGTCTACGATGGCCCTGCGGTAGTTAAGGAGATAGACTTAGCAGATCCGGGTGAGGAGTCTAAACCAGTTTTTATTGCTCAAGACCTCACCAAGGCGGAAGAAGCTGCACTTACGAAGCTTCTTAAAGAATTCAAGGACATATTTGCTTGGACATATCATGATATGAAGGGTGTTCCACCCTCGGTGGTGCAACACACGATTCCAATGATTAGCACTGCTAAACCAGTCCAGCAACGTCCCTACCCAATGAATCCTAAGTACGCAAAGATTGTACAAGAGGAAATTGAAAATCTGGTAAAATGTGGATTCATATATCCTATTGAGCACTCAGAATGGGTTTCTCCGATAGTCATCGTGCCAAAGAAGAATGGGAAACTCAGAGTGTGCGTTGATCTCAAAAAGGTTAATGCAGCCACTAGAAGGGATCATTACCCCTTGCCATATTCTGAACATGTGCTTGAAAGAGTGGCAGGCAAGGAGGCATATAGCTTTTTAGATGGGTACTCGGGTTACAATCAGATCACAATTGCAGTCGAGGACCAAGCTAAAACAGCATTTATCACGGAGTTTGGAGTGTTTGCCTTTCGCGTCATGGCTTTTGGCTTGACCAATGCACCTGCAACATTCCAACGATTGATAAACACGGCCTTTAAGGAATATCTAAGGGACTTCTGTGAAGCTTTCTTAGATGATCTTTGTGTTCATTCCTCTTGGGACGAGCACTTGATGTGTTTACGAAAGATATTTGAAAGGTGTAGATTATATCGCATCTCCTTGAATCCTTTCAAATGCCAATTTTGGGTTAAACACGGAGTTATCTTAGGACATATAGTGTCCAAAAATGGGATTTCCACTGACGAGAGTAAAATCAAGGTCATTCTGGAATTACCCCCACCCACCAACTACAAGGGAGTCCAACGCTTTATGGGCCACGTTGGTTATTATCGAAGGTTTATTCTCTTCTTCGCCGAGATAGCTCGACCATTGTATAAGCTTCTCATCGAGTTTATTTGGACCGAAGAATGTGACCGTGCCTATGAGCTATTAAAGAAGACCTTGGCGAGTGCTCCAATCTTGAGAATGCCTAACTAGGATTTACTCTTCCATGTGCATATTGATGCATCAAACTTTGCTATTGGGTGTGTGTTAACTCAACCTGGAGAACACAAACTAGACTACCCCATTAGCTTTGCCAGTCGCCAGTTGAACGATGCTGAGATGAACTACACCACTACAGAGCGAGAAGGGTTGGCAATGATATATGCAGTAAGGAAATTTCGTTATTACCTCCTTGCTACCAAGTTTGTTTTCTATGTAGATCATCAAGCATTGTTGTATCTGGTAAACAAACCATGCTCCACAGGAAGAATCACACGATGGCTATTGATTCTTCTTGAGTTTGATTTCACTGTTGTTGTGAGACCTGGCAAAAAACATGTTATGGCTGATCATTTGTCTCGCATACCTAATGGTGAGGCTCCTACGGGGGTTGATGATGACTTACCGGACACTTCCCTGTTCATGGTGGAGACAATGCCTGAATGGAGTGAGAAGATTGTTAACTTTTTGGTTAATGGCTTTCCACCCAAGGAGCTTCGTAAAGATCTAGCTCGAAAGCTGATCAAAGAATGCGAACCTTATTGCCTGATAGCCGGGACTCTTTATAAAAGAGGAAAGGATGACGTTCTTAGGCGTTGTGCCCGAGAGGATGAGTATCTATACATTTTGCAAGAGGCACATATGGGTGTAGCCGGTGGTCACTTCTCAGGAGACTTAACTACGCGAAAGATCTTACAATCAGGGTATTGGTGGCCCACTATGTTCCAAGACGCATCACTCTTTGTGAAGGGTTGCGATGAATGCCAACGATATAAGAAATCCCAGAGGAAAGATCAGATGCCCCTACATCCGATCAAAGTAAACCAACCATTTGAAAAGTGGGGTTTAGACTTTGTAGGTCCAATTAGCCCAGCGGCCCGAAACACACAATCTCGCTATATTATTGTGGCCACTGACTATATGACCAAATGGGCTGAAGCGAAAGCAACACGTAAGGCGGATGCGAGGACAACAGCCAAGTTCCTCTTTGAAAATATAATCATACGCTTCGGTTGTCCTTTTGAACTTGTGAGCGACAATGGTACGCATTTTATAAATGAAGTGATTAAGGAGCTCACAACAAATTTCATGATATCCCATCATAAATCTACTCCTTATTATCCGCAAGCGAATGGCCAAGCCGAGAGTACAAACAAGACATTAATCTCTGTTTTGACAAAGACAGTTGAAGCTCATCGCACGGATTGGGATCTAAAGCTCACGACAGCTTTATGGGCCTATCGTACTGCATACAAAGTGGCTATTAATTGCACACCATTCAAAATGGTATATGGCCAAGAAGCAGTCATGCCGTGGGAATTTGTCATTCCTAGTCTTCGTGTTGCTACTCAAGAGGGTTGGGATGGTAATCCCTTAGTAGAGCGTCTATATATCCTTGAGCGGCTAAACGAAGAAAGACAATTGGCTGTATACAATGCCCTTGTGGAGAAGGATAGAAGGAAAAAATGGTTTGATCACCATCTAAAGGACAAGGATATCAAGGTTGGGGATAAAGTCCTGATGTATGGAGTGCGAAATGAAAAGAAGAAGCTCAAATATGCTGGTAAGGGACCGTATAGAGTATGTGAAATTACACCACAAGGTACCATCAGAGTGGAGACTCTCGACGGAGTTGAAACCATTGGATTCCTTAATGGGAGTAAATTCAAAAGATACTATGATCCCCTGAGCCAGGAGGAGTTACACGCAATCCATCAAAAGAAGGCAGCTAAAGAACAGGCTGAGCTTAAAAAGATACAAGCAAGAGTCGAAGCCAAAGAACGTCAACAGCGTGCTAGGAGACAACGAGAAGCCAACTTGGGAATTACGCAAGTATTTTTTGAGGAAGCAGAGGAGGATGTACTGGAATCTGACCCACCACTAAGATACCCAATTGAGTTACAGAGTCCTTACGGGGAGGTGCTGTATAATGCATTATTGGATACAGGAGCTCAACACAATTTGCTATCATATGGCGTGTGGTGTCAACTGGGAAAACCACCTTTATCCAAGAGCTCTATCCAAGTTCAAGGAATCAACAAGAAGAAAACCCCTGTCTCAGGAATTCTGCACACTCCGGTTGCTTATGAGAAGGGAACCATAATTCAAAGCTTTTTGGTTATGCCTGCTGGTACCATGGAAGGGACTGTAAACTTAGGGCGTAAATGGATGATGGCCACCAAATGCAATATCGATTGGGCAACCAGACGAGTCACGACGCAAGAACCAACACTAGGTCTGATCGCTCAAAATCTCGCTCCTAAGCCATCGACTTTGGACAAAATGATGGATAACGAAAAATCACCAAGTCCAGTGGCAAAACCATCTTTGATTGTTTGCCACCCCTCTAACGCTTCAACGCCAAGAGTGGAAACAGGCAAGGTGGTCTCTAAGGTTCCACTTACTATGCCAAAGAGTATATACAAATGGGTCCCAAAAGCTTCATTAACAGCTACTTCCCCTGCTCAATCTCGTTCAGCCACCAAGAAGTCTCGTAGGAAGAAAGCAGCTACCCACCCGAGAAAGGGCAATGTAACATCGCGATGGATCCCTAAAAAATTATTAGTAGCCCAAGGATACTACGAGGGAAATGACCAGATTTGGGTCCCTAAACATAAGCTGAATCCCTCTACATCACCTGTAAAACCTTGCAAACCAATTGTTACCACCCCAATGACAATTCAAGACCGTGGTAAGGGAAAAGTAATAGAGTGCTCCGCACCACTTCCAGAGTTAGTTTGGATTCCCAAACGATATCGATCATTACCACCTAGATCAGGAAGGGGGGAGCCACATGAAGCTTCTAGCTCCTCATGCCAGGCACACACTCATATAGAAGTTTCTACATGCTCTACACCTACTCTTGTCAACACCCAACAAAAAACCGATAAGTCTACGTCTCCCCTTGTAATAGTATCGTCGGAAACCATTTCCTCCATTCGTCAATGGGAGCGTACACTGCCATCTCTACAATTGGATGTGACCACAAGGGTCATAAAAAGCTATCTGCCCACATCACAACCTATGACCCGCTGGACAAATTGGTTCCAAGAGGCTGCAACATCATTGCAAATAATATGATCTACCCAAGGAAAGAGGGAGCATGTAATCACGCTCGACATTCTAATGCTTCCTCCTTAACCTTCTCCCCTGACCATGTAATTGCCGAATTCAAGGGGATGTATATATATAGCTTCATACATTTAAAAAAAAACAAAGAAAAGAAAAACAAAAAATAGTAAAAAGAGCAAGAGCACAAAAACAAGAGAAATATCCGTATACAATCAAGAACTTGATTGTCCTGTCCATAAACCTACTGATGCTATATCTGTGTTTGCAGATATGGCAGATGCCCGATCATCATAATCTTCATCCACTCCTACCTTTGGTGAGAGGTATCATCTGTACCTTTCTCAGATATTCCACATGTGCTATCCTGTAATTGAAACTGAATGGGATCATATAGATGTACTAGCCAGAGAGGAAAATATTGAGGAATTAGAATGGCTAATTCACCTATTGACCATGACTGACCCCTACTCCGTAGAGGACATATACCCGATAGCCCAATGCTTTCCTTTTCCACAAGATGACTATCCTCGCATGGTTACATTTTTGATGAGTTTATGTGGATGGGAAAATGAAAAGGAAATATCTGACAATGATGAATGGATGGATGAAACTCATGGCACTACTGAGGTTGACTTTATTTGTTTGGATGATGCGGATAGAGGCTTAGCCTTAGGGCTAGAGCCAGGACTCTACAACATCCTCTTACCGTATCCTCAGTAGTAGTGTGGTGACTGGTAGGTAGGTTAGTGTTTTTAAGTTTTTTCTAGTTTAGATTCCTTAAACAAGTCCTGAAATTTTCACACTGATGTGCCTCTCGAGGTATAGTGCTTGTTAGTTGATTGTACAGGTTAAAAAAGTTTGAGGTGGGTTCGCTTTCAACTCCTGAGACTACCGCAATGTTCATCAAAATATATCTACATCAAATTGCAAGCTGTCTCATCGAATCAAGGAGATCTCCAATTACAGGTGTAATTCTTCCATACCCACTCTCTTTCGTTTTTACTGTTCAATCAATTGCATAAACTATAATGCATGACCAGATGGAAATTGTCAATGTACTACTTAGTTTTTGAAGTTGCTTGCATGCTAGTGTAAATCATTAATGAGCTTAACTTTATTGGAAATATTCCTAGGCAGCATGACGTCTTTAGTTAACCTTGGAATACGATTGTCTTAGGTCTAGGGTCAAACCATCTTAATGTTTGACACCTGGCCATGTGTGTGTTGACCTCTAGGACATAGCTATTACCCCTTTGTCGAAAGGATGCAAGACAAATTATAGTTCAGGAGAAAAGATAAAAAGAAATAGATTTAAAAAAAAGCCTACAATAAATGGCAATACAAGTATATGATGTGCTTTAATGTTGGCCTATCGCCTTATTGATACTTGGTAGGCGAGGAGTATTCTACTCCAGACCGATGCCTTGGTTGGTAGGGGGTAGCCTTGCCTAAAGTAAGCTAATAGATTCCTGGATAATGCCTTGTGTTAAACATGGTACCAGGATCGATGTTAGTTTTGCCTTAGGAAGGTCGCCATTGTGTGTAAAAATTGTCACGTGCATTAATTTTTTTAAAAAAAAAGAGGCAAAAAGCTCCTGTAACTCTGATGTTTCTTGTGTCCCTAGACGCGTGGTATTAACTTGTTCTTAGAGTAGACACAGTGTGGTCATCTGTTTATTTATTAAGCTTGGTTATTTTCCTTGACTTAGGTCAGTATAAACCTTGATTAACCTTTGACACCTTGCTAACTCTTGAATTCCTTTCAATAATTTTAAACTCCTATTAATTTGCTACACTAGCTCACTCATGTGACCCTTAAACTAAGTTCTCAGAGCAACATCCATTGTGGTCTCACATGCTTGAATTTATACACTTTATATCTTTTGAATTCCAGCATACCTTCACTCTACTTCCCTGTTTTGCAGACGGTCTACCACAACAACCCTCTCGAGCTTACCATACCATAGCTTCCGAGGACAGAATCTACATCAGGAAGGGGAGCATGTTAACCCATGGGCGGACATGGCGACGTACTATATTTTACGTCATTAATTTAAATATTCTGAGTCATGGGCCGGGCTTGTCGGCACCATATGTTAAGAATGAAGGGATTGGGTGATCGCCGATGAGAGGCGCACCTTGGATATCAGTAGGATAAGGGTTAGGGTCGACCGGCCATGTATGGGCGCCCAAGTGTGAACGGCCAAGTCACCTATATGAGTCAAATGTAACCCTAAAATCCTCATTCTCATGTGTTGTGAATACAAGAGTGCTCTTGCCTTCTCTCTTTGGTTTCCTTCTCCTGCGTGTGTGTGTGAGAGAGAGAGAGAGAGAGAGTGAGAGAGCGATCGAGCGCACTGTGTAGCGGCACGGCGACGGCGGCGAGGCGGTAGAGCGGCGACGGCGGCTCCTCCTTCACGGTTGCGACGTGGGAATCCTTCAAGGCGGCAGTTAAGCGGTGAGTGACACACCTTTTGCATTCTGTTTTGAGCTTCCTTCCCTGGTTGTATGCTTGCAGCCATTCGTGGCTCGCATACGGTGTCTGGCAAGTCCCCAGCTACGACCTGTGCGGCAAAAGCGCACACCATCGCAGACACTGCTACCCCCATTGTAGGTGTTCGTTGGGCTTTTGTGTAGACCACTTTACGTTCCCCTGTGGTGAATGATTTGAAATGCTCGGGTGCAGGGTGTAAGTCTATTGGTGCTTGTTGTGCCAGGCTTTTTTCTTTCAATTCCGCCTCCTTTTGTTGATGAGCTAACTCTTGGTTTTGCTGCCTTCTTGCAGTACGACTTAGTTTCGGCTTCTCTTCGATTTCTAATTGGGCGACGTCATGAGGTTGC
The DNA here is from genome assembly GCF_041138505.1 of Cibotium barometz. Classification (NCBI taxonomy): domain Eukaryota; kingdom Viridiplantae; phylum Streptophyta; class Polypodiopsida; order Cyatheales; family Cibotiaceae; genus Cibotium; species Cibotium barometz. The sequence goes on from NC_141087.1 coordinate 31,245,091, forward strand.
GAAATACACCAATTATCTGCTAACTTCCGATGAGCGTCAATAGCTCCTACATAACTAAGCCATTCTGTGGTGGATCTCTCCTTGTTTATTGCAGTGCGTACATTAGCTCGATAGCGTTGGCGCTTATGTCTCGTTTTCTTCTTACCAAGTTTTTGATTTTTGTTTCTGTCAGATTCGAACTCACTTGGTCGATTTTCACTTGTGTCCCCCTCACTTTCGGATGAACTGCAGGAGGTCACTGTCCTAGGCCTTGAGCACATTGCTTCCACATTTGGGTGAATATTTGATTCATCCCTCCCATCAGGCTCACGGTCAGTTTCTTCTTGAGATTCATACTCAGAGTTGCATTGGTCAGAGTCTTCGCTACTTTCAGTGTCAGTGGAGTCTGCCGCTTTCTCACCATCAGGAGTCAAGTGCATAACACCTATCATGTTTATTGGTACTAACGGTGGCATATCTTGCCCCTTAGGTGTTACCCAACTTGTGCCTCTATTTCCCCATGTGTCTATGGTTGCCGCTAGGTGTACCCAATCCACGTTATCCGACTCAGTCATACCTGGTAGGACATCCATATAAGGAGAATCTTTCCCATCATCAGTCTCTTTTTTGCATGTATAGCAATACCTTAATGGGGCGGAGTGAATAGTGGTATCCGATCGATTATCAATGATAACCTTGCTTCCTAAAGGATGTGCACGACCATTCTCAAGATCAACTCGAATGACAGAATCCTGGAATTGTAGATAGACATGGTTTTTCGACCAGTCATGTACCATTTGTGCTTCCCTCATGAAAGGACGTCCTAAGATCATTTGATATGACATAGGATGCTTGGAGAAATCCATTACAATGAAGGTATGTTTTACCTTGTATCCCAGGACCTTGATCTTAAGGTCCCTTAACATTCCAATAGGCTTAGCTATGGTTCCGTTTGCCATCTTAACCACTATGTTTGTGACTTCAAGGTGAGGTCTTCCCATAGATTCCCAACCGTTTTTAGTCACAATGCTCACACCAACACCACCATCAAGGATTCCCTTTAGAGTGAATCCCTTGGTAGTAATGGGGAGGGTGGCATTAGATTCGTCACCTTCAAAGTACTGTCCCAACTTGTTCACAGGTATTTCAATGACCGAGTCTTCATCTAGGTTGGGTTGTAGATCCCAATGTCCCCCTTCATCTTGAAGCGTGTCGGGTCTATCCATATTTGCGAATTGTGGTAGCCCCGCCTTTAGTTCTCCATTGAGAAATGCCTGAAGAGATAAGAATAGCTCAGGATCTCCGTATAATTTGGATATGATCGTGGTTCTGATTTCAGAGGACATAAAATCCATTAGCTTGGACACATTCAACGGTGTCCCTGGTGAAGATGGAATCACTTCCTCTTCGATAGGGTCAGGCATTCCCTCACTTAACATTCTTTCAAGCAAAAAGGGTGTTTGCCCACTTCTTGATGTCCTATCCTCACTTTCTTCCCAAATGATACTAGGTATAGCTAACAGTTTATGGTTCCTGTGAGGCTGAACTTGTGTAGGAAACACTGTGTCTGGAATTTTGATTTTTCTCGGGTTTGGCTCCAGTTCTCTTTGTGTTTCTTCCACCAAACCCCTTAAGTGTTGCACTTGTTCAATCTCCTCAACTGGGTTCGGGTAAGTTCCAATCTTTTTCTTGAGGGTCTTTGGCCCAAGTGGCTTGTCTTTGGGAGTCTCAGTCAGTTTGGGTGGCCGAGAGAGCATTAACTGACTTGGTTGTGGGGCCGAGGAAGTTTCCTTCTGTTTTCCTTTATTTATGTACTCGCTTGATTCTCCTTCATTGAGCTCCCAAGTGGGTTCCTCCCTTAAGGTAGTGGCTTTGGTCCCCATGGTTTCTATTGAATCGGAATCATCTTCAAGATCATTCATAGACACGGGGTCGTCTCCTATCCCTATGTTAGTCTTTGAACTAGGCTTGGAGCTCGTGGCATTAAGCGATCTCTTCCGCCGCGTTTTCTTTTTCTTTGCTCGAGCAATTGATGTAGTATCCCTCTCTTCGAGAATGTAGTTTTGATTTTGAAGCATTGACCGTGTAACTACATTCGCGGGTACAACGGGTGTGGTTCCTCATGTCTGGTTGGTGACCTCAACCAAATTCAATGGCGTAATCTTGGGTGCATTAGGATTATGTGGACATTGAGCAATCAAATGATCTATGCCACAACGATTACATGTAAGTACCGGCATTCTCCCGATGTGCTGCTTTGATTTGGTTGCATCTGAGTAGCGATCTTCTGTAGCCTATTACTCTGCTACACGATGCGGTCCACCACACTCGTAGCATTGAAGAGGTGGTCTCCTCGCCAAGGTATTAAGGTTTTGCCCTCTTGTGGCGAGAGCAGCCGCTTGATATACAGGCTTGACTTGCCCGAAATGATCCTCCATGTAGTACTGGGGAGTCATTTCAAACGTATCAATCCCGTATGGAGTAGTGGGGTCTATCTCCTCTTCATAATCCCCACTCGCACTATGTGACTCACAACCCATCTGGTTTATTAGGGTAATCCTTGGATGTGGAGGTTGTGGTCCTAGCACTGGCGATGGTAAACGGCACAGACTGGACTACATTCGGATTCCTTGAAACTATGTGCTATGACGGTTGCTCGACAGGTTGTGCAGGCATTAGCGCGGGTACTTGAGGTGTGTTTAACCAGGCTAGTGGTGCCTGATTTGCCAACATTCGCTTAAGTACTAGGCAATCCTTAGATTGATGGCCGTACTTACCACATGCATTGCAATTCCCATTGAATTTGACTCTGAATGTGGGACATTCACTCGTGCTATGTGGTCCTAAGCACACCGAACACCATTGTTGCTCTCTCCTTGGGTACATATGGCTATTCTGAGGAGCTCGATTACCCCTAAAGTATTCTTGGAGAGTCACAGACATTTCAAATATCTTGGGCTCCTTAGCAATAGGTTTCACCATCATTGGCTCGTGCCTAGATACTTGTGAACTAACGGATTTTGTCTCCGAAGACACCTTTTTACCTGTAACATCATCAAGTTGTCTTCTAACTGGATTGCATTGGCAGTGACTGCTTCCCACGTTGTAAGACCTCTAATGACTAGGCCATTGTATATGTCCTCGTGGTGCAATCCTCAGATGAATCTATCGAGCAGTTGGTTATTATTGAAGCGCTCATCGGGAGTGCAGCGAGAATTTAGATGCTTCAATCGACTTATAAAGTCTCTCACTGACTCCCCTTCCTCGCGTTCAGTTTTTGGAGTTGAGGCTACTCCCCAAAGCACACCCTCACGTATGTATTCTTTCAAGAACAATCTCTTGAGAGTGGGGTAGTGAGTGCGCTCTTCAACCCTTAAGGTTCGATACCAATCTCCGGCCTTCCCACTCAAGGTTAAGTCTAAGGCTTTACACTTATGCAGCTCATTGTGCTCTTCCAAGGAATCACACACGTGTTCAAAGACTTCAATGTGCTTCCTAACGTCCTCGTTACCACTGAAGTTTTGAGTGAGCTTAGCCACTTGTACTGCCTTGCTTCTAGGTTCTCTCTCAGGCATGCCCCACATGTTTTCCGCAATAGATCGTCCGATCGTCTGAGCAAACACTGCGAGATCACCTAGGTGAGCAGGCATAGCTGGTGGAGGCACTTCTGGGATAGCTTGGCTGATAGGAGTCGGCGTTGGTCTGGGTATGTTGGCAAATGACGTAGGATATGATATGTGACTAGGCCTAGATCCTCTTGGATAAGGGTTGTGATAAGGCGGTCGTGGAGCATACGCCATTGGCATACTAAGAGGCGTAGGAGCTACATGAGCATGAGTAGCGATAGGTACATAAGGTTGATAGGCACTGGCACGCACTGTTGTAGGTACTGTCCCACTAGGTAGCAGTGTCGTACTAACTACAATGGTAACAGGTGCGCCTTCCGTCATGCTCATCATTGGGGTAGGCATTGTGGATTCCCTAATAGAAAGTTGAGCCAAGGTTGGAAAGCTAAAGTTACTGCTCGTGGGCTCAACCTGCATTGGGACTCCAGGCGAAACAACATACGAAGGGTCTATGGGACTCACCGAGGGAGTCTCCAATTGTGATAGGGTTTGTTGTTTGCCTTGCTTGTATCCAAAAACCTCATAGGGCCAGTGGAAACTAGGTTCACTCCCCTATTTTGCCTCTCAATTTGGATAATTCTATGTATAACCTCACATATCAATTGTTGTTGCTCCTCTAGATTAGTGGCGCTAGATGTAGATCGTATGACTTCTAACCAACCTACATGGTATGTGTAACCCATGTATAGGTCAGTTAGAGTCTTTGTGTGTAGATCATATTCCCAATTTTCATTGAGAAATATCCCATCTAGACTTGGTGTGCCAAACGGTTCTCTTGAAGTGGACACAATGTCACTTCTTATGGATTGGCTTCTAGGGACCTCTACTTTAGGAAGAGCATCGGAAGGTGGTAGCTCAGTAGGGCCCTCATCAAACGAAGTGGGTAGAATATCCACACGGACACTCTTTGGGAGGGTAGGGTCTACATAAGATGTGAATGGCGAATCCACTACCCCTCCTTCTTCATTTACTTCGTGTGTCGCATGTTCAAAGCGTGTAGCTCTACTAAAGGTCTCTATTAGACGACTAAACATGCTAGATCCGGGTTGTGGGGCCCAAACTGGCATGTTTTGGCTTGTCTCCTCAGGGTTCTTGGTAGGGTGCCCTTCCATGGCTTCTGAGTCAGAGGACGAGTCACTATCCACTATTCGTGGATCTTGGGTTGCACTTCCTTGGGTCCCAGCAGAAGGCCAAGATGCTAACGTGGAGGGATGGTGTGAGCCTGCGTAAACCAAAACGCTTTCTAGTGGCTCAGACTCTAGCACCCGACCAGAGCGTAGATGCATGTGACGTGGGTACCCTACGTGCGTTGGTAACTACCCTTGAAGCCCACACAAGTGGTTTCTTGGGTATTTCGCACCTCGTTTTTACTTGTTTTTAGATTGTTTTTAACCCGTTTTTGACCCCCTTACTTATGGTCGAACCTGGACTAGGACGTGTGATAGCTCGAAACGAGCGTATCGTTCAAAGGGTCCTAGTGTGCTTTACAGCATCGTGTTCGCCTATCCAGAGCTCCTATAGTCCTCAAAACAGTCTGTTTCCTTGTGGGGGAAGGGGCGAAAGCCTATTTGCTTGTGGAGGAAAGGGTGAGGGCTTTATCCCACATGCTCACTTTACTCCTTGGGGGATGGGATACATATAGGACACAACTTCCCATAAGCTCTCACTTGAAAGAAAGCTATGGAGGCTCACTCTCCTATATATATGTATCAAAAGACCGAGACCGGGGTCGGAGTCAATTGGGGGTTTTTCTTTTCAAAAATTTTTTCTCCAAATAAAAAATCTTTCCTCTTCACACGTTTGGTTTTTTTCTTTTAAAAAATTAATTTTTTATTTTTATTTTTATTATTTTTTTCAAAATTATTATTTTTTTATTTGGGACAAGTTTTCTAAGGTTTCTTTCTAGGGTTCAAACTTTGCCGCGGCGCCGTTCACACACAGCACAGGCCTGGGGATTCAAGAATCCCCCCTCACACGTAAAAAACCAGAGAGCAGAATGCACGCGGAGCGGAAAAATAACAAAAGAAACAAAATTGCAGAACACAGATTGCAGAACACGTAAACACCTCAACAACAAACACACAGTCGCCTTTCCTACAGTGTAAATTTCACTTCACGCAACAGCACCACGAGCTGCAAACTGGAGCTTGGTGCAGGGCATCTCCCCGACAGCGGCGCCAAAAATGTGCGCTTTTGCCGCACAGGTCGCAGGGGACTTGCCGAACACCGTATGGGAGCCACGAATGGCTGCAAGCATACAACTAGGAAAGCAAGCTAAAACAGAATGCAAAAGGTGTGTCACTCACCGCTCAACCGCCGCCTTGAAGGATTCCCACGTCGCAGAGTGAAGAAGGAGCCGCCGTTCGCCGCTCTACCGCCGTGTCGCTACACAGTGCTCGATCGCTCTCTCTCACTCTCACTCTCTCTCTCACACACGCAAGAGAAGGAAACCAAGGAGATAAGGCAAGAGCACTCTTGTATTCACAACACATGAGAATGAGGAATTTAGGGTTACATTTGACTCTTACAGGTGACTTGGCCGTTCACACATGGGTGCCCATACATGGCTGGCCGATCCTAACCCTTAACCTATTGATATTCAAGGTGCGCCTCTCATCGGCGATCACCCAATCCCTTTATCCTTTGCATATGGTGCCGACAAGCCCGGCCCATGACTCAGAATAGTTAAACTAATTACATGACGTAAAACATAGTACGTCTCAATGTCCGTTCATAGGTTAACAATTATCTACACGCAAGATTTTGTTTAGTTCAGATGAGGGGAAGATTACCAACCATGCATTTCAAAAAATAAGGTGTTTTTCTTAATTTGTAGGTGAGCTTGAAATGTAGGGTATAGTTGGCATATGTTGAACACATAGGATATGAGTGTCTAAGCAAGAATTCACATCAAAAACTGGATGCCATGTAGACATGCACCTAGAATCATGGAGGTATATTTAGCAAGAGGGAGAGATATTAGGAGGCACCCCTTTCTTGCCCTTTTGAGAGTTTTTTGAGGAGGAATAGCTAAAGACAAGTTCTAGAACAAGAAGAACACGAGTTCATACCATTTTGGCAATAAGAGGGTCATACTTGACACCCATGTGTGGATAGCAAATTCTAAAAAATAAGAAAGCATGCTCTTGCAGGTCGAGGATAGCAATTCATTATGAGAGGAAACTATAAAAGAGTGATTTTCATTAGATTTAAATTCTATGCATAGAAAGATGCATATTGATTATCATTTTTTATTATAAAAGAGTGATTTTCATTAGATTTAAATTCTATACATAGAAATATGTATATTGGATAAATTTTTTTAATTATAAAAGTGTTACTTTCATCAATATTGAATTTTATGCATAAAATGATCCATGAAGTGGCTAATATGCAATATCTCCCAATGCTTTCCTAGCCCGGGTGAAAGCTATTGAGCTTCTGGTATGCTAAGAATAGATTGCATATGTGACTATGCAAGAACTCAAAAAAATTCAAGTTTCAAAATCATAATTTACACCTATGCTGATCTTCTAAGTTGGAGAGTTTTCTTGGTGATAGAGCTTCCTTTTGAGTTTTTTTTCATGAGTCTGCCGTCTCAAGCTTGTAAATTAGATCATATATGAATATCATCTTTCCTGAATTTTTAAGTCTCTTTGCAAATGTCTAAATCAATTTCTGACTTGATCAATTCTTTTCATATGTGATATTATATCGGCTTTTTAAGAGTTGATCACCTACTAGGGTTTCTTACTAACACTTTGGGAGAGCTATCACCATGAGTTGAAGATGACTTGCCTTGCTCATGGTTTGAGAGGCTTGGGTGACTGGGAGATTGATGCCTAGGGAGGTACTTGGTTTGAGGCTTGGGTTGTTAGTAGCTTAGTTAGGTGATGATTATTGTTTCCTAGGGGTGTAGAGGCCCTCTCTAGAAAAACTCAATCAGCATAATACTATCACATGGTCTTATGAATAAGAGTCTATACATAATCCTATCACATAGTCTCATGCATAATCTTATCGCATAGTCTAATGCATATAATAGTCTTAACACAAGGAGTCTACGTATAGTCTTATGCATAAGAGTCTATGCATAAGCATCTATGCATAGAGTATAAGACCCTATGCATAGTCTTATGCATAAGAGTCTTTTACATAGTCTTATGCATAACCCTTCTACATACGACTCTATAATCAATCTCTATGATCATCTTCCTTTTTATATCCATGATTTCTAAAATGCAACCATGTATGAATATATTGCTTATTTCTCCTCTTATCTATTTTATTTTTTAAGGTTTTTGCGGGTTTCCTCCAGCTCTCTTTATTTCCATTAAGAGACCTCGACCACCATGCTCTTTGTTATTTCTTCCTAGGGTTCTTGGAAAAACTTTGTTTCAAAATACGTTTCTTTTTTCAGATCTATGGACTCGCCTCCTAGACCGCAGTATAGTAATCCATAGGATTAAATACAAGATGAGATCAGATACTTCTTCTCAAATGCTCTCCCTTGAGTAGCAAGAGGCCATTTTAAACACACCATGGACCTATTCTATCTTGCCAAAGTTTGCAAATATGTCCCCATAAAAGGCATTTATCCCTCATGTGGGAAGGTTCTATGGGAGTGGCTATGCTCAAGCGATTGGTTGGCCTCGGCATCTAAATGGGGAGATGATGAATTTATCGTGATAATGAAACTCCTTGAGAATGATGAACTGGAATAATATGCAAGACAAGGGGGGGGGAGGGGTTTAAAGAGGCCCCCTAGGGGCAGTAGTACTACTCAATTTACTACTCCCCCCTAAGGAGGTTTGAAGATGCCCCCTAGGGGGAGTAGTACATTGAAGAGTTAGCTAGAGATAAGGAGTTTATTCAAGAGTTAACTAGAGATCAGGAGGCTTGAGCTTATGTATTTTGTGATTACATATTTGAGACATTGTCAATGTTTTGTATTTATTTGCAAGTATTTAGAAATTGGGTCTTGTTGGTAACTATAAACCATATATTTTGTAGCTTTTTAAGTGCATGTAAAAATGCAAGAGTGAGAGCCTCATCTTGGTGAAAAATTAACGTAAAATGTTTTTAAATTAAGGTTTTTCATATTATGGGGCTACTAAAAAACACATTTTAAATGCATTGTCAACAACACTATAAGGCATTGGGGGTAGGCTCATGTGCAAGCACTATCCCCACCCAATGTTAAAAAGCATACAGAAAGCACTTAGAGCTCTTTGGGAAAAATCAATTTACAAACAAACTATTAAAAAACATACTAGAAGCCCTTTGAACACCCATTGGAAGTAAAGTAGAGTACACTGTAATGTGCTAAAATCAATGTTCAAAAAATTTAAAAGCAAACAACCTAGTCTAGACTACTTAAAAGCAATAACAAGCACTCTGTGAATGTTTTGATAGGAAGAAACTACTCTGTAGATTGCTATCAAGCACGAACCCTAAAACACTCTATAAACTATTAAAAAGAACTTAAATTGGCAAAATGCAATAGGTGGAGTACCAAATACAATTTCTACCTTTGAAAAGCTATTAAAAAGCACTTAAATTGGTAAAAAGAAGTAGATGGAGTACCTAAAAGCACTTAAACAAGTAAAAAGTACTTAAATTTATAAAAAAAATTAAAAATCACATAAAGTGGTGAAGTAGTAGAGGTGGATTACCAAAAAGCATTCACATGAGTGTGTATATTGTTGTGAAGCAGTGATAGCATTCTATAGATTGATTTGATTGCCCATCAAAAGCATTACCAAGCAATTGCCTTTTGATACTATATAGAATCCCTTTTCGCGATTCAACTAAAGCTCAAAACATAGGCTCAATGCGAGTTAGAACAACGACCCTTGGCTTTGAGGTGTGCACCAACTGGAAAAAACTCAAAGATGACTTCAAATGAGCCCTAATGAAAGAAAAGCCAATTTTTGCTATTGAAAATGCACAATAATGTGCTATAAGTGCCTCCTCTATAAGCTGAAAACCAGAGCTCTCTACTTCTCAAAGAACTAATTGTACATAGAGGTATGCCTAGGCTCAGCTCTATAGATGATGCCTTCTATTGGGCAAGGGAAGCACACAAAATCTGTAGATGTTTAAAGCACAAAAAATAGTAGCACAATGGCTTCACAACAAAGCTTAAATTTGAGCTATTGTTGAGTTGGATGTGAGCTCCGTAATGAGCTTAAGTTGCTGCAATTTTTCTCCAACAAGGCACCAATCTAGTAGTTTCACTTCTACCTCAGTTGCACCAAGAGTTGACTAGACTCTTGTAACTTTGTAGAGATATGTGCTAAAATCCATTAGCTCAAATCCTTCAAAGGATCTCAACATAAGCTAGATTTGCAATTGGTTCTTCATTGAACTCAGCCCTCATAGAGTTAGAGCTTCTATCTCTCTAAAGTTCTCCCCTCTTTCACTCAAAAATTATGTGTCTCTCTCATTTAGAAATTATATCTCTCACATGCAAAGTTTACATAAGAAAACACACACTATAAGGATGCAATCCGTGTCACTCTCTCATAGAATAACTTTGCAATTCTCCCCCCACTAAAAATGAATGATACCGTTTAAAGCATAAATGATTGCATACAGCTCTTTCTCCTCAACTAGGTACCTAGTATGTGCATCGTTGAGTTTCTTACTCTCCAAGGCCACATGCTTCTCATCCTAGAACAAAGATATGCCCACCGCAAAATCAATATCATCAGTCTCAACAATGTAAGGCCTAATAGGACCGGCAAGGCTAATATGGGAGCATCTCAAACTTTATTTTTCAAAGTAACAAAAGTTCCCTATAGCTTATCATTCCACTCAATCGAAGAATTAGACTTTTTGTTTTTACCCTTAAGAAGTTGGTAAAAGGCATTGTCAACTTTGAATAATCCTTGACAGATTTTCGAAGAAACACCACAAAATCGAAGAAAGATCTTAACTGCTTGACTATACACGGAACTGGCCATTCCAAAACCTTTTGGATCCGATCCAAATCTATACTTAAGCCATCTCGAGAGATCTTATGACCTAAGTATAACAATTTCTTCTTGAAGAAATCATACTTAGATAATTTACAATGCAGTTTCTCCTTCCCCTGAGCCTTCCTAGAACCTCTTTAAGATGATCATCATGCTCAGCCAAAGTTTTAATGTATATCAAAATGTCATCTAAGAAAACCACCACGCAATTTCCTAACAGATCCCAAAATATATCATTCATCATATGTTGGAAAGTTGTTGGTGCATTAGTGGAACCAAAATGTAACACTAAAAATTCATAATGGTCATAACGTGTCCTAAAAGCAGTTTTAGGAACATCTTCCTCTGCAATACAGATCTGATGATAATTAGTTCACAAATCAAGCTTTGTGAAATACTTAGCTCCATGTCCCTATTATATAGGAGAGTACTCAAGTGACTCTTGACTCTCCAATTCCAGAGTGACTCTTGGCCTTCTATTTCCATGTGTGACCCTTGGTTGCCTCTGACCCTAACCTCAACCCAAGGTTAGGCCTAACCCTAGTCCCATTAGGGCATGTTCACATGCTCCCATGCTCACATGCCTAGGGTGGGTTAGCCTCCTAATATATGCACATGATGTGCACATAACATAACCCTAAAGATCTCTCTAGCTAATATGCATAAACATACATAATCCAAACATATACTCATCCACCCGACTACCCCTAAGCCTAAGGGTGCACACATCAACTGTTGGAATTAGGGTTGCAAGAAAGCCCACAAAGCTTGGAGAAGAAGAAGCAAGAATGCACACAACACACAATGTATTAGATTGTGTCAATGTACAAAAGATAAGTTAGCCCTAGAAGGATGGGCGTATAGGGGGAAAAAACCTCCTAAAGAGGGAAAAAGTACCCTAGTGGTCCTAAGTGTGTTCACACACATCACTACCTATATATATATATGGCAACAAATCTCCCCTGGGAGTGATGGTGTGAACGAGAGCTGGCACTCATATATAGGGGAGTGCCATGCCCGAAGTAGATCAGTCCACAAAGGGGAGCAAGCCCAAAGCTTTGCGGAAAGCTTCGAACTTCTCACGAGGAAGCGCCTGTGAAAAGATCGGCGAGGTTGTCCTGTGTTGGCAAATAGGCCAAGCTGATCTCTCCTGCTGAGAGTCTCTGGGCCCTGACATAGTGATAATGCACCTCAATGTGCTTTGTGCGAGCATGAAAAATTGGGTTTCTCGCAACTGCCAATGCACTTTGACTGTCAGTGAAGATAGAGGTGGTAGACTCATGTCCATTACCCAAGTCAGCCACATAAGCCGTCTAAGCCACACACACTCAACCGTAGCTGTGAAAGCTGCCCTGTACTCATCTTCACAACTAGAAGTGGCCACAGTAGGTTGCTTCTTGCTCAACCAATATATGCATGAGCTACCGAGCATGAAACAAAAACCACTTGTGGACGCTCTTGTGTCATAGCAACTAGCCCAATCTGAGTCCGAAAAAGCATGTAAATCTGGCAGCAACGATCCCCCTTTGGGATAAAATAACCCAAGATGTATGGTGCCACTCAAGTAGCGAAAGATGCGTTTAACTGCCTTCCAATGCTGAGACCCTGGGCTATGCATAAACCTGCTCACCTGTGAGACTGCAAACTGAATGTCTGGCCTCGTAATGCATACATAAATGAGGCAACCAACAGCTCTCTGATAGAGTGTGACATCAAAATGATCTCTAGCATCATGAAGACTCAACTTCAAACCTGTCTCCATTGGAGTAGCAATAGGCTTGCAGTCTTCAAGGCCAAATCTCTGCAACAATGTCTCAATATACTTTGTCTGACACAAAGCAATACCTCCATCACACTGCTTAAACTGTATCCCCAAATAATGATGCAAATGCCCCAAATCTGACATCTCAAAAGAGGCATTCAAATCAGCCTTAAAATCAGCAATATGACTCTCATTTGGTTGTGTGAGCAGCATGTCATCGACATAGAGAGCAATATGACTCTCATTTGGTCATGTGAGCAGCATGTCATCGACATAAAGAGCAATGATTAGATGTACATCATCTACACTTTTAGCATACAAAGTGCTTTCTATTGGACTATTCTGAAAACCATGTGCAGTCAAATATGCATGTATCTTTTCATACCAAGCTCGTGGAGCTTGCTTTAAACCATATAAAGCCTTTTTCAACCTGCACACTTTGTTTTCCTGCCCTCTTTGAACAAAACCACGAGGCTACGATACATACACCTCCTCATGCAAATCTCCATTCAAGAACGTAGTCTTTATGTCCAACTGATGTACATTCCAACTATTATGAGCTGCCAATGCACAAATGCTACGAATGGTAGTCATACGACAAGTGGGAGCAAAGGTCTCATCAAAATCAATGCCCTTTTCTTGAGCATAACCCTTTGCAACAAGTCTAGCTTTATAGCGATCAACACTGCTATCTGGCTTTCGTTTCAACTTAAAAACCCACTTACATCCAATGGCCTTTTTACCAATAGGCAAATCACACAAAGACCATGTACCATTCTTCATTATAGCATCATATTCACTTTGCATTGCAGCCAACCAATTTTCTAATTTTTGTGCCTCATCAAATGAAAGAGGTTCTTCCTCTTCACACATACTAGACACAACCAAAGCATAACAATTTGATGCATAAGAGGCATGCTGAAAACCTGAACGAGTACGACTAGACATAGGTGCATCAATTTTACTATCACGCAAGGTTTGCACCAGCCATTTAGGCATACCTCTAGCCTGCTCATTTTCAGCCCTATCCTCATAGATTACATCCTATAAATCTGCATCAGAAATAGGCTGATCTATGATGTCGTTTGAAATCTAAAGAAGGCAAGACATATCATTAGGAGCTCACACTTATTTTGCTTTTGTACCAACTATCCAAGTACATTCTCTCCTAATGTGCTATGGTTATGGTTATGTTCTACAGTTATGGGAACTTTTGGAGGGAAAATTTTTGGCCCCTAGAATTGATCAAATATGTATGTTTATGCATGTTTAGGGATGCAAGAGCTCAAAGCAAGCATCAAATGAGCTGGCCACCATACGACTATTGGTAGCTTGACCAAATGCCAATAGTTACATTATGGCGGTAAGCTCATTGGGATAGTCATGTTGGATAGTCACGGCATGTTCATTTGGTGCTTGTTTTGACCTCCTATCCAACCCCAAAAATGAATAAACATGCAAATTTGTTGAACGGTTCTAGGGTCAAAAAACCTTTTTCTTTCAAAAAGTTTGCCACAATTTTTATGTACTCATTTACACGACATATACTAACATCAGATTCATGCACATGGTAACCTGTGTGCCTTTACATTTGGGGCCAGAAAACCATTTTTTAAGTTTCTAATTGTGAACAAATGTTTGAATAAAGAAAAGCTTGATTACTAAATATAATTATTAAAGTTGAAGCTATCATACATATAGTTTAACTATGATGCATTCTTAGTATAATGCAATGCCTATGTCTATAATAGTGCTTGCACTCACTATTGCTTTATCTTACCAATTTTATTACCATTTCCCTAGCTATTATCACTATTCCTTACAATTAGATAAAACCATAGGAGATACGTAATGAGACTACTTATTGAAGTATCAGTGAAAACTGTGAAAAATAGAAAATTTTGTTACACTAAATTGCTACTTGGGCCATGAATCGGGTTGAATATGATCCATGCTACGAGTGCTTTATGTAAGTATGCTACCAAATTACAAGAAGTGTTGGACAAATGTGGAGTTATGGCTAATTCAGCCCGTTAGATGGTGCAAATGTAAAAACCCTACGAGAGGCATATATGGGTCCTATTTTGGGGCACATCAACCTCTTCATGCCTTTCAGCATACGGGTGGCTATTTAGGTAGTTTGTATCAAGGTAGGTATTAGTTTGTTTTACCTTTGAGATATATGTGCTACTGATCTTTTATGCTTGTAAAAGTCATAAAAGGACCTTTATGAAAAGGTAGTAAAAATGGTATTTTATCAATTTAAAATATCCTAATGTTTTTTATATTAGAAATGTGTGTGTGTGTGTGTGTGTGTGTGTGTCCTATGTGTGTGCGTGTGTGTCTATGTATGTGTGTGCATGCACCTTGTGAGGTTTAGAGGGATACTACCATATATTATTTGTCCACTATGGGTATAATAAGTATATACCTTAGTAGTGTGTGTGTGTGTGTGTGTGTGTGTGTGTGTGTGTGTGGACCATACTTTAAGAGTATACATGATGGTTCACGATACTTGATCAAGTTGATACTTGTAGTTTCGGCTTGACCAAGTTGATACTTGCAAGTTCTCGAAATACCATTCTAACTTGCCTTACATCATGTAAGACATAAAAGTTGACCATGATCAAAATATTTCCTTAAGTAGGATTTGCAATATAGACTCAATGGAAAGTCTACAATATACAATGTACCTATAACATTCACAAGAAAACTCTACAAAGTCTTAGACATCTTAGGTATAATTAAGTCCAATATTTTAAAAAAATAATAATCTTCATATTAAACATTGCATAGAGTGCCGTATCCAAAGGTGATTAGATGATGAGTCTTACTCGGCATCAATAATGCAGGAAAGTAAATTAAAGTAATTCACAAATGCAAAGATCATATTAGCCAGGACCAAAAATATGTAGCCATTGGGGAAGGCCCAAAATGATTGGGCAAACCCCCCACACCCACACACACACACACACACCCACACACACGTGTGTGTGCGTGCACACGGAAATCCACCATTTCATTGAGTGCTGGAAGCATTTGCTTCTAGACCAGCTCTGAACAAGGTCTGATTTGACGGAGCGAAAGAATAAGAGCTGTGTGCGTTGTTGTGTCCGTCGACTTGTTGCAGCCGAGCTGCAGCACTCGACTGGGGGAAAGCCATAATCTGTACCCAGCATGCCTACCCCACGGGCCTCCTCCTCACCAGCTGAAACG
Organism: Cibotium barometz; assembly: GCF_041138505.1. Taxonomy (NCBI): domain Eukaryota; kingdom Viridiplantae; phylum Streptophyta; class Polypodiopsida; order Cyatheales; family Cibotiaceae; genus Cibotium; species Cibotium barometz. The sequence continues at coordinate 31,260,654 of NC_141087.1, forward strand.
CCAGTGAGTCCATGCTTACCTCTTCCCCCTTCCTCACCACTACTGCTCCCATGCAGCCCCTCATGAAGAAGGGCTTTTGCCTGTCCTCCGACCACCCATTCGCGCATCTCACTGTCAGCCACCCGTCCTCTCGAGGCCTGATCACAGCAGCCGTTTCCACATGCCTGGGCATAATCGATTGCCCCGCATTCTCTACACAGGAGCACATTGAAAGCTTTGAGTCGTATTCACCCTCATCATGAGCAGTCTCGCTGAGAAAATCTAGAACACTTCTTGGGGACGGTTGATCGGAATAGCTAAGGATTTCTGGTGCACCTTGCACAAAAGGGTGGTCCAGAAGCCGGGCGGCTGTCCATCTAGCCTTGGGGTTTCTTTGCAAGCACTTGCTCAAAAAGTCCTTGGCATCCTCAGACACAAGTTCTGGCACTGGGGGATTCTCCAGCGAGCACCCGATCTTATACAACACACCGGCTACACTCGCTGCTGTGCCTCTGCCGGCCGCCCATGGAGGGCTGCCTTGCAGCATCTCCACCACCGTGCACCCCAAGGACCAGATGTCCGATGGTCGCCCTTGCTCCACACCTTGCACCACCTCCGGAGCCATCCAAAGAGGGGTGCCCTTGTATTCAGACCCTTCCTTTTCGAGTAATCCCAGCCTCTTGGCCGCCCCAAAGTCTGCAATTTTCACTCCACTCAATCCCACCAGAATGTTCTGCCCCTTGATGTCGCAATGAACAATTCCCTGCTCGTGGAGATAGGCCAACCCTTCCAAAATCCCACGAGTGTAGCATCTGGCCCGGCCTTCATCCAATCGGCCGCCTGATTTCTTCACCAATTCAGCGATGCTACCTCCATTCACATACTCCAGGAAGAGATTGCGAGAGAGCGAGCCGTCTTTAGAAGAGTAATTTCCACCCAAGCACCTCACGATTCTAGGACAATCAAGGCTCTGCAAGATACAGAGCTCGCTTTCTATGGCATGGAGCTCATGGGAGGGGGCAGAGCAAGGGGTGGACTTGACTGCGAAGACGTGCCCATTATCAAGGTTGATGGCTAGGGAGACATGGCCAAAAGAGCCGGAGCCAAGGGGGGAGCTACGAAGCCACTGCCGAATGGGAGGAGGAGGCATGAGGAGACCGTATAAGGGCAAGCTATGGCTTTGCGCAGAGGGCAGGGGGGGAGCAAGGCACAGAGGAGGAGGAGGAGGAATAATGAAAGGAGAGATTCTAATATCTAATATCTGTCCATTGCAATTTGCAATCCACGCTTTTTATCAGACTTTATGTATGAAGTGAGTGCAAGGTGGCCGCGGCGGCCCGTGATCGCGACAGCAATTATCTAAAGCCCGTGGCCCTGCCCCCTAATTAGAGGCGAGTCAGAGGCCTCAAAGGCGATTGGATGCTGCCTTCACGATAAGTAAAACCTAAGGCGAATCAGTGCCCGTTTCGCGTGATACGGGAATCTCTGTGTGCCATGCCGGGCGGCGGGCTCTGATTGACTGCTTCCCAAGTTCCCAACTTCCCATCCTCTCCGCGAATCGGCCTCCAGGCTCCTCACGAGTCCGTACCTACCTCTTCTAAGACTTCTGCAAGGCTGCCCTATTATTTATTCCCTTTCTATAAATTAATTCATCAAGGCTGTCTTTCTACTAACCTTTCACTAAGATTTTAAATCAAAAGGCTAAGGTACTAAAAGACTAAGCCCATGAGAGAGAGCTTGCCCGTCCAACATAGAGAGGGGGGAAAGTTGTGCTTTCTACCAACCTTTCACTAAGGTTTTAAATCAAAAGGCTAAGGTACTAAAAGACTAAGCCCATGAGAGAGAAAGAGAGAGCACTTCCATCGATTTCTCTTGCCCGTCCAACATAGAGAGGGGGGTGGGGGCGGCGGGTAAAGTTGGTGAGAGAGAGAGACCGGCTATTGTGCTTTGAGTTTCAGCAAGGGTCTCCTATACCAAGCACGAGTTATGCCTCTCCCATCTACACTAGTCCATCTCCAATCGAGAAAGACAGGGCGAGGCGACCAAAACACAAGTTATGCCTCTCCCATCTACACTAGTCCATCTCCAATCATCGAGAAAGACAAGGCGAGGTGACCAAAACATGAGCTACATTTGCCAACTTGGAGAGACCAAGAGAGCGTCCTCGTTCAGCGGCAATGAGAGACATGGTGTCCTCCATAATGGTTGGGTGATTGAGCCCATTCATTTGACGAGATCGATCAGGCAGCAGGGATGCCCCACTTAGCCCTCTCTTGTTTGCAATTGTTACACATCCAATCTTATCTCGACTGGATAAGCTACTGGAGGATGGTAGGGCTTACTCTTCCAAGCAGAGAGAAGATGGTTGGCAAATGATTCTTTCATGTTCCAATGCTCAAAGAGATAATGTTCAGAAGGCTATGGCTGTTTGGGATGATTCTTTCATGTTCCTTAAGACTCAAACAGATAATCTTCAGAAGGCTATGGCTGTTTGGGATGGAGTTCAAAAGACTTTATTAATATGCAAAAATCTGCTCTGATAAGCTATACCAAGAGAGATTTGCTTGGTTTGGGATGGAATGGACAGTCGTACAAAGGGGATGCATCACACGCCACTTGGGTTATCCAATTGGAGTTGATGTTGATTCACATGCTTTGTTGCATGGATTTTTGCAAGGATAAATGATAGGTTTGTGTATTGGAAATCTCAAGAGTTGACCTATGCATGTTCGGCTCAAAGTGGCACAATCCATTATGATTAGTATGATATCTTTTTTCTTAAAAAGAGCAGGAAATAAGCCAAGGCAGACGTGGATTTCTTGGGAACGTGTTACTACTCTGAAGAGGAGTGGAGGGGCAACCCTATTAGATGTCAAATTACATATGGTTGCTAGGAGATGGCCTTTATTTGCAAGATATGTGTGTATCTCAAGAGCCATGGGTGGTAATGGCTAAGGCCCTCATAGAGGAGGTCACACTTGTGCATGGTAATACCAAGATTGATGATACATGGTGGGATGTAGTGAGTGGTTCCCAATAAGTTCGAGTGGTGGCTTCACCTCTCCTTTCTCATTTGATGATCTTATGGAAGGAGGTGTTGGCACACACTTCAGATCAACGGTTGGAGGTGAATTTTATGGTGGGCAGGTGAGGTGTTGGCTACTTCACGACTTCCGAAGGGGCCTAACAAACTTGTTGAGCAGCCAAAATTCAATAGAATGGTTCGATTGGGACTATAAGAATTATGGATGCTTTGTTACCACATAGAGGCCGCTTATTGTCTTTTTGAAAAATCCGTCAATATTTTCAAGTTCCACGTGGATATGTACATTTATGGGAGAAGGTCAGGGTAGGACTTACACTGTTTGGTAATATTCCTCAGTTGGAGGATCAACAACCTTGGTTAGATTTGGCATAGTATACAGCAAATGTCTAGTATACAACAAATCAAGTGTACCATATGATGGTGAAAGATAAGCATTAGATCACTGAGAAGGCTAGTAGGGTATGGAACATCATGAAAAGTAGGGCTTGGTGGAAGGAAGTAATCTTACAGGACTAGTGGTCTAAGATTCCATATCAAGGGAAGGTGTTCCTGTAGTGCATGCTAGTTGGAGGCCTACCAATGGGGAACCAGTTGCGAAAGCAATGGATTGCTTTTAGTAATCGTGTGTTTTGTACTATATGCTTGAAAACATGTCCGCATCTTTTCATTTCATACCTGGTGGTGGCAAAGAAGGTGTGGGTTTTTCTTTCTCATGTATGGATTCCATTGACAGATAAGTTAAAGACTGGATTTTTGGAAAGATTTCGAATAGGCCAAATAACCCAGAACATTCAGGTTTCTTTCATTTTTTTAGGTGGATAGGTTTCTGGCATATCTGGTTAACTAGGAATGCCTTCATATTTGATGCAAAAGTTGGTATTATAGCTCACATAGGTCGTATAAAAGGGCTACTATTGTGGCAAGTCTCTTTTCCTTACGGTCAGCTTATTTGGTGGAGAATGACATGGCTATATATTGGATGAGGATACTCCGAGCTACACATTGGGTTCAGAGTAATTAGTGAGGGAAAGCTAGTACATCACCTGGCGGCCATCTGGCCATTTCTAAATTAAATTTTTGTAATATATATTCTATTACGAGAGAGAGAGAGAGAGAGAGAGAGAGAGAGAGAGAGAGAGAGAGAGAGAGAGAGAGAGTCCTCCTTTAGACAGCAATGAGAAAGATGGTATCCTCCTATGCATGAGAGAACCATTGAGAGAGAGAGAGAGAGAGAGAGAGAGAGTGTGTGTGTGTTGAAAGTTAGAGAGATACAAAGAGAGTAGAGAGGAATCTTGAGAGACAAGTTAACGAGACTACTAATGAGGTGTCAAAAACACATGCAATATTTCACATTGTTATCATAACAAAAAACTCCCAAATCCTATGTTTTTGAGGTCTAAAACCTTGGTACAACCTAAGTGCTTTGATTTTTTTCCCATGACCAAATTAATTCATCCTGAAAAAGTATTTTGGGTGCCTATTTAGAGTGGAAGAAAATATGAAAAAAATTTATGGATTTCAAAATATATCATGACTTATGACATTTCAAAATGTCATGACTCATGACTCTCAGCTTGAAACTCGAAGGCCTACCATGAGTTGGATAGTAGGGTGTTAGGAGTGATATATGGTGTATGTTTGACTTTGAATGGTTAATATAAATGCTTTATTGATAAAAAATATAAACATATATGTTTATGTCTAAAATTCTGAAGATTATTTGATTTGTTTTTTTTACTATTGGCTATTTTTTTTATGGCCTTGGAACTTGGAAGGCTTCAAAATTGAGCACTGATGCTCCCATGACACTAGTTCAAAAAAGGTACCATACAAAGTGTACATTGTGAGTCCGGAGGATGGCCTACCGCACTGGCCAGTACGAGTGGGGCCGTGATCCAGTCATAATGAGTTTTTAGAGAATCACAGTCTCGACACTGGCCGTGATCCAGTCATAATGAGTTTTTAGAGAATCACAGTCTCGACACTGGTCTACTGTGTAAGTGCACCTTTAAAAATAAAAAAATTGAGATTTTAAAAAATTGGTGGTTTCCATTTTTTAAAGCAATAATACTTTATTTTCTGGAGACGGAATTTTTCACCTATAAAGAAAAAGCTAATTTTCGAGCACTGCTCCGGCAACGTGTGCAGGTCCGTGCTTGTGCGTGTAACTGCGTGGGAATCTAAAAGTGGCAGCTTGACTTGTCAATGCGGGACGCGGTGAGGCGCATCAGGCGGCCACGTTGGCCACTTAATACCGAGCGACACAGAGAGAGAGAGAGAGAGAGAGAGAGAGAAGGGGAGAGAACTCGGACAAGCTGGCAGGCTGGATAAAAGGTTGACACAAATTATTCGCAATCCACACAATGCTCATTGCTGAGCTTTTTTTGGACCCGTTCTCGTGCAAATTATTTTCTTAAAACATCCACATAGGAAAAACCTCATCGACGCGAGCACAAAAGCTAATGTCCACGCACGAGACAATGCCCTTCCAATTTCCAAGGGTTGAAATCAGGATTCGCCACATGTTTGTCTACCCTGATTTAGTACCTTCCCAAACACAACCATAAAAGCATGGGAATCCGCCCTAACAATAGCTTCTTCTTCTTTTTGGGAAATATATGTTACTAGTGTTGGACCGGCGTACGACCAAGGTTCTAGAAAAGAATCACAACCCTCTCTCTCTCACACACACATGCACATGACCCTCCCTCTCGTGCACACACACTCAAATGTTGAAACACACACACACACTCTCTCTCTCTCTCTCTCTCTCTCTCTCTTTCACACACACACACACGCGCGCGCGTGCGCACACACATCCCCTCTCTCTTCTCAAACTCTCCCACACATAAAAGCTCTCTCTCTCTCTCTCTCTCTCTCTCACACACACACACACTCCCACACATAAAAGCTCTCTCTCTCTCTCTCTCTCTCTCTCTCTCTCTCTCTCTCACACACACACACACACACACACACCCTACAAACATTACATGTACATGAAGCTGATCCGTAATCTTTTGCAATCTTAGATTGTAAATTCCAAGTAACCCAAAGCTCTTGTTGTAAGCGTCTCGACCATACAAACCTAGCAATAATCTAGGTCCCAAAATATAAAGATATTTCCTATTTCAAGAAAACGTATCAATATCATTTTTAATATGCATTAAAACACCCAAAAAAAACCTAAAAAAGTCAATTTTTATACCGTAATACACTTGTACACTCTAATAGTATAGTTCGATCATTAGAGATGTTGTAGCTTGTCCTTCCCAAGACGGAGTAGTGTCTATAGTTGAGCCATGAAAATTAAATAGATTAAAGTAAACAATGATGACTGTTATAGCAAACGTCAAGACCAATACCTTCAATATCTTGTCCATCACATAAATAAATGAAAATGATCTCCTTACCACATCCATCCTATGCAGTATTACTTGTGATATCAAATACAACAATACCTTCACTAATCATTTACACATGATTATAAGCTCTCTCTCTCTCTCTCTCTCTCTCTCTCTCTCTCTCTCTCTCAACGTTAAGTATTTCGAACTAAGCAAGAAATATTAATAATGCCACAATAAAGGAAAGCAAGTCAAGAGTAAAATATTTTCTTATTCTAAGGTTATAAAAACAAAGAAGAACTCACCATGCTCCCATAGCAATCTCAAAATTTTAAACCACCCCTTCAGCAATAGATGGAGACACTTCATACTTCTGGATCTGCATGGTGGCTTTACCTCAATGTCAACCATTTATTCCAGACAATGTAAGTATATTTTTATATATCAATTTAATATTACCGGTAATGGAAACACCAGTGTGGGAGATAAATTACATGAATTTTGCCATCCAACTCCTATTTATCTTCATGTCTTCGCATCACAAAAATAAAAATGTCAATCTAAAAGAAACATCAATCAACTTGAAAGCATGCACACTTACTGAAAGACAACATAGATTGCACATGCCACTTATTTGCGAACATTCTCCTTCCAAATGTTTGCTTAATTGATACAACGATAGCTATGAATGTAGTCTCTAGCATTTGTAGGCTGCCTTATGGGCATACATTACATTTACATTTTTCTAAATGTCATTTGCATTACCTCTTTATAGACAACATTAGCTGTGTAGACTTCATTTGTACCTTCATTGCTGCTTTCATGGTCCATGATATCTTTTACACACACTTTCACTATATCTGATGATCTAACACGTGACATAGCAACATACAACTGTCCATGCGTGAATACTTGTGTGGCCAAATAAAGTCCCAACACACTCAATGTTTGACCTTGGGACTTATTTATTGACATACCAAAACCTGGCCTCGTAGGAAATTGTCTCCTTCTCATGTCAAAAGGCAACTGAAGCACTGATAGAATGAATGTTCTCCTCGGAATGAAGACACTGTCTCCAATGTTTGTACCTGTAATAATTCATGCTTCTATCACCTTTGAGAGAAATTGCTTACATATTAGTCTGGTATTGTTACAAAGTCCCCGCTGAGGATCCAAATTACAGAGAAGCATGATAGGAGCATTCATCTTTAAAAGCAAGCGATGACAGGAGCATTCATCTTTAAAAGCAAGCGATGAGGAGGGCAACCACCACCCAGACTCAAACTATTCAAGTACTCAACTGCATACAATATTCTGTCACACTCAAAAAAACAACCGAATCTGCACTGAGGTATTCTCTTTTAAGACCAGGTATGTCAACCAAGACTAGTTCATTAATCTCATCCACCTCTTGATTTCGTGATGCAAGAGTAACATGGTCTCTAATAATGAAGCATGCATAATGCTCCACTCTTTAAAGATCTATGTAAACCCATTCTACCAAACTCAACAAGGAGTTCCCATGATGGATCAACATTTGTGGTGGAATTACCACTCTACCTTCATTGTTTAAATGGTCTATAGAGCCATCCCCAATTTGTAAAACCCAATTGACAAATTCTAGTTCTGTAGAATCATACTATAACCCATATGTTTTGGGTGAGATTTAAAACATTTACATGTCCCAAATATATGACCAGCACAACGTTGCATCAACAATATCCTCACGTGATCCCTTTGCAACAATAGGTAAGATTTGCCTAAAGTCACCACCAAAGAGCATAATTTTGCCACCAAAGAGCATAATTTTGCAACAATAGGTAAGATTTGCCTAAAGTCACCACCAAAGAGCACAATTTTGCCACCAAAAACTATATCACTTTGCATGATATCTTTTAATGTCCTGTCCAATGCTTCATATGCATACCTATGCATCATTGGAGCCTCATTCCAAATGATCAATCTTGCAAGCTTCAACATCTCAGCCAATGGGCTATGAGCTTTAATATTACATATGCTAGAAGCATTCAAAACCAATGGGATTTTAAAACATGAGTGTGCAGTGTGTCCATTTGAAAGTAACAATGCAGCTATTCCTAAAGATACACATGCCAAAGTAACTTGATTATCTCCGCGTAATCGAGATAGCAAGTATATAGATATGTTTTGCATGATCCGCCTAGTCCATTGAGGAAAAATACACCACCATTGTTCAAATTAATGTCCTCAAGGATGGTATGGAATGCTCTAGATTGACAACTATTAGGACTCCTTTCCATGGAAAGAGACAAATCAGCCTGTTAAACAACATCAATTATATGTTCCATCAACAACCCATTGTTGATAGCAGCAAAACAATTGATCTATCAGGAAGAGGCAACCCTTCAAAATCATGTAGACGTTTTTCATATTGTTGTAAAGAGATCTTACAAGTGTAACAGAGCTTGATTCTTAGCTATAGATTGACAAACACCAACATCAACACACCTTCTCTGCAAGCCATGGAAAAAATCATATGAAAGTTTGACACAAAATTTGACCCAAAGCTGTCCGAGAGATATAGGCTCACAAAAAACCAAAATGATGACAAAAAGTTGACGTAGTTAGAATCCTGTTTTCTAAAATGCAGCTTCTAGAAGACACGTATACCACTCATCATCACTCTCCAGCATTTCTCTTACATCACATGCAACCTTAAAACAAGGATATAACTCCCCATTCACTATGCGCACTTCCTCAAAAGATTTGTAACCTTTACACACTGTGAGTAGCATATGCGTAGATAGTATTGCTCACCTGCACTCAAACTAATATTATAGATACGTCTGATAACATTTCCCTTTTTTCTTTTAGTCCATGAACGAAGAGAAGAATTCCACACCCACTTGCAAGGGAAATCAACATATAGCAAGCTATTTGTTTTGCATCTAATTGATTAGCTCTGAACCATTTAGTGAGAGTAGTTCTTTGGTTTCTATCACAATCAATTACATCGAACAAATCACGGTCATTAAATATAACATGATTTTACAAGGGGAGATGAACATGCAACCTTTGTATATCTGGCTTTTCATCATGCAGATCATATTGGTATATACGCTAACTTGCCTCTGATGCAGACATGTACCATGCATCCAAATATTGACTAACTTCATCAATAACTCCATGTTTATTTCTTTACTTGGATGAAACTACCATCTCACCGCATGTAAGTTGGATACCCATTGTCGTCAACAATAGTAGTCTCAGAAAACTTGCAAGGATAAAAATGTTTACAACTCCCATTAACTATGCAAGGAGAGTACATATTTAGTTCCCCACATGGTCTATGAACATTACACTGGCTAATTATCTTGTGCAACTCGAGAAACATCGCCTTATCTAGAAGTTCAGCACATACCAACTTATCATAGTGAGCAATCTCAGTAGGTTTACATGTACCCTCCAATATCAATAATATATGTGCATGTGGCAAGCCTCTTTTTTAAAATTCAATAACAGAAAAAATCCCACTACCCTTCCAAATAATTCTTTTTTCACCAATAAGTGCAACAGTTTTCACCCATTGCATCAAACAATGCAATAGAATGCAATTTTTAGTGAATGTTAAGTCTCTTAAGTGTTAAACATAGAACTAAAATCATTAATTTTAGCTTAATTGTGTGTTTGTTGTTGATATTTTTTGCATTAGAGTGTTAGCAAGCAGTGTTAGCAAGCATTAGGAGTAGCTTAATCTTTCAAAAAATTTCTTAAAATCATAAAAAAAAACCCTTGAATTTGACTAAGTTCTCTTAATGGATTGATTTTTGTCATTAAGGGTTATTAATCTTATTCAAGAGGCAAAACAATTAGAAAATGTGTTAATTAGGATCTAAATTCATCATATGAGTAGTCAAAATTACTATTTTGAGAATCTAGATGCATCAAAACACCTAATTATATCAATTTCTTCATTAATTGGAGAATTTTAACTCTCTTTACTTAATTTTGTCTTAAAAGAGAAGATCACAATTAAGAGTCTAATTAATCTTCTATTTTAGATTAATTTACACACTTGTTGATGCACAAAGATTAGCATTCCCTTGCTCTATCCAATGATGTACTCAATTGTCCTTGATTAGTGTAAAAGAGGGAAACATTAGTGAAAGGATTAATCTTGGATTAATTTTTAATCACTTTTTTACATAACTTATTAAGGCTAATGAGCATTCAATGAGTAGATGCTCATGAGTTGTCAAATTATCCATTTTGGGGGTCATTTATGAAGGGTGTAAGAGGTATTATAAAAAGGTTAACTTTTTTAATTTCCACTTACCTTTTTGGAAAAATGCCCATATCTCCTTCATTTTAAATTCAAAAAACACCTCCCTCCACCAAAAAAGGAAATCCGTATTTCCCACTAGACTCCAAAAAAAAAAATCAAAAAATGGTTCTCGTCGTGAACCATTTCTGTAACTTTACGGCCTAAGATTTCACGCCCTAGGAGTCCGTGCCCCAAAAAAAAATCAAATTTAACTTTTCCGTGAAGCGGATCCGGTTCACAGCGTGAAATGCTAAGGGTTCACGGCGTGAGACCCTTCGTTCACACGGCAAAAAAAAAACAAAAATCGAATTTAAGTTTTTCGTGAAATCTAGTTCATGACGTGAAACACTAAGGGCTCACGGCATGAGACCCTTCGTTCACACAACCAAAAAAAAAAATCAAATTTAAATTTTTCATGAAATCCGCTTTACGCCATAAAACCCTAAGGGTTCACGACATGAGACCCTTCGTTCACGCGGCCAAAAAAAGAATCGAATTTAACTTTTCTGTGAAGTCCGGTTCACGGCATGAAATGCTAAGGGTTCATGGCGTGAGACCCTTCGTTCACGCAGCCAAAAAAAAAATTTTTGAATATAAATTTTTCGTGAAGTCTGCTTCATGCCGTGAACTACACCCTCCTAGTTCACAATGTGAAAAGGGGGGGGTGTTCCATCGGAAAAAAAAAGACTAGAAAACACCCCTGTTTGGAGGCTCGTATCTCCTAAACCGTATATCTGATGAAGGCGCTCTAGGGCTCATCAGAAAGCTGACATCGATCTCTTAAACTTTAGACTCACTGTCCGAAGTCAAAATCGATCGTTTTGGCCTCCGACCAGCAACTCTTCAACTTTTCCGTGAAGTCCGGTTCACGACGTGAAGGATTCACGGCGTGAGACCCTTTGTACACGCGGCCAAAAAAAAATTTTTTGAATATAACTTTTTCGTGAAGTCTGCTTCATGCTGTGAACTACACCCTACTAGTTCAGGACGTGAAAGGTCCATCGGCCAAAAAAAAAGGGACTCTAGAAAACATCCATGTTTGGAGGCTCGTATCTCCTAAACCGTATATCTGATGAAGGCGCTTTAGGGCACATCGGAAAGCTGACATCAAGCTCTCCAACTTTGGACTGACCGTCCAAAGTCAAAATCGATCGTTTTGCTCTCCGACCATTAGCCTCAAAATTCGACCCGAAAATCGAGGCAAAAAACAACCCAAAAACCACAAAATCGTAGAAAAACAACGCGAAAACGATAAGACGAACCATATTCGGGCTACTATTTGAGGGTCTAAACGACAAAATCACGGACGACTTAGGGAAACAAAGTTGTAGTAGTTTGAAAATACTACGACTCTCTCATATAGATTTTTTCAAAATTCCTTTTGGAACACCCTCAAAAACGTGCTGCAAAACAGCAAAAAAATAGTCTTGAGACAGTGATGAAAAATAGGTTAAGGAAAAAGAAAATTACTCCACAGCACCGTCCACAAAAGCCTATGCAAGTTCCTCAAAGAACTCCACCAAGTCAGTAAGTGTGGATACCAAAAATATTACTATAAGCACAAGGATACTACCAAAGTAATACCAAAGTTTGGATTCCCAAGCGCATCATAAAGTCCCCTAAGCTTGCACAAAGAAGAAAGTCCGCATCAAAATCATCAGCCACCAACTTATCATGTTTATCAAAGATGGGTGCCTGTTGATGTACTTCAATAACAAGGATACTATGATGGTAATCCCATCATATGGTTGCCAAAATCAATCAATGTGAAAAAAGCCTCACCCACCGACTTTAACCCCAACATCCTCACCTAAAGTTTGATAAGAATGGAGGCCCAAGAAACACCAACCAAGTCACTCAACCACTCTCGTGCATTCAGCACCACAAGAGCTTATGTGTTCAAGCAACCCCAATGGTAACCAACGAGCAGTCTTATCTACTGCCTTGATAACATGTGAGCCAAAAATTCAAGAAGCAATTCCCACGTTTGCAATAGAGACTTATGAGCGCATCAAAGACAAACTCACAATGCTCTTGTCACCCCTCTGGATGTGAAGCATAAGTACACAAGAACTTGTTGCTCGCATGTCATGCCCTGGTTGAACCATAGAATTATTTCAATCAAAAAACATTGGGGTCAAAACCTGCACTTTCAAGGGTTTAGGCCATTTTACGGAATAACTATTCACGGCCTAAAAAACCTGCAACTTCACGGAATTATTTCTCACGGAATTCCATATCATGGAATTACCTTTCACCACAGAATTCCATTTCATGGAATTACCTCTCATGGAATTCCATATAATGGAATTACCTTTCACGAAATTATCTCTCACGGAATTACCTCTCACGGAATTCAATTTCATAGAATTAACTTTCACGGGTTTACTCCATTTCACGGAAACACCATTTCACGGGATTAAATTTCATGGGTTTAGGCCATTTCACGGAATAACCTTTCACGGCCTAAAAAACTTGTAACTTCACGGAATTCCATTTCACGGAACTCCATTTCACGGCCTGCACTTTCACGGAAACACCACATTAGGAAGTGAATGGGGTCTTCTTGGGCCCTTTAATTTGCCCAAGCCTAATCAAGGTGATTAAGGAATAGCCAAATGGGGGGTTGCCATGTGGACTGAAATGTTGGGTTTGTAAGAGAGGTGTAAGAGTGGTCAAAGGGTGCACTTTTCTCCCCAAAAAGGGGGGGAGGCAATTTTACAATTTTCGGACCTCCATAACTTCTACATACAAGCTCCGATTTGAGCGGAGATTATAGATCCGTGATACGCATCAAGAGCTTTCCATAGATATGTTACATGATATGGTTTTGTCCGCTAGATTTTAAATTTTATTTTCCCTCCAAAATTCAAATTCGAATAAAGTAGCCGTTTTGAAGCTTCTAATTAGAAAACGTTTCTTCTTAAGAGAAAAGGTTTGACTCCTTAAACTGCCAAATAAAAGGGCCCAAGAAGCCTTCCCATTGAGGTCCTAAAACCTGTAATCTCACGAGTTCAGGTTGCATGAATTAACAATCTCATGGCTTAAGAACCTGCACTTTCATGATTTAAGCCACATCACGAATTAAGCCATCTCATGCAACGATCGTCAATAGCCATTATATACTAGCTTAATATTCTTTTGGCTATATTACTGAAGCAGTTGCTCCATGAATACATATCCATACTCATGCATAGGAGAACATTTGCACCAAAGCCTCACCATCGATAACTTCCAAGTACATCTCTGGATGGGGGGAGCCATGGTGGACGAAAGCCTAGTCAACGATACAACCCATTGCCTAGAATTTTCCTTCAGATTACAAACCTCTCAAAAAACGACAAACCCATCTTCACAAACCAATGATCTTCAATCCTTAGTGAAGATATCTATATTAGCCTCACAAGTCGACGTAATTCTTTCAATCCTCACCAACAAGTGGCTACTTCAACACAGAGCAGTTCAATAAGAGTCTATATGACTCAACTCTTGTACTTCATATATATCTACTTCATAAGAGCACTTAAATATACATAAAAACATACAATCAACATCAAAGACATCGACAAAGCTTGTCCATTCTCTTCAACGCGATCACGAGCACGAGCACGCGATCACATAAAAACATACAATCAACATCAAAGACATCGAAAAGCTTGTCCATTCTCTTCAGCGCGATCACGAGCACGCGATCACCATCAGGAAGGGGGGGATGCTAACCCAATTCTAGGGTTATCAAGATCTACGGCTGTCAGGCAAAAATTTGAAAGGTGTTTTGAGTCTGTGTACATATGGGATGCATGGTTTGCGAATAAGCTTTGCCTTGAATGCCCTGGCAAATGTACAGAGTGGGTGGTTTTATGTTTTTTTTTACGAGCTCTTGGTGACGCCTTCATGTGAAAGTATTACGGGAACCCCGAATGTGATGATGGTTGGTCAATCTAGGTTGATTCTGGATGCAGAGATGACACTCCATTTTTAGCATGAATGTGGAGATGGTTGCCAAATGCATGGCACCGACTGTGATGGTCATGTTTGGTAAGTTGATGCTGCTGACTATGAGCTGTGGGCAGATATTGCATCTATTTTGGAAGGAAAGTATGGGCGCTGCACGTTAACTTGAAGCATAAGGAAAGCAAGGTAATGAAGGGTGTGTGGCCATCATTTTGAGGCTTTAAAAAATAATAATAATATAATATCAATGTGGCCAGTTGGAAGGGTGAACGTGGAGCTTTATTTTGGCCGCCAGCGTGACCTCTAGAAGCTGGGGAAGAAGTGAAAAGGAGTGGCCACCTTGCTGTTCACGGGCTGGTGAAGATAGCCGTCTCGTGCGAGAAAAGAGGAGAGACGCCTTGCTGAAGGCTGCAGACCCGAGAGGAGTTCAGGAGGCAGGGAAGGGTAGCCCCCTTGTGAGAAGTCGCCTGGCTGGGGAGATTCTACAGACCACGGTGTGGAAAAGAGAGGTTGGCCACTTTGTGCAAAAAGGCTCTCTGTGAGGTGTGCTGGCGTCAAGGTGACAGGGCTGGCGAAGAGCTGCAGCAAGAGAAGGGTGCGCAGCCGAGAACCATGATCGCTATCGGGTGATGGTGAAGAGCTAACGGGAGGTGATGGCCGCCTTCTAGATGAGGAGAACGCCTGGTGGAGAAAAGGCTGCGTTGGTGATGCAGCAGTAGTAGCTGGTGGATTGGGGAGGCGCCAAGAGACGAGCTGGGGTGTGAGGCGAGGAACAATGAGGTAGCCGCCTTGTGTACAGGGACGTGGTTGCAACTGCAGGTGCTGGCGTCAAGGTGAAGGCTGGCGAAGAGCAAGGGAGCCGCGTGGGTGAATGCCTTGGGTGGTTGGCGATACTGGTGAGAGAGCCGCCTCTCATGTGCAGGTGAGAAGGGTTGTGTTGGTTTTCTTTTGAAGAGTTGGCCAGAGCAGCTGCTGAGTGTAAACGTGGCTGGTCGTCACTGGAGAGAAAAGACAGTGGAGGCCGCCTTTGGACAGTAGGGAAGAGAGAGAAGTGGCCGTGGTGTTGAAAGGATTGTGCAGAGGCTCTGTGGTGGTTGGCGAAGCTGCTGGTCACGACACACACAGAGTGAGAGCTGCTGAGTTGAGGGTTAGCTGGTGGGGCGCCCTCTGAAGAGAGAAGTGGCTGGTTTTGTGTGGGCGACGACTGCAGGCAGAGAGTGGATGCTGACCAGAGAAAGAGCCTAGAGCAGTGCAGAGTTGGAGGCCGTCTCAAGTGTCACTGGCACGTAAAGCAGCTGCAGAGGTGGCTAGTAGTGCTGAAGACAGGTGAGAAGGGCCGGTACCATAAGGGTCGAGGGCTGATGGCAGTGAAGCAGAGAGTGAGAGCTGCTGGAGTTAAGGGTTGCTGGTGGGGCACCCTCTGAAGTGAAAGAGTGCCTTGGGTGTTTTGTGTTGGCTGCACAGTAGAGGTGCTGATGTGTGGGCTTGAGACATGTGGGACTCGCCTACGACACTTGGCAGGTAGTAGCACAGCTGAACAAAGAGTAGCCGGGCTACAGAGGAAGTTGAGGGTTGCTGGTGGGGCGCCCTCTGAAGAGAAACAGAGACCGGGAGAAAGATGCTTGGTTGTCAGACGCAAGGGTGAATTCCCTTGGTAGTAAATCCTAGCCAGAGTCCTGGTTTTTGGTGTAATTGTTGAGTTTATACAGTGTGTATGGTGCTGTGTATGTTTTTTGCTGAATGATTAGTTGTCTATCGTGGTTTTAAGCTGTATTTCTGGTGTGGGTGGGTGGAGAATCTGTGAGAAGTGTTCCAGCTGGGGCTGGTGGTGCCTCCGTTGTGTTTGTATTTTCAAAGTTTGGGAGGTGAAGGGCTATAGAGGCATGTTCTTTTTTCTTTTTGTCACCTCACACCGCCATTATCTTACATCAAGGAGTCACGTCAATAGATACACCAAAGGGTCATACATTCAAGATATGAAGCAATAGTATCCAAAGCTACAACTTGGACGGGCACCCGTAATGGTGTGACGATGAAGTATTTATGGCGATTCCCACTTTAAAAGCGTGTGGTAACAAGTTAGGATGAAATCCTAAGTGATGTACTTCATGGATATATTATGAGAGTAGTCATTGTAATAGCATTAGGCCTCTTATAAGCCTAAAGTGCCCGCCATATCTAATGAGGGTAATATTTTGGGTTTAAGAGTTCCTTCTAAGCAGCTTGTTGTGGGACTGCTGATGATGTTTTCATGTTTCGCAACACCACTAATGTTAATCTCAGTGCTTGCATGGAAACCCTTAACCTCTACTCGCCTTGACTTGAATGTTCATAAGTCCACCCTCATTAACCTTACTAAAGATAATTTTAACCTCCTTATGTGGAATGATAAAAGGCTTCCTAAGAGTCATAAAAATGTTTGATAATCATGAGATTTGGTGCAGATACCTATGGGACATTATCCAAGGTTCTAAATTTTATTTTTATGGGATTTGGGACCTTGCATGGGATAAGCTTTTTTCTAATGCTCCATGCAAGGTCCCTTATCCATCATCCAATTTACTAATTCAATCTTGGAAGCTTTGTTGAAAATGGAATGGAAGAATGAGGTATATAGAGAACTCCCTAGCCATGGAAAACACCTTTGAGAGTTTCAAGTTTAAAGAACCCCCTGTTCGTGCTTTAGGCTTGAGAGCCAAGACCCTTCTTAACAAAGGGGTGAGACGGATTCAGGATACCAAGGACAACAATGGAGACTTCGTCCCCCTTTTCCAAGACCCTTTTCAAGAAAGGGATGAGACAAATTTAGGCCCTACCAAGGACCACAATGGAGACTTCCTCCCCCTTTTCCAAGCTAAAAGAAGATTCAGATTACTTCCCAACTAAAAGAAGATTACTCCCCCTTTTCCAAGCTAAAAGAAGATTCAGATTACTTCCCAACTACAAGGAAGCATGGCATACACTTTGCTACTGCATTCATAACTTGGAGACATGATTTAATGTACAGGTTCAAGATAGGTACATGGATTAGATGATTACCTCTTAGATTAGATGGTACAGGTTCAAGATAGGTACATGGATTAGATGATTACCTCTTACGAAGGGGATTGGTGGAAGGCGTCCACCAAAGCTTTCTATTCTATTATGCACACTGATGAGGATATATATAGTCATTATAACACTCTTTGGAGGCTATGAAAACCTTGAACTTGGTGGAAGAAGACTTTTCAAGATTTGTGGTCTACACCTTATGCTTGAAGCATAAGGTTTTCATGTGGAGGATGACTAATAGATCTCTTCCTTGTCAACAAGCTCAGTGTTAGGCACACGACAAATGGTCTTTGTCTTGGATGTGGATTCAAGCAAGAACACACCAAGCATTGCTTTTGTATGTGCCCCAGGACTGCTAAATTCTGGAAGGAGATCAATGATAGGGTCTATGGGTACAACAGCAGCAGAACTCAATGGACTTTTGGTCAACATAACTTTGCTACTACAGAGATTGAATGCATTGTGCATTTTTTCAAAATTTGGTTTTCTATCTCTTATGAATTATGAGGAATAATAGAGACTTTGAAGGTTTTTGTATTGATAATCTATCTTTGATATATCTCAGGCAATATCTTAACTTGCCCTCAGAAATTGATTTGTAAGAAACTCCCTCTTAGAGCATTTAACATGCTTTAAAATAATGTAAAAGCATTGATGTGATATATAATACGATTATACTTCATCTTTTAAAAAAAATGGCATATCAAGAAAAAAACCGAATAGATTTAAGAGATCTCCTTATTTTTCTTGGATACCCAGATTTCCCATAAGCAACCAAACCTAAATGTTAAATAGAAAACCAAACCGAATAGATTTAAGAGATCTCCTTATTTTTCTTGGATACCCAGATTTCCCATAAGCAACCAAACCTAATAATGTTAAATAGAAATCTGATGACATCCTCAGCATCGACCCCCCTTCCAAGAACCCAATCCCCCCAAAGACCCTGAACTCCTAGGAACATTATTGAATTTCAGAAAGGGGGGAATACTGGTCTAGATGTAACTGAGTTGCTGTATAAATGTATTCATTTGTGTTGGTCCATATATTATGTTAATCATCAAAATAATACTAATATATTTCAAGCAATATACTCTCTACAGATTGGGATCAGTTGATTTGCTGATTATCAAACTCTTGTACACATAGTAGGTTTCCTAACTTCTGTTTTTATGCAGGGATACTCAGGCTAATGCGAAAGCAAGATTACCCAAATATGGGCCAAAGACAAGAAGATGGCACCTAAAGGAAAAACACCCTATCTACACCTTTGTGGCCTTTATAGAGAACCCCTTAATGGTGAAGGTGTGGGTAGGTAAATAAGTGTTGGAGAAGAGGCCTCCCAAAGGCTGTACCACTGAAGGAATGATGATTGCATGCATGCAGCTACGGTATCACGTTTCTTGGAGCCAGTCCTCCTTTGTCTGGGTGGATGATAGATGGGATCTTTTATGCAAGTTGCTTTAGAATAGGCTTTAGCCTAGGGCCTAGCTTTGAACTTTTTTGGTAAAGGTCTTTCAAGTGGTAATATTATATATATCTATTTCCACCCAAAAAAAAAAAGAGATCTCCTTATTTTGATTGGTTGAAAAATATGTTTTTTTGGCAAGACGAGTGCAATTCCACCTTTAGAAATAAAAAAATACCTTCAAATTTTAAAATTTGGTGGTTTCCAATAGTTTTGTAAATAGCAATAATACTTTATTTCCTGGAGTTCTTGTAATAAAGGAAAAGCTATTGTCTGGCAACGTGTGCAGGTCCGTGCTTGTGCTTGTGGGAATCTAAAAGTGGCAGCTTGGCTCGTCAATGCGGGACGCGGTGAGCGCATCAGGCGGCCACGTTGCCCACTTAATACCGAGCTGGCAGGTTGGGTAAAAGGTTGACACAAAGGACGCCACAATGCTGAGCTGTTATTGGACCCGTTCCCTCTCTCCTGCAAATTATTTTCTTTTAAAAAAAATCCACATAGGAAATACCTCATCGACGCACGCAACGCTGAAAAATCAATGAAGGGCGGCTCTCCACGCAAGCGAAAATTAGGACCCTTCCGAATTAGAAGGGTTGAAATCCGGAAACTCTAATTTAGTACCTTCCCAAACACAACTAGTTCGCAGCATGGGAGTCCACCCTAAGAGTACCTTTGTACAAAACATTATGCTTCTTTACAGCCTTATTAAAAAACAGGCTTTTTTTTATTTCAGTATTTTTTTTGTCTAATTGAAAATAGGCAAAAAAAACATGCAAAACTCTAACTGGCAACTTGTCAATGACTTCGTTAGTGATCGAAGAAGAAATTATTGCCTTTTTTTCTCTTTTCTTTCCCCCTTTTTTTCCTTCTAATGGGCGATTTTTTATATTATATAATGAGCTCCTTATAGCCTTTTTCTCATGAACCCACCCCCTGGCTCCAAAAAAAGGACATTGCAATGTCAGAATCAAGAAAAACCGACTGAGATTTTAAATAGCTTTTATTTTAAAGATTGATTTTTCATATATTTTAGTTATAAAACCGACATATTGTAGAGATTTTGGAAACAAAAACCGGATAGATTTAAGGGTTGTCCTTATTTTGACTAGTTGAAAAATATGTTTTTTTGGAGCACTACACACCCACCAGTAAACTATGTCAAGTACAACAATTGAAATTTGGCACAGTTAGGATTTCATGAGAAAACTTGGCCATTTCATTTAAATGATCATTCATTGAATGCTTTGGTCGCAATTTAGTAAGGGTGTGAGATAGAAATGGTGACACCTCTTTGTGGCCATCAGCCTCTTATGAAGTGGGCCTATAAGGGTTACAGTTAAAGACTCCTTGTATATCCAAGAATAGAAATGGTGACACCTCTTTGTGGCCATCAGCCTCTTATGAAGTGGGCCTATAAGGGTTACAGTTAAAGACAAACAAACACCAAGCTCCGAGATTAATGCTTGGCCCAAGAAAAAGCTTATGGTTAAAGACATACAACCACCAAGATCCTAGATTTAAGCTTGGCCCAAAGAAAAAAAAATGAGGTGGTTCCAAAAAAAACACTCAAGAGTTAGAACATTGTTTTTAAAAAGAGTCGCAAAAATGATAGCCAGTAAAAACTAGCTTTTTTTGCCTTCTTTTAGATCTTGGATTTTCAGCAACTTCTATCTTTCGATGAGAATATTTTCCTATAAGGGTTCTCTTCAAAATTTCAAGTTTGGCGAGAAATGGATTTTCTATGAACGTTCAAGAAAGCCACAAAATTTCACTTTTTTTTACATGCTATTGTTAACATGGCACTAAAAAACATTTCTTAAGCATAATAGGTCTCACACAAAATGCCAAAAACTTTAGATAAAACATAGCTACTATTTCTTTGTGATCATAGCATTGCCAAAATGGAAGAATACATTCTTAATTATTTGACTAGAATTCAACCATGAGGTTCATTATAGGCAAAGAACACATTCTTATTTCTTTGACTGAAATTCCACGAGAAGGTTCTTTAGGCAAGGAACTAAGATGCGAACAAGAAGCTTGGCAGCTTGTAGTTGTAACTACAAATGCCTAAATCATTTAAATTTGAATCGTAATTGATTTCAAAGACTTTATTATTATATCTTCTTATAAGACGTATATTCCACCTCTAACCCCATTGATGCTATGCACTTTCTCACGGTGGTCAATATAATCTTTATTAAACATTTAGACTGTTAATCTTCAATATCTATGCCTATGGGTTGTTCTTAATTTGATGAAGTTCGATTTCTAAAAATATGGATGACCATGCTAAATTCCTTATGGAATCTAAGAGAATGAAAGATCCTATGGCTTTGTGAAGACCAATTAAAAGCTTCAAATTCTACAATGTTGACTATGCCATGAAAAAATTTAACTTTGTATTCAAGGATGCGTCAAAAGCTTAAGCCAAAAAATGATGAATTTGACATTTGACTTGAAAAGACAAACTCTGTGTATTTTGCACCACTTGAATTTGGAAAATGGCTACACATTTTGCACCTTGCATAGTGCTTCTGATGATGATCAGGGTATCCTCTGCAACTCCCTAAAATCCAAGCCAACAAATGGAAACAAAGAGAGGCTATGAATTGTGACACCCTCCACTTCCCTTCTAAAAGGAAAGAGCTCTAGTATTTCATTTAGTGGTAACAAATTATCAAGGGTGTCAAACTTTGTCTTTTAATGGTAAACTACCTAAGCCTAAAATTCTTTTTTGTGGTGGTTCTAAGGTTATCGAAGTGGTGATGTGGGTACCTTGCAACTTTGAGCCATCGAATAGGGATGGAGATAGGTTACAAATTCTAACACCCTTGTCATGGGGAAGAGCTCTAAAGCCCTTCACAAACAAAGAGAATTTTTGGTTTGCATAGCCAATCAAAAGGCTCTAATTTGTATTTTGGGCACCCACCGTTAACACACATAAAAAAGTGTACTCCTTGTTCATGCTGACAACTATGCCACCTATAGTCCATCAACAAGGTAATCTAGATGGGTATGCTAAAAAGGGACTAATCAACACAAAGTTGCATTTTTGAAAAGAGGGTCCCATTGTCCCACTTTTTTTAAAGAGCATTTAGTTGTGTGTAAAGGGTTCCTATTGTACCACTTGCATCATTTAGTTATGTTAAGGGTGCCTGCCAAAGTTACAAAATCATTAGAAACTTGGTTGACAACACCTACCCATCGAATGGGCAATCAAAAAAAAAAAGAATGATGGTTGTGTGTAAAGGGCCTAATATTTTGTTTGGTGGTGACAACTTGGAAAAGGTGTCAAAATTCATGTATGGAAATGTGTTCTTTTGGTGGTGGTGGTTACAAAGGTGCCAAAGTAGACAGTTATTACTCTTGAGTTTAGGGGTGCATTCTAATGTCCCTAGTCCCCTTACTTGATGAATAGGCATATGTGATAGGCAACTCAAGGGGGTTGCAAACAAGTTGGGGGCACTAGAAAGCAGGATTTCAAAATAGAATAATGAATAATTTGATAAGTATGAGCTTTCACAAGAAAGCTAGTAGCTCACAATTAATAGACCTCAAACAGGAGGGAAGCAAAATGCAATTGGGCACACACTATGAGGATTTTGAAAAAGAGTTAAATGTATGGATTTTCAAAAAAAAACTAAATGTGTAGATCTCAAACAGGATTAAGGAGGGTTACACAAAAATGTGGTTCGGCACACTCTATAAGACCTTATCGGATTTTGAAGAATAGCTAAATTTATGTATTTTGAATAAGAGTGGATTCTACTTGGCTATCCAAAAACTCTTATAAACTCTAGTCACCATTGAACATGCCTTTTGAGCAATGAGATGTTAATAGGTCAATGTTTCTCCATGTCTACTTATACCTAGCTAAAGATGGCTAAGGCAATGCTAATGTAAGTGCTTAGTGTGGATATAGAAGGTTAACCATCTTACATGTCTTTCCCATGGCCCAGTTAGCTCCATCTAAGATGTGTAAGAAAACTTGGCTCTAACTGTGCCAAAAATAGCCTAGTTTTAAAATTGCATTCTAAACTTGACCAAAAATGTTATTATGATGCTTTATTGAAATAATGTGGGAAGCTACACACAAAAAAAGCATGCATTCAAGGCAAGGGAAACTTTCCTAGCCCAATTAAATGGGCCATGGAAATACCCTATTACAAAGTTACAAGCTTTAGTCTTTAAAAGTACTATGTCCCAAGGAGTGCATGTCCCAAGTTACAAGCCTTAGTCTTGACTAAAAGTACTATGTCCCAAGTAGTGCATGTGGGACAACAAGCCACCTTGGACCTTCACCTAGAATTTGCACTTCATGCAATAAAAATTCTTCTTCTCATCGCAACATGTGCAACATAAGGGCCACCAACTGTATAGAAAATTTAGGAAAGGGAACATTTCACTGAAGATTAAATTTATATTCTCTCTCTCTCTCTCTCTCTCTCTCTCTCTCTCTCTCTCTCTCTCTCTCTCTCTCTCTATACACACACACACATATATATATATAATATAACCTAAGGCCTACTTTCAAAGGAACATGGAACGTAAAACATTTAATTGAATGCACCCATCAAAAGGTATTTATAGACTAGGTGGAAGCCCATCATGCCATTTGCTATACTAGTGCTTACGTGGATGTTGACTCATGCTCATCATCTCCCTTTTCATTAACGAGAGTCTTGCCTTCCCAAGGTGT
Organism: Cibotium barometz; assembly: GCF_041138505.1. NCBI lineage: Eukaryota > Viridiplantae > Streptophyta > Polypodiopsida > Cyatheales > Cibotiaceae > Cibotium > Cibotium barometz. The sequence continues at coordinate 31,284,498 of NC_141087.1, forward strand.
TTGCACCAAAAAATATCTCATCATAATCATCCACAATAAATGTTATGGGAGCCCAATTCAACAATCTTCCAAGGTGTTTGCACCAAAAAATATCTCATCATAATATCTCAACAATCTTCCACATGGGCATCAAAAAGTGTTTGTGTGTCTTTACGCTTTGGATGGATGCCTATCACATAGCATTTATGGACCCACAAAAAGTCAATACCACCTAAGCTCTCAAGTGTGTAAAGCCTAGCTTACTTGGCACCCATCCTACCTTTTCATCACCAACCTACCTTTTCATTAGCTTACTTTGAAGTTCGCATACATCCTACCTTTTCATTACCAACAATGAGTCTTGACTGCCGAAGGGATGGGCACCAAAAAAGCACCCCAACCCTTAATAAATCGATTCCATAACCATCCACTTTGGCAATCAAAAAGTTTATACTAGATGCCCATCAAACAACATTTATAAACCCACAAAAAGTTGATGCCCAAGTAATCAAGCGTGTAAAGATTTAGTTGACTTAGTGCCCATCCTACCTCATTAATTAGAAAAAGAACATGCTCACACAATGAGCACTACACGATGGGCTTCTCTCGAGTCTCTAACCATCCTTAGAACACCTGTGTGAGCAACACATAGATGGCAGGATGGCAAGATGCAGGCAAGGAACTTTAGTGCACAAGGGTAAAATTTTGTTGGCCCTTGTTAATTCCATTCGGATTCCATGATCCTCAATTGAGGCATGTAAAGGCACTATAATGGTTGTACATTATGAGAGATTGGCTACCCAAGGCCTAGTTAGTAAGTTTTGGGCGACCAAGTGTGAATAAGGGTCAATTGTATATAAGGTATTTTCTCATAATGAAAAGGATACAATCCCCTTTGTGCTATTGAGATCTCTTCCCTTGTACTTTGTGAGAGAGTGAGGAGTGAGAGCATTCTAGCATTGTACCTCTTTCATGCTTGTGTGTTTATGCTTGTATGAGAGAGAGTGTGTGTGTGATTGGCCTATGCGATGGTGTGAGCGACTCCACGGTGACAATGTGGAGGTGGAGCTTGGAGTTTCGAGCATACAAGCAAGCTTGGAGTTTAGAGCATACAAGCAAGCTTGGAGGCCTCAAGAGACACGAGCTCGAAGCATTGGTAAGTACCCCACGACGATTGTGTTCTACTGCTTGTCCAATAGGTGAATGTGTGTAGAGTTCACTCTTGGAGGTGTGGTTGATAGCATCACACGGACTCATGGTTGAAAAGTTACGCAGAAAACATTGGTTTGATAGAAACCTCAAGCAAAAAGAGTTGAAAACGGGGGACCTTGTCCTCATGTATGGTGTGGGAAGTGCCAGAAAAATGAAACTGAAATACCGAGGTCTGGGACCATTCCGCGTTTCACAAATCACACCTCAAGGGTCTATCCGAATAGAGATAATTGACGGCATCCAAATGGAGGGCTATGTCAATGGGAGTAAACTAAAAAAATACTTTGGACCATTAACCTAGGAAATGCTCTTCCAAGAACACCTCTTAAAACAACAGAAACAATTAGCAAAAGAAAAAATCCAGCAAGCGCAAGACGAGACTAAAGCTAGGCAAGCAAAAGCTAAAATGAAGAAGGGCCTGATTCATGTCAACATGGCTTCCATAACCCTTGTGGACGAAGAGGATCTAAACATTGAACCAGTAAGACTCAAGTTGGGACTCACAACAAACAAGAGCATTGCAACAAGTGTGCCACAACCTAATCTCATATGATACTTGGATAGCCTTAGGGAGACCAAACATTGAACACACACATGCAAAAATTTATAGTGTGCACTTAACAACCACAATGGCTGTTGGGTATTTAAATGTTAACAATTCCATCAGTAATAATCCCTTGGTTGGAAAGGTGTTTATAATGCCTGCAGCAGCAGCAGCAAGTACAATGGAAGAGGAGATGATCTTCGAACGATCTTGGATCAATGCCAACAAGTGCAATATCCAATGGGAAGATAGAATATCATCGCTAACCATCAATGAAAGGGTCATGTCCAAACCATTATGGACCTCAACAAATCAAGGCAAACAAATCGCTGTAAAGGTAGTACCTCAGAAAACAGAACCTAAACCCACCATGTTGAAATTGCCTGCACAAAACCCAACATACAAGAGTACATATAACTGGGTACCCAAGATTCACCCCAAGGGTCAACCTGTGAGGAAAGAACCAATGAATGATGAACGTTCTCATAAGAGAACCCAGTTCAAAAGTCAACCATTGCCACCCACCGATAAAGTGGCAGAAGGTCAAGCACTTGCAGAAGCCTCATGTGACTATTGTCAACAATGGATCCGAAAGGACCTACTGCGAGCACAAGGCAATACAACAATATGGCTACCCAAAAGAAAATCTATGACAATCACCATAATAGGTTCGAATCAATATACAAAAGAGGGTGAACGTTTTCAGCATCAACTCCCAAAAAGGGCAAACCCCACACCTGCACTTGTGTGGAGAAGGAAGCAAATTCAACAACCTGAGTTGAAAATGACTCAAGCAACAACAATACCTACAGTGAATATAGAATTGAACAAGATATGTAAAGGAAAAGGCAAGGGTGTCCCAAGTATAAAAAATACACAACCAGACACCGCAAGAAAAATAATTAATTGGGTGGAAGAAACACTTAGAATTAAAAAGATTTCATCAAAAAATGCCTAAAAGTGCTAAGGAAAACCTTTGGTTTCCATGGTAAAATTAAAAGAAAAAAAGAAAAAAGCAATGCATCATGTGCATGTGGGAGTGTTTGAGCACAAAAGTTAAAAATTTTGATTTTATAAACTTTACATAAAACTGCAGAAAAATGTTTCACACCGTGAAGTACTTCAAACTGTTTCACGACGTGAACCATTTTTTAGTACTTCAAACTGTTTCACCCCGTGAAGTGCCTCAAAGTGTTTCATGACGTGAGCCATTTTTAGTGTTTCACGCCGTGAGAGATTGCAAAGAAGTTCACGGTATGAAACGGTAAGAACAGCGGCACCAATCACAAAATGACACGTGGATTGTTCATTTAATGTAGCCGCCCTGGCTGACGGCTACGCTATAAAATCGATTTTCTTCCTTTATTTCATCAGTTTACACGGTGATTTCGCATTTTCCTTCTTCAATTAATTACGCACATTCGCCTTCTTGCTCCCGACATCACCTACCCGACTTATCAAGGTGGGAGTTTTTCCTTTTGTTCTTTCTTTTTTCTTTCTTTTGTATGTATATATTTTGTGATCCGAAAAGGACGTGTATTGAGAATAAATCTTTTGCCTTATAATGCATGTTCATGGATTGATCAAAGATTGACATGCATTATCAATAAAATGAAAAAAATCGCAAAGTGATCATCTTTTTAAGTAAAATCTACATCCACACAGTTGTAGAAAACGAAAAAGACAAGCCTACGTTTTCACGAAAAGTTTCTCATGTTTGCAACTTCATGTGAGACCTTCACGTCCCCAATTTTCACGTAAGACTTTCACGTGAGATCTTCACATCCCCAAACTTCACGTGGGACATTCACGGCCACACTTTCACGTCTTCAATTTCACGCCTTGACTTTCACGTCACACATTCACGTCTACTGTTTCACGGGATACACTTTCACGTCTTCAATTTCACGCCTTGACTTTCACGTCACACATTCACGTCTGCTATTTCACGACCACACTTTCATGTCTTCAATTTCACGCCTTGACTTTTACGTCGCACATTCACGTCTACTGTTTCACGCAAGACATTCACGTCCCCAAAACTTCACGTGGGACACACGTCTGTTGTTTCACGCAAGACATTCACGTTCGCAAACTTCACGTGGGACATTCACGTCTTCAATTTCACGTGAGACTTTCACGTCCCCAAACGTCATGTGGGACATTCACGTCTGTTTTTTCACGCCACACTTTCACACCTTGACTTTCACATCACACTTTCACGGCCCTAAACTTCACGTGAAGTCTTCACATACTACCACTAATTAATTTTTTTTTTAAAGAAAGAAAAAAGATAGCTTCCACCAGTCATTTGACTGACCATGTCTGGTTACATAGATGTCTATTTCAGAATTTGAGTCTCAGGAGAAACCACCTCCAACACAAGCTAGCACTGCCACCACAGGGTCCCAGAGTGCCAACAGCAAGCTGAGGACCAACTTCTTGGGCCCTTACGCCCAATCCTTCCAGGGTACTCTTATCAGAAAACATGTCACTACACCACATGGAAAAATCACTCTGCAGAAGCAGTGCCACAGTAAGGAGTGCCTCCATCTATTAGAAGATGCGAAAGTAAAAGAAAAGCTGGAAAAAGTCCGCATCAGCAGAATGGCTGCAGTGCTACCCCAGAGGGATCGACACCGATCTCTATGCAGAGTATCTCCATACTTATGACAAGCAAACAAAAAGAGGTAAAATTTCAAAGGCAGATGGCAGCACGGAAGACTTGCTAATTATAGAAGACCTCATCAGAGAAGCTATACAGCTCCCGATAGTGAAGGCCCACGGACACACAATAAATACAATGCCCATCAAGGAGATGTTAAAGAGAGATTCTTATAACTCCAATGGGGCGGAGTACGAGAACATTAAGCATGAAGCCACGGAAAAAGCCTGCCAGAGCAATGTCGTTAATGATGCTGATCAAACCAGTTGACAAGTATAATAGGGTCAGCCTCCTTAATAGGATAGCAAAAGCTCATGAAGAGAAGGAGGACGATTGGGCCTTTTTCATGCATAAAGAAATGGAAAATTACCTCAAGGCACATTAGCCCAAGGTCAGCAACCCATACCTGTTAACACAAATACTTAACCATGTGGCCAGTAAAAGATGCACCAGAGGAAAGCCTGCCACTAGCCCTAATCCCCAGTCAACCTACAGAATCTACTGGAAGGGTGGAAGAAGGACGAGCAGTGTTAATGAAGACACAAGAGCTCATAAAGTCAATCAAGAAGGATCAAAAAAAGAATACTGACAAAAGGATGAGAGGGCTACTAGTGGATGTCACCACCCACCACAGAGTCTTTGCAATTGGAAGCAGCTGTGGCATCAGAGATCAAGACATACCAAGAGGCTCTCCAAGAAGGATCAAAAAAAGAAGACTGACAAAAGGATGAGAGGGCTACTAGTGGATGTCACCACCCACCACAGAGTCTTTGCAATTGGAAGCAGCTGTGGCATCAGAGATCAAGACATACCAAGAGGCTCTCCAAGAAAAATTACAAAGCCCTACTGTGCAAGAACAACACCAACAGCTCTCCCCTCGGACGAGCACTGCACAAATAATATTCAAAGACCTCTCCCTGCCTCAAGGATTCACAACTCGAGGGGGTACCAACATAAGGAGCTGAAGAACAACTACAAAAGGGCCATACCTTGGAAGGACCAGAACACGAGGAAGCATCAGTTGCACCACTAGAATTGGAGAAGCCAACAGAATCTAGTAAGAGGTCGCATTCACCAAAACATCCAGTCCAAGCAAATGAAGCAAGTTGGATGACGATGTGCCACTACCGCATCTTGGCTTTGTCAAAGATGCGGATTCTCAACAATTCCTCCAGGATACATTGGAAGGCCTCGACGCACTACTCCATGATCCCCTCACAGAAATAGGTGCTGCCACTAGTACCAACAAGTGGGAACATGAACAGAAGGTATAGCGTTGCCATTTATTGATAACACACATGCTGCACGACTGGAATGCTAGCCTATGGAAGCAGGTGAAAAAAGCCAATGCGTAAGTACAATGCGCAAGTACAAAGTGTAAAAGATAATTTGGCGACAGCAGAAGAAACACATAGAGAAGTAATCATGAAAAGTTTAAAGGCTGCAGAAGAACATGACATAAGATACAGTGCAATGGGGAGAGCAATAACTTAGTTTTAAGTCAAACCATTGTACAAAAAATCAATGAGAATGCGGACTTGAATGCAAGGCTGGAGCAAGCAAAGGAACAACTACAAAAGGAGATAACTCACACACAGAACCTAACAACTGGGCATGCCAAGGAAATGCAAGAGTACCAGGAGGGTGCAAAGCGTAATGAGGATATGCTTTGACAACAAATAGAGCTCCTCACAGCCAACCTCAAAGAAGAACAAGAAAGAGTACAAGGCCTGCAATAGGAATGAGAGCAAGCTAACAAAGCGCATGCGGAGAAAATCAAAGCTCTTAATGAGATAATCATCACCACCAACCAAACAGAGGCACAAAGAAGCCAAGAGACAAGATCACAACTATAAACACAATTACAGGATACACAAAGACTGGCAGCACAAGAAGTAACTCAAGTTACTGAGGCCCATCAAAGAGAAGATACTGACCGAAGAGCACAAGAAATGGCAACAAGAAGATTCGAAGAATTGTATGCATCAGAGAGACATTTCCGACCAGCTCAGCAATGCTGATATCCGCATGCAAGAGCTGGCCCACCAACTCTTGCCACACAAGAAAGGAGCAAAAGGCCGGAGCCCACGGATGATTTGTGTACCCTCCTTGAGCGCGCCTTAGAATTGGGACAGTTGCCAATAGCTCCTCAGGCCCCTTCTCAAACTCTTACCTTGTTTTTATCTACACTAACACTCTCATTACTTCAATATGACATCAACTTAGCTGAAGATATTAGCTTAGGAGAATTGACCCTTATTAAACAAAATACTGAACGAGATGCTGACCCAACAGTCATTATGGACATTTTAAGGGCGGATCTTATATTAACTAACCCGCAAGATATCTTCTTTTACCCCTTGCATCCTATAGTTCTCAACCTACGTAGTTGGTGTCGTGTATTACAAAATTCAGATATCCTAGACAACAATGTTGACAAACTCGATCTGTTTGTTCCAAATGGCATACCAGCGACACCAACCAACTACGAGGCTAACACTTATCAATGGGTAATTAGTCACGGGTGGCTAGAAGTATATAATACTCACCAATATTTAAATCTTTGTGAGTCTACCTTATATCACCCGGTGGGCATACTCAAGCTATATACAAGTATTTAGAGGCTATGCTCACCAATGTCAGCTATATAGTAATATACACAAGCATTTAGAGGCTATGCTCACCAACGTCAGCTATAATTTTGATGCCACACATAAATTACCCATCTATTGATAACGAAGAAATCCCTGAAATTCAAACCTTTTTTAAAGCACATAAACTTAGCCACCCACCCCCTAGTTCGGGTCAAGGTGATGATGAGAGACCATCTTCCTTTTTCAAAAACACTTACCCTGTAAGTTCTAATATCACAAGTAGGCTTTTTAACCCTTATCCTAGCATGCCACCTACTACCTCTTCCCAAGCTGAATGGATATACTCTTCCTTCTCTCCGCCAGAATTAGATTTTCCCACTAACACTCTCGCCCCCGCCAAGGAGATATTGGCACCTATCCCAACTCCAATACGGTAACCTCAGGAGGTATGTAATCTACCGCCAGTTGATAATGTTGCGCTTTACACTGACAATAATGTTATGGATTCCTTGACAGCTGCAAAATATGAAGAGTTTATACAACAAGGCAATCCAATGTTAAAGCCAAAGCTTATGTTCAAGGTGCTAATGTGCAGATTACTCCGTTTGATCCTACTAGCAAGATTCTTGCAAAGACATATTCTGCAGTCACACCCACACGGCAACACCATGTACCATACCCTCTCCGTGCCACCCGTCCAGAACTAGAAGAATTACTTCCATTAGCAAGCGAGGGAACATTGTGGGCAAATGTCGCTAAACATACAAGGCTTGCGAACCCCATCGAGTCTCAGACTTGTTGAAAATTCACCTGGTCACTTTTATGATCAATTATAGTTACAGAAGATGGAGGACGCGACATCCGGTGCACATCACAGAGGAGGATACACCACCATCCACACAAATGAAGAAGCACCACAGCTACCGGATTTTGGAGTGCAACCTACATGGAGAAAGGAATTCTAACAGTGCCTGAATACAGCATCATTTACATGAGTGCGCCGCCAACTCTACGAGGGGATCCACTCTACATGCCTATTAAGAGGAGATGGACACCGCTGGAGTTTAAAGATGTCAAAGACAAGGATTCTCATATCTGCTACAACTTTCCTATATTCAATCCAGCAACATTTGTCAGTATTCAAGCACAAAGACAGCAACTACTAAATTGGATCAGGGCTTGGCGAAAAATCCCAGATCCTGCAATCGTAGCCAGTGTAAGGTTCATGAAATTATTGGTGGTTCTCTCATTGACCAACCTAAAGAACCTTATGATAGATTTGAGGCTCAGCACCTACAGTTCGACATGAACCAAGAGTCATCAAAAGACAGAAGTATCATGCTGTATTACCACCATCTAAGATGTCCTCTAGCATATATGCACCTAACATTTGAAGACATGATCGATACAAGATTCTGGAAGTCCTATTCGGCATTCTGCCGCACACTCTAAAACATGAGTTCGGTGACCAGGTCTTTCGACCTCGATAACAGGTTCTGAGGACAGAACCTACATTAGGAAGGGGGGAATGTTGATTCCATTCGGATTAACACCATGATCCTCAATTGAGGACATTAATAAGTGTCATGTAAAGGCACTATAATGGTTGTACATTATGAGAGATTGGCCACCCAAGGCCTAGTTAGTAAGTTTTGGGCACCCAAGTGTGACTAAGGACCAATTGTATATAAGGTATTTTCTCATAATGAAAAAGACACAATCCCCTTTGTGCTATTGAGAGCTCTTCCCTTGTACTTTGTGAGAGAGTGAGGAGTGAGAGCATTCTAGCATTGTGCCTCTTTCATGCTTGTGTGTTTATGCTTGTATGAGAGAGTGAGAGAGAGTGTGATTGGCCTATGTGATGGTGTAAGCGACTCCACGGTGACAGTGTGGAGGTGGAGCTTGGAGTTTGGAGCATACAAGCGAGCTTGGAGGCCTCAAGAGACATGATCTCGAAGCATTGGTAAGTACCCCGTGACGGTTGTGTTCTACTGCTTGTCCCCAATAGGTGAATGTGTGTAGAGTTCACTCTTGGAGATGTGCTAGCCCATAACAACCCTTTTAGTTACAACTTGCTAGATAGGTCCGATGCAATTTTAGCTTAAAATCTAGCAAATTTTGTAACGCATGATAGGGTTTTTCCATAGCACATACTAGGCCATGCAAGTTGCAAAATAAATGTGTACGTGGAAAGTTATTGTCTTTCAATGAATCGATGCTTATGTCATGCTCGTTGAAATGACCAAATTACAAAAAAAAAAACCAAACTATGCTAAGTTTTGCATAGCTAGGGATGCTTGGCCAAGTTTGCATATAATGTTCGGAATGCCCAATTAACTACACCGTGGAAAAGGCCTTAAAGTACTCCCATCAAGCTAGCCAAACATTTCTTGTAGACAAAGATGCCTTATGAACAAGAGAATAGCTCCAAATGTATTAGTGTGGGATAATTAATCTAGGAGTGCCATGGTGGGACTATCCCACTTGTGCTACAAAAGCTTGTAAGGCGACCTTGGCATATTAATTAAAACTAGGTCCTGAATGAGAGCATAAAAGAGGCCAAGTGACCTACTTGGCACCATATACTTAAAAAGAAAACCTTTTTTCCCTACCAATCAATACATTCACATAACAACTAAAATGCGTGATTGTTGTTCCTTGAAAACAAAGAAAATGTCTAATTTCATCAAGAAGTTTCAATGCCAAGTAAGGTAATTACATTACAAAGTGCAAAGTGGGTTCTTCAAGTATTTCATGGTTATGAATACATCAAAAGACCTATATGGAGCAAGGAATTCAAGGCAAATGCAGCATTTTTGCCCTTTTGTCAATGTGGGATTTGGAGTATAAGAAGGCACATTAATCATAGGATTAAAACCTACAATGACAATTAATCATAAAAATAAAACTTTCTTAAAGAGTGCTTCAACTTTGTATTATGCAAGCTAAATACATGTTTTTTCAAAACTAGTATAATGCATAACGAGCAATCAATCGATAATCAATATTGCTCTTTTGAAAACCATTATGCCTCATTTCTGTGCATTGAGGAATGAGCTTGCCTAAAGGGAAAGTTAACTTCACGCTTTTATTTTTTTTTTAAAACCATTTAGGCCTCACTTCCTTACAAAGAAATCAACGCACAGTTTAGCAACATTAACATCAAAGGCATAATTTTAAAATTAGACTTCAAGGGCTGTACCCTAGCAAAACATGCTCATTACTTAGTTTCGAGGTCTACAATGAGTCCCAATTGACTCCATGTTTCACCGTTTGATCAGCAAGTAATGATGCTCTGTGTTGATTCGCTCGCAGCTTAAAAACGGTGAGGATTCTGAGGAATCCTCAAAAGAGTATGGCTTAAAGCAGACGCGCCTAGGACTGCTAAACCCAGGGGCCTGAACCCTGTTGGCTCACAGCGCGACGACAGAATGGAAGATTTCGAACCCTGTTGGCTCACAGCGCGAAGAAAGATTGGAAGAACCCGCGCTGTGTGGCGTTGCTGTTGCCGTCTATGGAGCTTTTCTGCTTCACAGGTCAGAAGAGAAAGTAGCCTCGGCCAACAGCTTGCAGCTCTCAAGCATCAACTCTGCTGCAAACTTAGTGACCACACTTGGACACCGTCATGATCTCTGGCCTTCATCTGATTGTAAAAACTGGTTGGGCAAGACAGCCAGGATATAAAGGCTTACCCCACAGGCCTCCTTCCTTTGAGCAGGAAATCCAGAGAGTCGAGGTTCACATCGCACCCTTTCTTCACCGCTGGATGCTCCAAAGACTCTCTCATGAAGGGCTTTTGCCTGTCTTCCAACCACCCACTCGCACATCTCACCGTGACCCAGTTGCAAGCCTTCGAGATGATTACATCACATCCAGAGGAAAGAGCTCTTGCAGTAACCGTTTGCAAAATACCTCTTGGCATAATCGACTCTGTGCCCTCTGGCATAGGGGTCACTGACGGCCTTGGAATTGACCTTGGCAAAGAGCAGATGGGCAGAAAGTCCGTAGTGTCGTCGCACTCATCCCCATCACTCTCGCTCAAAAAATCGAGGATGCTTCTTGGGGACGGTTGCTCGGTGTAGCTAAGGGCTTCTGGTGCAGCTTGGACAAAAGGGTGATCCAGAAGCTGGGCAGCTGTCCATCTGACTTTGGGATCTCTTTGCAGGCACTTGCTCAAGAAGTCCCTGCCCTCCTCAGACACTGACTCTGGCAAAGGGGGGTTTTCTTGCGAGCACCCGATCTTAAAAAGCATAGAAGCTACGCTTGATGATGATGTGAGGTTGTTGCCTTTACTCCACCCCCATAGAGGTCTGCCCTGCAGCATCTCCACTATTGTGCACCCCAGGGACCAGATATCAGATGGGCACCCTTGCTCCACACCTTGCACCACCTCAGGAGCCATCCAGAGAGGGGTACCCTTGAGATTAGACCCTTCTGTTCCTGGTGATCCGAGCCTTTTGGCCGCCCCAAAATCTGCAATCTTCACTCCACACGATCCCACCAGAACATTCTGCCCCTTGATGTCGCAATGAACAATTCCCTGCTGGTGGAGGTAAGCCAAGCCTTCCACAATCCCGCGGGTATAGCATCTGACCAAACCTTCATCCAATCGGCCACCCGATTTCTTAACTAGTTCAGCGATGCTACCTCCATCCATGTACTCCAGGAAGAGATTGCGAGAAGGCAAGCCATTCTCAGAGGAGTAATCCCCACCCAAGCACGTAAGGATTCTAGGGGAATGGAGGCTCTGCAGGATGCAGAGCTCGCTCTCGATGGACTGCAGCTGAGCGGAGGGGGCTGAGCAAGGGGTGGACTTCACAGCGAAGACGTGACCGTCATCAAGGTTAATGGCCAAGGAGACTTTCCCAAAGGAGCCAGAACCAAGGGGGGAGCTACGGAGCCATTGCCGAATGGGAGGAGCCATGGGAGGAGCTTATGAGAGAGCAGAGACAGGGAGCTGTAGCCGAGCTTGGAGAGCATGAACAGGTGATGAAGGTTCAAGGGATGCGGTGAGAGGGGAGGAAGAAGGGAGGGAAATGAAGGGGAGATTCTAAAAGTCCCGCGTTGTCAAATGCTGTCAATTCTCGAGGCACCTATATTATGTACATAATATACAAAAGCCGCGAGCGCGGCGGCCCGGGGACTGTGGAGAGCAAAGTGGCCTTAAATTACCTACCTCATCAGGCTGTAAGCCAGCTGAGGTGATTGAAACCGGCGATTGGATAGTTTTGTAAATTACCAAACCTAAGAGAGAATCAAAGCTTTTTCGTATAATAATTTAGGGTTCGACGACCAAATAAGCTGAGGCCACGTGCTGTGGGCTTATTGGTGGGGGCAGGAGACTAAATTTTTATTCGTGATCGTAAAAAGCCAAGGAAGTGGTAATCGTGGCCTAAGAGATAGCATCATCGCTGCACACGCAGTGCACGCCTCGGGAGTTGGGGGCGTGATTCAGAGAAAGTGCTCGCTTGGGACCATGGGTGGTTCTCACGGTCTGCGCTTTGTTGTGGAAACGCCGGATGACAGCGAGGCTCCGTCAATGCCAGACGCGGTGAGGCGCATGAGCCAACCACGTTGCCCAGTTAATAAACCTCGAGACTCGTCGGTGGGGTCGTTGGTGGGCGTCGGCACTACACCTCACGGTAGAAAACAACTCCAAGGCATTTCGTTACTCGTACCTTGCTCCTTCCCACCACGACTCACATGCCCCATGTCCCATGGCTCTTGACTCTCTCTCTCTCCATGTGCTTTGCTCACCTTTCACACCTCCCGTGAGTGCCCAAGCGTTCACACCATACATGCCTTTGGTTGATCCACATTGCACTTGACCCTGGGTCATTGCACTTGAGGCAACTGTCTTAGCTTTTTTTTGTTTTTTCTTCTTAGCTTCTTTTTTCGTCGGCACTACTACATCTCACGATAGAAAACAACTCGAAGGCATTTCGTTACTTGCTCCTTCCCCACCATTGCACACCATGACTCACATGCCCCATGGCCCATGGCTCTTGACTCTCTCTCTCTCCATGTGCTTTGCTCACCTTTCACACCTCCCGTGAGTGCCCAAGCGTTCACACCATACATGCCTTTGGTTGATCCACATTGCACTTGACCCTAGGTCATTGCACTTGAGGCAACCGTCTTAGCTTTTTTTTGTTTTTTCTTCTTAGCTTCTTTTTTCGTCGGCACTACTACATCTCACGATAGAAAACAACTCGAAGGCATTTCGTTACTTGCTCCTTCCCCACCATTGCACACCATGACTCACATGCCCCATGGCCCATGGCTCTTGACTCTCCCTCTCCATGTGCTTTGCTCACCTTTCACACCTCCCGTGAGCGTTCACACCATACATGCCTTTGGTTGACCCACATTGCACTTGACCCTGGGTCATGTTCTTCTTAGCTTTTCTTTCCCGTTTTTCCTCCTCCCGGTCTTGAGTTCGACTCTCGCCCACCCCTCTCCACAGACTCACAAGTGTGACAACACTTTTGCAAAGCCCCAAAAGAGTTTTTTATAAAGCCGCCTCACCTTGCACCTAGCCTAGCTCCACTGCCAAGATTCAGCTTCCAAACTTCAAGCATGCATGAACACACTGTAAAGTTGTAAACCATGCAACCTATAGATACAAGCCTCCAAGTAGTATATATTGTATGATTACACATGGTTGTCTTACAAATCCTTTCTTTGCACTTGCAATCTATAGATACAAGCCTATAGATACAAGCCTCCAAGTAGTATGATTACACATGGTTGTCTTACAAATCCTTTCTTTGCACTTGCAATCTATAGATACAAGCCTCCAAGTAGTATGATTACACATGGTTGTCTTACAAATCCTTTCTTTGCACTTGCAATCTATAGATACAAGCCTCCAAGTAGTATACATTCATGGTTGCCTTACAAATCCTTTGCACTTTTATCAAATGAGAGTTTTAAATTGTGATTGGTATATGAGATAATCAATATGATATGGTCCCATAGAATTTGGTGGATATGATGCAATATCAGAGATTTTGTTGGAATGGACACAATCTTTTGCACATTTCAAGATACATATAATGCTTACGATCACTTTTCCATGGGCTAAAGAGTAAAAGGGTGTGATCCTCACTTTTAAAGTGTCCTTTCACAAAAATCAAGATACATGAATAATGTTAGGAGCTTACTTATAGGGTGAAGCACCCCCAATCTAGAAGGGTGTTTTATATACATGCAATCATTACTTACACATAATCCTTGTAGTGAGAGGTGGTATGGTTTACTCTTAGTAAAGTAAGGCATTTTATTTCAATTGTAATGCTTTTGCTTTTAGCCATACATTAAGAGGTGATTAGTTATATACTTAATTGAACCACATTTTCTACAATCCACATATTAAGAGGTGATCATTAATTTACTTAAGTGATCCACATTTTTTGTAATGCTTATAAGGCATCAAGGAGGACATCATTGACTTACTTACGTGCTCAACATTTTCTAAAAACTATCTTGCATTTTACTATATCTTGATTTAGACGTATCTTGAATGTTTCTTTATGTGTTCATGGTTTAGTGTTAAAGTAGACCCCTTTATATAAATGTGATATGTTTCCACTTGCTTTTTGATCCCAATTGAATGATGTCAACCTCAAATAACGTCAAGGTGAAGTAGTTTAAGCCAAGGTTGACTTTTTTTGTTTTATTTCACATGTAATGCTTATACTTTCAGTAGCTATGCATTAAGAAGCGACCTTTGATTTACTTAAGTGGTCCATTTACGTAAGATTGGCAATATTTTCTTTACCTCTACATAGCATGACATAAATTTGCTATTTTCATATATACTCTTTGCTCCTTTCACAAGAAAAAGTCGTGTGTTTTCTTCAAGTATGCATAGTATCTTTACACTACAATTTAGATTCAATTCAAGATCAGTATTGAAGATTAGAAAAAGACATTATTTGTTACACCTTGGGGGGTGTATGCCTATAGGGTCATGCCATTTGGCTTAACTAATGCACCGGCAAGATTTGAGACGTTCATGAGTTAGGTATTTGCACCCTACTTGGGCAAGTTTATCAAGGTTTTTTTGGATGATTTTTACATTTACTCTAGGCATATGGTTCACTTGGAAAATTTAAGGTTGCCTTTAAAAAGTATAAATGATACAAAAGAATCCACAAAGTGCACAAAATAGAGGACATAAGTGTCCTTGTACACTTTTATGTCCTAATACTAAACTAGTGCTAAGGTACGAATAAGTGTACAATTTTCACAAGTTGGGGCAATGGCATAAGTTATGTAAGTCTTTTAAATACAACTCCCAAGCTTGTGTTGCCACTATTTCATGCCGTCAGGATAAGTAAAGAGAAAGATTCAAGTCCCAAGCTTTTGTCAGCCATATTTCATGCCATGAGGACAACCACACACACACAGAGAGAGAGAGAGAGAGAGAGAGAGAGAGAGAGAGAGAGAGAGAGAGAGAGATGTGAGAGACTAACATTGCATGGAAAAATTACAACCATAGTTACGCCCTTACTAGATTGTGATTAACTCCTTTGTAAACTAAATAAGGTCATTGCAAGGTTGTGTGAACATTTAGTTTGTTATGAGATAGATGATGATCAAGGATTAAGTGTGTACATCTTTAAGGTCATTGCAAGGTTGTGTGAACATTTAGTTTGTTATGAGATAGATGATGATCAAGGATTAAGTGTGTACATCTTTAATTAAGTATACTATGCTAGAAAGTCAATATTTTTTGCCTAAAATGTAATTGATAAATTTCTAAAGCTTTTGATATCCAAGGAGTAAGTTGTGTCATTTGTCTTGTCGAATATTAACTCAAACAATGGAAAGGAGGGAGATGAGACGTGGGGAGATGGGGATAAGATATACGAAATATTTTTGTACAAAAAAAAGATGTTTATAAAGACCTTTTATTTTGTACTTATATTTTGTTGGTTTTCTAAGAGTATATTGGCACCTTACTTTCAAAACTTGAAAAATCTAGCTTTTCAAGGAAGCTCCCATTGTTCCAAGAGTTGTCAACTTGTAAATAAACCTTTCAATATGATTTTTAAAAAAATAAGAGAACTCAAGTAAAAATCTTGTCTTTCTTTTTTTAAAATCAACCAAAGTTAGCACAACTACCACCAAATATGACTATTACCAATTTAGTAAAAATATATAAAAGCTATTATGACAAAGAATTTGATCACATCTATTGAATTGAAAATGAATGATTAAACATTCCTATTTGAACTTTGGAAAAGCTGGAAAATATGATTGATGCTGCAAGGTTTAACTATTAGCTACAAGCTAGAGATTTGTGTGGTTAAACATTTATATTTAGACTTTGGAACCAAAAAATATGATTGTTGTAAGGTTTATTGGTTTGCTACCTATGAATAAGCTAGAGCTTGGCAACCTACCTAAGAGGGTTTATGCTATAAATGTGGTGACAAGTGGAACAAGGATCATTGGAAGGTTTGCAAGGCCAAGAAGATGGCCCTAAGCATGATTCTCACCGAACCTTGTCATGAGGACCTTAAAGAGGATGTGGATGAGTATGAGAAGTACTATGAAGATACCAACAATGAATTTGAGGATGTAGAGAAGGATGGTAAATTTCCCTTTGATCCGGGTGGATTAAAAGGAAAATGTTGACTATGATGATGGGTTATCAATGCCTATGTGTACTTATCATAACAAAGACAATATGGCTACTCTATGCAATATCTCAAGTGACTCCTATGCTAGTTGCAAAGGAGCCAATACATTAAGGTTGAAGGCATGCATTAATGGAAGGGTGGCACATGTTTTGATTGATAGTGGAAGTACACATAGCTTTATCAACACCAAATCCATGTGCAGTCTCAAATTACAGCTGGTAGCTTTGTGGCATAAGGTTCAAGTGTATAATAGGGCAAAGATGGATTGCACAATGGTATGCAAGAATGTGAGGTTGATTTTCACCAATGATTATACTTGCAAGGCTGATTTACTTGTATTAGATATGGGTTCCATTGACATTATTTTGGGATGCGATTGGTTGGCAACTTTTGGGTTGTTTCAAATGAATTTACAGCAAGGGTATATGAGTTTTATGCATGGAAACCATGAGGTTACATTGACTGGAACTCATGTGCCTAGTATCAAGATGATCAATGCCACGAGGGAGCTAAAGAAGATGGGACGAATATATGTTTTACAGCTTTGCAAAGAGGAAGGAAATGAACAAAAGGGTGGAGTTATGCATAAAGGTATGAAGGAATTGCTGAAGGAGGTATGAAGGAATTGCTGAAGGAGTATGAGGATGTGTTCCAAATGCCAAAGTGCTTGCCGCCACCAAAAAGGGATATAGATCATGGGATAGAGCTTAGATTGCATACCAAACCCATCACCAAACCACTTTATAGATTTTCAAAAGTGGAGAAGGATGAAGTGGCGAAGCAAGTGCAAGAGCTTATGGATATGGGATGGGTTACTCCTAGCCAATCATCTTTTGCATCACTCGTACTCTTGGTCAAGAAGAAGGATGACACTTTTCGCATGTGCGTGGATTATAGTCGGGATTTAAACAAACTCACGAATTGATGACTTGCTTGATGAGTTGAGAGGTGCATGTTTCTTCTCCAAGATTGATTTGAGATTGGGCTATATCACCAATTGAGAATCAAGGAAGGTGATGAGTACAATGGCATTTCGGACTGAGAGGGGTCTTTACCATTATTTGGTTATACCGTTTGGGTTGTGCAATGCACCGAGAACATTTCAAGCTCTAATGAACAAGGTTCTTGGACCTTTCCTCCACAAATGGGTGCTTGTATTCTTTGATGATATTTTGCTATATAGTAAAGGGGAGAAGGAGCACTTGATGCATGTAAGGGATATTTTGGATGCTTTAAGAGCCAACAACTTCTATGCAAAGGAGAGTACATTTATGGCACAAAAGGTTGAGTATCTTGGTCACATAGTGAGCAAAGAAGGCATTATGGTGAACCCTAAGAAGGTTGAGTGTGTTAAGAATTGGCCCATACCAACAAATACCACTCAATTAAGGGGATTCTTGGGCTTGTCATCATTCTATAGGAGGTTCATTAAGAGGTATGCTCATATTGCTGAGATATTGCCGCACCTCTCACCGACAAGATTAAGAAAGAGGCTTTCTTTTGGGATGCTATAGCCGATAAGAGCTTTCAAGAGCTCAAGGAGATGCTCACATCAATCCCTATACTTGCATGCCTGGACTTCTCGAAACCATTTGTGGTTCAAGCCGATGTATGTGGAAGAGGCATTGGGGTTGTTTTGTTCCAAGAACATGGAATGATTGCTTTTAAGAGTCAAAAGCTTGATGAGAAGGAAATGGTTATGCATGTCTATGATCAAGAGATGTTGGCAATACTTTATGTAATTAAGTTGTGGCATCATTACTTGTATGGGAGTCATTTCTTTTTAAAGAGTGATCATAGAGTGCTTCAATACTTCTTTTCTCAACCTACACTCTCTCCCAAGTAAAGAAGGTGGGTGGCTACATTGCAAAATTATGACTTTGAGATCTCTTACATGAAGGGAAAATAGAATGTTGTGCGGATGCATTGTCATGCATATGGGCATGTAGATGCATGGCAATTTTGGAGGTACATAAAGATTGGATTTTGGATATCCAAGAAGAGTACATATTGGATGAGAAAGTGGCACCATTGTGGTAGAAACATTGTGGTAGAAATTACAACATGATGATTTGCTACATTTTGAACTTCGTATATAATGGACTCATCTAGTACAAAGGCAAAGTCTACCTTGTGCCTACTTCAAGCTATAAGAAGAGGGTGTTAGAAGAAATACATTCTTCTCCATTGTCGGGGCACATGGGGCTGTTTATTAAGACCTTTGAAAAGGTGCGAAAGAGTTTTTATTGGAAGGGAATGTGGAAAGATGTGTATACTTTTGTGACAAGTTGCTTGCCTTGTCAACAAAACAAAGATCCCACACATAAGCCCGAAGGTTTGCTCAGCCTTTGCCTATTCCCGATGGAAAATGGACACACATTTCCATGGATTTCATCACGGGGCATCCTCATACAAGGAGAGGATGGAATAGCATATATGTGGTGGTAGACTGCTTGACAAAAGTGACGCATTTTACTCCTTCCAAGGTCAAATTTACAGCTCTATAGTTGCAAAACAGTTTGTGGATCATGTGTTTAAGTTACATGGAGTGCCACAACAAATTGTTAGTAACTAAGATGTGAAGTTTATGAGTTCATTTTGGAAGACATTGTTTGAGATCATGGGGACTGTTTTGACACCTAGCACTGCCTATCATCCCGAAACCAACTTGAAAACCGAGAGGGTGAACAAATGGGTGGAAACCTACTTAAGGCACTATTGTCATGATAAGCAAGGTGTTTGGGATGAGTGGTTTCCGCTTGCCGAGTTTGCTCATAATAGCACGCATCATGAGAGCATTGGCATGTCACCTTTTGAGGCACTCTATGGGTACAAAGTGAATATGCCAATGATGATTCAAAAACAAGAAGGGGTGAATCCTAATGCAAAAGAAGATATGGAAAAGTTGAATGCACTCTTGCAACAATGCAAAGCTAATATGAACGCAAGATCAATAAAGGATGAGGCATTATGCTAATGCTCATCGGAGGAGGCCATTAGAATTCATGGAGGGTGATTGGGTATTCTTAAGGATTCCCAAGACAAGATATGGTTCTCTCAAGGGCACGACAAATACCAAGCTAGCTCATCGCTACTATGGGCCATACAAGGTGGTGAGGCGTGTTGGTGAAGTTGCTTATCAATTGGCACTTCCATCAACCTCAAAGATTCATGATGTGTTCCATGTATCACACCGCAAAGCTTACCTTGGACTGGTTACCTTGGACTGGAGGTATTTGTGCAAGATGAATTGCCTCTAGTGGATGAGGAGGGAATGACTGAGTATGTGCGGAAGCAATTTTGGGTACAAGAGAAAGAGTCCTTCGCAACCATACATTAGTGGAGTACTTGATCAAATGGAAAGGGCTACCTAACTAAGGAAGACAGTTCTTGGCAAGCCGCCTCTACATTGGAAGGATTTGAAGGATTGTTGGATGCATTATGGAGGTCCAACGAGGGTCATGAAAAGTGAATTAACTTGCTGGAAATTACTGTAAATTCACTGTGGACAGCCTTATACCTTTGGGAATTGGATGCATGATGATTGGAAGCTACTCAAGATTCTTTTACCATTATGGGGAAGAAGTTATGGCTTGTTTTGAAGGCTTATTGAGCAGTTTACAACTATATACATGTGATTTTGATATCCCATACATGGTGAAAGAATAAGCTTCAAGATTTCCATGAGTCCATTGACATATACTCCATCCATGGGAATTGTAATTGTACATATCAATGGTTTCAAGGATGAAACCTTTTGGGTGGGGATGGTTTGTTACAAAGTGGAATGGTCTCATATGAATAATGGGCCCCTAGGCCAATTGACCATGCCCATGGAAAACACTTATGATAGTGTGAAATGGGGGTCATGTATATAGGTCTCATACACCATACTTTTGATACCTTTTTTTATAATCCAGTTACACAAGCCTTTGCTTTCTCTTCATATTCTAATCCTAGGTTAATCTCTCATGTTTACCTTAATCTTAAGATAATTAGGATCAATCTAAATTGCCACTTTATTTCATTATGTGGGGATTTTAGTATACAATGACGACTATGACTAGATTGCATCAGTCCATGATGATAGTGAGTGCCACCATTTCATGATGTTGAACTAGCCCATAAAGAACTACAAGAAACTCCTACACCACACATTCCATGCCCACCTCGACTCACCTTGGACCCTGTAGCTTTATACATCCAAGGTCATTTAACTGGGTTATCTAAGCCATCTCTACACCATCTAGTTTCTCCAAGCCCACCATCCTATGTGGATAAAAAATGCCAAAGCACTCGACTACTCAACCATGGCTACTCCTTGTAGTGGAGTTTGTACACATGCATGAGATAGACAATGCTCAAACATTACAATATGAGGTGGAAGCATTGATAGCTACACACTCCACCTCAATATCCATAACTACCTATGTGATTCAATGCCAAGTTCATGAAGATATATCTCCATCTTGTCCTCTCTAAGAGCATTTTTGAAAATTTCTACACAATCTTTAGAGTTAGCCCCATTATACCTTCTTGATTTCTTCAAACATGATGAGCTTGTACACAAAGTGATAAAACAGAAACATGGGAAATGGCCATGCAACTCTAGTTGTCACATTATAGGTTGCTTCCACTCCCATTTCCTATAAAATCCTCCTTAGTTATACACAAAGTGACACTAAATCACAATGTGTTTCTTGTGAGTACGAAACATAAGATTTTAATAAAATGCCTTCCATTTTCTATAGAATCCTACTTACCTATAATTCCCCTTAGCTACAATGTCTCACATGAAGAAAAGCAAGGAATTGAGAGAGCAATGGTGGGTTGCTCTTTGCTAACCATAGAAATTCATCCTAAAACAAAAGAAAAACAAAATTTTGTTACTCAGTGCATAAAATTGAACATGCATGCACAAATGAAACGTGGAAACATATGCGCACATAAATAAAAATGCATGCATAGATTAAAACATACGTACATGTAGAGATTGGAACATGCGTGTACAGATAGGAATGTGTGTGTGTATTTGTACACCTAACTTTTTTATAGATTTTTCATGTAAATAGTCCGTTAGTGGTTAGATAAGTGTCGTGTTGGGCCGTGCTTGTGTGGGTGCCTTAGTGGCATTCTCCGATGATGGGCTACACCATGGACTAGGTCTTCACCCACCACCATGGCCCCCTATCCTAAGATGAACCTAGAAAGCTAATGATTAGAGGACCACTTACATGGCTTCATTTGGGGACTCTCCTTCACAATTCATCATCACTTTTGCTTTCTTCTTTTCTCTGCTTTCCTCCTTGCTCCATCTCAACTGCTTTCCTTGACTCTTTTTATTGCTTTCCTTAATATTTTTTATTGGTTTTTTGATGGGTATCTCTTTTCATTTATGAAAGGCAAGGTACCTGTTTTTGGCCCATTTAACTAGGCTTGAGAGTGATGCCGAGCTCTACGCAAGTAGGGGAATTGGTGGTTCCTAGCTTTCAATTGCATCATGGGCTTGTGAGTTTGATGTGGAAGGAATATCCTATTCATGGTGTGTTTGACGATGGTCATGGGGCTCCAAGAATTCTTCAATCTTTCCCTTACCCTTTGCTAGGGTTTTGCATGGGGCGGTTCCAATAGTAGTGGTAGTTTTGTGTTGCCATTGCCATCTTGCCTTGGTACTTTTCATTATGATAGAAGAAGTAGGTGGTAGTGATAGTGTGACTTTAGGTACCCAAATGCTCTTGTTCCCATCGTAATACCCTTGATGACTAGAAGAGTCTCAGGTACCCACCATCTTTGGGTAGCACTCCTTCATCTAGGTTGTCTTTTCTGATTGGATGGTTTCAACTGCATCGTTTTGGGTTGCCAAATCTACTTTTGACTTGCATAGTATCCTTTGGCTTCTCATAACTCTTTCCTAATGAACCCTGTTTTCAATTTAGGATTGGGTTTCACTACCTTGCAATGTGGTCCTTTTAGTGGTGTGGGTGTCTCACTGGCTAATACTAGACCTTTCTCTTTGGTATCCATATTTTCTCTTTCCCTTCATGGTAACTAGATGAAAACAAATCTTATTGATTTCTTCTCATTTTGGTATTTAATATACAAGCTCAAACATGCACTTGTTTCTCTATGTTATGTGTGTGTGTGTGTGTGTGTGTGTGTGTGTGTGTGTGTGTGTGTGTGTATTCAAAACATGTAGAATGAAGGAGTGACAAAGAGACCTCACTTTCTATATCTATTCTAGCAAACCCTAAATGAGCAAGGCTCATGTAGGGTAAGGGGGATAGGCACTACATTGGAAGAAAGTGAAGGTTAGGGCTTTTCCTACAACAAAAAAGGTAGGGGGGTAATGATAGATTAGCCATAGGCGATGGATTCAAAGCTTAAGAAGAGCTTCATTCTTTTTTTTAACCGTCCATTTTCATTTCCTAACTTGCAAAAACTAAGGTTCTATAAGCACTAAGTATTAATATGTTTAAGCTCATTTCTTCACAAACTCATTGCTTGAGGTAGATCTAAAGGAGTCTTCTTGCCTTCTTGATCTTCTTAATAGGGAAGCACTCTATTGAGTGTGCTTTGCTAGAACCAAAGGCTAGGTGGGTATGAGGAGGTTTAGTTTGATGCACTAGGATCGAATGTATTATCATTTCCAACAATTAATTTGGATAGATCATATCAAAGGGTTTCTATCTGGTGAATCAAACTCGTCTATTCTGCTTAAGCTATTCTAATCAAGTTATAGAAAATATATTTTTAAATTTTGGTTTAATTTTTTAGTTTATTTGCTAAGCTCTCATCTTTAGGCTTATGCTTGTAGACTCATGTATTTAGGCTACATCTCTAGGCTCACATTTGGTGGACTTGTACCACTAGACTCATGTTCGATGGGAACTCATGCTTTTTTTATATGAAATAGGCTCATACAAGTATGGTAAACTCATGTCATGCCAAGTATAGGCTCATGTCTTGTGGACTCACATCTCTAGGCTCGTGCATGTTGGCTCACACCTTTACACTTATAGCTCACATATTTGAGTGGCTTATACATCTAGACTCATAGCTTATGTTGCTAGCTAGGCTCATGACTTTAGACTCACAGCTCACATATCTAGCTGAGCTCAAGAATTTTCCCACAATTTTTTATTTTTTAAAAATTAGTCCTACTACTAGGGCATAGGTTCCAAGTAGTGCATGGGATTCTGTGCCTGATAGGGTTGGTGAGAAATTCTTGGGCAATTATTATACTTAATGTCTTACTTGGGCATAGGTTTGAAGTAGTGCATGGAATTCTAGGCCTATGATCAAAGTGGTGAATTATTGGGTAATAATTATACTTGATGCTCCAATAATTATAAAAAGGATGAGAATTTTCTATGGAATTTATAGTTGGTACAAATTGTATAACAAAGAATTCTTTATAGAACATCAGTAGGTATATATATATATATATATATATATATATATATATATATATATATATATATACCTAGATGAATCCAAGAACATGCCCAAATTCACCTTTTAGGGACGTGCATGTTATATACTCATGGTAGTCAACCCACAAGACTATATAACTATCAACTCCATTATGCATAGTATGGTACTACGACATCCCCACTAACGTCATCAGTGCGCCCAATAGTATGTCCTTACAAGTCATGAAAAATTATGAAATGCATGAATAAAAATTAACTTTTCAAGTCTAATCCACACATAATGGAGCTTAAAGCTTATGTTTTTAGAGTGGATTCCACTCTTAATCATCTAAGCCTTTTGGACTTCGAAATCATGCAAAATCAGCAAAAAACCAAGGTTTTCCTTTAGAGTGGATTCCACTCTTAATCTAAGCCTTGTGGGCTTCAAAATCATGCAAAATCAGCAAAATAAAAACCAAGGTTTTCCTTTTCTAAGATATAAAATAAACTTGGCCTAATGCGACCAAGTTTCAAAACAAAATAAAATACAACAAATCTAACACATCCAATGCTCCAAAATCGTATGGCTTTTGGAGTGTGAGCCAATCAACACTGGGCAATATTAGGTGACCTTGGTAGCTTGGAATGGATGGATGAACATAGCTAAGCCCTAGGGGAGTTAGCACCAAATGTTCACGTCAAGAGCTTACCTTAGCCTTCACACAGGAGTGCTCTGTAGCTATAGGAGTGAAGAAAGAGCTCTCTTTTCCTAGATGGTGTCAAGAAGATCATGGCCTTTATAGTTGTTATCTTTCATAAAATATGGATAAAGAAGCTAACGAGAGGGAGAAACCTACAAACAAACCTATATGCCTCCAATATGCAAGAATTCAATACCATCAAGAGTAAAGAAGAAAAGAGCTCACAAGTATTCTATTATAATGAAATACATATGTATTGCAATCCATCTAGTATGCATGAATATTCAATAGCATCAAGAGTAGAGAAGCGAAAATCTCACAAGTATTCCATTGTAAGGGAATACATATGTATTCCCTTACAATAAATTCCATTATAAGGGAATACATATGTATTTTATTGTAAGGGAATATATATAATGCTTATGGTCAAATTGGCTTACACACAAGTGACTAGTTTTTACACACAAGTGACTAGTTTTTACACTAGGCCAATAAAACTTAAAATGGTCAAAATTGACTTATATACAAGTGACTAGTTTTCACACTAGGCTAGCCAAAACATAAAAATGGTCAAAATTGACTTATATATAAGTGACTAATTTTCACATTAGGCCAACCAAAACTTAAAAAATGACTTATATAGAAATTGACTTATATGTAAGTGACTAGTTTTCACACTTATATAGAAATTGACTTATATGTAAGTGACTAGTTTTCACACTAGGCTAGCCAAAACTTAAAAATGGCCCAGCGACTACTACACAAAGTCCTTATACACTTCCCCTATTTGAACATTAATCTTATGGTAAGGCCTTTTTACATATTCTTAAAAAAGTTAAGTGCACATTCAAGTGGGTAAGATGGCAAAGGAGTGCCTTATAGTAGGATGTGCAGCCAAAACCATGTTAACCAAAGTAGTTAACAAAGCTCTACATTTTACCCACCCAAGCCTCTTTGGATCTCATGTGACAGTGCTAGGAGTGGGTATTGGCGTGGATAAAAAATTTGAGTGTATTGGAAAATGACAGAGCTATAATGAAGCTATTAATGTAAGAATTATAAAAACAAAATCAAGAATATGATGAGCAACAAAAGATTAATGTGGAAACCGTGCCAATCTCAAAAGGAAGACCAAAAAACAAATAAAGGCAGTGGTTAGATTAACCCAAAGAGACCCGAAGTTTGGAAGGAAAAGAAGCTGTTATGGGTCTAGACCAGTGTGCTACAAATAAACAAATAAGTAAAAGGTGAAAACATAATAGACAATTTTGTAATTAGAGATAGAAGTGTAAAAACTTACAGATAACACAAACAACAACACAAGATCTTCCTATATGCAATGGATGCAAAGGAAGGTGTTATGTTTGCTCATTCACCATCTTTCTGCTCAACTCATAAACAACAAACAAAATCAGGATAAAGTCTAGAAGCTCAACGAGGAAGTCCATCAGCTTAGACAACTAAAGGAAGACACTTAAAGACATATACTAGTTTAAGGTATTAAGAGGAGAAAATCTGGTGGGGTCTCAAGAGGGTCTCAAACACCTTGAACTTGGGCGCTAACCTTGAATATGGAGCTAGGTGATGCCTTCCCTAAGATCCTATTTCCATCTGGCCCCAACACCCTTTTTCAACCTCATCGATAATAACCACTCCCTACTCTAGCACAAAAAACACTTCACGAAAACCTCAACATGGATGGGTGATGCCTTTCCTAAGATCTTATCACCATCCAGACCAACACCTCATGCCTCACCCCCTTGTCAACAAAAACCACTCCTACTCCGACAACACATAACATTTAACAAACACCCTAGCAAAATAAAAGTAGTCTGAGGTTTTAGGCCACAATCATAATGTTCCATTGCAAGCACTTCATGTGGCAGGTTTACAATTGGAGCCAACTATCTGGTCCGATTGACCGATTCCACTTTTTGATCGACGATTCCTATTTGTAAATCGCCACAATTCTTGGTTCAACCATCAATTCCACTTTTTACCAATTCAACTTTTCAATTGATTCCATTTTTCACCTATTCCATTTTTTGGTGTCTTTGAGCTTGCCAATCCCTCTCATACTCTACACCCTTGTGTTCTTGCCTTTGAGCATTGTGTGTGTGTGTGTCTAACTCTCCATTCTATGAGAGCTAATAGTTCTATCAAAGAAAATCTTTTCGTAGCTTGTTTTTTGGTTGAATCTACACTATGTTCAAGCTTTCCATAGCGTGTTTCAACAGGTGGTTAGCTTAGGTTGAAGCTCTTTACTTTGGTGTTACTTGAAGCTTTTTGTTTCAATAGTGAAGGAGGGGAAATTTTTCATCCAAAGACCCCTCTAATCATCCATTCAAACTTTGAATGACAGAGAACATACAAGGGGGAATTTTCCATCCAAAGACCCCTCTAATCCATTCAAACTTTGAATGACAGAGAACATACAAGGGGGAATTTTCCATCCAAATACCCCTCCAATCGTATTCAAGTTCTGGATGAAGACAAAGAAGATGCACATGATCCAATAGAGCCACTCTACTCTGTCTCCAAATTTTGCAAGAACAACCCCCATGATAGATTCTACAGCCAAAAACCCTAGTGATAGATTCTACTATAGCTAAAAACCCTAATGATAGATTCTGTAGCCAAAAACCCTGATGCCCATATCCCAATTTTACAAGGAGGCCCATGATAGAATCTACAGCCATAAACCCTAATGATAGATTCTCTAACCAAAAACCCTAATTCCCACATCCAATTCAAGAGCATCATCCACACAATTTTTGAAATATTGGCTATGATCCAGATATGGCAAATCGCTATGCCTAGAAGAAAGGTTGGTTACCATGACACAAATGTGGGTTCAAGATTTGTCTAGGTGACAAACCCACCATTTTGCATGGGTTGGCCAACCCATGCAAAATGGTAATACCAAAGGAATTACTAGTAGTAATATCCTCTAGTGCTTTCAAGATAGGCACCCAGCTGTTAGCCAACGACCTCCCTCATATTTCTTGATCTTAATTATAAACAAAACATGTGGGGTTCTTCATCTTAAAAGAGATAAAAAGAGAGAGGCACATAGGGAATAGTCTAATATTATCATGTTAAAGTCATATGGCATAGTTTTACACTGGGTAATAGAAGTCAAGTAATAGAGCTTTGTGAAAGTGTTACTATCATTCACGTCTTACACATTTGGTAGTATAGTACTACAGTGTATGTTCTGGTAGATACTCATAGGTCATGTTGATTATTAATAATCCATTCTTGAGTTATGTTCCCACTTGAGTGCTTGTTAATGTCATGCACTAACATTAATTACATTATAAGCTGATAAGTGTTCAAATCTTACAACAGTAGGCATGAGAGATATGGGCATCCCAATGTGCAGACTCTTTCAAAGATGCAAAAAGGTAAGCTAGTTCAACATTTGTCCAATTTTTAAATCTCTTTTTGTATACTCTTTCAGCAAAGATGAAAAAAGATAAGCTAGTTCATCAATTGCCACAAATTTTTGATATTCCATATATATTCAAATCATCTTGCATAATGGGTAGCCAATTTTCCACATGTAAACTTTAGTTTTAGAGCCAAGACTCCTCTTTTGCTTGTACATGTGGAAAGATGAGTACTATTGCACTCAAGGATTCTTCCTTCTTTTTCACTTTGATGGATGATTATAGTAGGAAGAAGCAATGGTTGAAACTATGAACCAAGTTGAAAAAAAACAGTATATACCAACAAGGAGGTAAACTCATGTCTAATGAGTTCTTAGCTTTTTACAAGGAAAGAGGCATTAACTAGGGACAATAACTCTACACAAATATATGATATTGATGTGAGATATAACAAAATCATGCAATCTATAATGTATGTAAGGGTTGTATTTATAGGCATATCATGTGAGTTAATTGGTAGGATACATAACAAAATCATGCAATATATAATGTATACAAGTGTTATTTTTATAGGCCTTCTTTAGGGTATGTATATAGGTGGGGATTCTAAAATTGAGTTCTAAGAAAAGCTCGGATGAATATCTTTATGGGTTAAGTCTACTCATGGTACCAACTATGCCTCTAGTCCTACACCATCATCATGGTTTTCCAACGTAAATAGGCCCATATACTATGGATGATGGTACCAACTATGCCTATTAACCTGTATGATGATCATGGTTGCGCTATATAGAGACATGGCCAACCCCTTCTCCATACAATTCATCAAACATTGAGCACATGGGTGTGGGGACATTACTATATATTGTGTCTATAATATTGTTCTTTGTCTTTGTTATTGGGCAATTTGAGTATAATGTTTTATGGTGTAAATCCTATTTCTTGTGAGTGTTTCTTACTACATGTACATAGAACAGTACGCTATATCCTCTTACATTATACATAGTTTCATATAAGTGGGAATGTGAGCCCTTGACATTTATACATGGGTAACCATATTTATGTGGACATTGTACATTATATATGTCACTTTTGAGGATATTTCCCACTATGCAAAACTTGAGTCTACTATGTTCTCTCTTGATCTCTTGTGTTATAACTCTCAATCTCTAGAGCTACTGTGTTAGTATGTATGAGTTCAGAGAGGGAATGACTTGCATGTTAAGCTCATTATCTCCTTTCATCCTTTACTCTCTATATTACATGAGTGAAAAAGCAAGGTAATGTGTGAGGAGAGTGCTAATATAGCTTCTTCTTCATGTCACATTTCTTCCAATAATCTAATGGATTAAAGACTACTATGGAGTGATAACAAAGCGAGAGTACATTACAGATAGCTTCCCCCACTAGAAGGCTAGACATAGGAGCAAGGATCCCCAACCAACAACTGTGCTTATTATGTCCCGTGTCTAGACATAGGAGCAAGGACCCCCAACAACTGTGCTTATTATTTCCCGTGTCTAGACATAGCTTCTTCTTCATACAACATTGCTTCCAATCTAATGGATTGAAGACTACTATGGAGTGATAACGGGGCAAGACAACATTGTGCCGCATAGCTTCCCCTAGCGGGTGAGCAATCGGCATAGGAGCAAGAACCCTATGACTGTGCTTGTTATGTACCATGTTTAAACATAAAGAGACTAGCATGAAGCTGGTTTACTTAATGGGTTATTTAGCTATATCATTGGGTTATCACTCATTAATGAGATAGTTATGTCCCATGTCTAAACATAATAAGGCTAGCATAAAGCCTAACAATTTACTTAGTGTGAATTGTGGATTATCATGCTATACCAGTGGGTTGTCCTCTCTCATTATTAAGATAGTTCCAATGTGGTACTTAGATCTTGGGAGATGGGTCTCAGCTCCTACTAGTTAGATCACTAGCTAGTTGCATCATGTGCATATGGTATGGGGCATGAGTATTAGACTAGGCCAAGGTTCGTTCTAGTCTCTAGATTAGGGATGGCTTCATGTTGTGTACAATTTAGAGCCTATGGTTGTGTTGCAAGTTTTCATATTCTCTTGGTCAAATGTGATCAATATATGGAATGGGGCATATACACCTGGTATGGGTAGCGCTAATTGTCACTAGCTAGTTGCATCAGGGACACCTAGTACATATGGTATGGATATGTATACTTAAGTATGTAGACTAGGAGGGTTCTCTGTGGTCTCTAGCTTGGGGATGACTTCATGCTGTGGAAAATTTGGAGCCTATGGTTAGGTGGTAAGTGTTCATATTCTCTTGGTCATTTGTGATCATGAATTTATTTAGAGCCTACGGTTGGGTGGCAAGTGTTCTTTTCTTGGTTATATGTGATCATGAATTACAAGTTATTCAAGTTTAGAGCTTACCTTAGCCTTACCGAATCAAGTGTCATTGGGTCTTGACTTTGAGCCATAATAAAACTCCTTGATGTGGGTGAGCTATCTCGTTCTTGCCATGTTCTCACTCTATTATCATGCTGAAATACTCCATAGCTATGGAGGTTAAGGAAGAGCTCATGATGCCTAAATGGATGCAAGAAGAGAACCACCTTCACGATGGTTGTCTCTCATGAAAGGCAAATAAAAAAGCATCTAATAAGCAAACCTATTCAAGCAAGAAATCACATATAGAGGCTTTGGATGATGTGTCCCCTACTATCTCTTAGTTTGGGTGGATGATTTCTACATCCTTATCTTGCATATTATCTACTAGGTCTATTATTACCTTGTAACACTTATCAAATATGTAGTGTCTAGACCTATAGAGATGGTTATGAAGCCTCTTGATCTTGATGTATCAAGACTGATTAATAAGCCTAAGGCTTTGCGAAAAGCTTCAAAATTCTCTCATGAGAGAGCCTTCGTGAGCATATCTATCATCTCTCTTGTAATGAGCCTCTTCTTGATATAACGATGCTTATAGGGATTGAGATCCTATATCTTTCTCCCCATTACTGTGTGCATGGTGTCACTAACTGTTGTTTTTGCCTAGGAGGGAATAGCCACCTTTACTATTGATGTACCCTGCTTTCTTTTCACATAGTGGCAATAAGCCAAAAATATTGGTCGTGGTCAATCAAGAACTTGCATGTTGCCACACATACTGTTGATTACACTATTGAGGAGTTATGCTAGGCTATGGAGTTTTGCTGGAAGCACTGATGCTACATGTGAAATGTACCTTCTTAGGAGAATCTCAAGATGATATTTCTACATATTGGTGTAAGTTCCATTGTGCTCTCTAGTTTTTTTATGTTGAGGTTGCCTATTTAATAAACATTTTTCCTCTCTATCTTGGCTACTTTGTGTAGGCTTGACTATGTAGGCTAGCTCACTTGTTTGGCATATTGTGAGAGCTTCTCAAGAAAACAATCTACTAGCACTACTCGTAAGGATTTCTTTAGCTATGGAGGGCAAGCTCTTCTACATGCCACTATCTCTATGACAACTTGTTAGTTTTTTAGAGAACCTTCCTCTACTCAGATTACTAACTTAGCTACTCAAAAATAGGAAGAAAAGCCTTGGTGATTTTTTACCACACCACCTTAGAGTAGATGAAGTGATGCTTACTCTCTCTCTCTCTCTCTCTCTCTCTCTCTCTCTCTCTCTCTCTCTCTCTCTCTCTCTCTCTCTCTTTGGTATAACCGGCTTAAAAGTCTCACAAAAGCTTAGCCTAAATTCCTCCTGGCAAGAAAATAGCAAAAAATAAAAACCCTAATGACACAAGTCCACTAATAATGTACAAAGGTAGGAGTGTATCAAAGATGTCCTATGAGCATACAAAGATGTCTTGTTACCACACATTTTGCTGTTTTTCTTCATAAAACCATGTGCAAAGATGAGTTCTCAACAAAGACATCTCTACTCACTAAAATCTTCCTTGTGGCCAAATGGTAGAGTCTATAACCTTTGCTTTTTTGAGCTGTATCTCATAAAAATGCATTTTATCGCATTATCATCTAGTTTATAACATTGTTGCTCAGGTAACACCACAGAAGAGCACAAGTAAGATAACCAAAAACATGGAGCCACAGAGGGCTCCTACCATTTTAAGCTTCACGAGAGGTAATTAAAGGATTACTTATCTATAAGGTCTTTGTGGGGCATCCATTTAATACATAAGTTCCACAAATAACTACCTCCAACCATAAAACATGAGGTAAATCTTTGCCTTTAACCATAGAACGTGCCATCTCCACATGAGAGATCTGTTCTTCCTCTTAGTCACATCATTTTGTTGAGGTGTGTAAGACACAATGCATTGATATTTTATGCCTCTTTCATCCATATATGCATGAACCTTCTTTGGCATATACTCCCCCCTTGATCTATACGAAGGGTTACATGCAGACACATTTTCAACCATAGAGACAAAGCGTCTACAGCATGTAAAAACATTTGACTTTGCCTTCAAAGGATACACCCAGGTGTGCATGGAGTAGTCATTAATAAAAGTCACAAAGTAGACATATCCCCCTATCGATGGTGTCGTCATAGGACCACATACATCACTATGTATAAGCTATAAATTTTGGACAGCCCTTAGTGATCCATCTTTTAAAAATGATTCCCATTACTCACAAACATATTTGACATGGACCTCAAGATTTGGCCAAGTTCTAGCAACTTTAACATTTTAAGGCCCAACAAATTGCCAAATTTAAGTGACCAAAGCAGGCACACCATAGCTCCATGTCACTTATAACATATATGCCAGTAAAAAATGAATAACAATTATATGCCAATCTCTCATACATATACAACCTATGTTAAGCCCATGGCTTAACATATATAACATATATGTTATATATGTGCCAGTAAAAAATCAATAACAATTATATGCCAATCTCTCATACATATACAACCTATGTTAAGCCCATGGCTTGGAGTGTTAGATGCCACAATGATGTCTCTAGCACTTTGGTCAAAAACTGTACACCTGTCATCATCAATAAATCTAACCACTAGGCCTACCCTAGCAATGGTAGAGTGATAGACTAATAGCAAGTTCTTTATAATGCCTTTAATAAACAAGACTTCTAAGAGAGTGATTGTCCCACAATTTTCACTAGTGAGCATAACTTTACCAATCCTCCTTTAATTAGATATGAGGAGTTGTCTACACATGTGATTGTGCATCCTTAAGGGATAGACTTGAGGGAGGAAAACCAATCATGCTTAGAAGTAATGTTCTTGCTAACACCACTATAGTAGACATGTTGATCTTTCACTAACATGCATACATCATGGATAGAAGGGTCATAACTACAGTTTGCATAATTATCATGTGCATAGTTCGCTGACTCTTTCTTTTTAGCACTTAGTTTTGATGCATCAACCACAACTATGCCTGATTTTTTCTTCTCCTTCTCCAGCCTTTTTCTGCATTCATTAATATAATGTATAGCTTTTAAAAATAGTTGCATTTGCCTTTCTTCTTAGTCTTATCACCCCCTTCATGTATCCTTGCCAGAGAACTTGGCCAATTTTGCCTTTTATAGACACCCTCAAAAAAGGCTCTTCCTTCACCTTTTGGATTGGCAGTAAATGCATGATCTCCCACATGCATACTAGTACGGTTTTACCAAGATTGCTCTTCTTACAAGAGCACTACACCCAACTCATTAAAATGTATAGGCATTGCAATTATCCTTCATCATGAGCCAAGTTGGATATAAAACCCTAATATAAATCTGGTAAAGTTGTGAGAGCAGTATACACCAATGAACTATCCCAATGGGCCTCATCACTACTCTTGAGATCTTAAATCTTTTGAGAAACTTGTCTATTTAGTCTCCCTCATTCATATACTCAAACTCTAAATGCTTGCATAAGTAGGCCACTCATATCTCATTACACACTTGGTAAGCTTGCTTGGTAGTTTTACGTGATCAAATATAAGAAATAATGCTCCTTTTCATAGAAAGTGCCACTAGTACATGTGCCAATGTATCCCTCATTCATATGCTCAGACTCTAACTGGTTGCATAAGTAGGCCACTCATACCTCATTACACACTTGGTAAGCTTGCTTGGCAGTTTTACATGAGCGAATAAAAGAAATAATGCTCCTTTTTATAGAAAGTGCCACTAGTACATGTGCTAGTGTATCCCTGCCATCCCACCTTGCTTGTTCGACTATGGGAGGTGCAAAGGTAGATGCCATAATATGAACTAGTATCACCATCCAAATCACATGTATAATCCTCTGCACAATTGAGATAGGGTGTGCCTCAATGCCAATAACAAAAGTTCAAATCCCTTTAACCAATACATGATGCATCATATAGGACCACAACGGGTAGTTGGTCATATTAAGCTTATCCTCAATGAAAAACATCCCAATTACATCACTGCCTTCCATTTCAGCTTGCAAATAACAAATCTCTAACACAAAATGCAAATGTGCCAACTACTTATAGGTACTATCGATTGCCCACTATATGAAATCGAGATGGCTTCTTGGTAGATCATGACGACGAAGAAACCTACAAAAGTGTATGCAAAATGTAAATGTAGAGTGCAGTGTAGAAATGTTACTAGCAAGAATGTAGAAATTGGTGACAATGATGACGATGCTATTTGATGGTGAGCTCAAAAGATGCTATGTCAATGACCTATATGTACACTAAATATATATTATTATAGTGTAGAAAACCAAATATTGAAAAAGACAATTCAAAATGACACTCCCTTGGGATGTCTGCTGCTGCGAAAACTTTACAGTGTGCAAAATGAGCCTCGAAATGCACCTAAAACACTCAAATTTTTTGTTAACACACATGTGTCGTTAATGTGGTTTTAACATCACACTATAGGATATCTTCTTCACCTAAGAGAATAGCCCAATTTGAGACAATCAGAAGAGCAGCTCCTCGAGGAGAAGATGACAAGCAGGTAAGGGCCAAGAGAGCCTACTCCGAC
Organism: Cibotium barometz; assembly: GCF_041138505.1. Taxonomy (NCBI): domain Eukaryota; kingdom Viridiplantae; phylum Streptophyta; class Polypodiopsida; order Cyatheales; family Cibotiaceae; genus Cibotium; species Cibotium barometz. The sequence continues at coordinate 31,319,627 of NC_141087.1, forward strand.
GTGAATTGTTGCAGCCGATATACGAAGATAGCCACATGCACATAAATACAGCAAGTAAGGAGAGATAGCAAGAAGCATAATACTCAAAGTAGATTGATGAGAAGAAGTGAAAGTGACATGATTAGTTCACTTACACACCCTCGAGGGGGAAACCACTTAAGGAGGGAAAAAGTACCCTAGCCCATTATTAGCCCCCAAAATTAGCCTATGTCCACATATCACTACCATATAAATGGCTACAATAACCCCTTCCTATTTCAAACGCCATCCTAAGCACACCTTATTTACATGGTGGAACACAAGGGAAAGGTTGCACAAAACCCTCTATTTCACAGTTTGAAATTTCTTGCACTAAAGGGTAAGGCTGTGTGATTTCCAAACGGCACACATGTCCATGATTTGAGGGTGTACACTTACAGTGGCTAAGAACACATTATGTCATTATTCTTGTGGATCCCTTAGGTTTGAGGTAGTTCACTGGCTCTTTATCATTCCTTGTGTTGCTTATTTCTTATCTATATGGAAAGGAAGTGGAACTTGGTTTCGTTGGTGAAGAAGCTTCTATAATGGACTTTAATAGAAAGTGGGACTCTTAATTGCACTTTGTGTGTGCTTGTTGTTAGGTGTTTTGTGGAATACTTTTTATCGCTAATGGTACATTCAAAAGTGGCATATCCTGATTGTCACCTGCTTGTTGTTTGTTAGGCTTGGGCTGCTTAGTCGTGGCCAATTTGGGGAAAATCTAACTTAGGATCATCACTAAATGTTTAAAATATTGTTGCATCCAACATGGTTTGAGAACTTCCTCAGGGGAGTAAACCTTGAGGTTCTTAGTCCTACTCTCGGCTCCTTTACTAGAGCTTTGCCCAAAGCTAGGGTGGTTTAATGCCCTCTTCACAAAGTTGATGCTTATAGAGCTATTTGTTGATAAATCTAAGTCCCAAATGATTCTCGTTTCCAAGGGTTTTTTTATTCCTCCACTCACGTCTGCATTGAGTTGGCTCATTTTATCTCAATACTCCTCACTTGAGATGGATCCAAAAGATTCTTACCTTCTTAACAAGGGGAGAACCATCTTGAGTGTTGGTCGCATTTGTTGGGACTAAAGGCTAGATGGGTTTGAGGAAGTGTGGCTTAATGCACTACAATCAACTATATTATCACTTCCAATAATTAGTCCAAACCAAGGTCACATAAGAGTTTCACTATGATGCACTACAATCAACTCTTTTATCATTTTCGACAATTAGTCCAAATCAAGTTCGCATCAAAGAGTTTGACTCTAATGCACTACAATTGATTGTATTATCATTTCCAACAATTAGTCCAAATTGAGTTTGTTTTAATGTGTTGTTATTCTAGTGAAATGATCTCTTTGTTAGACTCACATATGTAGGTTCACTCCTCTAGACTCACGTCTATGGGCTCACCCCTCTAGACTCGCACATTTAGACTCACCTCAATGGGCTCATACATCTAGATGCACATCTATAGGCTCACACATCTAGATGCACATCAATGGGCTCACGCATCTGGACTCATGTTTATAGACACACACCTTTTTTTATATGAAATAGACTCACACACGTCTGGAAAGCTAGGGGTTCACATTGGGTCTTGGCTTGGAGCCACAATAATGCAACTCTCCAATGTGGGTACACTAGCTCATCCATTGTCCTCCATTGCATTGTAACACCGGAATGCTCCATGGCTGAGCTCTCTCTATGCTTAGATAGAGGCAAGAAGAGAATTACTTACATCATAGTTGTCTCTATTAAATTATGCCTCCTTGAGGAGAAAACTCAAGTGAGGAAAATAAATCATGCTAGGAAGTAATGTTTACCTAGCACCACTATCAACGTATCTGACATGTTGATCTATCACTTATATGCATACTTCATGGATAGAAGGATCATAACTCTAATGCACAATGAATGCCAAATCATCATGTGCATCATTCGTTGACTCCTTCTTTTGAGCACTTCGTGTTGATGCATCAACCACCCATAGCCATGGCTGGCTCTTTCTTTTACTCCTTCTCTAGCCTTTCTCTACATTCATTTATAATGGCCTATAGTAGTTTTATTTACCTTTCTTTTTAGGCTTATCACCCCCCTTCTGGACATCTTTTCCACAAGACTAGGCTAATTCTATCTTTGGTTTATAGCTGCCCTGAGAAAAGGATTTTCCTTTACCTCTTTTTGACCGTGGCAGCTCCTACACGCATACTAGTTTGGTTTTCTCAGATTATTCTTCTTTGCAAGAGCATTGACACCAACTCATCAATAGTAAAGTCATTAGGATTACCCTTCGTCATGGGTGGAAGTGTAGATACAAAACCCCGGTATAAATGCAGTATAACTATCAGGATAAGCCTCATCTCAATACATGCCTACTCCTTGAGATCTTTAATCCTTGTGAGAAACTCATCCATTAAATCTCCCTCATTCATATGTTCAAACTCTAATTACTTGTGCAATTAGGCCATTTATACCTCGTTTAGTAAAGCACATCCCAAGCACGCTTTACAATTTTACATGAATGAATATGAGGAATAATGCTCCTTTTCACTAAAAGTGCCACTAATGCATGTGCCTATGCATCCCTTCTAACCCATTTGGCTTGTTTTGTTGCTACGAGAGGTGTAGAGGACACGGATGCCACAATGACATCAAAACTCATATCACCATCCAAAGTACCAATACTATGCTATTGTGCTGGCAAGACAAGGCATGCCTCAATGCCAATAACAACATTCCAAATCCTTTTGGTGGGCAACCCATACATGGCACATCTTGTAGGACCACAATGGGCAATTGGTCCTTTCAAGCTTATCCTCAGCAAAAAAAGAATTTCAAATATATCATTGCCTACCATTCAACTTGCAAATAACTAATCTTTGATATAGAATATAAATATCCTAACGACTTATAGGTACTATCAATGCCCATTGAATGAAATCGATATGGTTGTTGTTGCCAATGGACCATTGAGACGAAGAAAACCTGCAAAGTGTATGAAAAATTATAGAGTTTAGAGTGTGGAAATGATACTTAGCAAGAATGTAAAAAGCAATGATATTGTCGACGATGTTGTTGAAGTTGTTAAAAGATGTCAAAGATAACAATGGCCTTACTTGCACACCAAATGCTATTGCTATGTAGAAATCAATGATAATGTTGTGACAATGCTATTGAAGTTATTGAAGATGAGTTTAAAGATGCGATGTCAAAGATGCGATGTCAAAGATGATAGCCCTGTCTTCACACCAAATGAGTTTAAAGATGCGATGTCAAAGATGATAGCCCTGTCTTCACACCAAATGTTTCTACTATATAGAAAAAATAAAATCAAACAAATGATAGTTCGAGTTGACACTTTCTTGAGATGACTGTGCAAATAACATATGAATGAGCCCCATAACATGCCTGAAACAAAATGTAGTTAACAACACACTATAGGGTATACCTTCTCCACCTAAGAGGATAGCTCGATCTAAGAAAATAAAAAGAGCAACTTAAGTAGAAAACGAGAAGAGGGTGCGAGCCAAGACAATCTACTCTTATACCAATTATTGGAGTGGAGATCAAAGTAGCAACATACACATAAATGCAGCAAGCAAGAAGAGATAGATGGAAGCATAACACTCAAAGTAGATTGATGAGAACAAGTGAAGTACAAGTGAAGTGACATGATAAGGTCACTTACACATACTTATAAGAGTGCATACATACACTCGGGGGAAAAAAACCTCCTAAAGAGGGAAAAAGTTTCCCAACAATTATTAGCCTACATCCCCACATCACTACCACATAAATGGCTACACAAACATGGCTTCCTACTTGTAGTTCCTTTTCCCATTTATGTTTTCAAGCGATGCAGGTAATTTTGAATCTGAGCTATGAATTTTTTCATCTCTCTACTTGGGTAACTATATCTATTCTTTTCTTCATAATGTCCTTGTGTCTTTTCAAGAGGCTCGTAGGAACTCATTGCTCTCTAGCATGTTAACTCCAATGATGAAGCTTCTTGGAAGCACCAGAAGAGGTTACTACTATTATGCTCTCTTTAGTGTGGTCCTTATCATTCCTTTGATCTTTCTTTAGGTTTAGAAAGCTTTAAGTATTGGAAAAACATGAGTATTCCATAGTACTCAGTCTAGAGTGGTATTATTACTATGCAACCCATTTGTTTATATCTAAATCATCCTTTCTCTCCATTGAGTGGAGTAGTCGATTGCACCAATCCATGATCTACACATGTTATTCCATAACTCCTATAGGCATAACATAAACCTTTTTGACCACAAGGTTATGATATACACCTTCAACCTTTACCATACTTATGTGGAAGCTACGAGCCCTAGCATCCATAGGTGCTAGTTTTAGTTTACCCAAATCTTCCCAAGTTTCATAGGATAACAAATTGTGGCTTTCTCTTATGTTAATTAGAGCAACACTCATGGTATGGTTTTTGGCATCAACACTTGAATCTTAACCCATGCAAGATTAATATCTAGGTCCTCAGCCTCACGGGAGACTAGTGAAGACATATTTGTTTTTGCTAGTCTTTTTTTGAATCGCATTTTAGCCTTTGTTTTTCTAGCTTTAGGTTCATCTTCCTCCTCTCTCTTTCCTCTTCTTTTTTTTCCATGGACTTGAGCAAGCATGTATTGGGTCAAAGTTCCATAGTAAATTTTCACCTTACTTCCATTGATGTAGCCATCAGTCTCTCTACTTCATCAAGGGTTTCAATCCTCATAGACCCTTGTGGAGTTATCTCGGTGATCATGAATGTTCCCATACCCAAAGTTTTAGATTTTTTTTTTATTTCTTCGCATGCTAAATAGAAGAACAAGGTTTCCTTACTTAAGCTCCTTATCCCTAATGTTCTAGGTGAACCATTATTTTTGTCTGAACTTTTCTACCATTAAATCATGCATGGCCAATAGTCTGGTGTCTTCCAATTTCTCAAGGATAAAATTAGTTGATTCTCAATTATCCTCTCAATGATTGCATGGTGATATATGCTTGATTGACATCATAGCATTAACTCCATAGGTTGGTACTATATGTTCGACAGACATCATAGCATTAACTCCATTGGTCAATCGAAATGATGTATACCTGGTTTTGTCACTTTGTAAGATGTTTGATATATGTCCAAAGTGCAGCTGTAAGCTTGTTCTCCCAATCCATTCTATTAGATTGAATGGTTTTGGTTAAGATTCTAGTTTCCACTTAAAATTTTATTAGTGCTCTATGCCTAGCCATTATCGTGTGGATAGTATGGTGAAGAATTCGTTGTACTATCATGAAGTCTTTACTGAGGCAATCAATCACTTCATTGACAAAACTTGGTCACTAACAAGTTCTAAAGGACACCCAAAACAAGTTCTAAAGGGCACCCAAATCTGGAAATAACTTGTTCATATAAGAATTTGGGAGTAGGATGAGCGTCAACTTTCCTAGTAGCATGGTCTCTAATAACTTAATAAAGTAGTGTGTGGCCAGTATGATGTAGCGGGCTTGGGTTTTATGTGTGGAAAGTCTAATGAGTCCTATGAAATCTATTCTCATTTCTCATCAAAAAGTTTCATACTACTACAAGAGTCAGGGGCATCATGTTCCTTTGCTATGGTACAACAAATCTTTGACACTCATCATAACCCTTAACAAATTGTTTTACATCACCAAATAATGTTAATCTTGCTTGGGCCTTTCACACCATTACTTTCCTAGAAAAATATCCTCCTTCAATTCCAAAGTGTGCATCTTCCAAAACATGCATGTCTTCATCCTCTCCGGACACACCTCTACAAAACATTATCTTTACCCCCAACTTATACAGTTGTCCTCCTATCAATTGGTAAGAGGTAGCTAACTTGATGAGCCATTGTGTGCATGAAGCGTTCTCCAAGAAAATTGGGATGAGGAATTAGAGAAAGCCTTTATCCATGGCAAGGCACAGGAGAAACAACCCCAACCTCAAGAGAAGATTAAGTTACAACATTCTAGATCGAAAAGGCACAAGAGAAATAGAGCCTTAGAAAAAGCTAAGGAACGAAAAGCCAAGAGGATCTTGGCCAAAATAGAGACAAAGAGGATAATGGAATAGACTTAGGACTAGTCCTTGAACACTATAAATTACACTAGATATCCAAATAGTTATTCATCACAAAGTACAACACTCTAAGGAAGGTCAAGAAGGTGTTCCATATGATAGACCTGTAGAGTTCAAGGAAGGAGACTGAGCGGAGCCTCAAGAGGAGCCCAAACTAGTGTTATACTAAGTAAGGATCTAATCCTAGAACAGAAAAAGGAGCTAGTGGATCCGTTTTGAAAAAGTTTCAAGATTCCATTGCTTGTAAATATACATACATGAATGGAATAATACCATGATCCCTATCATTGAAGGATCAAGACTAACGAGGCAAGGACCTTACTAAATCCCAAGTATTCAACCATTGCACAAGAGGAGATTGACAAACTCATTACTATAAGATTCATTTACGAAATTGAGCACACCGAGACTAGGCGGTACCATCAACATTGTGCCAAAGAAGAATGGAAATTTAGAAGAGTGTGGATTTGAAAAAAGTCAATGTGACCACATGCAAGGATCATTACCCCTTGCCATATACTAAATATATTATAGAGAGGTGCCGGTGATAAAGCCTACAACTTCTTAGAGAGTTGTTAGTGTGAGGAAGCCTATAACTCCTTAGATGGTTTCTCAAGCTACAATCAAGTGTCCATCATATTTGAAGACCAGCATAATACCACCTTCACCACCATGGGAGGCACACTCGCATATTGGGTTATGCTCTTTTGGACTAACTAATGCCCCCACAACATTTTAGCAAGCTTTTGTGCACAATAGTCAAGGACTATTAGCAAAAGTGGCTAGAAGTGTTTATCAATGATTTGTGTGCTCATTCCAAGTGGTAGGAATACCTTTCTTACTCAAGGAAGATATTTCTAAGGTGTCAATTGTATTGAATATCCCTAAATCCATTAAAATGCCAATTTTGTGTGAACATGGGATTATATTGTGACACGTCGTGTCTAAAAATTGTATTTATACGGATGAGAGAAAATTTTTAGACACATCGTGTCTAAAAATGGTATTTCTACATATGAGAAAAAATTTAGAATTACATCCCCCACCAACTTCACCAACTTCTAGGGAGTATAATGATCCATGGGACACATCGAATACTATTGAAGGTTCATCATATTCTAAACAGAAATTGCAAGGCCATTATATAGACTATTATTGGTCTTTGAATATGGACTGGAGAATGCGGGCATATGATGAATTGAAGAGGCCTTGGCAAGTGCACCCATCTTGAGATCCCCAAATTGGGACTTAATATTTCATGTGCATAGTGATGCTTTGAACTTTACCATTAGATGAGCTTCGATGTATCCTAGGCACTCTGTCGATTTACTTTGTAGCATGTTGTTATGCATGGCATGGTAACGCTTTCGCCTTAATCATCTTTGGATGTATTTCCCTTTTGGTGATGCTTCTTTGTCTAAACTTGCTACACTTTCACAACTTTGATTCTGAATTGTCAGCGATTTCAACCCTTATCATAAAGATATAGGTTGAAGGACCATTAAGTACACATCAAGGTACATCGACATAACCATTAAGTACACATCAAGGTACATCAAGGTACATCGACATAACCTCATCCCTAGTGTTCCCAATGGCACCTCTAGTGGCACCTTCTCTCTTGCTATCCGATGTGCAACTACCCTCACCACCTACTCTCCCGACACCAACACAGCAACACCCCTTATGCAAAGCTTGACTTCCCTATGTAGCTCGACGAATTCCACATCTCGTCACCACCACTGAAATTGGGGCCTTTCATATGCTAGGTGAAAATTGACTAAATTATAATTTTTTCATTCATCAAAATTTAGGGCATTTATAAAAATTTAGGGATTCTATAGAGAGATTGAAAAATTAAAGCTTCTGTAAATTGCAAACTTGGGGTTTTCTCAAATATGGAGAATTTCATTAAAGTGAAGATCCATCACCCACAAATATTTGGGGCTTTCTCGGAATTCATCCTCTTGTACCATCATATTGGAGCCCTCTATAGCTTCTAATCCATGCAATTATAGGTACTCTGGCTTCGCCCGTGAGCCTAAAAGCAATGGCTCAATGTTAACTATTTGGCAATAGCACAAATATTTGGGGCTTTCTCAGGATTCAACCTCTTGCATCATCATATTGGAGCCCTCTACAACTTCTAATTTATGCAATTATAAGTACTTTGTCTTCGTCCGTGAGCCTAAAACAATGGCTTAATGTCAACCACTTGGCAACGGCATTTAAAAAAATATCTTCATTGACATTGCACCACCATGGGGAATTTTTGAAACTTTCAAAATCATATTCTAGTCAAGGGTTCTTTGCCCAAAATATCCCCCAAAGTTGGAATATTTTGTAATCATGGGTTCTCTACCCGAGGTCTTGCAAAATCTAAATATTTAGATGTTTTTTTGGTAAAGCCTTGTTTTATAAAAGGCTTGGTTCCATTTTTATTTCTCTCTTAGAGACAGGGGTGGTTGTCTATTGATTGATTGATTTAGGCATTATGTATGCTTAAGCTATTATATCAAGCATGACATGAGAGGTTCAGGGTCGACATCATTGTGTTCTTTTATATCACATGACAGCAAAGAGCCCAAATCATGATCATACTAAAGTCTCTCTTAGAATTTGATGCATCTCCAAGGAGAGATGAAGGTAATGGATTAAAGCCTATAGAAAATGGGATGGTGGCATGAAGGAGCTAAAGGAGCTCTAATAGAAATGGCTACCCTAGGGTAAAAACACGCAAGACAGTAGGAGTCTAGATGTTAGAGGGAAGAGATAGCCAATTACTATGGGATGAAATGGAGTAAATAGCTAGACTCACAAAGGGTAAGTAGTATGGGATGAAAGGGAGTAAATAGCTAGTCTCACAGAGGGTAAGTAGTAAGGGATAAAAGCACCATAGAGCCAGCTAGATTGGAGGTTAACGCATCGGAGCTTGATAGCCTGGTGAAACCAAAGATGAGCTTCTGCAAAATCTCATCATGGATCTGAATGAAGGTTTGAAGAGCATCAACTTCTCTGCAAAAATATACATCTCTTAATGGCCTCAAGTATCTCATGAGCTCGTTCGGTCCTAGTACCTTGCCTTCAGAAGGAATAAGGCATGACATTGATGGGAACCGGAAGGCCTTCCTTAACCCTAGAAATAATGATGAAAAGAGAGTTTGAGGAAGGTGACAGAGAGAGAAACCAAGTGATGGGGGCATTTTTTATGGATGTAATGCTTATAACCATGGCTACTCATTCAAGTTTGATGGATCTTGTGGATGGATTCCTCAAGCTCCTTCTAAAGACCCTGAAGGGGGGGGAAAAACTCGTGTAGTCTCAAGCTTTTCCCAACTCTGAGTTCAAATAGGGCAACAAAAAAGGTCGCATCTAGGCAAGGATACTTTCTTATGAGCTAGGTCACCCTTTAAAATGACGAGTTTAGTAAAAATAAAACCCTTTTTTACAATTTACCTTATTTTTTAGATGGTCACCGAAAATAAGTAGTTATATTTTATATCCAAAATAAGTAACTGTATTCTACAGTCAAAATGACCAAAAATGAGCATGACATCTATCAAAAAGCAACCTTGCATCTAGGATAGAGGAGCCAAGAAAGAGGCTCCCACTACCCCCAGGTAAGAGCCACTTGTATAGTAATTTTCCACCCCTTTTATTCCAAATCTAAAGGTGAGTTGTCCTATTTGTATTCTCTATTTTTTGCACCTTTTCATGTATAGCAAGTGTAAATTTTATGGCTAGGCTTGCCCTTATATTGTCCCTTGAAGGATAGCCAATGAAGCAGAAGGAAAATTGCATGTTGAATTGGATTTCATTGGAGGGTTTTTCTTAAAATTTCTTGGGTGCCATTATACTAGTGCCTTTACCCTTAATAGTGCTGAAATTTAAGCCTTCCAGAGGGCATCAAAGCCCTTCAAACCTTCTAGAGAAGGCCTCTTTATAATTTGGTCACTATTTTGAAATTTTTCCTAAATTTTAAACATGAACATATATAATTTGGTGTTGTCTTCTTGTGAAATGTCCTTGAGATGGGAAGCTTTTTTCAATGTTGACATGTTTGAAGTGGAATTTTAGCAAATTGCAAGTTGCCACCTCATCAGCAACCCTTTTCACTGCTCTCAACTGAACCTAGCTTTAGCCACTCTCTCTCTCTCTCTCTCTCTCTCTCTCTCTCTCTCTCTCTTTCTTTTATATACTGGTGATAGTTGTGAAGCTTTAATTCCCAGCTTTGAAAAACTCATTAGAAATCTCATTTTTGCCCATCTCGATCAATCACGTGTTTACACATGGATTGACTTCCTACCTAAATAAAAATATTTATACAACAAAGATCTCTTTCATAATGATCTTCATTATTCAATAACATACTATCCTCTCTCTCTCTCTCTCTCTCTCTCTCTCTCTCACACACACACACACACACACACATGTACACACCGCACATACACTAATGAAAACGCACACTATCTCCTCCCACACAAACTGTCTCCTACATAGAAATTCTCAGCCTCTCTCTCTCTCTCTCTCTCTCTCTCACACACACACACACACACACACACACACACTTAAATAGATTTACACACATATATATCATTTTAATTAATTAAATTTTAGATTAAATTTTAATGATAGAGATGAGTTGTGAGGTGTGCTCACTCTCAAATAAATGCATCTTACATTTAATCTCTCTCTCTCTCTCTCTCTCTCTCTCTCTCTCTCACACACACACACACATGCACATGCACATACACACTATTTATATATGCATGCTTACATACCTATAGATACACATACATACATAATATATATAAGTGTGTGTATCTATAAGTATGTAAGCATGTATACAAAGATTTCATTGAAAGATGTGAGATGAGATCTTCTTAGATTCAAATTCAAAATTGCATTGGAAGATGTGAGATTTGGCTACTCCTCACGCTTGCAGGAGGAGTGGTTATTTTGAAATAGTCCCACCTCCTTTGCCCACGTGGAGGAAGGTGGGGTTGTGGTTAATCCTGTATAGATATACAAACTAAATGATGCAAGACCGATCCTAGTGCCAAATCCTTCAAAGCTCTATGGGATATTAATTTTATGATCTTCATGTAATACAAAGGAACCTTCAAGATAAGGGCTGTAGTGTAGGGAGGAGGAGGGAAAGGATTCATTACTACCTATACCCCACTTCAAAAAGCTTCATTTCCCTCTCCACAAAATTGAGCACTAGGTGGCACTTAAGTTCGGAAAGAAGACAATGGAAATTCAGATTCTACAAAATTTGGAGCAAGGTCATCCCACCTAAGATATCCTATGTATTGTGGCTAATTCTTCACCAAGCACTATGGACAACTGAGAAAGCACGCAGGATAAGAATTGGAGACAAGGTGTGTGTCCCAAATACAAAAGCTCCCAAAACCACCCCACATGTTTATCGCATGCCCTTGTAACTTGCAAGCTCTCAAGCTCTCAAACTCCTGGACACTCAAGTTGCCCCTACTCACCCTCACGAACTAAACTGGAAATAGCTGCTATTAGGAGAAACCAATAACATGTCTGAAGTATGGAATGTTGTTAGGGATGCACATCTATGGACAATTCGAGTCAACATGAACATGTGGATCTTTCAAAATGTAAAAGGTGATGTGTTTCTTGGTTTGAAACAATTTGTAACTATGCAGATGAGGAATGCTGTGAAGGAATCCAAGAACAAACTCATGAAGGAGATTGCTGAACTTCAAGCTATTCAAGTGCAGAGGATCCTCATCATCATGACCAATAATGTAATTGAAGCAAAAAAGTATATATAGCTTTTTTTTTAAAGAGTACACGGCCTTGAGAACAAGGGACAACCACTACATGTTGGACCTTGTTGAAATGCAAGCAACAATGTAACTGCTTGTATGGGGCAACCTAGGTTCCTATTTGCATAAGTTAAGCTTCCTTGTAAAAAAAACTCTCTTGTAAAGCAACTTTCTTAATATATTTCTAGCTTTTTCATTTTTTTTTGTAAAATAAATGTGACCATTTAAAAATACAAATTTTGACTTTTCATCAAATCCAAAGCGTAGGATTAATAGCAATCTCGACCACAGGACGACGATTGCTCGAAGCCAATCCATCCTCGTCTAACTATGCATATTTGGGTAGGTCTTGAAAGAATGTAGAAAGCCCAAGGCCATGCTAGAGCCATGAGGCGGAGTAATCGGCCATCAAGACCATGGGCAACTAAAGATATGCAACACGAGGTGGTCACTATGTTCATCGTCTTTGGACATGAGTCCTCTCTTAGGGAGCTATTTAGTAGCTCATAATCTTTAAACTACTTTAATGCCATGCTTTAGCATCTTATTTTAATGAGGCCTTGCCCATCTTGTACCTCCTTGTCCTTCGTTTTGGGACACTTGTGCCCATTTCCCTCCTTGTCGAGAGCCACATCCAAAGAAAATCATCGTCTTTGCTTGTACTAGTTCATGCTTGTTTCTATCCCATCTACAATTCCACACCCTCGTAAGCCCATTGCTTGCCACTCATCCTTGATAGCCCTCCACGCATCTTGCACCCATTGCTAGCCGATTTATCTTTGTCGAACATTCCCAAGATCCAACAAGCTCACGAAAAGTATAGATAAACTCCTTTTACATTAATAACAAGAAGCAAGATGATGAATTTTAACCACATAGGACATGTGTTTCTTGACTTAGAACTACAGAAAAAGCGCACAACCAAGAAGGAAGTATCTACATTAAAGAAAAACGATTCTCTAATTATCTCCAACCTATTAATATTGCTTTTCTTTGGATATCGCTCAAAGAAGCTATAGAGAAGACCAAATAAAACACCAATTTAACAAATTGTGAAATTTTTAAAAATGACATTATTGGTACAAAAGCGGTATTATTCTACAATGTTACATGGGTTATCTAAGGGAGGCTCGATTCTCAAAATAAAAAGATCTCGCAATCATAGATAACATTTTAGAAATGAATAATGAACGGTTATAAGGTGAACACAACAATTATTTAATGTCTATTTTGGACGTCAAAGAAAAGCCTCTTAGAATAGAAGCAAGATCTTAAAAGAGTGTCTAGTGTCATTAAAAAAGTTTCCCAATGAAGAATACCACTGCACGGAGTGAAAAATGAATACGTAGCTTCTTGCAATCCTACCATTGAGCACGCGTGTCAATTAGGGGACTAACGTTTTGCTAACTCCTTGGTATTTGATCACTAGGGATGTTGTGCCTTGTCTTCTCACCAAGATCTACATAAAATGTTAAATCTAATGATGTCATCCATGACCATAAATTGAGCTCTACTACCTTCTAGTTGGTAAAACAATGCACAGATGTTACAACGGCAAGTCTACTGGACATAGACAAACGAAATGTGAAACCAAAACTAGGCTTAGTTGCAAGAAGCCCACATACATGCATTACTTCTGTCTCATTCAAAAGGGCTGCAACACCATGCAAATAAGCTTGGCGAGACCTTATGATCTTTCACACTAGTAAAAGTTACTTCCTTTGCATTTAATGAAGGGCATATGAGCACACATACTTGCATCTAATGAAGGGCTGCATATGAGCACACATATACTTGGGAGACTTAAGATCTATCTCAGGGTAAAAGAGACTCCATGGCTAGCCTCCTCTTCCTCTACGGGATTAACAGCTCAGGATCCATCCATAGGACAGTAAACTCAGGGTAAAAGAGACTACCATGGCTAGCCTCCTCTTCCTCTACACGATTAACAGCTCAAAATGACTAGAGGGATGGCATCTCATGGATTCTATGGATGCATTGCCACTTTCCAATACACAAAACTAGCAGCAGCCAACCACATCATGTGAGAAATACTACAAAGATAACACAGATTTAGCTTCACTCTCTGTCTCCGTCTTCTTGTTAAAGGGACTGTTTTATTTGGCCTTCCCCACACCTTCCCCACACACATTGACATACTAACAGCCTTGGAAGTTGCTTCTTAAACAACCACCATGCATTGAGAGCAAGCCCCAGATCCAAAGACGCTGTGTATGATTTGCTCAGAGGCAGAAAGCCGTGGTACAAATTAGAAGTGAATAATAAACAAATTGCCTATCCATCATATTCTCCTCTAGAGAACTTGGCTTCTGGATAATAAACAGCAGTTACGGTGTTGCCACCAAATTTCCTTCCATTTAAAACAGCATGTGCCTTGGCAGCCTCTTGCACATCATTATACTCCAGGAAAACCTGCCATATGTTAGAAGCATTTTTAACCCTTAACCCTTCACATGAACAAAAGAAATCTTACCTTGTAAAGCGACCCCACAACATGACTGCTTACCTTCCCGAGTCCAGGAACGTTCTCTTCGCTAGCTTTGGGCCTTGGAATCACAAGGCTAACAAGAGTGCCTGACAACATTGCTCCCAATCAGGAAATACTTTTTTTTTAAGACTAATGGGATTTTGAAAACTTGGAAAATAATAAACTCACCATATTTGGCACACTCATCTTTCATATCATCATAGATCTCCTCGAACACTTCGTCATCCCTGAGCTCCTCTGGTGTGACCACCTGCAAGACAATACCAGCATCAACGCATCCACACATCAAGGCTCTCATCAGATTTCAATTCACACTTTTTTTTTGAAGCCACCCAGGAAAACCAAAGAGGCACCTACCTGAGACAAACAAACCACCTTGGTTGGCAACTCTACAGCTCCAACTGCTCCTGTTGCCAAGCCAGGCATCATTCCCGGCATCAATCCAGACAGGCCTGACACCATACCAGAAAAACCACCAAGACCCAGTGATGCACCACCATTGACTTGAAGAGCTAATTTCTGGAATCAAAAAAAAAAAATCATCAAGAAAGATCCCAAGGTAGTACAGAACATTAAATTACTAAAAATATAATAAATGAAACTTGAAGGTTTACCTGCATGCTTATCTGTTGCTGAGCCTGCATGAAAACGTTTGCCTGATCTGGTTTGGGCTGGCCACTGTTCTAACAGATCAGCCTCAGTTAACACATCAAACTCAATTCAAAGCGTACTAAAAATAGCAGTCAGCAAGCTAGTTTACCTTGCTGTAGCCCGACGAACTGTTAAAGTCTTATCACCCATTTTCAGTCCATTGAGAGCTGCACAGGCCACATCAGTTACAACAGAATCCTGATAAACACAAAAACCATAGCCTTTTGAATTCCCCGTCTCTTGATCTTTCACAAGGTCAAACCCACGAAGCGGCCTGCCATGACGAATTGACAACCTATAGGTTAAATACTGCTGATTTTAAAAAAAAATCTGTATTGTTTTCCTTCCCCTTCATTTGAGGGAGTTCCAATGCTGACAATGACAGCCTCTAAATCAGACATGACACAAAGAATCATGCACTACTCTGAAGCAAGGCCACGAACTCTCACCTATCTCAAATGTGGATGTGGTGGGCTTTGATAGACATAAAACAGAGGGACAGCAGGAAGCATACCCAAATGATTCTAGAAGCTCCTTAATCTGCACTTCTGTAAGGTAGTATGGAAGTCCTCCAACAAAAACTCGATCAGGTCCATCGGCGCCTCCAAGAGCACTGCCAAAGATAAAGAAAGACTGGGAGAAATATAAAAATGAATATAGAATTGAAGTTGCAGAAGCTTCAAGCAAATCATGAAGCTATATTCACCCTGGAGTAAGTCCGACAGCAGCAAGATTGAGATGAGGGCTTGGTTGGCTTGGTCCAAGAGTTGCAGCTACCGAAGGGTTGTAATCAGTTGGCCGCCTGACTCTAACTGCAACACCCTGTCACATAACACATGCACATTAATATCATCACTCAAGTAAAAAATACCATGGTCTAACCATGTGCAGCATTACTTCAAAGATGATGCCATCTAGAGCCATGGCATTGCTGGCTTCTTCAACCGTCCTCATCTCCACAAAGGCAAACTTCTTTTCATGATTGATGTAAACATTAACCACGGCATCACCTGGACAAAAAGGGTGTATATTAGCACCAAATTAAGAAAAGGGCACATATGCACACGCTATTATCTGCCGCTTCCGAATAACAACCTGGTCCTGCCGTGTTGCCACCTATCGCTGCCATAACTTGGCTGAAAAAGGTTGCTATTGTCTGAATGCAGTAAAAAAAAGGGGTTAGAAGTACTTGAGGCCCCATTACCCAAAACAGTGTATTTGCTACAATTTAAACAGCAATGGAGAAAAAAAAAAAAAAACCTGTTCATTTGCAAGCGGTGGTAAGCCTCCGACATAGACT
This sequence comes from Cibotium barometz, assembly GCF_041138505.1. Lineage (NCBI taxonomy): Eukaryota > Viridiplantae > Streptophyta > Polypodiopsida > Cyatheales > Cibotiaceae > Cibotium > Cibotium barometz. Next base: position 31,336,011 of record NC_141087.1, read on the forward strand.
CTCCGTGCATGCCTTGTTGCCTGTTGCCAAAAAAGCAAAATAAATATTTATTTATTTTTTTCAACTCGCCTTTGGCCCATAGTTACCAAATTTCACCGTCCATAGACAGCCACCCATAGGCGCTTATTTATCCGCCCATAGGCAATGCCGCTGAGGAAGAACACCAAGGGGGGTTTTGAACCCAAGACCTCTTGGTCCTAGGCAAACACCTTCACCACTTGAGCTATCACCTCATTGGGCATGCTAAATAAATATAATAAAAAATAAATTTTCAATTCTATACTCAGTTTGGGCATGCTATTTTTTTTCACTTGATATTTTAAAGAAGATTGGATATGGCTCATCGGTTTCAAAGAATGACCAAAACCTATGTCCAAAACAAGAGGAGGAACCTGTTGTGTCATGGATTGCATAGTCACAGCAGGGATTCCTCCAAACTGCAAAGCCACCCCCAAAATAAAACCATCAATAGATAAAATCACAAGGTTTTGAAACTCCTCAAAACTGGTACCATTATTTGCAACATTTTTTTAAACTAATTTCAATGAAAAGATTATATAAATCCCCAAGTTAAAAAAACTTATTTTCCCTTAAAAGAGACTTCTATTTCCAAAAGCGCACACAATCTTTCAAATACCTGAGCCGCCCCAGCAAAAGGAAACATTCCCGGAAAGACTCCAGGAACTGCCGCCTGTGGTAGCCCGCCTAGTTGTCCTGCATTCAAAAAGCTCAACATGTCAGCTTCTATTTCGTAACCCCTAAAGCTAGCTTTCTATATGCTAATCACAAAGAGGATGAGAAAGCCTTCTACAAGGAGCTCATAATGCACATCTCAGAGATCCTCTCTGATGGAATGGAAAGTTAAACAGTTCCTACTTCTACTCTTCTTAGTGTAACAAACCTCTTGATTTGTTGATAATCATAAGTAAAAGAAAGTGCAGGAAGAAGACCAAGAAGGAAGAAGTTGCAGAACTTTATTGATTAAGAATAAACTGACATTTGCCTGCTTCTAATCCTCGCTGGGCATATGAATCATGGTAGGAACCACCGGGGGTGTAGTGGCAGAACAAGGGCCAGATGGCTCGTCATGCCTTCCGCACTTACAAAACAAGCAACAACCACAACAAGACCACAAACAACCAGACAACCACAAGCAAGCCAACAAATGATCTTCCTCAGTGCCCATTCTGAACCTCAAAAAAAAAAACAATCAACAATACTGTTTTTCCATTATATTGATATTGAACTACTTAACACCGGCTTTGATTAGCTAAAAAGTTCAAACTTCCAAACATGAAAAAACTTCCAGGTCAATGTAAAGCATGCTTCTTCAATAGCCCAATACCTGGCAATGCTGCACCCGGGATTGGTGCAGCTGGAGGAGCCATATCGAAACCAGTCGGCTTTTTTGAGGATCTGAAAATTCGCAGAATGAGAAGTCAAAAAAATATATATATACTAACACCTCTCTCTCTCTCTCTCTCTCTCTCTCAAGCCTGGAGTGTGTGTTTCCAAGCCCACTTCTAGAAGCCTCGCACCACAAGTGTTGGTTGTTTTGACACTTTGGTACGCCCTGCAGCAATGTATGGTGCCCCTTTTTGGGAAATGATTGGCGGAGCACAGAGAGATTGCACGTGATGATACTCTCACATATGATCTGGAGTAAGCCATTAGTGCCAATAAAGATCATCTTAGTTTTTAAAATAAGTTTTTTATTCATTAAATTTTTTTAGCTATAATTATGGCCTGTTAATATAGTTTTTAAGCCTAGGAACCACAGATTTTATGTATAAAAGTTAAACTTGTGCATAAAACTCAAGAGTGAACAATTTGAAGCCTATGGCTATCATAATTCATTAAATCATAATGATAATACATTCACATGGGCCCAGGCTCCCATGGGTCTGCCATTCAACATTAACTTTAATATTGATTTACCAATGACCATTCAACATTAACCATTCATGTGCCAAAAAAACACATCCCAAAAAAATTTTAAAAATATTTTTACAAACAATATTTTTTACAAATATTTTTTAAAAAACGCATCCCAAAATTGGGACGTTTTGGAATGTACACGTTTTTTATTTTTTCAAAAAAACGCGTTTTTTGCAACTATGTCGGGGACGCTTGGGCACCTTGTGGACATGTATGTGTACACCTCTTTGGGACTGACAAGTGCTCTACATGTGTTTTGGAGGTGGTGAGTGTCCTCAAAAACCCAATTTACAGCTTTATGATTTCACATACTAATAATTATGGGTGCAGGTCCACACTCACTTATAAGTGACCAAGCAACTTATAAGTTATTTACACTAGGCAAGACCAATTTAATACACATGGCGGCCAATAGATGGGCACTAGACAAGATTTGGACCAACTACTTGTAGGCGCCGCCTTTTGAACCAGAAAAGCACACAATTAAGCTATTTTCAGTGGGGAGACTATTAGTGGAGGGAACTCCAGTTTTGTGAGGGCGCATGTTTTCTGTGTGCATCTGGGAGGCTGATTGTCATGTGCACAGAGTGTATCTACCGTGTGCAACACGCACACAAGACTAGCTTCGAGGCTTGGAGTAGCTTGGAGCTAGGCAGGCTGATTTGCGAGTTGGGCTGGGATGGACTAACGGACGGGCGCTCAAGTGTAGACACCCAATGACCGGCCAAGAGCCTATAAAAGGGTGGCCAAGGTCAGTCAATTGGTCAGAGTCTCGCAAGTCCTTGCAAGAGCTTTGTGGTCAGGAGCCTAGATCTAGTGCAGACGTACACCTGCTTCATGCGACCGAGGCCAACAGTAGTCTCGAGGCCCGCGAGGGTAGCTTCGTGTCGGTATGAGACGTCACGAGGTAGAGACTGGTCGATGCGTCTGGCTAGTTAGCTCAGCTCATGGCTCGGTGGGGACAGCAAGGTCTTATGGGTTTTGCCCACGGCTGTCATGGTTGGGTGGTGAGTCAGGCCTACACCCCCTTAACAATTTATGGCTTTGTTTTCTAGGCTTTGGGTCATATTTCAGGATTGCTCTACAAGGAGACCCTTGGGGATTTGACAATAGTATCAAAGCATGCGTCGGAGCGGGAGTAAGTTGGTAGGTAGAGAAGAAAGAGGTCAAAGAAGGAGGTATGAGTTCGAGATGATTGTTGTGTTTACTGTTTACCACTATTTTTTTCCAGATTTCAGCGTATGGTTTCTTGTTTGCATTGTTGAAACCCAAGTTGGGTTGTGGTTATGGAAAGGGTCGATTTGGATGGCATGTGAAGAGAGTTTGTTTTTGTTGGTAAGGAGAGAAGCAAGTCTTGACGGCTGTGAATCAGCAAGAGAAATCATCGATTGTGAATAAGCAAGAGAGAGAGAAAGAAAGAAAGAAAGCTGTATTAACGTCTACTAGAGGCCGAACTCGACCTATGAGACAAATTAATGTACAACTGCCAATGTCTTCTGGATGTCCAAAAAAAAGGACAAAATGAACATGAAATAAACTATGAAAGTACTGAGCTAGTGGGGGGGTGTGATGGATGGAGCACTACTGCTAGAGGCTCAGTATGCAACCTATATGCGCAAGGTATACAAGAATGCAATGTAGAAAAAGGAAAAAGCCAAGCTTGTCGGCAGGTGGTGCATAAGCGGTGATTTTTCTCTCTTCGCTACTGTTCACAAGTGACGTGCGACGCTGTTCGCAAGTGTCGGGCGGTGTTTTTTTTTCGTTGCAGTCGACAGGTGGTGGGCAGTCCCAAGTGCAACGCTTTTTAAGCCATAGTGGTCAAGTACGATCTCATAGTTACATAAAAACCCGTTTTGCCCTCTTGAAACAACACGAAACGTTTCAAAACAAAACGAAACCTGCCCATCGAAACGGTGTTTCGCCCAAATGTGAAGTGAGGTTTCAAAAAAAGGGTAGAAGGTTTTTTTTTGCAAATGCAATTTTTGCCGTCGTTCCCGTCCTTGTTTGCTGCCCATTTGCCACTTCACCCATCCGACGCTTCTTCTCGGCCGCAACCTGTTGCTCTGCCTCTTCTCCTCGTCCACTCCTCCTTTTCGCTCCTTCACTTCTTCTCCTCCACGCCTCCTCTTCCTCTTCCCTTTTCCTCTTTCTCTCCTCCTCCACCGTCCACCCCTTCTCTTTCCTCCTCCTCTTTCTCTCCTTTTCTTGTCTTCCAAGTTTCTCTCCTTTTCTTCTCACCTTCTTCCCTTTTCTTCTCACCTCCCTCTTCCCTTCCAACTTGTTTCTTTCCTCCTCTCTTCCTCTCCTTTTCTTGCCCAAATTTTGAAAATACCAAAAGTCCCAAAAAATGTATCTTCATCTTTCTGTTGGCTATGTTATAAATTTGGTATGTGTATAAAATTAGTGTCATTTCGAAACCTTAGCGTTTCGTCCAAAACATATGAAACAAAATGAAACAAAATGAAACATATGAAACAAAATGAAACGAAACCTTCAAAACAACGAAACGACGAAACGGACGAAATGTTTCATGTTACTATGGGTACGATACCCGTACGGTTCATACGATATGATACCGTACGGAAAAATATGGTACAATATTAAAAAAAAGTTCTTATAGTACGATAAAATACGGTGTTTTTAAAAATACTTATTAACTCAGGTATTTCCAACTCCAGATATGACGTATTTTAAAAAGGAGGGAAGCATCATAGTACAGAGGAAGCTCAAACAGCCATAGATAAGCCAAAAAAAAATACCATTACCTCCCAAAAAAATAATTTTTTTTGAAAAAAAAAATCTCTGAAAAATCGGTACGAGTCCATACGGTATTGTACCATACGGTATTCCATACGATAAGCCATCGTACGCCGTACGAAAACAACCCTATTTTAAGCCCTGATAAGATTCACATTGCTTTTTTATTTTTCTTATAGGAACCTTACGTTTTTTTTATTAAAAAAAACCAAAAAAAAAAAACGTATACAACATGGCTTTTTTTTTAACGCATGGCTTTTAAACGTATGATGTGTGGTTTTTACAAAAGCCATTCAACATGTTTTTTTTAAAACAAAAAAAACAAAAAGCTTTTGTAGGCTTACAAAAACCAGCATGCGCTTCTACGATTCAGCACGCAAGTCCTTGTGGACTTCTCTTGCACATCTCATAGTTGCATTCCGTACCCATACTCATCCGATGAGTACCTTCAATAGTTTCCGTACCACTGCATACGTACCGTACCTCATACAGATAAGGTCTTCGTACCAAATATGAGGTTCAATGTACTACACTTATTTGGCACGTCTTTTAATTAGTTTAGTTAGTGGTCGTTGCTCAGTAGTTAATAGATAGTAAAAAACGTGAACGTACTAAAAGTACTTATCTTGATGCGTACTTATATCGTACACGTACCATACCGGACCGTACCTAAAGTACTCAACCACTATGGCACATCTCAGGCTTGCAACACCTTGTTCTCTCTCTTCCTTTGGCAGCCAGCTCTCCTTCGTGCTACCCGAATCTTTTGTGAGCAAGTTGTCTCTTAGCTTTCAAGAGCTTTTGTTTCTCGATGATTAAGTTGCTCCTCTCCTTTCCTCTTCGAGAATGTCGACCCAAGAATCAAAGATGGAGCCCGTTCCCAAACACGAAGACTTGCCCGCTATTGAGGCCACCGACGATGATCTTTTCGAAGATTTTGTGACTAAATCTGATTTTCAAGAGTTTAAAGTTACTTTCGAGGCTTCTTTCACCAACAATCAAGCTCAGATCTCCGCGCAGATGCAAACTTTGCAAAATTACATCTCTTTATTACCCACTACCCTATCTACTCTCTCAGGCATGGATACCTTGGTGTCTGCTTTACACCCCAACATCACTCCAGAACAATTTGGGGACGAGCAAAAGCAGCATACCAAGGAGATTGTAGACACGTGGCTACATAAGTGGCAGGTCCACTTCCAATTTCATCCATATAGCAATGACAAAAAGATTCAGTTGGCAATAGGTTTCCTCTCGGGTAAAGCTTTGCTGTGTGGAAGGAACTCAAACCTAAACCAACCACCTGGGCAGAGTTTGAAGAATTCTTCAAGAAAGAGTTCCTCAAGGAGGATGACTACGACATAGTTGCTCAGTTTGCCATTTTGACTATGACCTCCCAGAACCTCATTTATGACGTCTACCTCAAAAAATTTAGAGACTTGCATATGAAAGCTATGAAGATGAATTCTACTACTCTTTTGGGTTTCTTCGTAGCAAGATTACCCGACTCGTACAGTTAACAAGTCAAGAATAACAAGTACAAAACTTTGGACGAGGCCATCTACACGTATTTATGATAATACGATGGTCTCTTCCAAAACTAAGCCCGTAACCGAGTAGGGGAACAAGCACAAAAGGAAGTTCTCCTCGCCGATGACTAGCACGACGAAAGGAAATCTGACTAGCACGACGAAAGGAAATCTTCGGACCAACCTTCAAAGAATTCTAACTCGACTCCAACGAAGAAAAACTGTCTCCTCAAGGCTTTGAAGCTCAAAAAGGAGAGACATTGCTTCGAAGACGGCCAACCAGTTGTCTTTGACACGTACTTCAATCACTGCACTTTCTCACCCAGTACATGTTTTGATTGTCTATTCAACTCTAAGGTTTTCGGCTTGCACGATCTTCTCCGAGTTTATGGAAAAGTGAATGACCATAGACAAATAGTTGTCAAGTACGATATTGTACGATTCGTACGATACGATACCGTACAAGAAAATACAGTATGATGTAAAAAAATTATTATTGTGCGATAAAATACCGTGTTTTAAAAAATTACTTATTAACTTAGGTATTTCCAATTTCGAGATATGGGGCATTTTAAAAAGGAGGAAAGCATCATAGTATAGAGGAAGCTCAAACAACCGTAGACAAGAAACAACAAGACCATTACTCCCAAAAAAAATATTTTTAAAAAAAAATCTCGAAAAATCCGTATAAGTCCGTACTGTGTTTCGTTCGGTATGCCATCGTACGTCGTACGGAGACAACTATTCATAGAATCCACATTCTTCTAGACCCTAGAAGCTCACACAACTTTGTCAACTACAAGCTTGTACAGAAATTGGACCTAAACACGACGCCTAGCGACCATACCTACGAGGTACGCCTACCTATGGGTCGGCAAGTGTGGGATCGAAAGGTGAAGAAGCTACCAATCCGGATTCAAGACTACATAGATGAAGAGTTGACTAGTACTGGGATTTATTAGTAAAAAAATTAAATTTTGACACCTCAAGAAATAGGGAGAGAGCTCATCAAGGAGGCGCCTAGAAATCATATCAAGGAGACAATTTTCAATTCAAAAACATCATAAAGTGGCTCGATATTTCATCTCTTCTCTCACCTCTTCCAAACTAGATCAAAAAGTGAGCAAAACTAGACTAAAACTTGTCCAAATTGGATCAAACTGAAGCTAGAAGCCTCTAGAGCCCAGTTAGGCTTGGTTGGTGGCCTCCCTCACCTATAAATAGACTCCCAATCCTTTGTATTTTCATATTGGAGTAACTCTATGCTAGTGTAATTTTCAATTTAGTGTATTTCTATTATCCCTCTTTATTGGGCCTCCATTGTGAAGCTTTGGGGCTTTATTAAACCTCTTCCTCTCTTGAAGATTACTATTTTCCCTTGGTGACCAAGCTTCTTCTTTAAGATTTGACAATTCTAGCAAGGTAAAGAATCAAGCAAACCAAGGGTAAGCCTAAACAATGAAGTTTTTTTTTCCCCCGGAAAAACGATCCTTCTATTAGTTAATGAGAAAACGCCATAAGGCTACAAAGCTCACCTCGCAAGGAGGGATAAAAAACACAGTGAACACCTGAGCTCCACCCCCGTGGCTGGCTGCTCTCTGGGGGGGGCTACCTAGAAGTACATGTGGGAGGTGAGAAAAGCCAAACTGGAGGCCTATAGTGCCAAGTGACATCCTCGCCCCTCGCGGTGAGGAAAGGGCCAGGCTGCCAAGTGCGGAGGAAAGCCTTGCGGCGCCCTCTCATGCGATCCGAGTCGCCCTGGAGTTTCCCCCAGTGTCCTCTCAAGGTGTGAATGATGTCCACCCAGAGGGCCTGTATGACCTCCGCCGGTGGAGTTGCCTGGCGGTCAATGGCCTCCCTGCATCGGGCTCTCCATATGTGCCAAGCCGTCATGCTGCTGATCATCTCCCATCTGTGCCCGACCCCCTCCTGAGGGGCTGCCGAAGAGAAGTCTGGCGTCGGAACCACCGCCATCGCCCTGTCAGAGACCTGGATGGTCGCACTGCCAGGGACGTCCTCATATCCAAGGGCCGGGCCGTTGTCCGTGGCCCAAGCCACCGCACCCCACGTCACCAGCATCTCACCCGGTGAGCCTGCAAAAACCATCCTGAGAGCGCGCTGCCAGACCTGCTGTGCCTGTGGGCAATCCCATAAGCAGTGCCGCTACGACTCCTGTGCATGGCCGCACCGAGGGCAGGACGCTGGGTGTCTGCCAAAAGCTAGCCAAGCCCCCACAGCCAGTCCTCTATGCGCTGTGAGCCAGAGAAAAAGCGTCACCTTCCAGGGCCTGAAGCTGGCCCAAAGGCGCTGCCAGAAGTCCCTAAGAAAGGCAGGGGAGAGCCCCTGTCGCCGCCAATGCTCGGCCACCGCCGGGGTGCTCGCTATCCTGTGCCTCTGAATCCGCCGCCCCAGCCTCGCTGTGTACTGAAAAAAGCGGATGCCTGGGCTGGTAGGGGCCGAGTAGGGATCTCGCCAAAACCACTCACCTGGATCCCACTGAAGGCGAATAAGAGGCCTGCTGTCCCAAGCCCATAATCTCCAAGAACAGTCCTCCCCTATCGAGGCCGGTGAGGGGTCTACATGCCACTGTCTCTGATGAAAGCCGACCACCCGCACCCTCTGAAGAATACAACCCTGGAGCCCATCCAAATCTAGTCGTGTCCTCTGAAGCTGGCCACCCTCTCCCACCTCAAAAGTGAGTGGGGCAACTCTCTCCGCTGTGCCGCAGACCGCTAGAAGGATCTCATGCCGAGTAAAGACACCCATCCACTGTGGAGGTGGAGGGTCCTGTACTGGGGTCCGCCACTCCCGGGGGATGGCCGCCTCAATGTCCTGTCTCATCAACTCTCTGTCCCTCATCCCACTGAGTCTCCTCTCCTGAGCCTCTAGAGGCAGCTGCTGAAAACATATCCAGTCGTCTAGGGACTGGGCTGGGCCGGAGCTCAACGGGCCCCACGACACGTGAGACCGCGATCCAACCATATGGCCACTGGGAAGTCGAATCAAGGGGTTCCAGATCAATGGCTGCCTCAGGCGCTCCTCATCGGTGCCCGGGGGAGTCTGGAAGAGTGACGGCCTCAGATGCGCCCAGGCCCTCAGAAGGCTAGCTGCAAAACGCTCCTCGAAGCCAAGGCCCACTCCTCTGGATCGCTGCTCTGTAAAGATCCACCTGATGCTGGGGATCCAGGGGCCGCTAAGAGAAGGAGTGCGGCTGAGCATCCTGGAAACAAGAAACTCCTTCCACAGCTCAGCGCCTGGCAGGAGGCCACGAACTACCAACTTGCCAAGCAAAGCTCGGCTTTGGCAAATAGGATCAACAATGCCCAAGCCGCCTCTCTCCCTTGGCTGAGTGATCACAGCCCATGCCACCTTGGCCCTGGCGGGCCGCCCGTCGCCACCGGACCAAAGAAAGTTCCTGATGAGCCTCTGCACCTAGCCAATGTACCCCCGGGAGAAGGCCCAGCAAGAAGTGATGTACCACATGGTAGCAAGCAGAACCTGGTTGGCCACAACTACTCGGCCAGCCAGAGATAAACGAGCGGTACTCCAATACAGAAGCTTCTTCCGAATGCTCAGAAGAAGGGGGGCTATCTGCTGCTCCGGAGATATGTCAATGCCCACATAGCATCCCAAATAACGCACTGTAGTGCCGGGGGGCAGCCACTGAAAACCATCAACTGGCCTCCAAGTCGGGGGGGGGGGGGGGGGCATAGAACTGACCCACACGACTTGTGCCAGTTGATCAAAGCGCCCGAAGCTCTGCAAAACCTGTCCATGGCTGAGGCGAAGCGGCGGAGGTTCTCCTCACCTCCCTGAAGATAGACAGCAGTGTCATCCGCAAACTCCGAGTCTAGGAGCTCCTCCGTGGTGCGGATGGGAAGCTGGAGGCCCCGCAAACCTGTATCCTGTGCCGTCAAAAAAGTGCTCATGGCCTCCGCCACAAAAAGAAAAAGAAAGGGCGCCAAGGGGCACCCCTGCCGCACCGAGCGCGAGAGCTGGAACCTCTCTCCGCGCACGCCCTGTATCAGCACCTGGCTATGAGCCGATGTGTAGAGTGCAGAGACCCCATGGATCCACTGAGGGGGGAAGCCCATCCTCTCCATAGTGCCTTCCAAGAAGGCCCAGTCCACCCGATCATATGCCTTCTCGAAGTCGAGAAGGAGCACTGCCAGATCCTCCTGCCGCAATCTAGCCAAAGCCGTAGCCTCCCAGAAAGAGAAAATGTTGTCCAGAATGCTCCTATCCTGGATGAAGCCTGTTTGCGTGGAGTGGATGATGTCCGGAAGGTGAGGCTGAAGCCGCCTGCTGATCGCCTTAGCTAGGACCTTGTAGGCCGTGCCTAGCAAGGTAATCGGTCTCCACTGTCTAATCTCCAGTTTGTCTCCTCCCTCCTTGGGGATCAAGTGAATCAACCCCTCTGCCATGCTGTCCGGCATGACTCCCGACTCCATAATCTCCTGGAATGCCAGTCTGAAGCCCCTATGTAAGAGGCCCCAGTACCTCTGGAAGAAAGCCACTGAGAGACCGTCCTCCCCTGGGCATTTGCCCCGAGGTAATGCCTGAAGAGCCTCCTCCAGTTCCGTATCCGAGAAGGGGGAGAGAAGGGAGTGCTGCAAATGGGCCGGCACAACCGGTCTCGTGAAGCTCCAGACTGCCTCCCGAGCCTCTCTCACCCTGTCATCTGCAGGCTCAGCAGAGAGAAGATCTCTGTAAAAATCTGTGGCTAACGTCCGAACCCTGGGGGGATCCACCACAACCTGGCCATCAACCTGCCGAAGACGCCTGAGACCCTCTCGTCTGAAGCGAGGCCCTGTCGCCTCAAAGAAATCTCGAGTCACTCTGTCTCCAGCCTGTGTCCAAAAAGAAGCCCGAGCATGGAATCGGAACTCCACCCTCCTCTCCTCGATGGATCTGATCTCAGTGCGAGCTGACTCCATCTGCTCTGAGATCCAAGGGCTCGTAGGATCCCTCTCCTGGAGTCTCTGGAGGGACGCTAGACTCCTCCGTAGGCTCCTCTCCTGCTCTCTGAAGGCCTCTAGACGGTCCAAGGCAGCCTGTCTGAGCATCCGACTCATCTCCTGCAAGCCACTGGCAAGATCGCTGGCTGCCGATCCTCTCCTGAACTGCAGCTCCTGCCAGACCTGCTCAACTCTGATCGCAATCTCGGGCTCCTCTATGAGACAATCTGGAATCCGGACGCTCTGGCCCCGCTCTCCTCTCGTAGGGGCCTCGATCTGGAGAAGCACTGGAAAGTGGTCTGAAAACGAGGAGCCAGCAAGTATGCCCACAGTGCCACCTCTATCACAAGCCCACTCATCAATGTAAAACCTGTCGATGCGGGAAAGGTTAACTCCTGTGGCCCGTCTATCCGAGCGCGAGAAAGATAGACTCCCCTGCAACCTGCCAAACTCCGGGAGAGTCCACGGATCCTGGCCTCTCACCTGCAGCACTAGTTCCTCCCAGGCAACGAGCTCCGGCCCATGAATGGTCTCCTGGCTGCCCCCCATCCTGTCCTCTGCATCCTCCAGCATGTTGCAATCCCCTCCTAGGCATCAGTGGTCTGCTAAGGGGAGGGACTGCCTAATGGTGCTCCAGAACTCGGCTCTCCCGGTCGCCCCATTAGGGGCGTGAAAGTTGAGGAAGCCAATGCGGTCTTCCCCAACCCGAAGGATGATCCACTGCGCTCGACCCTGGACCAGAGTGCCAGAGTCCACAACCTCGGATAGAAGCTGCTCGCTGACTGAGATACATACTCCACCCTGGTTCCCCTAGGAGCCATATGCCGGTGACCAAAAAGTGTGGCTCCTGCCTGGCAAGATCTTCCCGCAGGCGCGGGTACGCCCGGCAGAAAGGTGGTGCTCCTGGATGAAAAGGATATCTATGGGTCCTCCAACGAGAGCCCTCTGGATCTCCTGGCGAAGTCTGCCCCGACCAATGTAGCAGCGATGTCCACCGAGACCCTGGATGTTCCATGAGAGGATCCTCATGGATGAGCTATGGCAAGTGAAGCAGCCGCCAACTGGCTCACCCCTCTCAGCCGGCCCGGATGATCTGCCCTCCACTCTGTGAGTCTTGGGCGCCGGCTTGGAGGGAGAATAGTCACTGTCTGTCCGGGTGCGGAGTCTCTCCAAAAAGAGGGTGACCTGTCTCTGTGTCCAGCCCCACTCCACCTTCGCCCTGTCCAGGGCATAGGCGTGAGACCAATCCTCTGCATATATGTATCTAAAGGTAGGCTGCACCCTCGGGGCGGCATGGAGCAGAATCAGTAGCACCGCCTCAACTGAAGTGTGGACCGGATCCGCCCGCCAATCTCCTATACCAAACAAGCTCATGCGGGCTGAGTGTAATCGGGTCTGCAATAGGTCCGTGAGCCCCAAGTCACTGAAGTGGTGAGAAAACTCCAGTATCTGATCACGCAAAACTTCCTCTACAGAGTTGCAATCCCATGCTGTATCTGGGGCAACACTGAGAGGAAAGGAGAAGGCCACCATGCTGCTCACCACTGAAGGAGAACGAGAGGGATGGCACACCACGCAAACTCGCAAGGGCGCGACCAGTGTCTCGAACGGGCCAGCATCCAGCTGGAGGCACCTGAAGAAACTGTAATCCACTGGTAGCCCCATCACTCACGGGGGCCCCTCAGGGGAGGCTGGAGAGAACTCTGTGGCGGGCGAAGCTAGGATCGCCATCTCCACCGGCCCGGAGTGACGGTGGAACAGCCGCTGGACTGAGCTCTGGCCTACCCAGCTGTGCTGCCCCGGGGCAGTGGATGGTCTGGCGAAGTATCCTGGAGAGGCCGAGGGAGGGATGGGGACTCGCGGCGAGGAGGGGGGAGAGCGAGGAGAGGATGGAGAGGCATCTGCCAGAGGATAGGTGTCAAGGGGGGCCGCCGAGGGAGGCGGGAGGGGGGGGCTGGTGGGGGGGGGAGAGGGGGGGCGGAAGGAGTGCTCTCCGGGTGAGGGGAAGGGGAGCCGGGGGTCGCAAAGTGCGGCCCGGGATCCTCAGGAATCTGCTCCAAGGAGGGGGCGGGGCCCGGGTTTCCACGTGGGAGGCTCCACCAGCGGCCTCAACGGGCACTGAGTCTGAATCCTCGTCCATCGGGGTGGGACCTGCTGGCCGCCTATCCCTGACTGGAGCATAAGTGCGGGTAGGTGCTTGTACGCCAGCCGGAGTCGCCTGTCCGCCAACCTGTCCGCCAGCCTGTGCTGCCTGCTGGCGTCTGCGACGGTCCCTGCGGGCCGGGCACTTCCGCCGGCGAACCTCCTGCCATCCGCCAGCCTCCTAGGTCTGCGCGGCATCCTCCGCCGGGGCCTGCTCGTCAGATGATGGCGCCTGCAGTGGCGAGCCAGGGATGTCCGGTCTCTGAGGTGGATGGCCACCCCTCGGGTCTCCTGCAGGGGGGTCCAGAGGCGGCATAGCGTGAAGGATGAACCCCCTTGCGGGGACAGGCGCGTGCGAGATGGCCCATCTCCCGACATGTGTAACACTCGCCGGGGAGGCCCGAATACTCCACATGCTGTATCAGATGTCCTCCAGAAAGACAAGGGAGGAGGATCGTCTTCGAGAGCGACTCCGGTGACGGAACCACAACACGAATGGCCGGGAGTCCTGCTGCCCGGGCAATCACTGAAGCCGCTGTCTGAGGCGTCTCCACCACCTGCCCGAACGCCTTGCCAATGGATGACAAGAGGAGCAAGTACTCCCTACGGAGTCCAGGAAAGCAGATAGTGACGGGGAAACCTGTCGTGCCTGCTAGCGGGTCAAAAGCGGGGTCGAAACCATGAGTCCATCGCGCCAGGAACGCCCGGGATGAGCGGAGGGCAATGGGGCTCCGAGCCAGCACCATCTGAGCTGCCTGGGGGGACTCGAAATCCACCTGGTAGTAGCCACGTCCCAAAAAATCTACGCTGACGATCTTGGCGGGCACTCTAACAAGGCTGCCTTGCAGAAGGTCGCGAAGCTCTCTCCGCATCGGACGGCTACCCACTATCTTGCAGACCAAGGAGGAGGCCTCAAGAGCGGATACTGTGGAAACAAACAACTGAAGATCTTCAGCTGTGAACTCCAGACGGAGACCGGAATCGGCAGGGGTAGTCGGAGCGGCTTCCATGGAGTCCTCCAGAGGGAAAAGGCCAGAAACCGGGGTCACCAACGGGAGGGACACAGCCCTAAGAGGAAAAAGAGAGGCGGAGGGCTATAGGATAGCGGGGCGGGGCGCGGGGGGGGGGGGGGGGGGGGGGGGGAGGGGGGAGCTGAGGCGGGGGGGGGGCTAGCGGTGGGGGGAGGGGCGAGACGGAAGGGGTGGAGAGGGAGAAGGCGGAGGGGAAGAGACGCGCAGCGGAGGAGAAGGCGGAGGGGGGAGAGGTGGCGGGGGAGAGAAGAGAGGCGGAGGAGAAGAGAGGCGGAGGAGAAGGAGGCGAGGGGGGTAGAGAGGCGGGGGAAGAGATGTCGGGGGAAGGAAGCAAGCGGGGGGGGGATGGCGGGGGAGGCAGCGCGGAAGGAGGCGGAGGAGGAGAAGGCGGGGGGGGGAAGAAGGCGGGGGAGGAAACGAGGAAGGAGGCGGGGGAGCGATGGCAAGGGAGGATGCGAGGCAGAAGGCGGGGGAGAGATGGCGAGGAAGGGCGCAATGAAGGAGGCGGGGGAGAGGACGGAGGAGAAAGCGACTGGCGGGGGGGAGAGGGGGGCGCGACAGCGAGAAGCAGCGGGGGGGGGGGGGGGGAGAGGCGGAGCTCGCAGGCGAAGTCGTCAGTGCTTTTTCGACATGATCAGATCAAACAAAACCAGTCACTCTGTCGTTTAAGTGGTGAATGATTGAAAGTTGGTTCTGCATCAGGCTTTACCGCACCCAAGCTTCCTTTTCGCTCATGCCCTCATTGGCGTTACTGTTCTCCTCTTCCTAATTCGTATGTTCTACATCTCGGAAGAGGGTTTGCAGTACATCTTTAAGTTTATCTTGCAATGTATTCACAGCCAGTTTCTTTTCTAAACAATGAAGTTTATGCTCTCTTTTATTTGTTAATCTTCTTCCCAACCTCCCTCATGCTTAGGAAGCATTTTATTCTATGGGTTTCCTCTTAAAAACTATGCTTTTCTTGATTATAATGAATTAATGTTTATGTTTAAGCTTAGGTTTATACATAAACTAATTTTTATGTTAAAAGTGTAATTTTGAACATTCTCAATTCATAGAAAATGCGAGAAAGTTATGGCAAAATTTTATCATTAGAAAATGAGAATTTATGCATAATAAATTTTATTCTAAAAGTGTAATCTTGGACATTCTCAATTCATAGAAAATGCGGAGAAACTATGGCAAAATTTTATCATTAGAAAATGAAGGATTTGCATAAGCTAATTTTTATATTTAAAGTGAACTTTTGGGCATTCCCATTTCATAGAAAATGCGAAAAAACTATGGCAAAATTTTTGTCGTTAAAAAAATGAATTTTTACATAATTAATTTTTATGCTAAATGTGAAATTTTAAGTATTCTCATTTCATAGAAAATATGGGAAAGTTATAGTAAAATCTTTATCATTAAAAAATAAAATTTATGCATAAAAGATTTTTATATTAAAAGTGAAATTTTGAGTATTATCATTTCATAGAAAATGTGAAAAAGCTATGAAAAATTTTATACTGAGAAATGATATGGAATGATGAGAGATGATGAAGAATGATGTGAAAGGATGTGTAATGATGAAAAAAGCTGGGAAATTTATTTGGAAACTGTAATTGTATATAAAACCTGTTTTATTTTAAGACTGTTTTACGTCAAGAAAGCTAGGAAAAGCATTTTGACTATCTTGTAGAATGAGGTCGTGGGGACCTAAGTGAAAAAGGTTGCAACAGCTGAAAGAGAGTCAAAGAAGGACGACTCACGTAGCAAGATCGGCTGAGGTCTTGACCAGCCTTGGTTCGGTTAAAATGATGAGCTTCTAGTACAGTGGATGAGTGACCAAGGAAGCGGCCTATGAGTGAAGCGCTAGGTCACCTACAAAGGAACCTAGAGGGTGCTGACCATACGGTGCTTGGGCTTTAGGTTGCCCAAGACACCCACGCATGCGTCGAGGAAGAAAATGAGTTGGAGTTGTTTTCTGAACACGAGCATGGATCTGGTTGATTGGCCTTGCTGATCTTCAACGGATGAGTTCATGGATCTTGTTGGTTAATCTAGCTGATCTTCAACGGAGAGTCCATATGGTTTTTATGTGATTATATTCCTAGGTACTATGGACTAGGAACTATTCAAAAGGCCCCTGAGTGAGCAGGTGGTGAGCGTTCTAGTTGACAATGATGCCATAGGTACGCTGACGACGGAATGAATGGAATACTTGATTATATTCCTGCGTACTATGGGCTAGAAACTATTGAAAAGACCCCTGAGTGAGCAGGTGGTGAGCGTTCTGGTTGCCAATGATGCCATAGGTACGCCGAGGAAGGAATGATTGAAAATTGGACTTGGAACTAGAATACTGAGGATTATGATGGAAACACTAGAAAAGGCAATTTCATATTGGGTGCATAAGTGGTGTGTCTATTTAATTTTTGCATGAGAGCCGGCTTAAGCTGATGAGAAGTTCAATTTGGTGCCCATATTATCAAATAAGGCTTGCCAAAAGAGACTTGTAGTCCTGGGACCTCTATCCCCCACAATGGACTTCGGCATTTGATAATGTTTGAACACCTGTGCAAGATATATTTTAACCATATGCTCAGCTTTGATGGTCTTTTTGACCGGCAAGAAATGAGCTTGCTTGCTAAACCTGTCCACAATTGTCCAAATTGCATCATTACCCTGTTGGGTCCGTGGCAAGTCCATAATGAAATCCATTGTAATACTTTCCCATGGCTGCGAGGGAATAGGCAATGACTAAAGCAAACCTGGTGCCTTTTGCCTATCAAATTTCACCTTTTGACAGGTGATACATGCATATACATGTGCCTCTATGTCCTTCCGCATACCTGGCCAAAAGAAATACCGCTCAATTATGTGCATAGTAAGCATTATGCCTCTATGACCAACATATGGAGAAACATGGCACTCATCCAAAACCTTTTGCCTCATGTCAGACACCACACATAGGCAATTATCTTTCATAAGATAACCCTCTTTGATCACATATGAGACATGTGCATGACCAGCCATCAAATCAACCCAAATAGTGACAAAATCAGCATCCGTATGATACAAATCACGCATGGTAGACAAGACTCCATGAGAGGCAACCGAGATAGCTGCTACATATGGCTTTCGTGACAATGCATCGGCCACTACATTCTTCTTTCTCGGGATGTGCAAGATCTGAAAATGAAACATAGAGAGGAAATAGCCCATCCTCATATGCTTCTCTGACAACTTAGTTTGGGTAAAAAAATACCTCAAACTCTGGTGATCTGTCTTCACAGTGAAATCAACCCCAAGAAGGTAATGTTTCCATATAGTAAGTGCATGAATTACAACCAGGAGCTCTTTCGCATAAATGCCAAGAGATAGCTCGACACTGGACCATGAATAGTTGCATCTTTCAATTTGAGGAATGCATCCCTCTCTACATTAGTCCATTTGAACACGGCCTTCTTCTTTGTCAAATCATGCAAAGGAGAAGCAATCCATGTAAAGTGCCGAATGAACCTGCGGTAGTAAGAACATAATCCAAGAAAACTACGGATCTCATGCACCGAACTCAACTCGGGCCAATTCCGAATTGCATCCATCTTTGTAAGATCCAAGCACCATTTAAGGGCTGGTTTTGCTGCTGTAATGGCTGATTTACAGCCCTTGGTTGTTGTCCATGATGTCCATCATCATCAAAGATGACTCTGCCAGGCTCCTGTTGCCTTGCAGGCTCCTTATACATGCATGTTTCATCAAAAATGACATCATTGCTGTGTATAATCTTTCTATTCACGGGATCCCAAAGTCTATACCCCATTTCACCTCTGTCACCATATCCTAGGAATATGCATTTGTGAGACTTAGGATCAAGTTTGGTGCGCATTTCCCTGCATATGTGCACGTACGCAACGCAACCAAACACTCTCAAGTGCTTGTAGGACGGAGGCTTCCCTGTCCATACTTCTTCTGGCACTTTCCCACCAAGCCTCGTGTTAGGTGACCTGTTTATAAGACGAACGGCTGTCATAACAGCTTCAGCCCAAAAACCATGAGGTAACGCAGCATGTGACAAGATAGAACGGACCTTCTCCTAAATGGTCATGTTCATCCTCTCTGCTGTCCCGTTTTGTGGAGGATCATAAGGAGTAGAGAGCTCCCTCTTGATGCCTTTAGCATCACAAAAGTCCTGAAACTGTTTGAACATATACTCTCCACCATTGTCGGAACGCAAAGCCTTCAGTGTTTTGCCAATTTGATTCTATGAGCAACAAACTTCTCAAACACTGAGAATGTATCACTCTTCAAACGAAGAGGATAAACTCACACCTTGCGTGTGGCATCGTCAATAAAAGACACAAAATATTTTGCCCCTCCCAAAGAAAGCTGAGGCATCTCACATACATCTGTATACACAAGCTCTAAGTGAGCATCTTTCTGTCCAAGAGCTTTCTTGTGGGGGCACTGGAGTTGCCTGCCATATATACAATGCTCACAAAACTGAAAACTTGAGAACTTTAGAGAAGGCAAGTAACCAAAACGAGACAATTGCTCCATTCCTTTCACACTCATGTGTCCCAACCGGCTATGCCACATAGAGATTTCCAACAGCTCGGTTGCATTTACATTAGCATGGTGACAAACACCTGCATGCATGAAGTAAAGAGTGTCCACCTTAGAGCCTCTGGCAACAACCAGTGAGCCCTTACTAATCTTCCACTTTCCACGACCAAATGTGGTAACATAATCAGCATCATCAAGCTGTCCAGTAGAAAGCAGGTTCTTCTTGATCTCAGGCACATGCCTGACATCATGGAGCATAAGCTGTGAGCCATCTGAAAACACAAGCCTCACATCACCTCTGCCAAGAATCTTGCATGCATGGTTGTCACCCAAATAAACTACTCCTTCATTGCCAGCAGTATACCTGACAAACAAGTCTCTGCAACCTGTGAGACATGAAAGGAGGCACCTGAATCAATGATCCATGAGTGCATACCATGACCATCTCCTGCAAGAAGTGAATGGGCATCAAGTGAAGACGTGAATAGGACCTCATCCTCACTGTCACCTGCATGTGATCTTCAATCTTGACTCCACTTTTGCCCTTTGGCTTTGCATCTTTGGCTTCATCTTTGTCTTTGTCCTTTCCTTTGCCCTTTTCCTTTTGATCATTCTTCCATTTGTAGCATTGCTTTTTGATGTGTCCCTTCTTGCCACAATAATGGCATTCCAAGTCCTTTTTGGAGCGGGACTTGCTCCTTCCCCGTTCTTGGCTTTTACCCCTTTGCTGGGATCTCCCACGTGCATTCATTGCATTGGACTTTCCAACAGAATTGTTCTTCCTGTTCATCTCTTCTTGAAGAAGAGCACCCTCCACATCTGCATATGACAGCATAGCATTTGAATTGCTAGTGGCTGTCCTGAATGTGTCCCAACTCTCTGGCAAAGTGCATAAGAGAAAGGTGGCTTTGAACTCATCGTCCATTGCCAACTTTTGATTTATAACTTAGCTGACAATACCATTAAACTCATTTAGATGGGCTGCCATAGACGCCCCTTCCTTCATCTGAAGACCTATGAGTTTCTTCAACCGATACACTTTGCTTGAGGCACTTTACTGGGCATACAAGTCCTGCAATCTTTGCCACATTCCCCAAGCTATCTTCTCTTCACGAATGCTGAAAAGTAAAGAGTCTTGACATAGACAACATGATAGTAGATCTTGCTAGCTCATCCATATCTTCCCACTCTTCAGCAGTAAGAGAAGCGGGCATTACACCCCTTTCTTTGATAGGCTTGTGCTGCTTCTTCTGGAGCAACACATTATAGCACTGGGTTTGCCAAATATCATAATTATGTGAGTCTTCAAGCTTCTTGATGTGAAGCAATGAAGAGCTCTCACCTGTGTGGTTGCCATAGCAATATGCAACCTGTCAATGCCTGACTCCCTGCAAGATGTGCAAACACTGCACCAAAAGCACACAAAGTGCTCACAGTTGTTCTCCCAAAGTTTATCTCCCACTGCGGAAGCACAAATGCAACTCTACTCCCACTGTATGTGATGAAATCACCAAAATCTGGTTGCTGCAGATTTAGGACAGCACCTTAAATGTGCTTTGTTCCCCTTCCAAAGTACTGTACAACAGTACTAAGTGCTCACCAATGATGTACCAAATCTGTACCGGCAAGTAAAGCAGCTGAAATTGAACCTTTACCTCACTCAAATCAATGTGCAGCCATGCCAAAACTTGCACAAAGTTGTACCAAATCTGTACCAGCAAGTACAACAACAATAAATGCTCTCCTGGCTGTCCAAATGAGTGAAAATCAGACTTTTACAGTCCCGACCACTACATACAACAGTCCCGAACAGAAATTGGGCAAAAGCCCCTTGACTGCAAGCTGATTTATGAGGATTCAAGGCATAAAAGTCTTGCCTATTGCTTTGCCAAGCTCAACAAGCATAAAATCTTGAAAAGCCCCTTGATTCAAGATCAATTTCTGATCATACATGGTACATTAACGCACATGAAGGCATCCATAGTCTTCACAGTGCTTCCCCCTGGCCACATATACATCCAATACATAAAAGCCCCTTGATTTACAGGCACATTGAGTGCTTGACAGGCATCAACACATTGCCCAAAGCATCAAATGCGAGTGCCTGCATGCAAATCAACCCAATCGGCACAAAAGCCCTTTGATCTGCACTGCAATTTGCTGCAATTTTGCCCGAATGTGAGATTGCTCACATCATACAGCATGTATGAATGCCCAATTGCACAATTACATCAAAAGCCCCAAATTTTGACATCCAATTTCCTGCAAATTGATCCTGATTGTGACCAATGTCACCCAATTTTGCCAATTTTGCTCAAAATTTGAGCAATTTGGCACCTGTACCTGCTCAATTGCAAATCCCCAAAAAAAAAATTGAAGCAAATACCTCGTAATTTCTGATTGCAGGAAAAGGGGAGAGGTTCGTGCTGATGCTGCTGCAGAAAAATTGTGCTGATGAAGGACTCCTCACGTGTGAGTATCCTCAAGCGTGCTGTACAAGACTGCTGCGAGCGTTGCCCCTTGGTGTCTTTGCAGGCTGTGAAGCGCAGGTAAATCAGCCACCATGTGCAGGGCAGGACCCACAGGCTAGTACAGGTGGCATCTTTGAAGTAAAAGCAGGTGCGAAGCTTCTCTGTAAGGCAGCGTCAGATTTTGACGCAGGAGACAGGTGGCACCAAAAGCAAGGCGTTGGACGACACTAAGGCTTCACCATCGCAAGGCGCAGCAACGCACACCACAAGGCGGATAAACGCACGCAGGTGGTGAGCGATTTCTGCCTTCTTCGCCTCGCCAGGAAACGTGGGTTTCCTTATTGGCTCGCATAAACCTTTTTTGACGCGTTCCCCTCCGTCGGCTTTCACTTCACAGTCAGTCGCTAACTGACATGCCTTTAGCCACTACAAAGGTCTGTTTTGCAGCACAACGTCACCTCCGCCTCTCTGCTGAAGGAGAAATGACTGCCCTCGACTCCTCCTTTTTCTGCCCACCTGCCTGCGACTGGTTCAATGCAAGGACACACAGTCGCTGCAAACTGCACAAAACCTAACAAACCCACTCTCTACCACAGGGATCTCCTGTAGCCTAAGCTCTGATACCAGTTGAATGGGAGAATTAATTAAGAGTTAGGGTTTCATGTGGGAAACATACACAGAGAGAAGAAGGAGAGAGAGAGAGAGAGAGAGAGAGAGAGTTGTGGGGATAAGTCAACTCATGATATGTGAGTGTGCGACTCCCCTATCACACATGTATATTTTGCACTAGTACACATAGTGCACTTAGTACATTAAAAGTACTAAGTGTACTATGTACTATAACTTATGGGCTTGTACACACTATAAGGGTGGACATAATGCCTTTACCCCAACAAGCTTTTCCCTCACGAGCACACTCAAAGGCATGAGTGGCATGAGAGATACGCGGAATACCTGCACCAACAGAAAATTGCAACCCATGTTGCATGTGTTGTGCATACACATTTTCAGCCGGCAATGACATTTGACATACATTTTGACCACTGCCATAAACATTGTATCCTTCACGGGCTACATAAGGTATTCCTGCATGGCGTGAAGTCACTGATTGTTCCTCTCCCATAGCATGGAGATTCATCCTCTTAGACATAAGTTCTTGTTCGGGCACCTGTGGGGATTCCAAGACATGTGGGATGGTTGCCTTTTCTGCATAGCCATCCTCGGTATGAGCCAAGTATGCACGTGCTGCGTCCCTCGGTTGCATGTGCAACTCTTGAGCAATCATTGCCATTGCATGATCCATATAAGATTCAGCTTTCTTGGCCTTCAAACGGTCATGTACCAATGGATCCTCGCGGCGGTAGAGATTCAATTCTTCTTGTTGTGTATGGAGAAGAGCCTACATACGAGTAAGTTCAGCCCTAAGGACTATGGACTCTTCTTCCTGTATCTTCTCTTTGCCACGGGATGGCTGTCCCACATATTCATGTTTCCTATTGTGCACCACATGAGTTTGCTCATCCTGTAAAGCATTGGAGGCATGCATTTCATTGTCCCTGCCTCTTGTATTAGCATCTCCAACATTCATTGTATGGCTGTCTATAATGTTCTAAGTGTAGAGATAGCTAGTGTTCACGGTAATCGTCTCTCACGATAGAAGTGAAAGAGAACCGTATGCTCTGATACCAATGTAACTTGGTTGAACACAATACACTTAAATACACTAAGATTTTATGGACACTTGCTCAAATATAAGAAGTAAATTGTTGAATTGACAAGAGACACACAATGAGCCGGAACAGCCGACCCCTACTGTCACCATTTGGTCCATCTCCATTTTTGGAGCCACTTCTATGGGACTGTCACTCCATAGAGCGGCCAGATTTGTGCCATGTTCACATGGGGCCAGGCCAGTGTCCCATGTGAAAGGGCCAGTTTTATGGTGTCACATTGACGGGAGCCAGATCAGTGCCACCCGTGTGCGAACAGTGCTGCATCACATGGACAGGAACCAACTTCGTGTCACCCGTGTGTGATTTGCTTCGTGTTGTATGGACGGGAGCCTGTTGGTGCCACCCGTGTATGGCCAGGATGGTGTCTTACCTATGGGACTGTCACTCCATAGGAAGACCATGACATATTTATTTATATTTGTCACGCCAGTTTTGTGCCCAACAGGAACCTCTTGTACAAGTTTCATGAAAGGGAGATTTCGTCCATTATTTGTGCACATGCATTTATAACTGCATGCATAAATTTGTTTTTGAATGACTTGTTTGTGTGTGTCTGCCTGTTATGCCGTGCCAGTACACTGGACAGAGACGCCCCCAGTGTACCGTGGAATGCTGTTTGCTGACTTGGTGGTGTGGCGTGTGAACCGATGGTAAGTATTTTCATATTGGCCTTTTTTTTTAAGGTAAAATCCATAAACTATGGTTAACTTTAATGTTTATAAGCTAATGTGTTCACACACATTTAAATTTGGACTGGACATTTACTTTCTAGTGTGGGTGCCTATAAACTAACCTTTGATTAGAGTTTAATAATTCTAAAAGCAACTATTGCATGGAAGACTAGTACATATTTCCCACGTGGGTGGTGGTTGGATTTCTCTCTCCATCGCCTGCTCTGTTCTCTCCATCGCCTGGTATCCTCCATGCTGTACCCGCCTGCAGCCCACGCCTACTGAAGCTGCTGCTGTACCAGCCTGTAGGGCTGCCCACGCCTACTGAAGTTGCTGCTATACCCGCCTGCTGCCCACGCCTACTGAAGCTACAGCTATACCTGCCTGCACTGTGCACGGCTGCCCACGCCTCCTGTACCTGCTGCTGTACAACTATACCTGCCTGCAGGGCTGCCCACGCCTACTAAAGCTACAGCTATACCCGCCTACTGTACCTGCTCGCTGCCCATGTGTACCTGTTGGCTGCCCACGTGTACCTGACCAGTACCTGTTGTACCTGCAACTGTTGGCTGCCCACGTGCACCCGTTGTACCTGACTGTACCTGCAACTGTTGGCTACCCACGTGTACCTGCTGGCTGCTGCCCATATGTACCCATTGTACCTGACTGTACCTGCCTGCTGAACTCACTATACCAGCTGCGCAAACAGTACCTACTGTACCTGCACACATGTGAAGTTCTTGACGTGCTACAAATTGTACCGGTTGTATCTGGATTGTACTCACCATACCAGGTGCTCTCATATTTTTCTCATTTATATAAATCTGAAATTTGTAAATTTAAATTCAGAGAATGCTTTAAGTTGTGTGATGCAGGAGCATGGCATGTATATGTTGACCATGTTCAAGAAATTCTTCCTGGTGTGGCTAGTATATTTCCCTGTGTGGTGGTGTTAACCGCGCTCTCAGAGCTTCTGAGAGCCAATGAAGGTTAGACTCACCAGGGAATTTGGGAGCAAAGAATTTGGGAGTAAAGCTCATTGGGGAGAACCAAGCCACATTCCCTCCGGGGTGTACCCCTTGGCCTACGTTAGTACGTGCGTGCCTGTTGGTGCATCCCGAAAGACCAGTGAAAGGCAAGTGTCCACCCAATGAAGGTGGAAATGAGCCTGTGATTTGGGGCTACTCCGACCAATACCTCTTCATCGACTTGAACCAGTTTTATTTGGTTGTTTTCACTCCCTTGTGGAAAAATCTGGCCTGTCAAGCCCATGACACTTGTACAAATATAAATACTCCAAGAAATACAAAAAGTACTGAAGGGGGGGAGGGGCGGCCCTTTCCGGCCCCAGTGCTAGTGTCATTTGTATTTTCAGTATTTCCAGTATTTGTGTTGCTGATGTTGTTTCCATTGTTTAATAACAGTTAAATTAAGTGTTCTAAATATGTGTATATTGTCTTCCGATCTGTAGGCCTCCTGTAGGGAGCGGTCACACCTCCCTCAAATAAAGTATATTGATCCTGGGAGAATCAAGTACATAGTGTCATGGGCATTTCTGACCAGATTTCCATACCAATGAATATGAATACAGTATTGCAAACAAGTGGTTGTCGATGTATACTTGTAATCCACACTACCCTCTCAAGTGCCCATGTTCCCTACCATCTACTCTCTATTGTTCCACCAACACATGGTAGCAACAATCTGCAAGAGAGCACGTAGGACAAGAGAACACTACGCAGGGTGTGTGATCTTGTAATCCGTTTCCTCTCTCCTGCTACTTGCTCCCATATTTAAGCATAAAAGCTTACCAATAGCAAGTAGAATCGATGACAACGGAAGTCTTCGCGATGGAAGCCCTTGGAGTGTTGAGATCTTCAATTTGTCGCATTTCTTCACGACAAAAGTCTTAAAGAGGATGAAGGGAACCTTGGGAAAGCTTCCCCTATGGTTCAACTTGAGAAAGGAGGGCTGAAATTAGGGTTTTCAGCAAAAAGACCAGAAATTACAGCAATAAAGAGAGCTGTTTTGCAGAATTTCAGTCATTGGGAGTGTGAAGGAGAGTGATTAGCATCCGGAAACACTCTTGGAAGCTTGAAAAACACCTTAACAAGCTTGGAAATGGAGTTGGGAAGGAGAAAAGTGCAGAAAATGCAGCCCAACAGCCCTCATGAAGGAGGCGCCAATCTCTAGAGAGAGGAGTAGTGAGGTGGTGAGTTGTCCAGTGTAGGTGGCAAGCAAGTGCTTTGTGGAGCAAGCTAGAGTGGACACATCAACCTAGATCACCTGTTACCGTGGGATTTTCAGGACTTCAGCATGATGAAGCACGTACTTTTTTGCAAGACATGCAAGAAATGTTACAAGTTGTAAAGGAATCTATTAGAAGCACTCAAGACAGAGACAAATTTCTCTGAAGGAACAATGGTGTATTTGCGAGTTCCGAAAGATTCCGAGACTTTACGGACAAGCCGATCTCCGAAACTATTCCCTAGATTCTGTGGACCATTTCGGGTTAAACGCCAGATTGGTTTAGTTGCATATGAATTGGACTTGCCTTCTCATGTGAAAGTTCATCCTTATTTCATGTCAATAGACTTAAGGAAGTACTGGGTGGAACAAACCAGTTAGTTACTCCTCAAGAGATCATAGATGTCGAGGATATGACATTTGTTGCCACACGAACTCACGGAATACAAGATCAAGTGGAAGGATCGTGTGAAGGAGGACGCTATATGGAAGACATTGACTACCCTTCAAACGGATTACCCAGGGTTTTTACTGAGCTCAGGAGTGAGCTCTTAGAGGAAGGGGAGTATGTCATGTGCACAGAGTGTATCTACTGTGTGCAACACGCACACAAGACTAGCTTCAAGGCTTGGGGTAGCTTGGAGCTAGGCAAGCTAATTGGCGAGCTGGGCTAGGGATGGACCGACGAGTGGGCGCCCAAGTGTGGACGCCCGAATGCTCGATGACCGGCCAGGAGCCTATAAAAGGGTGGCCAAGGTCAGTTAGTTAGTCAGAGTCTCACGAGTCCTTGCGAGAGCTCTGTGGTCAATAGCCTAGATCTAGTGCAGACGTGCACCTGCTTCATGCAGCCGAGGCGAGCAACAGTCTCAAGGCCCACGAGGGTAGCTTCGTAGCTGTATGGGACGTCACGGGGTAGAGATTGGTCGGTGCGTCTTGCTAGTTAGCTCAGCTGGGTTTTGCCCACGGCTGTCATGGTTGGGTGGTGAGTCAAGCCTACACCCCCTTCATTATTTATGGCTTTGTTTTGCAAGTTTCGGGTCATGTTTCAAGATTGCTCTATGAGGAGACCCTTGGGGATTTGACACTGATCGACCAATTTTACAGCTGCCTACAGCCTTCTCCACTACCTACCGCGGTGGAACTCACCCAGTTGTGTGGCAAAGGCTGGTCAACTCCATCGGGTGGCTGTAAACTACTGGCTGACTGTTTACAGCCCATAGAAGCTGCTGGTCATGGGATCCGGAGGCAAGAAGTGCTGGCCGATTTGCGAGGGAGGCATCCTTCTGGGTTGTGAACTGCTACAAGTCGGCTCCTGTTGTGGCTTATGAGAGCTGGTCGACTGCTGTAAA
Source organism: Cibotium barometz (assembly GCF_041138505.1). Taxonomy (NCBI): domain Eukaryota; kingdom Viridiplantae; phylum Streptophyta; class Polypodiopsida; order Cyatheales; family Cibotiaceae; genus Cibotium; species Cibotium barometz. Next base: position 31,363,385 of record NC_141087.1, read on the forward strand.
CAGCCCTTCAAGACTGGTCGACTAGTTCTGTGCGCCAAACATAATACAAGGCTGTCCCGGGCTGATGTGGGAGTGCTATGGGCAGTCCATGCCACATGGTTGTCCTACATGTGCTTTATGTCGGGAATGCTCTCCTGAGGATTGACATCAAATTCAGCATATGTTTTGTTTTGTTTTCATACTGTACAGGAAGAAATAGGTGGTAGCCAGTGGAGAATCCCTGGGCACCTACAAGGTTGTATTTGGAAGCAAACTCCTTTTTGGTAATCTAACCATAACAAGAAGGGAAGGGGGAAGGGGGGGGGTGTGGTCAGCCCATCTTCTGGCCCCTAGTGTGGTCTCCTGTGCAGAGTTGTTATCTTCCTTTTTATCTGGCATGCTTATGTGATTATTTAGTTTTCATGGTAGATAAGATTTCCGTGTTACAGCTGCCCTTCCATTATACAAGCCTTGGTAATCACCCATGGTTAGCCAGTTTGACAAACATGGCCTTCAGATGGACCACCTCCTCCCCTTCGTGTACAGCCTTGATTCACCATTTCTTGATCTCTCCCAGCAGGAGATCAACCACCTTATCCACCTCAATCTGATAGGGCTGCACACAAGCCACACATGGGTGTCTCCACTAGAGCTCACTACAAAACTCCGATTCTGCATAGAGTCACATGCGCGGAAGTTGTGTCTTCTTTCAGACCTAAACACCTTTCATAGGAACACATAGATGCAAAACGCAATGAAGAGATGGAGAGAAGAGAGAGAGAGAGAGAGAGAGAGAGAGAGAGAGAGCTGTATTCAGTATATTCATATAGAACAAACAGGTACAAGTCTTGGCAGCCATAGGCATGCCCTTGAAAGATAGCAAACACCTAATCTAACCTAACACCTTGAAGATGTCAGATGATGAACTAGAAGCCAACGCCTACCTATTATAGGCCCTTTAAGAGTAGGTGAACTGACTGGTCGGCCTGTTCCTTGGACATGAATAAATAAATCATTTGTGGCCAATATCAGCCCTCAGATAATCTTTTGCTGGCTGAGAGGCACCCTGGTCCACAACCATGACATCCATACCTTAGGTACTTGCTGAAGCTCCAAAATCTTGTCTTTTATCTGATGCAAATCATGGTTTTAGCTGTGGGATGAGCATGTCCAAATGCGTAAGCACTGCACCACGATCTGATACATCCTCTGCTAACATGAGGACGGAGGACAATCATCACGAATAGGAACTCAACTCAGTCAACCACTGACAAGTTGAAGTGTCCCCCTTGAGCACTAGTAAACCATCAACACCAAAGACCGATGAGGCCTCCTCTTGCAAGTGTTCCCACCCACTGCCCAGGGTTGCCCATGGGCGCGAGAAACACAAGGAAAGGTGCAGAACAAAGGCGACCAGAAGCCGATGCAAAGCTGCAGTCAAGGGGTCTCTAGAGGAAAACGCAAGTACCCAGGTTCTGTCCAGTAGTTCAGCAAAAGGTGCCCAGTTGTGCTGTCCAGTAGTCCAGCAGAAGGGGGGCAGTTGTGCTGTACTGCATGAAGTTGTTGATCAATAATCAAGGACTGAATTCAGCCCACAGGTCAGTCCATACACATTCAGCAATAAAACAAATACACCTTCACAGTGGGGGTCCTTAGATTGTCCCAATCCGGTGTACTTTCTCTCTCTCTCACACATTCTCATGTGAATTGTGAATCATGGATTGCTGAATTTCTGCTCTAACCAAGTCAATGAATCCACCAAGCTTCCGCATGTAACAATGGTATCAGAGCTTTTACACTCGGTCTCCAAAGCAGTAGGAAACTTTTTTCTTTTGTGTGGATGATTTCTAGTGAGAGATGGCCAGAAGCACTCATGGAGCACCTATAAATAGGGGGTAGGAGGCATGGGCTAATGGCCGACTTGTAGAGGACAACAAAAATTTATCATATCATGATTGCTTGCGTTTGCACTAGTCTGACCCCTCAGTCATGGGCACCTACGGCTGGGTGCCTTTCTTGGCCCTTTGCCCCTCCACTTGGGCTGGCCAATGTGCTATGGGTTTACACACACAGGGCTCCTAAGACCTAGACATCTCACACTGACAAGCACCCGTTCACCCGGCCAACTAGCCTAATAAGCGCACATTACACCAATACATCATTCAAGGGGGTAACATATGTGTGCGGGAGTTGACGTGTGCAGGACGTTCACAACTGACCCTCACTCTCATGCACTGGCACACTGGCGAACACATCCCTGGACAAGGGCTCACAATGGGCTAGATGTCCGACCACAGGGTCTTGCAGTTTCCCTGTATAAGCACAGGATGCACATGACTGAATTCTTGCCTTTTCATTTTTGCCATAATTGGTTATTCAAAACTGTTAAGAGGCCAAAAAACGGTCTGAGTGTACTCAACTTGAAGCAATAATTTCACAAGCTCATCAGATATATCTGAGCTCCTCTTCAACGAGAAGCCGAGGGAAGTAACAAACGTTAGATAGGAGGGAGACAAAGAATGCAAAGTCATAAGACACCATTTGCCTATCATCAATGACCTCATCAATATTGAGCACTGCTCTCTGAAATCTTTGTGCGGTAACCTTTCTGCATCTTTACAATTAAGCGATTCATTCTTGACTTGATACTGAGGGAAGGTGATCGGGTCTATTTTTGGATTATCAAGCAATGCCCAGTTATCGTTTCAAACCCTTCCCCATTGTGAAGAAAACGAATGGCAACTCTATGAAGCTCCGTCTTCGACAAAGTTGGACCATGCATGACATCTTCCATGTCAATTGGTTGCCCGGATCAGCAAGTACCCGCTCCTTTTCAAGCCTGAACTCACAGACCGTTGCTCAGACCAGTAAGGAGGAAGCCATTCTCAGGTCAAGGATCAAATCTGCAATGTACTCATTTCAACTTCATAAGAAAGCATATACACCACAAGGTGGGGGCCCTTCAGTGGGTTATTGGATCTGATTGGTTGTCTCATGTAATTTCTTTCTCCCCTCTTCTCCTCAGTATTGAAGTTAAGTTGTTAACACACCAAAGTAGTTCATCGCACACCTTAATCACGTACCTTCCGCTAGCCCATGTAGCACATTATTATTTAGGGAGTGATCTAGGCATCTTCTATTACACATTGTACGCAATTTCACAGGATTTGCACGCCAAGGAATGGATGACCCTAACACAAAATGCACTAGCCACACAGCAGTTGCACGCCAACAAAGGAATGAACAACCCTAACGAAAAATGCAGTAGCCACTCAGAAGACGATGTAGAGCAAGAAAAATCGGTAGCAATTTGTGACCCCATGCGTAAATAATAGGGCCTAGAGATAGGGCCCTGAGATTGAGCCTAAGCCTGCTTCCTACAATCTCTCAAACCTAGGTGTGCTGCTTAATGCTCTTTTCAAATGATTCTTTGCCATTACTCAAGCTTCCACAGCATGGACAGTATCCCCCACTTGAAAGGTGTGAAAGCAGCCCTCCATACAGCCCAAATGGCTCTCAACTCTCTTCCATTTGGAGGGTGCAGGTCGGCCAAAAGGCTACTTGCCCAACATTATGTGTGCTGCCCACTCAGCCCAAGCCCTTGGAAAGTGTGAAAGATGTCGTCCAAGTCTCTCAATCTGTGGAATGAGCTTTCACTTCACAAGTCAAGGATTAGACCATAGAAGCAAGGCAAACTCTTCATTAGTACAATAGTAACAGGCATGCCATGACCTCTTCAATCATCTTGTGAAGAACTACCCATATTCGTTATAAGTATAGACACAGAAACACAAGCCTTACATACAATCTTGGAAAAAAAAAAAAACAAGCCCAAATTTGTTTGATGCATGTGTGCGTGCGTGTGTGTGTGGGGGGGGGGAACAGAAAGATGCAACACATTTGTTTGATTTGCCTGCGTGCGTGCGTGATAGTGGGGAACAGAAAGATGCAACAAATCACCTTCTGCTATCCCGAGAGTGAGAATCCGAGCGTGATGATGGAGATTTTGAGCGTTCTCTTGACCTGCCCCGTGACCAAGATGGAGACCTATGTCTATGTCCTCTCTCACGATCACGATCATAGTCATAATTGTGCCTAAATTGTACAAAAAGCATCCAAAAAAGAGGTTAGTAAAGCTTCCGATCCTTAAAACAGCCTTACTACAATGTTCCAAGGATAAAAAGCTTAAAGGTTGCAGTGCAGGTTGGCAGTGCAGGGGTGTGGGCTCATGAGTCTTAACAGCTGGGGTGTGGGCGAGGGCTGGGGCGCAGGGGCAGGGGCAGGGGCAGGGGCAGGGGATCATCAGTTCGAATCCCCACTGGTGCACCACTTGGCGCATGGCCTTGGCCACGGCAAAATACCACTTACCGGAGGGCACTCACTTGGTGCCTATAGGCAGAGCAAAAACTGCTACTATCGAAGAATCTACTTAAAAGGGGGGAAAAAAGGTTACAGTGTTAGTACTGATTACCTGTCACCATCACGACCCCTTTCTCGATCATGGCTTCTATGACTCCTGCGTTCACGCTCTCTGTCACTCCGTTCAATCCTGCCTCTATCATCTTCATGGCGACGATCTCTATCCCGTTCATGCTCTCTCCGATGGCTTCTGCTTCTAGGCTCATGGGAGTCACGAGAACTATGCTGCAATCATTGCTACAGTATTAAACGCGGTATCATTCAAACAATATAAATCATTGACAGCAACCACCTATCACAAGCTTGCTAATCCTTTGTGCGTCTTAGCTAGCTCAGCTATTATAATTTATACTGGCAACATACAAAGAGGCATGTGTTAGTTTTCCATCTCAAAGACTTATTGCTAACTAAACCTTCGTTCTACAAGCTTAGACTTGTTTAAAAAATCGATCATTAGCCCAAGTACCAAACAAATGTTTTATGACAATGCATATGGTTGTGAGTCAGTGATCTTGTGTACAAAGCATGTGTGTTGTGGGTGAGATTTGGTGTGCTTTCTCTCAGAAGGTTGTAAAAACAGGCTCTTCCCTTCTAATTCATCTGTTTGTGCCACGCGTCTGTGTCAATTCTTTGTATTTATAAAAATGTAAACCTAGGGACAAACGAGAGACAGACAGAGAGAGATTAATAATGTAGCAAGACCACAGGTCTTACATGCAATGGTGTTCCATCAAAATACATCTACTACCATGCACAAATGTAGCCAAAAAGTCAAAGAGGACAACCACATTACCAAAATAGCCAAAATGATATACTACGAGGCAAACTAATTGAAATATGTGCATCAAGGATATGGGAGTCAAAAACATGTAACATGTTCACATAGCGCCACTAAAGCCTCCACATGAAGAGCGAGCCTACTGCCAAGTGGTCGGGAAACTTATCTGGCTCACAAATTCTCGTCCTGATATCTCCTATTGCACATCCATTTTAAGTTAGTATTTCAATGCTCCTAAGGAGCCACATTGGATTTCACCAATGAGGGTTGTTTGCTATCTAGCAGGTACCTATATGTATGGACTTCACTACAATCGTGGGATCACCCTTTCTCTTAGTCTAGAAAAAAGCAAGATACCGTTGCAGGTTCTTTCGCTGAAGCCGAATATTGGGCCCTCTATGACGCCACCACTGAGGCTATGTATCTTCGTCGGCTTCTTACGGAGATGCACGTCCCCATTGACACCGCTTCTATCATCTTCGTCGACAGTCAAAGTGCGATTGCCCTTGCTGGCAATCCTATTTTTTCTAACCGTACCAAGCATGTGGGTGTCCATTTTCATTTTACCAGGAAACAGGTTGAGCTTGGTACCATCTGACTCCAGTACATTCCTACAGCGGACAACCATGCACACATTCTTACAAAGTCCGTCAACCGTCCCATCCTCGAGCGTCTTTGCGATCGGATCGGCATTGGTCCACCACCATCATCCTCCGCACATTAAGAGGTGGATCTTCCTCTCCTTTCACATTTTTTATCATCATTGTATTGGGCACATGAGTCAGTGAAAACCCCATGAGGGCACAGCTCATGTGAAAACCCACTGCATTGCATTTTTTTCCATCTTGCATTCCCTATGCATAGCATTCTATTTTTGTGTTTGGGGCGCATGTGTGAATGAAAACCCAAAAATGGGCATTCATGCATGTGAAAACCTCTTGCATTGTGGCATTATTCCAGTACCTCCCAAACTCAGAAGCCTCTACTCCACTCTCAAATCACATGGTCCTCATCTTCGACAACCAAAGTTTTTTTCCCCTCATCTTCTCTCATGATCCCTTTTCGGTCTGAGAGGAGGTGTGTGAAAATATACCCAAAAGGGTATTTTACCCAGCCCAAAAAGGGTTATTTGGTCATTTGACTTTACCTTTATTTGCTGGCCGACCAGCACCCTCCCTTCCTATATATATATGAAGCGCATCTTTATTCAGACAACACACAAGAGCACCTCCTCTGCTGGTCGCCAACATCTGGGTCACCATCAGCATGCAACCTGCTTTCTCTGCTGCTGGTGCAGGCAGCCTATGACAGGTGCAAGCTGCCATCTCTGCTGCTGGTGTAGGTCGCCTACGACTGGTGCAACCTGCCTATCTCTTCTGCTGGACTCATCACCTACATCAGGGCTGTCTACAGCGTTTCTCCATCGCCTACATTAGGGCAGTGTTCTGTGTTTGTCATCGCCTACATCAGGGCTGATCTCAGCGTTTTCACCATCAGGTATACTTCTGCATTTGTCTTCAGCACACCATCAGGCTGACTTAAGCGTTTCTTCATAAGGAGTACTTCAGCATTTACATCAGCCTTACATCAAGCGTATATCGGCGCTTACATCAGGCTTGCATCAAGCATATATCGGCGCTTACATCAGGCTTACTACGGCACTGTTATCTGCATTTTTGGGACAGCAGCCCTCTCTGCTCCTTCGGAGTCTTACATAGAGCTCCCGTACTGGATTTCATCATTTATATATACATCCCCATTGCATGCTGTGTGATTTGCTCTGATCTCTCGTATATTTGGTCCTTTGGTCTCTTTTGCCCTCACAGGCTGGCCTTTACATCTCTAGGCACATCGGGACAAGGCCCTACATCTTTGTTCGGCATATGTGCAAGATGGCCTGTCACCCATGTGAAACTCCCAATTTTAGTCATCCCACAGTAGTTGCATCTCCACTTTCTAGAGCTGCCTGCCCCTTCATACTTTTGTAGCTGCATGGCATGTCGCCAACATGGATCCAGTGCCATGTTAACTAGAAAAGAGCTCAGACTGCATTATGCCAAGGAAAGAAAACATATAAACTAAACTTGCATCAAACGAGCCTATAAAAGGCTATGCCAAGTACATTGTTAGGGCATTCAGTCCCTAGTGGACTGAGTCAGTAGACTAGGCATAGATTAGGTGTTTTCCACCTTTTGAGGTGCAGCCAAGGGCTTGCCAAGATGTACACCTTTTTGTACTTCATGAGTATACTACAACTCAGCTCTCTCTCTCTCTCTTATCTCCATCTTCCGCTTCCAGGATGGTGTTTAGGGCTGAAAGAAGACTCTCAGAGCTACCGCATGTGACACTTTCATCCTTGACTTCGCATAGATTGGATTGACCCTCAAGTTGACCTAACGATTGCTTCAAGGCTAGGTTGTAGGGGGGGGAAGTTGGCCATTCCACCTATGATCATGCTTAATGGAGGTTTTATGTGGGGTGTGCTTTGGTGGTATGGGACGCCAAAATGTGTTTTCATGTAGGATCTCCCAAGACTTTGCGGGTTTCTTGTCTGGGACACTCTGTGTTTTGGCATAGTTAACCTATGGTAACTGTGAGGAGTATTGCTGGTTTGTGAGGGACAACAAGATAAGGAGCTTTCTTGGTTGTCCAAGCATGACATGTTACCCATAGGGTGATTCCTCACACACACTCTCGTGATAGCGAAATAAAATTGATGCATTGGAATTGTACATGAGAGAGAGGAGAAGTTTCCTTCTCGGTCTCAGCCTTAGACTGAATGTCTCAACCCATTGAGGGTTGGACCGTTTGATACTCCATGGTGAACAAAGTTCCAAGAGGTTGTCCCACGACTGAGTATTTCAACATTTAATGCTGAAAAAATCACATAAATTGCTGCGCATTTTTCCCTAAATGGTTGGGCATCATGCGCCTGATTCTGGATAGGCTGGACAATACTTTCACAAACAACTTGAGGGCTGGGCAGCCTGTATGGGCTGCCCCATACCTGCTCGACAGCCATACAAAGGCTGCATCTCCTGCATGTCTGCCTTTAGCCTGCCCCTAGGGCTGTCCTACAGCCCCTCCATGGCTGGTGGGTTCAGCCAGGGCCTTCCTGGCCCTCATGGGGGTGGTTTCACACCATCCCCATGCCCACACTAAGACTTGGGGTAGCCCTATGGGCTGGCCCCTTGTTCTAAAAGCAAACTCTAGCTAACTACACAGTGATCTGGCATCCGGTACCATACCGGATACACAGAATCACTCCAAAGGGAGACTCACAGCGCGGACTGGCACTGTTTCATGTGCAGAACAGTGCACACCTAACCTTGGACTCATGTGCAGGACAATGCACACCTGACCTCGGACCACTGAGATGGATCCCTGGCTGACTCATCCCGAACTGGGCTCACATGGGACTAGTTCACCATCCCAGGTCCTGCACCTTCTGTACAGATATGTCTACGTGGCATCCAAGTGCGGGATGCACGTGACAGTGTGGCTACAATGCACATAAAGTGCCGAGCCAAGACTCAAAAGTCAAACAATGAAACATAGCTAAATGATAAATCAGAGAGCCTGCAATGCTCAATCGGAGCCTGGAGGCTGAGAAGTGTTGGCCTCGTGATCATGGCTACCTACATGACCAATCTGAAAGGTAGTGGCATTGTCCTCTGGGCTCTGTTATGTCGCCGCCTGCTCATTTCCCTCCTCCTGCTCCATCTCCCACTGAGTAAAGGGATCTACCTTTGCAGTCGCACCCTTGCAAAGCATTCGCAAAGTTTGCACTTACAAAGAAAAGATCATTGGCCTTTTCTACACCGAGGCAGTTCCTCTTCTTTGATGCAATATGACTGCAAGAACTCCAACGCTGCTCTAAACAAGAGGAGCTTACAGCTTGGCTCAAAATGCGGATAGTCAACTGTTGCAGCTCAGGCCCATCTAAACCGTAGTCCTCCCACCAAAGCAACCCCAACCTTAAACATATCCTCATGTGCATCCGCACAACCAAAAGCACCATGAAAGGATCTGTGTGCAGCAAGTTGGTCTCTAATTTTGCGCCTAATGCCTCCATCCGGTACTAGACGATCCAAGATGTGCCTCCAGCCATCACTCACCTCTCTGTCACTCTCATGTCCATTACCTTGAAACTCAGGATCCACCATATATGGTGACTGCATGCAAGGGAGAGGCATAGGAGTTCCACTTCGTCACACAAAGGGCCCCAAAAGGAAGTGCCCTCTGCATGCTCCCTACATAATCTACCTATGGCTGTCAAAGCCAATGAGGAAGTGGTGAACTCGCGCTGATGAAGACCTGCCTCAATGCACCACTGCACTCCCTCAAGCGGCCTAGCATCAAGAAGTTGAGGGCAAATTGGGTGTCTGAGTATTTGAGAAGTGAGAGCCTTGATTTCTTGGAGAACTCATGGCGGAGGAGTTGATGGTTCAAGACAAAAGTTACCATTTGATTGGCCTCCTGAATGATAACCTCAATCCATGACATCTTTCCAGTATCCTTTAAAAGATTGTTCAAACAATGTGCCATATAATATGACACAGTCATGTGCGGATACATGCCCTCAATGATAGCTCCAGTTGCCCTATTTGTGTCGTGCAAGTTTTGCCATGGACATTCTCTGGAACTAATCCTGAAGGGGCAGCCAAAAAAAGAGACTAGAACCAGGGATTTGGAGCATGTGCTGCTGTTTTGGCAGGGATTTGACTGATTGGAGGACATGGAGTGTTGTCGGCCAGAATATGCAAGTGTGATATCCAGTCAGCTGCAGCAAGTGAAATATTGATGTCCAAAAAGCTGGCTGACCAGCAGTTGGCCAGATTTGATTGTCATATCCAACCTATAAATAGGCATAGTTGCTCATTGTGTTTTTCATTCACTCCCCCTTTGGGTGTGGGTCTAGACTAGGACTAGAATAGGTATTTTACTACCTTTTCAAGGCAGCCCATGGCTGTAAGGATTATGTACCTTTTTGTACCATATGAAATACTGGATTTCCAGCCATCTCTCTCTCTCTCTCTACTCTCCCCCTTCTGTCTGCGTTTTTGCATCAGCATGTTCTAAGTGGTGTTTAGGGCTAAAAGAAGACTCTCAGAGCTTCCGCATGTAAAAATTTGCAGCCTCACCATTATCTGCAACAAAATCCACAACACATTTCGGGGCAATGAGCTCAATGCCACTTGCCCAAGCACATCTGCACTCTTCCCTGTCCTTGAAGCATCATGTGAAGCAATAAAGTACACTGTACATTTCCACGGGAATATGCAACGAGGCCATGGATGGACCGCCTTCGTGTCACTCCATCCATCCACAAGGAGTGACACTCCATTCTTTGCCCATAGCAGCTTTGTGTTCTCTATAGCTTGCTCGACAAGGCGCTTCTCCTTGTCGAGCAATGTGGTGCGCAAAGTCTCCGATGATGGGGGGGGGTGTAGTTTGGACCATACTCCCCAATCAATCCTCTTCACCATAGCCTTAAAGTACTCGGATCTGATCACAAAAAGAAACAAGTGTCAACTTTCAAGAATGAAACTTAGAAAAATCATGTGAGTCATGACATGGACAAGAGGGAGGAGTCAAGCATAGTTGCAAGCATTCTTTGCATTCATGCACTCACATTCGAGTTTGCAAAGTTTGCTAAAGAATGCTTCAAACTGTGGCGGGGATGCATTCGTGACCTTTTTATGTATGCATAAAAAATCATGGAACTTATGCCCAAATTGCTAATTTATTAAAAGCTCTCTATCGAATTTCGGGCTTTTTTTTTAATTGCTTACTAAAAGCTGATTTTCTATTGATAATAGAGCAATCAATTAAGAGATCCATCTCTGTAGACTGCCATATCAAATTTGGGGACTTTCTGGGAGAATTTCTGATTTTTAAAATTAATAGGAGAAACCCTACTTGAAGCATGTTGCAACTTGAAGGTTGTAGACTTTAGGCTTAAGACCGTAGTAGCGGCCCACAGGCTGAGGTTGTGGCGAGTCTCCTCTCTACACACAGACTATAGTGACACACTCTTTGCGTGCTACAACCTGTGCAATTCCCAACACTAAAATTTCAGCCTTTCACGTTTTTTAACACAACGCTACCATGATCTCCTATCTCCACTCTCTGCGAGCTGCCTGGACGCCTCAAAAGCTCTATGTGAGAGTCGATCTGATGGCATATCTTTGATCCTCTGTATGAAGCAGATCGTCTGAAAGAGGGCCTCTACTAGCATAGGAGGTGCAGCAAACTCCGTCCGGACAATGTCATGTGGGACGGAGGGTTTGTTGCGGATCATCCGTGAGAGCATGAGAATCTGAGGCCTCTCTATCTAAGACCATGTGGAGGTGGTGAGCCCAGGTGCCCATACTGCTGGGGCATACATCAAAGCAGGGGTGACGTGTGTGTCAAACAACCACCCCTTCGTGCGGGGATCCTGGAAGTGTGCCTAGTGACACTGTCTCTCTAGCATGGCCAGAGCTGCATACCCTCGTGTGAGTCTATCCCTGGCTGCCTGTGCCATAGTAAATCTTCCTTGCGGAGTCGTAAATGTAATCCCCAGGTACACATATGAGTCTACCACCTCTACCTGTCCTCCTGCTAGTATGAAGATGGCCTGTCGTCGAACCGGCCTTGAGGTGTGGAAAATCATGGCCTTGGTTTTCCCAAGGTTCACTGTAAGCCCCCTCTGTGTGCAAAAGTCATCGAGTGCATGGAGATGGTGTTGTAGTCCCATCCGCGACTCAGAGACCAGAATAATATCATCTGCATATAGCATAATGTGGACTGTGGTACCTCCGTCCCCACCACCGTGACCGATGAAGTCAGCCACCTCATCGATGTATAGCCCAAATAGTGTAGGAGAGAGTGGGCATCCTTGCTTCACACCTATGGTGCTAGCAATAACATCAGATAGCCCCCCGGGGCATCGTATGCGCCCGAAGACCTGCTCATATAAAGCATAGATGCCCCAAACCATCTCTGATGGGATCCCCAATGACTTAGGCAATGAATGACTTGGGCACTGGAAGAGTCTCTCTCGTGGCACTGTGTCAAATGCTTTGCGGAAATCCACAAAGCAGCAATATAATCTCTTCTCTCGCGCCCTAGCCTGGTCAATCAAACATCTCAGAGTGAATATATGGTCAATAGTGGAGAAAGCTCGTCGGAATCCAGCCTGCCCTGGAGCTCGCAGTCCCTCCTCTGCATATGAGCTCAACTCTGCCTCGAGCACTTCGCCATAAAGTTTGGCCAATGTATGACCAATCATGATAGTCCTGTAGTTGCTGGGGTCTAGCATGTCTCCCACTTTGTGGAGTGGCACGATGGTGTTCATAGTCCACTCAGCTGGTAGGCCCTCCACTAGTGCCCTATTAAAGAGGGGAGCAACAAAGGGTCCCAGTGTGTCAGCTGGATAAATAAGATGCTCACTCTATATACCTGTGTGGTCAGCCGATCTCTCATGCTGTAACCGGCGGATAGCTCTCTCTACCATCGAGGTGGTAAAGAAAGTAGAGGTGGAAGGGCGGCATTCCTGTGGCTGTGGTATGGGCGGCTGCTGAGGAATATGGTAGAGGCTCTTTGCATATGTGTGCCATGTGTGTGGATCCTCAATCAGGGTACGAGGGCGAGGCTCTCTCATCCTGCGCCATACAGTGGCTGCATCTCTGCTCATGAGTAGGTGGTATATATCCCAATACTGTGCCTCCTCATATGAACGCCTCCTACGGCATGTGAGGATCCTCATCTGTCGGCTCGCCTGTCTCTGTGTAATGGTCCCCAGTGCTCTCTGGGCACGGAGGTGTCTATATAGCTCTCTGCACTCATCACCATACCACCGATTCTGGGGCATGCTCCCAGATCTATCTATGTGTGCAATGTGTGTATGATGGGGGAAGTTGCGGGTGGCGGCCGTATGTAGTAGAGATGACAACTGGGTGGTGAGTGTGTCTAGAGGTGACAGGGGATCCATCTAGAATACCCCGTCATTTACATGATGCTCCTATATGTCTGCCAAGTCATGGGTGAAGTAGAAAGTTGTATGCGATGCCTGTGTGGGCTGTGTGGGTGCTGGTGTGGAGCTCGGTAGTGACAGTAAGAGGTACGTGTGATCTGCACCAATAGGACGGGGGGATGGTGAAAGATGTCACTGCCTGTGTGGTCTCCATGGACCCCATGATGTAGTCCATTGTGCTACCCCCCCTGATCGTGGAAAGCATGTCAGTGCTCCTGAATCCTACCACTGTCTCATCCCGTTATAAATAACAAGATGGTGTCGTGCTCCCAGCTCAAGTAAGTGATGACCATATCTGGTGTTATCCGGCCCCATGTCCTCTTAACACCCTGCAAGCTCCCGTGTCCTCCACCTCTAGTGTGTGCATCACCTCGGGGTGCTCGAAATCATAAATGTCGCACTATCGGCTCTGTGTCCGTGCATTGAAGTCCCCCATAAGGAGGACTTTCCCCAGGTTGGAGTAGTGTATGATCTCATCTGAAAGGGCTGAATATGGTGACTCTCCCAATGGCCCTGTGTCCTCCTCCTCGCCTCTACTCTCATCCTCTGCTGTCATGGCATATCTCGATCCTCTAGGAGAGAAGTAGCATAGAGCAATGTACAACACCCTTTCTGCTAAGAGCTGCAGTCTAATCCACATGTATCTAGCCTCTTGGTCACGTGCTACCACCTGTAGGCGCTCCAGTAGCTCTCGCTTGAAGAGTACCGCTATACCTCCAAATCCTCTCGATGTGCTCTGCCGTGTGGTCCCCCTGTATGTAAACTCCCACTGATAGCCCTCTACTTTGGGTAGCCCCCTCTCTGGGCTCTGGTGCGTCTCTGTAAGTAGTCGTCCCTCCATGAGCTCCTCCATCCTCCCAAGATGTGTCCAAAGTGCTCCATTGCAGTTCTCCAAAGCTTAAGCGACATGCCGCTTGAGAGAGAGAGAGAGAGAGAGAGAGAGAGAGAGCTTAAGGCTTAAGCGGCAACTTGCAAGCCACTTGAGAGAGAGAGAGAGAGAGAGAGAGAGAGAGAGAAGGAGCTTAAGGCTTAAGCGGCAAGCCGCATGAGAGGGAGAGAGAGAGAGAGACCGAAGGAGCTTATAGGCGACAGGCCACACTGCATGCCAACGGGCAAAAGCAACAGCAAACAAAACCCCCCCCCCCCCCCCCAAAAAAAGGACAGCCAGAAACAGCAAAAACGGGCAAAAGCAGCGAGACGAAAAAAATAACGGCAAAAAACGGGCAGAAGCACCGGCGAAAAAAAAACCAACAAAAAACGATCCGTTGCAGCGTGTCATTCCCATCTTGTCCCCAACAAGAATCGTACGTTCCGTCGTTCCCGGGACGTCGTCACCTGGTGACACGAATCATTGGAACATTCCCACCTTCCCCAGCCCGTGTCGAAACATGATCGCGTCTCGAGACAGCGTTTCTGCGTCCCGGCCCTCCATCCCCTCCAACCCCTATGACTATGCATGAAAGCTTATAAATAAAGCAAGGGCCAATAATAGCCAGGTTATTACTATATAAATGACCTTGGGGTCACTTCTAAGACATAAAGGTCAAGTAGTCACGCAGTGACCTGGGACTACCAAGGAAGCATGTAGGATCTCATGGCCATGGAGCTGTAAGGTGGATAGTTCAGAACTCTTTAGCCAACCTTTTGAACATAGAGAGTGCCCTCAATTGGGCTATTGTGGTGGAAACCCTGGCCAATCAAGTATTGATGGATTTTCTCATACCAAGCTCTAGGAGCTTGTTTAAGACCATATAATGTCTTCCTTAACTTGTAGGCCTTCCCGTTGTAGCTGCTCCTTCGCGCTACCTTCGGTGGCAATATTTTTTCACCCTCATTGCCGCGTGTTGACCGGCTGCAACTGCACCTTTGCCCGACTACCTTCTACCGACCAATTTTTGATGCCCAGCTCACCCGTCTGCACATTTGGCTCCTGCCTCTTCTATATTGCAGCCGCCATTTTTGTGGCCACTCTATTGACTCTACTTTCAGTGCCTGGGGCTTTTTTGAAAAGCAGGTGATTGAAGCTACAATTTTGGGCTTTTCTGAAGGCTCTTTTGAATGGGTAACTCAACGTAGGCTCGCAGTAATTGGACCTAAAGCTCGAGGGTGGGCACTGAACCTGCGGTTGGGTGGTGAGTCGCTAGCTACAATCTATCAGTCACGCGATTTGTACAACCATGTCGGTCTATGAAACCTCGTTAGGGTTTCGGTTCTAGGTCAGATGATCCTTGGGCATGGTCTGTGGAGACCTTACACCCAACCTTATACATGACACTCTCCCTAGAAATCACCATTATCACTTTGCATGAGCCTCACGTCACTCGTGATTTTTAAAGGCCCCTTTAGGAAGAAGCCATGTAGGCACTCTATGCCCCGATTTTGACACAGAATGGGGTCATTCATGACTAAGATGGCTGTGACAGCTTTATGATCGCTAGATAGGTGGAATACCAGTGTTCACATATTTAGGACTTGAGCGATGCATCCTGGGACACTCTGCCTACACGTTGCAAGGCCCATGACAAGTTCCAATGCCGTAGGCATTAGGTAGGAGCCAATCATATAGGTCGACTTTAACTTGGCAGATATACTGACAAGGGAGCCTAAATATAGGCCCCCAAGCCCCGGTATTCCCCCATTATCCATCAAAGTCATTCAAAGATGTCCTCATTCCTTAAACAATATCCAACCTCCGTCACATCCAATCTTAGCTCTACTGTTCAGTTCTCATCTCTTGTACACGCTGTGCATTCCGTCTTGTTGTGAAAGATCTTCTGTGCGGGACTTTGCACACCATAATTTTTTCCAGCTTCATCCATAGGTGATCCAAATACAGACAAGAACACCAGCGAACTTTCACCAAAAGCAGCACCAGTTTCCATGAGAGAAAAGCCTGATCCAAACATCATACATGGCATCTATGCACCAGGGTCATCACAAGGTTACCACCATGCATGCATCTTCCCAAGCAGTTTTTGACCCCATCTTCAGCAGATCTCCAACTCAGTGCAAGAGCTTGAAGCCAACGTGTAATTCAGCACAACGGCCTGCTTATATTGATAAGTGAGAAAATTGATTTGTGTCATGTTCCAGCCTTGAAAGTCGATAACTTTTTTCACCGCAGGCCCTGCTACTGGTGTCAAAGTTTCAGTTTCTGAGCTTCCTTCTATGTTTGGCTTGCAACTGTACTTTGCCTTAATAATCAAGAAGTTATGGACGCCAGATGCCTGAACTCCTACTGTAGCCCCTTAGTCATTAGACAATGGCCAAAGAAAGTTGGCAGATATGACAAGCCAGCCATAGACGTTAGGCATGGGTCTCTGTTATTGGGAGTAAACTTTTAGCACTTTAATACCTCTGCAACAAGTACGCCCAAAAGTAAAGTATAATGAAGCAAAGGCTAATTTTCTGTTCTCCACACATAAAACCTCTGCAACAAGTACGCCCAAAAGTAAAGTATGGTATTCTGTCATATCACTCTCTCTCTCTCTCACACACACACACACAATGAAGCAAAGGCTAATTTTCTCTCCTCCACCACGCACACGACACACGACACACACACATACATATATACAGCACAAACCGGTAAAGAGGAGATAGAATTGAATCCACTGTAAAATTCTTTCTATTTAAACAGCCAGGAAAAACATGCCCCTGAAAATAATTGAGGCATCAGGTTAACGAACTAACCTCGTGGTGCCTGGATCCGTTGGTTTGAACCGCCCCAACGTCACTGTGCTTTCGGGGAGGAGAGTCTCCGTAGTCGTCGTAATCCGCCATGGCCAACGCAACCTCAGGACAAAATCAAAAAAAGCAGGATGTTCCCTGGCGTTCCTACTGTGTGATACTCTGAAACTGACAATTACGGTTTAGGGGTTCCTTCTCGCACACAGTAAAGCAAACGAAGAGCTTAGAAATATACCTGCACAAAAACGATGCCCTTGGATTTCACACAGACTTGTTAGGCACATAAACTTATTTCGACCGATGCTTAGTATGTATTTATAAGGTTGGTGCCTGTCCCTATGTGAGTTGCTTGTCCGTTTACACACATAAGGGCATCCATTTCAGTGTGTACACAGCCATGAGAGACAGAGTTGGGTGTCTTTACAATGTTCACCCCCACCATTATGCTAACTAAATGTCCACATCGTTTCTATATGGGTTGGGCAGCCAACTTTGGCTCGACACGGATGGGCGAAGCTATGTCTACCAATCAAGAGATTGTTGCATTAAAAGGTTTGCAAAGCTATGTCTACCAATCAAGAGGTTGTTGCCTGAAAAGGTTTTAGTTGACATCATTATGTTAAACAATTGGTGTGAGGCCTCAAATCAAGGATCGTGGCACCTACGTGAGCATCCATCACACCATAGTTCATGATCATTCTATGGGCACATTGCCAAGGGTATACAAGTTGTGTGTGGCTTTCCTATTGAGTTGGTTGCCCACACTCCTCCACTTTATGGGCACCACAACATGGAGGCCCAATCGTCTCACTGAGGCACCCCTCACTACTCAATCCGAGGGAATGCTTTTTCAAGTGTGTTAATAAAGGGGGAGAAGACATCCATCATTGACTCGCATCTCCATTGGCAAGTACATGCAAGTACATTGCGAGGTGATAAGCACCGTAGTTGTGTGTAACTAACTAGCCTAAGGAAAATTTTAAAAAAATTGTATAGTAAATATTCAATTACACATTAAATACATTCAATCTGCATTGCAAATTAATTTTTTTGTATCACTTTACTCCTCCATTATATATATGAAGATATATTATAGTAGTTTATATTATATAGGGTGAAAATACAAGTGGAAAATTCAAGCATGTTGTGGCATGGCTATAGTGATTACAATTAATTGTCATTCAAGTATGCATGTTCTTGGAAGTAGGTTCACATTACCATTCCGGCCTTTCTTAAAATTTGGTATTTTGGGCCCTTTTATGTCTAAGTTGGGTCATAAATTTGCATAAATAAAAATTGAGGGGTGGGGGTTGAAGTGGTCATGGCATCATTGCTTTTACAAATTTTAAGGAGTGGGGATGGGAGTGGTCATGGCATCATTACTTCTACAAATTTTTAGCCCAACTCAAACGTTGGCATTTGCCAAAATTGGGCTTTTGGACACTATTTTTGCCCAAATAAAAATATGGAGAGGTGCAAGGGGCCCCGAGGGGAGAGAGAGAGAGATCCTCACTACCAATAGTAGTGAGACCAATCTCACCAATACCTTTAACAGGGTAAGAGGCATTATTGGCACACGTAATAGTGTGACCACTTTATGCATTCTCCATAAGTTATGTGCTTAGAAACATTCTTTATGTACTATTCCTCCTACAAAAAGAATTGAAACCCAGGGTGTTGTTAATCACATTCTTTTCAGGAGTGACTTTATCAATATTGCTTGCTCTCTCAACTTGCATATTTTCACAATCCTTGTATCATTTTTAGCCTAATGCATAACTTTATTATCAAGTCACCTTTTGAGAGATAGGCAATCCTTGTATCGTTTTTTGCTTAATACATAACTAGTAGAGTGTTCCAAGCAAGCATGAATGTTCTACAAGAGCGAATGTACATAGAAATAGAACTTTTAATTGATAAGGCAATCAATGCCAAAACTTGAGCATCATAAGAATCCCATCTTCTTTGTTCAACAGTAATTTGAGGAATGTGTTATTGGATCTGTTGGCCCTAACTCCTTTGAGGAGTAACAAGAGCAGTTTACGGCTGCAAGACAAGGGTTATCACCACTCGCATGCCTCCATAAGCCCTTTGCAAGGGAGATTTTTTATGGTGAGCAATTTCTAGCGAGCACTTTTTTGGAATCAAGTGAGCAGATTCCAAAAAGATTCCCTTTCTCCACAGAGAGAGAGAGAGAGAGAGAGAGAGAGAGAGAGAGAGAGAGAGAGAGATGTCAACATTACATCCTTCAAATTGAGGTTGTTGCTACCAAGTGAAAATAAAAACAAGTTCATTCACATACAACTTCCAAATACAACTCTTCAGTTAGAACTGTTGTTCAATCTTGGTATACAAGATACTAATAAGAAGTACACAATCTTTATTGGAAGCTCACGGTTGGCCCTCTATTAAAAATCAACTTGAAAGAAATACATAAGCTTAAAAATAGAAGAAAGCTATGCACGTGACACAAGAATGGGTTAAATCTCCCCCACCATGAGAGTGGCTCACGTCCTCTTCATGGTGTATTTAAATATATTTCCTTATACAAAAAGCAAGAGCCAAAAATACATGTAGCCAAAAATATGGATCTCCACATTGGGCTTACATAAGCCTAAATACAAAAGTGTGAACACTCTAAGGTTCACTCATAAAATAGAACTAATATATATTAAAATGTTGCACACTAATGTGCACATAAAATATTATTGCCACTGTCGAATAAATAAATAATCGCCATGCGCCATGCGTTAATAGATTTTCATGGAAGCAAGCCCAATGGATTCATGCACATCTCGCACACTAACCCTGCCACCACTGATCTGCACTAACATTCACAATATAAGCTCAAAATATGTGACAAGTTAGAGGTGATCAGTCTCGCTTGCACATAAAATAAATATCCATCAAATAAATCCATAAATTCCAAATAATGTGAATACACAGGTGCACCAAAAGGAGAACTACTAGGTCGAATAAGTTTCTTGTCTAATAATTCTCTAATTTATCATTCTATTTATTTTTTTATTGAATAGGATTTGTACGATAAGGAGTTCTACGAGGTGGTTGGCTATCCAAAATAATCTCTATAGTATGGTCTTTATAGGACGCAAAAGAGGTAAGGTAGGAGGTAAATCATCTACAAAACAATCCTGAAACTGAGCCATGAATGCTTGTTGAGAGGGAGTGAGATTATTTTCATATACTTGCACTTCATTAACTAAAATCATGTATGCACGTGATTGTTTCCAAAGTGCACGTTTAGCTTGGGTATGGAATAATAATTGATACATCTCAAGAGAATGATCACCAAGTAATTGCATGAGAGTACCATTATGTGTGAAATCCATAGTATGCATGGAATAATAAATATGTGGATTAAATTCATGTCTAAATGGCATCCAAGTATGATGTCACTAGAATGCAAAGGTGCAATGAGAAAGTTTCGTTTTTGTTTATAAGGTCCAATTTGTATCTCAAGGTCACGTACGTCATGAGTGCCCATGTAGCATGTGCCTTGAAATGCAGATTTAACCTTATAACACGAAGGATGAGTCTCCAAATGTAACCTACGAACTGCCTTTTCAGAAATAAAATCATGCATACTACCGTCATCATGCAAAATAGTGATATCATTTCCATCAATAGATCCTTTCATACGAAGCAAAGAGTGGGGCGATTGAAGTACCCGTCGATTAGCTTTGCATACACACTTCTTCATTGTTGAGTTGTTCTTCCATCCAATCCGGAGCCATATCACCATCACCATCGTAGTATGTGTCGTCTTCGATATTGTGAAGTTGTGCCACTTGAGTAGGACGAAAGGTAAACTTGTCGGCTTAATGTCCCACTCGATGACACATGAAGCATGTAGTCGTCTTCGATATTGTGAAGTTGTGCCACTTGAGTAGGACGAAAGGTAAACTTGTTGGCTTAATGTCCCACTCGATGACACTTGAAGCATGTAGTCATCTTCGATATTGTGAAGTTGTGCCACTTGAGTAGGACGAAAGGTAAACTTGTCGGCTTAATGTCCCACTCGATGACACTTGAAGCATGTAGGCACATTATTGCCCTCACGAGGTTGGGTAGGGTGAGGAGTGGGTGCATTACTATCGTAACTAGAATTGGTTTTAGGGTGTACATTGCTTGGGTTGGTAGTATTAAAATTGTTCTTTACATTTGAATTGGAAAAAGTGTGTGCATTATTACTACCGTTACCAAAATTACCATTATTACCATTCCATGGACGTCGTTGTTGTGATGAAGGAGATTGATAAAATTGAGGGCGTCGAAAAAAAGATCTGAAACTTTGATTCCCCCACGAAAGAAGAATGTTGATTGGGTGGAGAAGTATACTAACCATTACGAGGTAATTGATGAGGCAAACCTTTCTTGCGCTCGGAATCATGAGCAAGAGAGATTGCATCATCAAGAGAAGTTGGTTTGAACATGTTCATGTCCGCTTGAATAGTTGTCTCAAGACCATCTTCATACTTTTGTTGGAGTGAATCTTTGGGAACATCCTCGAATATCCTCGAGCATACGAAGCATAAGAAGTGATTGCCAAAATCTCTCCGTGTATTGAGAATCTGTATCACGATCTGTCATGCCAAGAAGATTCCATGCTTGACTAGTGTTAAGGTGGAATTGTGGAGGAAGAAAAGCAGACTTGAATTTGTCTTGGAATTAATCCCAAGTAAGAGGCTTGGTAGGACCCATGCAAAGTGCATTCCACCACAAAGAAGCTCGATCACTCAAATGATTAGTAGCACACTTTATTTTATCTTCCTTGGAAAATCGTTCACTAGCAAAATAATCATCAAATTGAATCAACCAAGAAAGAACTAGACGACCATCCTTTTTACCGTCAAATTTGGAGAACATGAATGTGCGACGGTTGATCTTGGAGTCCTTATGTGTCCATTGACGAGTCAAAAACAGATTTGAGAATCTTGCTCAAGCGATCATCTTCAGGAGACATGACATCAGGAGATTCCTCATGAACGCATGGGTGTTTGGGTTGTTTTTCAAGTTGCATCTCAAAGTAGAAGAATGCGCTCCTCTAAAGTAGGAGTGGGAAGAGGTGACACATTTGAAATGGTTGGTGGTTGAGTGCCATCATTAGAATCCATGGGTGTAGATGCTTGGTAGAAATCGAGGATGGAGCAGAAACAAATATTAGAAAAAAAAATATATACCCCCTTTCAAAAGATATATATATATATATATGTATATATGTATATATATGTGTGTGTGTGTGTTTTTTTTAAATAACTATTTTCTTCTTCTTCTTTTTTCCTCTTCTCTTCTATCTCTCTCCTTCTTCTCTTCTCTCTCTACTTCTTCTCTCTCCTTCTCTTCTCTTCTCTTTTGCTCTCCTTCTACTTCTTCTCTTCTGACGGCTCACCAAAAAGCGCCATGCAATGTTCGATTTATCCCATATAGCGTTGAGATAGGAAAGAAGAAGTCGGGTATAAAGGGGAGAAGAGTCACCTATTTGCCTTTGTCTCTTACCTAAATACAAAAGTGGGAACACTCTAAGGTTCACTCATAAAATAGAACTAATATATATCAAAATGTTGCACACTAATGTGCACATAAAATATCATTGCCACTATCGAATAAATAATTGCCACACGCCATGCGCTAATAGATTTCCGTCGAAGCAAGCCCAATGGATCCATGCACATCCCACACACTAACCCTGCCACCCACACTGATCTACACTTACATTCACAATATAAGCTCAAAACATGTGACAATTTAGAGGTGATCAGTCTCGCTTGCACATAAAATAAATATCCATCAAATAAATCCATAAATTCCAAATAATGTGAATAATTCCAACAATCTTGTTTACTTCTATAGGCTTCGCTTGTCCTCTGAGGTGAATGCACAAAGTAAGCAAACGTGGTTCGTTCCCTTCTGCACTTCCTTAAGCAAGAGACGCTCGGGCGTATCATCAATAAAACCATAGACTCACCATATCGTAACTAAGCCCATCACTTAAGATATATCATCATCACTACCAAGAAGTGGTAAGGATGTGAGACCTTTCCATGCGCTTGTGCACCATCTACGATCTTTACTTGACCTTCGCATTGGTGGCCTCCCTCGTGATACACCTAACAATAACTTTAATGCTAACATTTGATGAGGCCATCACAAGAAGTATGTAGGACGGTTGTGGGTGGTGTACTCAATGCTTAGCTAAATGGTAATTAACAAAGTGCTATGGAACTTGTCTCTATATTTATAGGAGTGGGAGAGGTGCATAAAGAGATATTTCTTGTAGTTTTGCAGCAACAAAAAAAAATCTCCTTTTTTAATGACAATAATAAAGGCATATATTTCCTCATTTTCTAGTGCACAATAATAAAGGCATCTTTCTATATTTTTGGGGAAGAGCGAATATGTATCTTTCCTTTTTGTGCATGCAATTTCAAAAAAGCTTTCTTTCCTACTTAAAGGCTGCATGTGATTTGTGGCCCACCATGCTTCTCTCTCCCTCATTCTTTCCTTCTCATTTTCCCTAAGATTTTTAAACGTTTAATGCTCATAACACAATTACCATTCATCTAATAGTAGAAACCACATTCTATAGTACAATACCTACTTGAAAATGCAATGGACTAACAATATTCAACGAAACTCAACTTTAATTCGATAATGTAATATGAGAAGCTTAACAAAATTTGTTTGGAAGGATCACAAAGTTCATACACATTCCCTCCATAGAGAGAGAGAGAGAGAGAGAGAGAGAGAGAGAGAGAGAGAGAGAGAGAGAGGGGGGGGAGAGAAAGATATTGCCACAATCGAACCCTCTACAACGAGGTTGCTTCCAATGAGGTTACAGAAGTCCCAAAATACTATAGGACCTGAAATGAGAAAATTTGGCATGGGGTTGCTTCCACAATGAGGTTACAGAAGTCCCAAAATACTATAGGACATGAAATGAGAAAATTTGGCATGTGATTTGGATCTATAATGGCATCCACAATATAGCAATAAAGCATGTAATCAAGGAAAAACCACATCCATTATCTAATGAGACCATTAGAGTGCTTGTGGTACTCTTCGAATGATGGTGCAGGCACGCCCTTTATAGATCCGGCTATGTGTTGCCCACAGCTCTTACCACCATGAGGAGTTCCACTACATGTGACCTTACTACCAATGCATGTCCTTCGAATTGCCCACATTGCTTCATTCACCTTGCGCTCAATCACACTAAACTATGTGGCTTTTGTTGTTCTTTGAGGAGTAGTGGTTGTATCATGCTCCTTAAAATTGATCTTTCATGGCCTCCCCATATATCTGTGGTCTTGTATATGCGTATTATACTTTGGACGATGCGCCTCATCATCAATATAGTGGCTTTTGCGACGTGCAATTTCTTTGTCACCGGTTAGGAGGGTAGGCACCTTATACATGAGTGTTCCTTCAGTTGCCTTATTGACTGTTCGGACCACTTGGGTTGGGCTTGTAGACATTTGTTTCATTAGTTTCTCCAAGCTTGGTCCTCTCCCTATGTGCTTGCCTTGAGAGTAAGAGGCTGTCTTAGTGCTTTGCGAAATTGCCTTTGCCATATCAGTAGTACATGCATCATAAAGAGAAATCTTGCGTATATATCCTTTCCCTACAAGCTAACTCTCATTCTTGCTCTCTACTAGGTTTTTTTTTGGGGTATTTGAACCATCATTACTTCTCTCTATTATTGTCATGACTGGACCCCAATGTGCTATGCGCACCTCCCACCCATCTCTCAACTAAGAGTCCATTGCTAAAACATTCCTATCCATGACATGACCATTGCATCACCATTGACGTATAAATCAAGCCTCTATTGATGCAGCTTCACTAGTAGGAGCCATGCGCCACTTCTCGCACATTGCTTTGTGCTCACCTTAAGATGTGGCACACACATACTTTATCGTGTGATGCTCTTCTCCCAATGAAATAGAACCTCTCCCTATCTATCATGACATTATTTTTGCCACCATTGAACACATGTCAAACTACATTCCAATTAGCACGTGCCTTGTCCGCTATGAAACCAAAGAAATCAGCCCTTTCACAACCATGGTTTTTCATCACCTCATTGATGCACTCCCAAAATAGACATTGGGCCCCCATATCCTCTCTTTCATTTCACATGTCGTAATTGTTAGAAGATTCTACATGTTGCGTGAAAACTCAAGTCATTTACAATGTAACATAGTTGAAATTATTTGACCACATTTATTATGACATTTGTAATATGCTACCTTGGGTCATACACATGACAAGCCATGGTCACCTAATCTAATGTTCGTCAGGTGTGGTCAAATTGTAGCCATGAATGTTGTAGGCCCCCAGAGCCGTCCATTGTATTTGATTCACTAAATCCAACCTAGAAGTGCGTCCAATGGTGGACATCTTGAAAATAAAGCACTTCTCACTTGTGGACCTTTGTCTTGGGAACCTGCTTCCGTGGAAAAAGTGGTAAGTGCACTCTCGTTTCAGCTTCAAAAGTGCATCCAAGCCAAAGCTCTTCTTAGAAGGCCTGTGTAGGGTTGTAGGTACTAACCTCTGGAACCTAATAATCAAATTATTCACGTTTCACACTTTCATTATCTAGATATTTATAACTC